>NC_062563.1:36043607-36668607 GCF_022837055.1 Prionailurus viverrinus
GCTGGTAACATGGTTTATTTTGCAGTTTCCTTAATCAAGATGATTGACACAGAAAGCTATCCAAAATTTTTAGCACAGCACTTACAACTTCCAAAATGTGGCCCCTGAATATTTTTTTTCTTTAACAATTAGAAGTTTCTGAAACTCATTTGAATTGCTTTGTGAGGGGATAATGAGATTAAAATACTTGTTTTGGGTGAGTGTCTGACACTCCATCTTGGCTCAGATCATGATCTCAGAGTTGGTAGGCTCAAACTCCACACTGGGTTCTTTGCTGTCAGCTTGGGATTCTCTCACTGTGCCTCCCCCTGCCACTCTCTCTCTCTCAAATAAATAACATAAAAAAATAAAACACTGGCTTATAGCTTTGAGGTGAGGATTTTTTTTTTCCTGTTGTAGTTATGTAAAGATATGCTTATGTATTACTTTTTTCTTTCTTGCTATCCAGCACCACATAAACAGATTCAACGAAGTTGGTGTGAGATTTCAGATACAAGGTCAGAAACCCAGATACCTAGAATTCCTTTAACACATATATTTGAAGTCTGCATATGGCTTGACTAGGTTGGATCTTCTTATAAAGCAACAATTTAAACATTTTATTCATTCAGCCTTGAGAACTTTGTGTTGCTAGATATGGAAAAAATAAGTCATACAAAAGGGTTATTGAAAATTGAATCAAATGACAGAGTACAGGTGTCTAGTCCCATTGCAAAGCCATTTTAATGAAAGAAAAGTTGACAAAAACAATCCATAATAGTACATAAAAACAAAATTTTCCATCAAAGGAACAAAAACTATGAAGACTCTGCAACCTTTGGGTGCAGAGAAGGTAACAAGTCCACACACACACGGGAGATAATGATTTTTCAAAGTCAGAAATATCAGAGAAAGCCCAATGAAGGGAAATGACATCAATGGTGTAATATGACAGAAGGGGACACTGCCATTGGCTGATGGCAGGTGATGCTATCTCTACCTGGAACATTTCAGGAAATCTTTTAAGAAATGAGGTCTGAGCTGGCTTCATAATTCTTTAAAGTTTTTAGTATTCTAACACTACTGACTGAACTTGCTCAGGATGAAGCCACATGTCCCTTGGGAGTGTACTACACTGGAAAGAAGAAATGTATGACTGAGGCAGTTTTGACAGTGGCTCCACCGCAAGAAAAAAAAATCGGTGATGCAAAGCCTTCAGGGAAGACATCCCTTCTCATAGTCATTAAGTCCTTTTCGATGCTCCACAGTTACTCATAGAATGTCAAGAACATAAGACAAGCTTCATGATTAGTGTCTGAGAGGTAGGGAATTGCCTTTAGGCTGAGGGGCAAGACAAAGTGGGAAAATCTGCAACCGGACAAATTGGAGCCATTCCAGGCCCAGGCATCTTAATTGTCATCCTCACCACGTTTAGAGGGGACTGAGGGTTTCTGTGTCTCCAATGAGATTTTTTCCCCTAAGGAACTAGATTAGAGAAACCTAGGACTGAAGATGGGAACTGTAAAAGCAGTGATTGATAAAAATGGAATTGGGAAAGGTGACTAATGAGTGGGCACAGAGAAATAAGAAGCATGATGTTATAATAGGATCTAATGTTAAATCTGAAATTTTTTCCTGCAGGAGATGGCTAGAAATAAAACAATTTCATTCTGAATGAGAACAAGATTGCTAAACATCACTCTTGGAGCAATCTAGGATTCACATCTCCATGTTCTGGACTCAGAATTTAAATGGGCAAATGAATGCAGAAGACTTTCAGACCATTCTCCCTTCTTCATATGTCTGGCTTCTTCCCATCTCCCAAATTCAACATTAAGCTCATATTCTTACATAAAGTTCTCCATGACTGTTAAGCAATTTGGGCCTATGTAGTTCATTGGAATGCAACACATGGGTATTTCAAAGTCAAGTGATTAGAAAACTATGGGCCCCAAATACTGTTCATGGAAATATGCCTCCATAGTAAATGCTGTCAGAGCACCTGTGCCCTTCCTAGCTTCTGCTGTCCCAGTCTTCTGATTCTTTTACTCACTGAATAGCCTCTTATAAAGCACCTGCAACTCTCCCCGGGGATTTCTCTGGCTGCAGGAGCATGACACAGGGTGCAGGGAAGGCTGGGAATATCTGTGAGTTGATGCCTCCAGAAGCAGCCCTCAATACCCATCCAGTGGGAAGTTTTGGATAAATAACCTCATGTCTCCCATGGGGCAACACTGAGGCATGTTATGCAAAGTCTCCCCAGGGTCCCCAAAGTCCTGAGTTCCCACTGACTACCACAGTGGTAATTCTGCTCATTAGCATATCTTTGATAAATTTTCCTCCCTTCCTTGTCTCACTTCCTTACTCACCTTTGAGTGGTTCCTAGGATCACCCTCCAGATGAACTACTTGTACTCACACCCTTATCTCACAGTCTACTTCTGGGGAGACCCAAGCTAAAACAGCATTTTCCCACATGAGAAAATGAACCCAATATAAAAGAAACTATATTAAGAGGAGCATGAACCAACAATGGCTGATGATTAAGAAGAATAGCTGTAGGTAAAAACTATAGATAACACCACCAGGGATGCACTGATCAGGTTTTCCCCAAGCCTAGGAATGCCTAGTATCTGTTTGTGTGCAGCTGTGAAATGTTTAGTGGAAGCTTTCATTGGAATCCTGAATTACTGTTCCTAGTAAACTCCAAAATCGTGTGATCTAAAATGTATGAATACCAAATTTTAGTAACAGTGAATTCTTCATATAGTAGCTTACTAGTATGTAGCACTTGTTTATCTATAAAAAATAAAATGATACATGGCATATTATTTGCTCATAATAAAGAAAAAACTCTCAGTGTTTTAGCAGTTCCAGACCTGAAGACTCCTGAAAGCCTTGTGAATGCTGATTCACACTTTGACAACTCCTGTCCTAAAAAGAGGTCACATTGGGTAAAAACCCCACTACTTTCTTGGCAGCCTGACTCTTGGGCCTAAAATACTTTAAACAGTGTGTTCCTAGTCCTTGAAAGAGCAAACATGTCTTTAGGGAAAAGAGGAAAAGAAAAGCATACAGCAGTCTTATCGATGTTGGGTCTGATATTTACTCTTCTGTTTCTTGGGTCAAGGCTGCAGGGTGTAAACTGGGCTCCTGCCAGGTTCTTAGCACAGTCTTTCAACAGTAATTCTCCAGGAAGTCCTGTTTGAGAGAGAGAGAGAGAGAGAGAGAGAGAGAGAGAGAGAGAGAGAGAGAGAAAGAAGAAGAAGAAGAAGAAGAAGAAGAAGAAGAAGAAGAAAGTACCTGGGAGGAAATCAGCCATCTTTATGCTGTTCAGTGGTTCTCTGTTTGGGGGTTGGGGGTAGAGGGTGAGGGTAACACATGGCACATAAATGTTAAAGCATCCACTGTTTGCAAAGAACTTCCTTTGGGTCTAGATTTTCACTACCACTTAGAAGCTATTGCTCTGGTTACCTGTATGTTTTGCAAGTTCACCTTCCCCTACAAGGCTATGAAGGAGTTAAGGGCAAGGATCTTGCCTGAATTACCTCCGCATACCTGGGACAGTGCAGAGAGTGAAAGCCCTACTCCCTTGCCTGGGGTTAAGGGGGAAAGAGCAAACCTGAGGCCAGACTTCCCCTGTAGTGCCCCCTGTAGGCTCCACTGACTTAATCTGAATGGACCCCCTGCTTGACTTCCTTTCCTTCTGTCTTGTTTCCCCAATTCCTTCACTGTCTTCCTGAAACCCTTCCTTAATAAACCATTTGCACATGATTCTCATCTCAAGGTTTTCTTCTATGGATCACCAGCCACAGGACTAAAAACTGGAGCACTGGCAATATGCAAATTAATGGCTACCATTTTGTCCTAGTTAAGGGTTCTCGGAAATCAAGGAGGAGAAATCCACTCAAATTAGCTTGAATGGGAACCTTACAGAAGTATACCATGACTTGCGGGAGTTAGAAAGTTACCTGTAACTTGCTGGGGCCACACAGTCTCCCTTCTCTGATGTTCTCAGCACATGAACTCATCTATTTTGCTGCAATTCAATATTTCCTGTGATGCTTTACTCTAACGTAATTGCTTGCACATGGCTATGGCTTACTAAGGAACTAAAACACTTTCCCTGGTACAGAAAACCAGCTTATTCAAATCTTAGTGTCCGAGGTCCAAATGCTGAATGCCAGTAAAAAACAAACAAACAAAAAACAACAAAAGAAACAAACATCAGAATCTGATTAGCCCATCTTAGGTCAGGTGTCTTCCCCATCCCATTCAGATGCAGCTGTGGAAGCAAGGTCCTCTTTTGAGACTCGGCCCCTTCAGCAGTACTGTGGCATGTGTGTATTTTTTCAAAGGGGATTATAGGATCAAGGCAATGACTGACATCTCTAGGAGAATAATAAACCAAGACTTTTTTGTTCTGCCTTCAAACCTCAGTATTGGCACTACCCTACCCAATCCAGGAGGAAGATTCTCCCTCTTGAACAGTTTCATCTATTCTCATGGGCTCATCAATCTCATGGGCTTGTTCACTGTCTACCAACATGCTGGGCTAACTTTGTCTCCATGCTAAATTTTAACATTTATTTTTGAGAGAGAGAGAGAGAGCAGGTGGGGGAGGGACAGAGAGAGAGAGGGAGACAGAAGATCTGAAGCAGGCTCCGTGCTGTGGGCACGGAGCCCGATGCAGGGCTCTAACTCACAAGGTGAGATCATGACCTGAGCTAAAATCAAGATTCGGCCTCTCAACTGACTGAGCCACCCAGGCGCCCCTCCATGCTAACTTTTTTTTACAGTTCCTCCAGCCATGCAGCCTTTAGTCTCTGTTTCTACAAATACTTTCCTTCCTTTATTTCCTACTTTCTCCATGAAGCTTTCCTCATCCTCCCCTAACTCCTATAGCACTATTATATTTTGTTTGTTTGTCCAAGTTGCATGATAAAGTCAGGGCTATCTTCCCTACTTAGTAAGCACTCAAAATCAGGAAGAGACCATGCCTCCTACTTCGGTTGCTTCCTCTCAGAATCTGGCACCATTCTGAGCACACAGCCAGCAAAACAGAGCTGCTTCTGCTTAATGTGCCAACTGGAGTAGATTACACTTTTCAATGCCTTCCTCATAGGCTGAAACACCAAGTTTATATCATTGCCCCTTGGGCCTCACCACTCCAGTGTGAGCTTGCTCCACTTCCAGCTGCAAGGATATGCATCTCCTTGCCAGATGGCTTTCTTCCAAACAGCAGAAAGCCACTCTGGCCTCAGCACAGTATACTTACTGGACAGTCTGGGAAATTAACTACTGGTCACCCTCCACCAATGATCCTTAGGGACTGGTGGATATACAACCCAGCACCCCTGTCCTCCACAGATCAACTCTGGGTCTTCTACATGGCTCCCCAGGGTTCCCCCGGGGGGCTTGAGCTCCAGTTGATCACAGGGGTAACTTAACTTGGTAAGGCACTCTTTATGGTTGCCTTCCCTTCCTGTCTCACTCCCCACTTCCCTTTTAGTGTTTCCTGGGGATCACCTCCCAAATAAACTGCTTACCTTATCTTACCTCAGGGTCTTCTTTTGAGGGAACCTAAGCTAAGCCAACATTGAATTCTTAGGGAATGAATGAAGAGGGAATTTTCACTTTCCCCTCAGAGGCAGAGCAGCCAGGCTAGGTACAGGGTTGGATTTCTCAAGGCTGGGAGAATAGAAGACTCAACTCCCATTCCTTAGCTCAAAAGTGGAAGCTTCCATAAAAGGGAGGCTGCACGAGAATCCATTTAAAACAAAAAACGCTGCCTCCTGGGGGCAGCTGTGAAGTTCACAGCATCCAGCTAGACCCAGAAAAGGCAGGTGCTGACAGTACAGCTGCCCACAATTTTCTGGCCTAATTTGGGATGGTTAATATATCTTGGCAGCCCAGTAGCCATACCCCCACTTGTCAGGGTTTCCACTAGGAAGGAAGGGAGAAGGAAAGGACAGGAAAGGAAAGAAGCAGCCAGGAAAAAAAAATGACAATGATTAGACTTTAGACTTTTTGCTAAACTTCACAGACAACATTTGACTTGAGCTACGAAATCAGAGAAAAACAGGTCCCTTTTCTTGTATCTTAAATTTTGGAACAATTTCTAGCTGCTGGAATAGTTTTTCAGAAACAAAGCAGACAAAAGCCCTACAAAAGGATGGCGGGGAAAAAAAATAGTTAACCTCTGATGAACTTGAAGAACAGCTTGAGTATTTCTGATGGTTGATTGCATAATTCAACTTCTTGAACATTTAATGTGTTATTCCTTTGTTTACTGGAGGAATGCAATTGCTCAATGAAATGTGAAAAGACTTGACAAGAACTGTTTTCATGATTATCTACCAAGTTCTTGCTTTAACTTGTTTGCTTAATCAAATGTTTACTTGTGATCTCTTTGCAAGGTTCTGAATTTCATTACCTCTTTCTTTAAAGAGAAGTCAATGTGCTTGGGAAGGAAGGCTTGCTCATCATAGGTCAGTGAACATTAGCACTTTCTAATAATTAGTTCCACGCCCCAGTTTCTAGACAACTAACCAGTTCAGCAAAATCTTACTTCATAAGAAATTGACCTATTTTCAGCAGAGCTCTGCAACCAGTGCAAAATGTAAAATCTCATAGAACTGTGTTAATTTGTCATTATAGCCAAAATGATTTGCTATAGCAAAGCAACAATTAAAGCAAATGATGCTTGTCTCTTTATTTGGAGATATCTATAAGACAGCTCTGTCATAACTTCAATTTGAGATCTGCCTGGCTGTCCTGATGAGAACCATCTTAACGACCTTATAAAATTCTCATTGTCTTCCATTGTAAAAATGTATAGCAAGTTTCCTGCTCAGCTATGCATAATCAGAAGAGGAATATCCTGACTGCTGTGGACTTGAACAAAAATTTTGTCTTCTCAGAAAAGTAGCATGCTAAACATAGGAGGGATTTACATCCATGCTAGATAGAGGGAGAAAACCTTTAGTTTAACAGATGAAAGCTATCTTCCTCCTGTAAATTATCGTAGTAGCCAGAATAATGGGCCCTTCCCAGAAAATGTCCACATCCTAATCTCCAGAACCTACGAATATGTTACTTTACATAGCAAAAGGGGAGTCTACAGATGTGATTAAGAACCTTGACTCTCAAAAATGAACAAATGTTAAAAAAAAATTTTAAAAAGGCGGGGGGGTGGTGTCTGGGTGGCTCAGTTGGTTGAGCAGCCAACTTCAGCTCAGGTCATGATCTCGCGGTTCGTGGGTTGGAGCCCTGTGTCGGACTCTGTGCTAACAGCTCAGAGCCTAGAGCCTGCTTCTATTCTGTCTCCCTCCCTTCTGCCCCTCCCCTGCTTGTGCTCTCTCTCAAAAATAAAGAAACATTAAAAAAAAAAAAAGAATATTGAGACATGGCATTATCCTGAATTAGCTGAGTAGGCCCAACGTAATTACAAGGATCCTTAAAATCATACAACCTTTCCCAGCTACAGTCAGAGGAAGACGTGACTATGGAAGAATGGTCAAAGCGGTATAATCTTGCTGGCTTTGAAAATGGAGAAAGGGGCCAGGAGGAATGTGGCTGGCTTCTAGAAGCTGGGAAAGACAGAAAAAACAGATGATCTCCAGAGTCTCCAGAAAGGACTCCTGTACTGCTGAAACCTTAATTTTAGCCCCACAAGACCTGGGTCAGACTTCTGACCTCCAGAACTATAATAAATTTGTGTTGTTTGAAGCCACCAAGGTCACGGTGATGTGTTGCAGTAGCAACCGAAAACTAATACAGGTATATTTCAGTAATTCCTGAAAAATATATAAGAAAAAATATTATGATAAAGTTTATTTCTTCCCCCCCCCCCCAGAAAGGTCTAGAAGTGTGATTTTTCTTCTTTTTTTCTTCACATCATCACCTTCCATTCCTTTTGTAGAAGAATAAAATATTCATTACAAGTGAACATCAGGTCCCCTGTCATCTTAACCCCCTGTGGCTTTCCCTCATCCATTCCCTCAACTACAATCCTATTTCAGCATGTATGGTTATCCATTTTAAAAATATTAATTATAAATTCATAATCCATTTACAGCATTATTTTGTGTGCACTAACTTTTTACATATAAAGTTCAGAGAATGAAGGACTGTTTGACAAGAGCTGGAAAACAAAGGACACAAAGCCACAACCAAAGAGGACACATCTTTAGAAAGAAAGAGAGGGAGTAGAGATGAGCTTCTGGACTTCTTCCTGTCTTCCCTTTGCTGTCCTATCTCCCATCTCCTACCCATGCCTCCCGTGGTCTGAACCAGGGCAGAAGCCAATGGGCTGAAAAGTCTGAGAATTGTAGCTTGCAGGATGAGCCTTCTGCAATGCAGAGGAGAGCAGGGGAAGTGTGGAGAAGGGATTTGAGAGCAAGCAGGCAAATGTCTGGCCCATGCTCTGCAGCGTATATTCTGGATTTACAGTAAAGTCCTTTAAAAAGTCCTTTACAAAAAACCTTTTGATTTTCAGCTTTCCGTATCTTTGTTTTGTTGTTTGTGCCAAGGGACCTTTGAATGCTTAAAAGGAAAATATGAAGGGAGTCCCTACTATGGGGGAGGGACCTACTGGGACAGGAGCTGCCCCCCACCCTTCCCCAGTTGGCAAGTCCCTTGCAGCTTGAGCCCTCGTTCACCATTCTGCTGTAACTGTTACCTTCTGGCTTCTGAGTGGGAAGAAGCACTCTAGAATCATGATTGCTGGAAAGTGGAAGAAATGAAGCAAAGTGCAATTTTTCCAGGGTTGCCAGATGATTTCAATAATATCAGATGTGTAGGAGTAAAAAATTAACAAAAGAGCAACCAAAGAAATGCAATATGGGGAGATCTCTGGAAATAATCTACACCAACATCTAATATTTTGCATTAAATAGAATATTTCCCCATTTTTAAAAATTTTTCAGGAACTTATGTTTTATACCCTTAACTGGAGGAGTATCATATAGAGAACAAGCAAAAGTACTTAGATTGTTCCAGACTGTTGTATGACTAACATAAGAGAGGTTGAGGTTGCTGACACATTTCTTCCATGCTTTTTTCCAGAGTGAAAGCTCAAATCACGAATACTGTCAGAACAAAAGGCCACAAACATAGGTTTGGTGAACTCCACCCTATAGAATAGCAGTAGGGTCTTCAAATCACTGGTTAGACAGAAACTATAGACTAGCACTATCCAACAGAAACACAATGTGAGCCATGTTTGAAAAAGTGAAACAGGTAAAATTAATTTTAATACTTCCAACTCAATATATCAATATTTTGACATGTGATCAATATAAAAATAAACTATTTTTGTTTTTCACATTGAATCTTTGAAATCTTATGTGTATTTTATGCTTATACCATGTGACAATTTTTATCAGAAATGCTTGGTCTGGGGGTGCCTGGGTGGCTCAGTTGGTTGAGCATCTGACTTCAGCTCAGGTCATGGTCTCATGGTTTGTGAGTTCAAACCCTGCATTGGGCTCTCTGCTGACAGCTCAGAGCCTGGAGTCAGCTTCAGATTCTGTGTCTCCCTCTCTCTCTCTGCCCTTCCCCCACTTGTGCTCACTCTCAGAAATAATAAATGAATACACTTTAAAAAAATCATTAGAAATACTTGATCTATATGTAGATTTATAAACCGTACAGTTGGTAAGAAAAATTCACATGCTTGAGTTGCTCCAAGCATGTATAAAAAATTTTTCCAATGACTAATCTAGTACAAATTTTTAAATTAAAATTAAATGCACCCGTGCAGCTCAGTTGATTAAGCGTCTCTTAGTTGCGGCTCAGGTCACGATCTCACAGTTTGTGGGATTGAGCCCTGCACCCAGCTCCACGTGGAGGAGCCTGCTTAGGATATTCTCTCTCTCTCTCTCTCTCTCTGCCTGCCCCCCCGCCCCTGCTTGCATGCTCTCTCTAGCTCTCTCAAAATAAATAATCTTTAAAAAATTAAATTAAAAATTCAGTTTCCCACTCACAGTGGCCACATTTGCTATGCTCAGCAGACACTTGTGGTTCATGGCTACTACACTGAACAGCAAAACACTAGATCAGAGACCATGACTGTCAGAACACGTGAGATTTTTTTCCACTTTAAAACTTTTGTATGCTAATTTTCTATGTGACCTGTTTTCATAATGATGAGTCTGAAGCCTTTATGCAAAGAACCTGTGTTCTTGTTGGGGTCATTAAGGAAGTAAAGATTAGAGGAGCAAAGCTCCATGTAACAATGGGTGGATGTCGGTGGAAGCTTCAAAGAAAGGAAGTCAGCCTAACTGTCCAAGATCTGTAACAGGAAGAATGGGGCCCAGGAGGAGCCTGGAAAGTGGTCCTGTACACTTTCAGACATGGCCTATTGGTACAAATGACAGAAATCTGATTCAAACTGATTTTGTGGGATACCTGGGTTGCTTGGTTGGTTAAGTGTCTGACCCTTGGTTTAGGCTCAGGTCAGGATCGCGATCTCACAGTTTGTGGGACTGAGCCACTCATCGGGCTCTGCACTGGGCATGGGCCTGCTTGGGATTAGATTTTTCTATCTCTGCCCCTCCCCCCCCCTCTCTCTCTCTCTCTCTCTCTCTCTCTCTCTCTCTCTCTCGCTTTCCCTCAGTATAAATGAAGTTTTAAAAAAAACTGGGGCACGTGGGTGGCTGGCTCAGTCAGTTGAGTGGCTGTCTTGGGCTCAGGTCATGATCTCGTGCTCAGGTCATGATGTCGCGGTTTGTGGATTGGAGCCCTGTGTGGAGCTCGCCACTGTCTGCACGGAGCCTGCTTCTGATGTCTGTTCTCTTCTCTGCCCCTCCCCCGCTTGCACTCTCAAAAATAAATATTAAAAAAACCTGGCTTTGGCAGTAAAGGTTCTCTATTGACTCAAGTAACTAAAAAATCTGCAGGCTCCTTAACAAGAAGCTCAGGCACGGCTAAATTCAGGGACTCAAATAAGATCACTAGGAATTTATTTTCTACCATCAGTGCCCATGGGTTTCTTTAAATCTCAGAATTTCTCCAAACATGGCAAGATGGTCACTAGGTATCCCAGCGTTATGTCCCACCCTTAACATCCCTACCAGAAAGAGGTGCTTCCTTCCTAAAAGCCTGAGCAGAAGTCCTAGAATGGATACTCCTTAACCCCTACTCGGATCACATGCTCATTCTTCAACTAATCCCCCAGGCCTGATCTATTTCCCAGCCTAGGAGAGAAAGGGTCAGATCTGCCCAAACCATATGCTCTACACGCAACAGTGATCCTCCCAAGGGAAAACCAGGTTTCTATATTTAGGAGGGGAAGGGAGGGAAAGGATGTTGGGCAGGAAAAATCCCTTGTGTGTCAAATCAAGACTCTTGACAATAAGGCTTTTTGGTTCTCAAAAAATGTGGTTATGGAGTTCATATGGCTTCAGGAAAAAAAACAAAAACAAAAACAAACCAGTATCATCTGCCAAATGCCTCATCCCCTTTTGCCATTGATCATGTTGAAATCCATACCTTTTTCAAGCTACCCAACCTTGAAGAAACTGTTTAAACCTCACTGTGCCTTAGGGTTTCCAACTGTGAAATAGGATCAAGAATAGGACCTACCTCATACATTGGTAATCCAAGATTAAGCTAATGCTTGTGAAGTGCTACCAGTAGAGTCCAGCAGACTACCAGTACTTAAAAAAAAAAAACAAAAAAAAAAAAACCACTAAATAAATCTGCAAGAACGTGGTATATTTTTTTCTTAGAAAAGATTGATTTCCCACATAAGCTAATATAGGCTTCTTCCCTAAAAGGTGGCCTCCAGAAAGATGAGAAATTGCTGAAGAGGTTTACTGAACGAGTGAATTCCATTTTCAAAGAATATGCTTTTTTTTTTCTCTCAGAGAGACACCTCTGTCCTTAAATAGTTTGCTTGTATTGTCATTTTTTTTCTGTGAGCATGCATCAGAATTAAACCCCTGAGGCTCCCAGCTGGCTCAGTTGGTTAAGCTTCTGACTGCAGCTCAGGTCACGATCTCCTAGTTCGAGAGTTCAATCCCTGCATCAGACTCTGTGCTGACCACTCAGACCCTGGAGCCTGCTTCGGATTCTGTATCTCCCTCTCTCCCCCTCCCTTGCTTCTGCTTTCGCTCTCTCAAACAAACATTAAAAAAATTTTTTTAAACCCCAACACAGCCCTATGTCACGTGTGCTCCAAAATGCAACAGCACCAACAAAATATAGGTATCAGGACCATTGCAGGGGATACCTCCATCTTTATTCTACCCTTGTTGCCACAATATTTGGTTTAAGTTACAGTAACCACAGTAAAAGGAGTTTATTTGGGGAAAAAATTCCTTAAGGAGTGAAGGTAACAGCTCTAGGTGCCCCTAGTGGGGAAAGCAAGATTCATTCAACCCAGAGGAATCGCCTGCTCCGGAAAATGCCAAATTGATACATGCTGGGAAGCTGAACTTCAGAACCCTTTTTTGTTGGAGAGAATGTATTCAATAAAAGGAAAGAGTCGCCTAGGAAAGGTGATTCAAGGTACAAAACGCTCTGCTTTTTCTGAAGGACTAGTGTGCTCGCTGAATCCATCCGTTCCCTCATACCGGGTCTAAAATTACACACGTAGGATCACTTTACTGATTAGATACTGCCTTCAGGAGGCCCGAGCCCTTCACAGGCACGCTTACCACCTGCAGGGACACACATTACCATCCTACCCTGGTACCACCACTTGCTTAACACAGATAAGGTAAGTTACTCAGCTAGGGTATGGGAACTTTCTCCATTCCTCCTTCCTCCCCATACCCACACCCTTGCCCAGATAACTCTGCATTTCCTTCCAGAAAAGTCACTTGGGACCCGTGAGGATTTCTTTGGCAGGAACATAGACAAAAGTGGTGGTGTGCTAGTTCTTAGTCTGCATATAAGGAGACAGCCCTTCTTTATTCTGGACTACGAGTTCCTGAGCCAGACAAGAAAAAGGAGGCCCGACCTAAAGAGCAAAGGGACGGACGAGACTACGCTACAGCTTAAGCTGAAAAGACACACACCACCAACAGAAAGGAATAAGACTAACCTCTCCAAATGCCGGGAGGCCCTGCTTATGTAGAGAAAGTTCCGGCTCAGGTTCACTCTGGCCCAACATGCTAATGAGGGAAAGGAAAAAAAAAAAGCCTCCTCCTGATTGGTTGGAAGTGCCACATACTGATTGGCCAGAAGGGCTTCATGCTGATTGGTCGATATTGGCAGGTAATTCAGGCAGCTAACTCGTGCTTTGGGGAGCCAGGGTCTTGTATTCTAAGTCGGGCTTGTAGATGGAGCTTTGTCCTGGCTACATCCTTGCTCTGCTTTGTGAGAGGAGCTGTTTAACAACAGCAAATGGAGAGCGCCCCAGATGCATAATATATTTATTTCACTTGGGGCTTGTTTCCATGGTCCCTAACTGTCTCATTTTTCTGCTTGCTTTTGTGTTTCTGCTGAAGAAGAAGAATGAACGATGTGTGATAATAGTTGGCTAATATATCACCTCCCAGAGGGAGCAAGGTGCTGAGAGTGTCGGCCACAGCAGGTGAAGTTTCCTGTTTAGAAAAGCCAGAATTTGTAGGAACTTTATTGCGCCATTCCCTATCCTCTTTTCCTTACTTTCTGAAAAGTGAAATCCCTACATTCCCAGAATTTTTTACAGCTAGGGGTGGCCATATGATTCAGTCCTAGCCAATGATACATAAGTATAGTTTTGCAAGGGACTCCTAAGAAAACTTTTGCTGTCTTGCTCAGAAGAAAAGGAACTTCTGTTACTGCCCTTCTGCTTGCTTTGAAGGCACTGGTGATGCCTGAGTCCATAGCAGCCAACTTGCAACCAGGAGGTGAGTAGGTGAGGTTGAAAAGTCATCAGTTTAAGGAGGGCAGAGTGGGAAGATGGAAAAAACCTGGGTCCTTGATGATGTTGCTGCGTAGCTAAACCAGCACCAGCAAATGCCTATTTCCAATCTTAACATGAGATAGAATCAGTGTCTATATTGTTTAAACCCCCGTGTGATGGGGTTCTGATATCTAAAATGAAATGCATTCCTTACGGATATGCCTATTTGACTCTATGACACTTTGACTTGGGTCTGGCCCAATCTTTATATCAGAAAGATGTTATAGTTTCCTCAGTGTATATTGAACGAGCTGAGATAGAAGGACACTCTGAAGGTGTCCTAACATCTTGTGAGGAGGTGGAGGGAAGCAGCAGTTTTACCTTTTAGCATCAAATAGAAGTCTCCTAGGAACTGAGATGGGGAAGTCTGGATCACTTCTATCTCTGTCTTGACCTATTTGGCTTAATAAGACCAATCCACCCACCATTGCTTGATCCAAGAAGCTTTCTCAAAATCCAGCCAGAGTGAATCACTATTTTCTCTGAATTCCTAGAGTTGTTCGTCTTGGTCTGTGTGTTGCCCCTCAATTGACAGATCACACTCAGCTCTCCAGGAGTCTAGCTGTTTATGTCTTATCTTCTCTACAAGGGTAGTGTTTTAATAGTTCCTGCAGAATCTCTTTCAGACCCTAGTAGAGTTGCTCAGCACACATCAGGCCTGTAGTAACGAGTAGTAATTATGAATTAAATAAAATGAATATGAACTTGCTTTATAGCATACCTAGCATCACATCCAGGTTTATGGCTGCATCTGGAAACCTAATTAGGGATTGGCAACAAAAATAGTTCAGCTTAGGATGCCTTCTACTGCAGAGGAAGCAGATTAAGAGAGAAATGAGAGAGGTAACAAGAGGAGAAAGAAAGAACAATCCAAAGTCACCTCCAAAGAGACCAGAGTCTCTGTATAATTTATTCCCTCTTGGGAGCATTCCTATCAGACGTTCTGATGATAAAGAGTCAGCCATCTGGCATGGTTTTGCATTTTTACCCTGTTCCTTAAAATATGTGTTGGATCATTTCGACTTTCAGCTTCCACTTTAGTCAAAAAGAAGAGAGAATCTTTAAGCTGGAAAGTGCTAGAACTCATAATTAAGAAGTGGGGTATCTTAGAATGGGTCCCCCAGAAGTGGGCCTTGGAACAAGGATTTGAATCCAAGGGGTTTATTTGTGAGGTGATCCCAGGAAACACAGTAGGAGAATATAGAAATGAGGTAGTGAAGAAAAAGAAGCTAAGACAGGTGTGTTAATGAGTAAATTATGCCTGTGGGTAAATGCAACTCAGCCCTGGTGGGGAACTCTGTATAAAACACACCTCGAAATGGTTCCTCATGGGGGATGAGAAACTGGGATATTTATCCAGTAATTCCCATTTATCATTGGTTGAGGGATGTTTGGGGGCATTAATACTTTGGCACTCTCAGCCTGCCTCACTCATGACTGAGTGTGCTCCTGCAGCCAAGAAAATGCTTAAGCAGAGAATCTGCAGTGCGTGAAGTAAGAAGCCATTGGCATGTACTGGAATGCTGCGTGTTGATAGTATACAGGCAGAGCATCAATAGTGTCTGCTACACAGAGAGAAGTAGAAGATGGAGGAGGAGCAGGGGGATGGGGTTGAAGGCACCAGGGATGAGGAGCGCTCACTTGCCTGCGGCTGAGATCTGGATAGCCAGGGTGGTTTGCCAATGAATGAAGGTATATAACACACTGAAACACCTGGGGAAATCTGTCCTACATCTCCCATTTATCTCTATTGTCTTTAGATTTTAGAATGCCTTCAAAATCATAAGGGCCAAAACTCATATTTATCAACCTTCATGTCCTAAGTAGGGGGAATGACAGAGTACATTTATGCAGTGGAACATTCTGGAACTATTTAAAATTACAATTCTATTCTATGACCTATTAAAATCCAAAGAGTTTTCAAAAACAAAGAAAAATACTTATCATTTAATGTTAAATGATGAAAAAGAAAGCAAGATCCAAATTGTATATTCAGTAGGGTTTCCAGTATGTTAAAAAAAAAAAGTACTGATTCAATGTTGGAAGAATATATTATTTTTTAAAAAGACTTTGAGGGGTGGAATTGTAGTTCCTTTTCTCTGCTTCCTTATAGTTTTTTAATCTTTACATATTTTCCACAATAGGCATGTATTACTTTTATAACTTGATCATAAAATCTTTGACAAAATATTACATTACTCATTGTCAATAATGACCCTAAAATCATTTTGCTGATTTGGCCCGTCTGAGCCTCTGATGTTAGATTCTTTTTAGGACTGTGCTCAAGGGTACAAGCTCCCAGGAGATTAACATCCTCCACTGTGTTCTCCTTGTTCCCCCAGAAGTCCATGTTGCATTCCAGTTCAGCCATCCAGCCAACATATATTCATTCATTTAGATAAATATTTACAGAGTACCCACTGTGTATCAGGCAAAACCAGACATGGACCCAGCCTTCATGGAGGGAAGTGAGTAATGCAATAAAACAAATAAATAAAAAGTTCTATCTTTGAAGAGTGCTATGCAGAAGAGATACATGGTTCTCTGGAAAGCTTTAGGAGATTTAGATCTAATGGGAGAGGCTGTCTTTAGGAAGTGACATTCAACCTAGGATCCCAAGGATGCATAGGAGTTAACCAGGCAAATGTTAATTGGGTTTCTAATGTATGCATGGGGTCACCATGCTGGGGTGATGCTATATTCAAACCTCTGCCCTCAAAAACCTAGCCATCTAATTGTCAGACCACACTCAAGTTTCCTAAAATAACGCAGAGGAAAAAAAAACAACAACAATATTGTATTAAGTTCCCCATTCTATAGGAAGTTCCCCACTTCAAAGGAAGAGGCAATCAGTAAGGATTAAGTTATCAAGAAAGACTCTTTGAAGGAAATATAGCTTGGGTTCATCTTCTATGCCAGAAAGAAGGAAGGGTGTCCAAGAAAGGGGAATAGCATGCATAAACTCTCAGAAGGGTTGATGTGAAGGATCCTTTTTTAAAAAATATTTTTTAGGGGCGCCTGGGTGGCTCAGTCGGTTGAGCCTCTGACTTCGGTTCATGTCATGATCTCACGGTTCATGAGTTCGAGCCCCATGTCGGGCTCTCTGCCGATAGCTCAGAGCCTGGAGCCTGCTTTGGATTCTGTGTCTCCCTCTCTCTCTGACCCTCCCCCGTTCATGCTCTGTCTCTGTCTCAAAAATAAACATTAAAAAAAATTAAAAAAAAATTGTAATGTTTATTTATTTTTGAGAGAGACAGTGAGAGCGGGGGAAGGGCAGAGAGGGAGGGAGACACAGAATACGAACAGGCTGCAGGCTCCTAGCTGTCAGCACAGAGCCCAATGTGAGGCTTGAACTCAACGGACAGCAAGACTATGACCTGAGCCGAAGTTGGACACCCAACCAACTGAGCCACCCAGGTGCCCCAAGGATCCTTTAATTGGACAGCGAGATGACCAGTAGGATTAAAGTAGAGGATGGGTATTATGTGAAAGGGATGGCCTGTCCTTGGAAACCAGGTAAGGATGCTTGACTTAATGTGGTGGGAACTAGGGAGCAAAGAGCAACAAGACAAAGGTAGTATGTACAGTGGCTGACTATGCCTCCTGGAGAGAGGAGTAAGACCGGCTGGCCATGGTGATCCAGATAGCAATAGAGAGTCTCCTAAGGAAAATGTTCTTCTTTTTATCCATGGGAAACTGGGATATAAGAGGTTCACTGGATTTTTAGCCTCTGAAAAGGAAATTTCTATTAAAGGGGAAACATAATTATATTGTTGAATATAATCTGATTCATCTCGTTTTATCCATCTGTCTCATATAACCAAGGAAATATACTGAAACCCAACCAATTTGTTTCCTTTTCCAGAAGGTCTCTGCACAGAGGAGACTGTATTTGCAAGTTATCTAGGACTCAACCGTGTCAGAGCAAACCTATAGACTGGAAGACCCTTCTCCAACTTTCAGGAACCCCTCTTTCCTACTCCCAAAAGTTGCTGCTGCTGTGGTGGAGTAGGGGTGAGGGTGGCAGGTGTAGGTTATGCTGGTATAGGGCCTTCTTAGCCAAAATGACCTGCTGGGAGGGCTGTAGAGTCAAAAGGCTGAGGGAGAGAAATCTCTCCCCCAGCAGATGCCAGCAGACATAGCAACGCAGATTTTGCTCTACGCTCTGTCCTCCTGGTTCCCACGAACATATGTTGGTAGATCATCTTCTAGCATGTCCCCCATAGTTAGTCAGCCTGTCCTGTTTCCTAGATCTCTCCAGGAAAGATGAGTTTCTAAGCTTCTTTGGTGTTCTTACTGTACACTTTAAGGGCTTTTAAGCAGTAATAGAGAAGATAGCTTCATCTGTGCTTCAAAGTACTTTGCAAAGTGCTGATCAGGACAGTGCTAGAATTTCTATACAGGAGGGACCAATGTGTGGCAATCTAGTTACCCAATGGGACTTCACTTGAGGCTCTCTTTGCATAGCAAAATGTTTTTATTTTGATCTTACTTATTGGGGCAGCACATGGAAATAATAGGGTACTAAAGTTCGCTCCTTCCAACCCTGTCCTTGATACCAGTACTGAACCCTAAACCTAGGGTTCTTTCCAGCTAGAGACTCTTCCTAGAAAAGTCCTACACCTTCATCTTTACTTTCACTCCAAGGACAGAACAGGGTTTTGCATGCAGACATCATTTATCGTGAATAAATTGGTCACTTTAATTATCTGTTTTATCTGTTTTAATTATCTGTTTTAATAATTATCTAACTTAACTAACAGAGCTGGCTACTTCTTTCTCATGGGAAGGTGAGCATCTGCTGAGAAGGTTCTCAGGAATCAGATTCACCCTCAACACCCCACCAGACCAGACCTGTCAGCTAGCTCAGGGCCCCTCCTTGGAACCAATGGAAAGTTTTCTTGGATCTCTGAGGCCCTCTAGTGGCTGTTTTAGGATGAAATCCTGCCTAACAGCTGCTCTTCCCACCTTCTCCTAAAAATTTGGCTGGTCTGGAGAGAGAGAAAAAAACAGAAAGAGAGGAAGGAAGGAAAGAAGGAAGGAAGGAAAGGAAGAAAGAAGGAAGAAAAGGAAGTAAAGAAGGAAGAAATTTGTTTTCTTTTGCTTCTCCTAAAATGCCAAAAGAAAACAGGTATGTTTAGTTTCTGACACCATCAAGATTAATCTGACCTCTTAATATATCTCCACTTTATAGATGATGAAATTGAAACTCAGAGTTCAATATATTTCCCAAGATCACACAACTATGTAAGCGGCAGGGTTAGGATTCAAACTCAGGTCTCCCTCCAAAACCCACTCTGTAGATGGCGCCTACCACTTCTTGTACTAACTTTGGGTTTCGGGTTCTTTGACCCATACTCCATGTGAATGACACCTCCTGGAGTTGGGCAGTGCACAGCCTGCACAACTGTAGAGTGACAAACCAACTTTGACTGGCTTGAGACCATCCCAAGGTGAAGATTCTAAGCCTGGTTTTGCTACTCAAAGTAGATCCCTGACCTGAAGGGTCAGCAATTCCTGGGAACTTTTTAGAAATGTAAATGTTGGGACACCACCCCAGGTCTAGTAAATCACAGTCTTCAAAGCTGGAGATGAGGAATCTATACCCAGGACTTCTCAACTTTGCTATGCATTGAGATCACCTGGGGAGCTTGTTAAATGCAGATTCTCAGTCAGGAGGGAGAAGGAGATAGTGCTGCCCTTCAGCTTCCCTAACTAGCTCCCAGATGGTGCCAATGCCCTGAACCACACTTGGAATAACATGGCTCTACACCAGCCATTCTCAAATTTGAGTCTGCATTCAAATCACGTGGAGGGCTGGTTAACACACAGATTGTTGGGCCCCATCCCAAGAGAATCTGATTCTCAAGGTCTGGGATGAAGCCCAAGAATGTGCATTTCTAAAAACTTCCCAGGTGATGCTGATTCTGCAGCATCACCTGGGGACCCCAGTTTGAGAACCACTGTTCTAGCCTACCAGACCTTCCTTAAATAGACAACTAACTTCATGCTTTCTGGCTAGGCATTTGCATGAGCCCTACTCAGTCTCCAAATCCTGTCATTTTAGAGCTGAAAGAGACTTCGGAGACCAGAGGCAAAGCCAGGATTAAGCATCCTGACTCTCTCTATTCAGTGTTGTTTACTCTGCTTCCTGCTGGCTCTGAAGCTCCATAAAGTCTCCAGCGTCCAGCAACTGCAGTATTTTTGGTGAGCTCTCCATCTTGGGCCAGCTTTGCAGGTGCTCGAGTCCCTATCAGACACATATGTCATCGGCACAATCCGTGAAAACACAGTGGCCTCCTACTTCACAGTTCTGTGAAAAGAGAGCTTTGGAAAAAACCAGCAGCCAGGATGGCAGCCGTGGTAGAGAGAAAATGCAGCAGTGTGCAGGCAAACCCAGACAGACAAGGTGATTCAGCACAGAAGCCCTGGAGCAAAGTAATGGACTGGATACAGATGGCAACTGCCAGCCACATTCTGCTGGGCAGCTCTGAGAAGGTCATTTGACTTCTCTGTGCCCAAGAAATTGCTTTTTTTTAAGGGAAAACAATACTCTCATTCAAAACCACACACACAAGAGAGCACTTCATATGTAGACTTGGGATGAGGCCTGGAACAGTTAGTTTCTGCTATGTGACCAATCACCCAATACTCAGTGGCCTAAAAAAGCCCCAACCATTTATTATTGCTTACTAGTCTTTGAGGAAAAAGAGGTATGCAAGTTTCCTTGAGGCCTAGACCTAGGGGCCTGGCATGCTATCATTTCTGCCATGTTCTATTGGTGAAAAGCAAAACCCACAGCCAGCCCGCTGTTTAATGGGAAGGGCTTGTAACATTAGCATGTAAAGAAATAGAGAGGGGGAAAGGTTGGTGGCCATTTTTGCAATCTACCACAGAGACCTTTTGTTTGTTTAGGAGATCCTGAGACAAAGATTCGAAGCAAATGGTTAACTTGGTTACTTGGGAAGTGAAGGAATACTGGCAGGGGAGTAGGGGATTGAGACACAGAGCAAAACAGCTAGTAAAGGGTACATAACCGGGCCGGCTAGTGTTCTGGACAGCTGGAGCTTAATTCCATTGGAAAACTCTGAAAGTGTTGGATGCAGGCTTTTTTGTTATCCTACTTGAGAAAGGGAACTAGAATATTTATACATCAATTCACAGCCATCCCTTGTTGAGGGTTGTCAGGCAACACTAATTCTCCATCATTTCAGATTCCTACGCTGGGCGGTTGGCCCCAGATGTGTGCAGGTCCTGGCAGCTGGTGGTCTGGCCACTGGCCACTGAAGAAGGAAGGGTAGGGGTGTACAGATAGGACCCCTACAATGTGTCCTGCAGTGCAGGAGAAAAAACCCTCAAGCTTCAGTTTTATGTTGGTCGATGTTTTTTAGTCTATTTGCTTTATTTGGGGTGATGCCCCATTTCTCTTGCTGGCAAAGGTTGGGACACTAGATGGCATCATATCTAGTTGTCTTGCAGCTCAGGAAACAAATGCCAGGCAGTGTTCCTAGTTGTCCTTGGGATCAAACAATACCAGCATGAGCTGAGAGCAAAGGATGGGCCTGCCGTAGGTAGCAGTGGTGGTCCCGTGGGCTCTGTCTCAACCCACCCTCACCAGCAACTTCCCAAACCAGTGGGGGAGAGTGGGGAGCAGGCAAAGCACAGAGGGGCAGGCAGAGGTTGCTGCCACTTTCTAAGGCATGGGATTCATAAAACCCCTGGAAGGAATCAGTACGGAGAATGACACTGTCTACCCCCAGAAAGGTCTCTGAAGTGTATAAAAAATGGGCTGGAAGGAAAAACATGAGACTTACAATAAAGATTTATTCTTGGGGGCGAGAGTGGAAAGAAGGTGAGGTTGAGGTTGAAAGTAAGGGCCAAAGATATTTAACATTTTATTTAAAATATTTAAAACAAATGAGACAAAATGTCAGGAACGATCAATTCTTCATAATAGATGTTAGGTGGTGGTCATATTAGTATATCTACTTTTTCTTAAATTTGAAAACAGCGTGTTTTGCAAGGTAGATATGATATTCTGTAATTAGCAAGGTCCGGCAGGGTTCAAGAAGGAACACTGATGTTTCTTGAGCTTTGCCACATACTTTCCCTCACTGAGCCTCCATTTCATTATCTATAAAAGGAAGACACTAATAGTAGCCATGTCAGGGGATTGTCACAAGCCTCAAATGAGGTAATGTACCCACAGTACAGCACAGTACAGTGCTCAAAGCAAGATGATCCTTCCAAAAATCCTCCCTGCCTCCTTTGCTCCTCTCCCAGACTCTTATTGTACCCTTACCACTAAGGGTACAAGGGTTAGGCATCTCTGCCACACTGAGTCAAACCATACTATCGACTGGTTGTCTAGATGTGGCTAGAAACAGAAAAATCTTAATTCAAGCCTATCCTGACTCCTCTGGATCCACAGTTGGTCTTAAAAAATAAAATGTTTCTTGGAAATATGGCTAGAGAGACATCCCCCACTTGTGTAAAAAGGGGATTCTGGAATTTATCAATAACTACCCCCTAACTTTTCTCAAGGATTTAGGACTTTCTATCTTGAAGGGGCACTAACCTTTTTCAGAACAGACGTAGGTGCTCCTGTATGGCTTGTGAAAGAGATACTGCCTTTCTCTGGGTGTAAATGAGAGCTCTTGATTCCTTATACAAATTAGAGAAAGCCCATGGCTAGCCCTGACAGCACAAAATGCTGTGAGGATAAGAGGCAGGGGGGATAAGGGGCCTTTAAGAGTGGGAGGTATGGAATGAAGTCCATTGAATGAAGGAATTAAGAGCCTGACCTCTAGGAGAGAGAGAGCATCTCTGGCCTTTTTCCATTCCTGCCAGGGAAGCCTAGGGTAGCCTCAGAAAGGAAAAGAAAATTCCCCAAGGTCTCGTTTTATCTGAGACTCTCTGAATCTGGAAGAGATTGTCCCTACAAAAAAAAACTGAGAAGGTAGAGCCAAGAGCCTTTGGGATGGGCTTGTTCCATGCAAGGATTACAAATAATCTCAGTTTTCTCCACACTCCAGGGCCCCCAGGAGGGGTGGTGTGTGTGTGTGTGTGTGTGTGTGTGTGTGTACAGTACTTCCCAACCATTCTGTATCAGTTACCTGTAACCATAACAGTGCTGCATAATAAACCACCCCAAAGCTTAGTGACTTGAAACACTATTCATTCAGCTAATGGTTCTGAGGCTAGCAATGGGGACTGAGCTCAGCTGGGAAGGTGTGGTCTCAGTTGGGCTTTCACGTGTGTGGGGTCAGTGACAGGTCTGGCAGGCAGCTCTGTAATCTGAGTCGGGCTTTCTCACATCTCAGGGACTGAAGTATCTGTCTCTTCTTTCTGCTCATCTGCTCTACTTTCCTTGCCCTGCAGAACCTCTCCATTTACCTGCAAGTTTCCTCATGGTCCTTACTGGCAGCCACACTCCTAAGACTAAAAGAATTTATATCTCTGCCCTCCACTGCTAACTGATTGCAACAGTGTGTGTGTGTGTGTGTGTGTGTGTGTGTGTGTGTGTATAGTGCAAATTCCCAAAGGAAGAAAATTTATTAGCTCAGCCAAAATCTATACGTGGCTACCCTTGGGGCAGATGTCCGTTCCTGGATTAACCAATCATGATGAGGGATGATATGGAGGGGACAGGGAAATCAGATTTCCCTCTGTAAAATGAAGGGTAGGGATTAAGAAGATCCACAATCCCCTTATCAGCTCCAACATTCTATGAAAACAGGGGAGAAAGAGAATGTATTAAGAAAATTGAAAAGCATTAGGCTAGGTCCGTCAAAGGCAGAAACTGGGATGTTGCTTGCTTTATATTTGAATGCTGTGCGTGGTTTTCATGATGGCAATAATAATTTATTGACAAAATGCTCTTATTGAATTGCCTTTACTGAAGAGGCCCTGCATGCTTTTTCACCAGCTTGCTACAATTAAAAGCAGCAGTAAACAGAGCCTTTCTATTTAGATTGAAAAGCAACAATTAAGCTTGCTCAGCTATAAATAGGAGGCAGCTTCACATCTATGGCCCCAACTGCACACATTATAGACTCCAGCCCCAGATGCCCCCAATTTATTTCTGCAGGGCAAACCAATAAATTGTCAAACTCTGACCTTAAAACCGACAATCTCTTAGAAAATGGAAGGAGGTAAATTATGCATAATTCTAGATAATTACCGGGGTGTCCATGAGGCCAGGAAATGAGTATACATGCTGGAAATCTAAATTTACAAGCTTCAAGCTTTTTCATTTTACCACTTTCAAACCACGTTTTGCCTGTCAGGTTGGCTGTCAGGGCTGACTCTCCTTTGCCTGGGAGGTGTGGAAGAAAATAATAAATTCAAAAATTAAGGGAGGGAACATGGAAAATATAAAATTCCTTCTCAGGATTTCCAGTGATTCAGTAAAGAGACCAGAACATGGACAATCAGTACTAAATATTTTCTTATTAATAAGATAGTGCCATTCATCCCATCTATAAGCCATATATGCTGACTTTTCAGAGTTGTAAAGGCTTTTGTTTCAACCTTCTAATTTCCTGCAGGAGGAAACCAGAGGCTCAGGAAGCCACAAGAACTGTCCAAGGCACAGAACTTGACAATGGCAGTGCTGGAATCCCATAGCTTTCCTGACTACCATTCCTGTGTCAACTGCATAGAAAAATTTGCCTTCTCCTTTTTTCCAATACAAAAGACTACATTAATGGGATCTAAGTAATAAAAAGCCAAAGGCTGCAATATTACTTTGAGTGTAAGACACACTTTCAAAGGTGACAGGATTTTCCCACTTAGAGATATTGGGTCCCCTCTGTCTCTGTATCCCCCATCTGAACCAGAAGTTACCAGTTTCCTAAAACCCAAAAAGAATGATTTTCTAAAATGTGTCTTGTGTAATCACACCCTTCCAAAACTTGCAACTTGGTTTTCTGTTTGAGCATTGCCCTATGTTGCCCAGTGTTTTTCCAACTCCCTCTGGCGGTCCTTGTGCCATGTGCTAGGATATTCTCTGTTGCCCTTCTCATCTTCTCTACCATCTCTGTGCCCCAGGGACTGACATTTATGGATTCATCAATGGTACCCCAGTCATTTGGCCACCATTGAGCTTGGCTACTGGGGGGCAAGTAACCAATTGGAGACTGGATAGCAAGTGGTAAAAAAGTCAGGATTTGTCTTCCTTTACTTCCTGTAGAGTGAAGTAGAGTTGTCCAGCTGAGCTCATCCCAGATTAACCAAAGCCAAGCCAAAGCCCACACACATGAGTGGGAATAAATGATTGTAGTAAACCATTCAATTTTCAAGGGTAGTGTGTTATGCAGCAGGGGCTGATACAAAATATGACACCTGGAAAGAAAAGTTTAAGACAACACAGCCATTCTAGAAACTGAGATAAACCACTCTAAAGACCAGAAATGGAAGCGAACACAGAGGAATAACTGGGATTGAGTTTTCAGACTCACTTAACTCCAGATCCAGAAGCAAATAGAGAAATCTGAGTTCCTGTGGGGTAACAAGAATAAAAGTGTCCCATGGGATGTAAGAGACTGACTCTTCAAAATCAGAAGCAAGTTTGAGTTTTCCTTACCCACTAAAGGATGATGAAATAAACTCTTGAAACCACATCCCAACTACCATTTATATAAAGCTGTGTAGCAGGGAAGCTTTAAGAAATAATCTTTTATCCTCAGTTGCTGAATATGTAATAACTCCAATATCAGTGAAGTTTGGGAACCCTGAGCTACCAATATAAGATCTGGTTTGGGACTGAATGTTCTTAGAAGGTGGTGGAAGAAGAGACCAAATATAAATCTGCAAGACTGTGAGACATAGGGGTTGAGGTGGGGGAGTGGAGGGCAGGGGGGAGAGGGAGAACCTCCATTTAATAATAAAATTCCAAAACATATGAGGAAATAATACTAAGACAGCAACAAAATCAACAACTGGAAATAAATTTACTCAAGATGAAATGGAAATAACATGTGATGGTTGCTCACAGATCTTCACTGAAATAACTACTAAAGAATATATTTGAGGCAGAAGGAGAAAACACCCTAAGAGACAGAGAGAAATGAAACAGAGGACACAAACAATAGTTAGTACAGAATTTGGTGAAATATAAATTTAGTTTGCTGTTGACTCAGAAAGAGAATGATATTTTTTTACATAACTGGGTGTAATTCAAACACTACCAAGGAAAATATAGATGGGGAAGGTATTCAGTGAATGATTAAAGCATACCAAGTTCTTGGGTTATTTGGGAGGAGGATAGAGATACTGAATAACTTAAGCTTTGTTAAAAATTTTTTACACTTTAAGTTTCTATAAGAACAAAATTATCAGACCAGATTTTTAAAAATCCACCCATATGTGGTTTATGGTAGAAACACCTAAAATATAATCATCCAGAAAGGTTGAAAAAAAAATGGAAAAAACCAAAAAGGCAATTACTAACTAAAAGAAAGCTGTATAGCAATATTAATATCAGATGAAATTGAACACAGTCCAAAAAGCATAAAAGGAAATATAGTGATAAGAAGCAATCCTATATTTGAATGGATAACACTATGGCTTGAAATATAAAGCAAGGGGGGGGGAGGGGGAGGGGAAACACTGACTAATTTACAAGACAAAATAGAAATATCTTGTTCAAGGTTTTAAAACATATATATCAAAAATCTGCTAAAATTTAAAAAAAGGAGGTGCCTAGTGGCTCAGTTGGTTAAGTGTCTGATTCATGATTTCAGCTCAGGTCATGATCTCACATGTCGGGCTCTGTGCTGAGTCGCTGAGTGTGAAGTCTGTTTAAGATTCTCTCTCCCTTTCCCTCTGCCCCTCTCCCCTACTCATGCTCTCTCTCTCTCTCTCTCTCTCTCTCTCTCTAATAAAAAAAAAATGAAAAACAAACCTGTGGAGCCAGCAGAAAATACCAATGTATATTTAAAAAGCTAAAAAGTAACTGATTTTTGGAGCACCTGGTTGGCTCAGTTGATAGAGTGCATGACTCTTGATCTCAGGATTGTGGGTTCAAGCCCCATGTTGGGTATAGAGCCTACTTTAGAAAATTAAATAAAAAATAAAAAATAAAAAATAACCCATTTCATAGCTGTAGGAACTGAGGCCCAGGGAAGCTAAGTGACTTCCCCAAGATCACAGTTTATAGGAGTCAGAGCCAGGACTTAAACATATTCCAATGCTAAATCCTATGCCTTACCCATTTTATAACACTAAAACGTATAGAATAAACTGCATATTTGCAGAACTGACTAGCCTTTCCCAGACCCTTAAAATAATCTTAAGTATGCATAAGTTAGCATATCTGTTACCACATTTTAAGTTAGCATATACGTTGGTGTTCTATTCTCATTCCCTTGGGTCCCTTTGACCTTTTCAGTTTTCATTCCTTTGCCTTCTAAGTGCTTTAGTTCTAATTGTCCATCTCTGTGGTACTCTATAAAGAACCACCCTTGGGTCACTGGGGTCACCACTGAGAGAAACAAGTTCCTGGGATTTTATGCCTTCAAGAGTAATCCTTATCCAATAATGGGCTAGGGTGAAAAATGAAAGCCCAGCTCCTTTGCCTTGGGGTTAGGCCAAAATCTGAGGCTTAATTTACTATTCCAACCTCCCCTGTGGGATGAAGCTGAGGCTGGAACTCTTCTGTGCTTCTTCCCTTTTTGTTTCTTTCTTTTTCTTTTTCTTTCTCTCTTTCTCTCTTTCTTTCTTTCTTTCTTTCTTGATTTCAAGTTTTTACTTAAATTCTAGTTAGTTAACATATATGGTAAAATTGGTTTCAGGTACAGAATTTAATGATTCATTACTTACATATAACACCCAGTGCTCATCACAAGTCCCCTCCTTAATACCCATCTCCCATTTACCCCATCTCCCACCCACCTCCCTCCATCAACCCTCAGTTCTCAATAGTTAAGAGTCTCTTATAGTTTGCTTCCCTCTCTCTCCTTTTTCCCCCTTCCCCTATGTTAATCTGTTTTGTTTCTTAAATTCCACATATGAGTGAAATCATATGGTATTTGTCTTTCTCTGGCTGACTTTTTTTCACTTAGCATAATACCCTCTAGTTCCATCCACATTGTTGCAAGTGGCAAGATTTGCTTCTTCCCTTTTCTGTCCTGCTTCCCATACCCAGTTTTTCCCAAGAAAATCTCCTCAACAAATCAAACTGCACATGATTTATCATCTCATGTTCTGCTCCTTGGAACCCTTTCCTAAAATAAGGACCATACAACTCTGTACGAGAAATGTAAAGAGAGTAGAGAGTGGTCTTAGTGAAAGAACATTTGAGGGGCACCTGGGTGGCTCAATCAGTTAAGCATCTGACTTCAGCTCAGGTCATGATCTCACAGTTCACAAGATCAATCCCCACATCGGGCTCTGTGCTGACAGCATGGAGCCTGGAGCCTGCTTTTAGTTCTGTGTCTCCCTCTCTCTCTGCCCTTCCCCCACTCATTCTCTCTCTCTCTCTCTCTCAAAAATAATTAAACATTAAGAAAAAAAAATTTTAAAGAAAGAACATTTGAGTGGCTTGGGGTTCCTGTTTTTGTCTTTTAGAATTTCCAGTTTTATTTAGGCACTGGAAATCTGGCATTGTGAATGTAGTGTCTGCCAAAGTACAGAAAAACTCTCTTGCAATTTCAGACTTGGGGTCCATAACTATTGACTGGCCAGCTTTCTCTAATAGACCCTCTTGAGTCCAATTCTAGATGAATGATGGTCAAATCTAAAGGATTCCTGGCCCTCTTCCTCCTCCTTTCCCTCTTCCTCTCCAAGACTGGGTCTGAAAATGCAAAAGTGGAAACTCAGGGCTCTAAATTTTTTTAAGTTTATTTATTTATTTTGAGGTGGGGAGGGGCAAAGAAAGAGGGAGAGAGATAATCCCAAGTAGGCTCAGCACAGATCCTGATGTGGGGCTTGATCTCATGAACCATGAGATTATGATCTGACCCAAAATCAGGAGTCACATGTTTAACCAACTGAGCCATCCAGGCACCCCTCTGGGCTTTAAGATGCAAAACCATTGGTAGCCTTATGAATATCATTATCACCTTGAAGTTTGGCCTGGCCATTATTTTAGACCCTACTTTGCATCACATAGTTTTGCATTTCCCTACTTTCCAAGTCTGGATCTACATGTGGGCCCAGGTCCATTGCATAGCAGGCAAAAATTCCATTACCCACTGTGGCTTAGAATAATATTTATATAATAAAATAATTTCTATTTCCTGAATGTATGCTATATGCCTTTTTACAAATGAAGAAATTGAGGTTTAGAAAGGAATACTAACTTGCCAGATTCACATGGCTAATATGTAGTTAGGTCTTACCAACAACAAACTAAGGATTTGGTGATATGATCCCTAAACTTTCATGTATACTACAAGTCATAGCATTTCTCACCCCTGGTTTTGCTGACCTGAGCCCTAGCGCTGGGTTTGTCTCTCGTTTTCTTGCTAAGTGTTCTACTTGTATTTTCCTAGTTAAGACCCTGACATCCATCATTGGCCCACTTGTTTTCTTTCCCTGGGAGCTGACACCTGCTCCTCAAAATATATCCTCAATCTCTACCTGCCATCTCCTCCGTATACACATATCTGGAGGATTTGCCTGAATACACAACTCTGGGGATTGCCTGTTTCAAATCCCTGCTCGCCTCCTATCAAACTTAGCTGCGGCAATGAGGGCCCAAAAATCATGTTAGGTGATCCCCAGAAACAGGGCTCAAGACAGGGAAAATCATATGCCTGTAGTGTATTGAGAAAGGATCTTCCGGAGAAGAATCTAAGGAAGGAAAGCAGACAGGATAGAGGAAGAAGCCAGTCAGAGATTTGTGCTCAAGTAAAATCTAAACTTGGCCTGATCCATCAAAGCCGCGGGAGCATAAATCACAATGTTGACATGATTGTCCCCTCCTTAAGACAAAGGGGGCTGGCCTTGTGTACCTCCTGTATCAGTCATTACTATAGGCTTCTCCTGGTAGGGGTAGAGAGATGTAACCTCCTAGGCATCAATTGAGGGCAATTCTTGGGGAAGTGGGTCTTTGTGAGCCCTTAGCAGCCAATACTCATAGCAGCCAGGGCCTGAGATTTCCTACCCATCCAACAGCATCTACTGCAAGTGCCTAAGCCATGGGCCCTGAACATGGAGCTTCAGTAATCAAACCCCTTTCTCTCTCACCCCACCTCCCTGTTGCTCCCCACCAGCCCAAGTGACTGGGGTACTCCATGCCAGCTGCTTACCCATAGCTTACTTGATTTTAGTATCTGCACAGAGTCAACTGCATTGGCGCCCGACACTTTATTAGTGTTCTAAATCTTTGTTTACAGTCACCAAGACTCCCCAGGTGGCAGCAAAAAAGTCAACAAGGAAATAAAACTCCACCAGCTGGTGTATTAGTTGGGGATAAAACCACCACACAGGTAACAGCTGGGAATGTGCCCACAAACCCTGGGGCACTGCTGGCCCTGAAGGCTCATCTGGAGTTGCATGTTTTAATCCCCTTTTCTAAGCCAGCCTGTTTATCCTCCACATCTTCCAGTTCCTTGGCACCGTGTGAACCTCAGGAAGCTGAGGCAATAATGAGCTTTGAAGCTGTTCCACTGCCTTTGACAGCCCATGACAGTCATTTGATCCAATCACTTACTGCTACCTCCGGCAATCTCTTGGCAAAATGTGTGCCATTACCCCCCATTGTTTCCGTATTCTAAAACTCATGCCTTCTGATGCTAAATCCTAGGTGCTTCCTTGTGTGAAATTAACACTTTAATGTAGCCCTGAAAAAACTCTTCAGTCTGTTTTATCTGGGACTCAAGATATTAGGATGGGTCTAAAGGAAGTCATGCAGAGGGGCCTGGAGAAATATATTAACCATTGCCAATTCTGCTTTGGCTTTCCTGAGCTATATGCATGTGACCCAGGGGCAGGAGGCATCATGAAGGCCACAACAAGGTTGGTCTTGAGAGTCTATGCTTGAATCCTGGATCCAACACATCAGAGCTGGGTGAGCTGGGGCAAGTGACTTAAAAGTTTCATGCATCAAATTTCTTCTCTGTATAATAATAGAAACTATGACACAATTGCTATGAGGATGACATTTGAAAATACATATTAAACACTTTGCTTCATGGCTGTATCTAGATTTGGTGGGGCCTGAAGTTTACATAAATATACTCTCCCACAAATTAAAAAAAAAATGAAGACATTTTACATTTGCAGATTTTTATAAAAACATGACCATGCGAACATGCTAAATCCCCTTCCAGGCCCTTGGGAAGGGCCCTGCATGTGAGGGGCCCCAAACTTCAGCTTCATCAGCTTTACGGTAAATCTGCGTTTGCTTAACACAATGACTGGCATTCAGCCAGTGCTCACTAAATGTTAACTATCATGGATTTGGTGTGGGAAAGAGGAGCCTCTGCTTCTTATACATGTGTTCCTGGTTAGATTCAGTGCCTCTTGGGAGTGAGCTGAAGATCTGTCCAGGTGGTTTGGGATGTAGGAGGAGTTTAGGAGAATGTATGTGTGTCTGTATGGACAGTACCTTTGGAAAGGGATGTGACCAACTATTACTTACGGTAAATAATGTTAGCTGCTATAACAACCAACCTCTGTAATTTCAGTAATCCAGTAATATAAAAATGTATTTCTTATTCATGTAAAGTCCACCAGATTTTCCTGGTTTGGTAAGACTCAGACTCCTTCATCTCATGATTCCTCATCTTAGTTTGTTAGAATTCTCTCCATTCAGTTGGTAGATAGGAAAAACAGAAAATGGAAGAGAGCTCATGAAAATTTCATGGGCCACATTCTGCTGAATAGAACTCAAGTACATGGCTATAACTAACTGTAGAGTAGTCTAGGAAATGTAGCCACTAGTCTAGTCTAGCCAATGTAGTCTAGCTATGTAGCCACGAAGAAAGGGAAATGGATTTGGTGAGCCAATTTCATCTTTGCCAAACCAATTTTCCTCTCAGCTTGACCAAGGGCCTCAAGGCTGAAGTATTTTATCAGAGGCTGATAATGGGAAGAGTACTGTCCATAGACTGAGTAGACAAGAGTTATAGGAAACACAGGAAATAAAAGGGAATCATGAGAAGCAGGTCTATGGTTTCAAAGTTCAGTTAAAAACAGTTTTGTTGACCTTCTCTTGAGGCTACTGAAAGACACAGTCCATGGGAAGATCAAGGAAGATCCTCTCTACTTCTAGGATGTCCAAGAAGAGCAGGGGGTCTGCTGAAGTACTGGGAGAAGACCCTGGACCAGACCATGCCAGCTGAAGGAAGATAGGGGCAAAGGGTGAAGAATAGTCCCCACCCCTGAGAGATATAAAGCAATTTATGCTCAAGGAAAAGTCCACAGTTTTGGAGAATAGACCAGAGTATCAGAGAGGAAGCAAAAAACATCATAATCTTGGACAGGGAAGATGGCAGCACCCACAGTGGAAAACAGAGGGTCAACTCTATCCTTTGGCAATAGCATCCTAGAAAAGTAGGAAATCTATGAAAGCATTCCACATCTATAAAAAGCAATAAGCAGGCCTTACTCTGGGTAAATAGTCTCCATCATGTGAGGATGTACAGCAATTTTCTCCAGCAGAATCACCAAGCCCTAGACCAATCTCAGGAGCCAAGAGTGAGAAGATCTCAGCCTCACAATGCAGGAAGGGGTATAAATTATGTGATTTGTGGGTTTCTGTGTATTATAGGGCCCCAGTAGACTTTGGGTTATTCTCACCTGCCTACTGCAACACAGAAAACATGGGATATCTTTTCCTTTTTTTTTTCTTTTTAAAGTTTAATTCCATTCAGACACACTGTAGTTAAACGTTGTAAAAAGTCTGGTCATCCAGTACATTTCCAGGATGGCAGAATAAGCCAAAAAGGAAGCAATCACCATCCACCTTCACCCATAGAATGAGGTCCCCTGACCCTCAATTCTGAAAATTGGTAGACTCCTAAGTTAAACTTATCAGAGCCTTTCTGCTTCAGGGTCTTCAAAACTCTTCTCAGCAGCTGCTAAACCTCAGCTCAGTTTTACCCAAATCTCAAAGGTCAATCCTTACCTCTGAAGATAGAATTTACCTAGTTTTCATGGTTATCAGTTTTTCCTCAGTGCTCTGGCTCTGGGCTGTCCATAATCCTGTTTAAATAATTGGATCATTTCTTTCCAGAGACAGCCCGCTACCAGATGGCTCAGCACCAACTAGGTATGTGCTACTATAAGTTCCTCTCTCTCTCCTGTCCTACTGGATCTCTTACTTTCTCCCATGCTACTCTGTTTACCTGAAACCCTCCTGTAGATCCTTGCATGAGTCACTCCTGCACACTCTTCAGATCTGGCTTAAATCTCAACTCCTTGGAGTACCATGCTGTGGTTAATTTATCTCAAACACAGCCTACCTCTGTCATTCTCTTTGACTTTACTCTGTGATTATAGAATTTATTTATTTGCACTCATTTATTTTCTGTCTCCCCTACTAGAATACAAAATTCACAGGAGAGTCACTTTGTCCTGTTTACAATAACCCTAGAGCCTATGGGAAATTAATATATATTTGTTGATTAAATGGATACTGTATTCTACCTGCCCACTGACTTTTTTTCCCCAGCAACAGCATCTTAGTCTTTTCCTTTCAGCTTAGCCCCAAGTTAATGAGTCCAGTCCAGTCTGTCCCAAAAAACAAAATTTCACATTGATAGAGAATGACAAGCATGCACTTTGAGCAAATATTTGTAATTTTCTATCTTGGGGAAATTTAACTAATAGATTAAGTCTTCCAGAAAACATTTGCTATTATTTCAGCCACCTCTGGGGCTCTCTGTACTTTATGTAGAAAGTATTATAGGACTGGGGGGAAAAGGAAAAACATTACTCAACTGTAAAGCTCAGAAAACTTCCTTTTGGTCTCCCTCTTGGCTTTACAGTAAAAATGAACAATGTATAGAACTTCCCCCCTCACTGTTGCTTTTCCAGAAAGATATGGCATTAAACTAAGTTCCATACATCAAAACTATGACTGTCTTGTTCATTTCCATAAACTAAATGCCTAGAACAACCGTTGGCATGCAGTTGGTGCTCAATAAATGCACACTGAATGCCTGTGAATGAACCCAGGAGCCAGCATCATAAACGTTTACCAGTTAACTAGATAGTCCTAAGCCTAGGGAAGAAAGGAGTTGGCCGTAGCATCTCCAAGTTAGTACTGCCAGAGTCACTAGTAAGAGAATAGATTTTGCACACCCAAATGTTAGCACACTAAGGAGTAGAAAACTAAAGACCATCTGTGCTGGTTTCATAATTTTACCTAGTACTATTTCTTCAGCAGAGCTTAGCTCCTAATAATAAGTCAGTTCTATAATGGGGGATTTTATCCTTACACTATTTTGAAGGCATGTAAGGTACAATAAAAGGGGTTAGGCCTGGGCTGGGTGTCAGAAATTAAAAGGAAGACATCATTTGCATGTCTTTCCACTATGCAACCCTTTCTTAAAGACCCTTACAAACATGCGAGAATGAGGATTCCCCAATCCACTTTTAAGTGGTTTCTTCTGAAGGGTTAGGTAGATGCATTCTCATATTGATTTCTCCCTGCCTTCTGATTTTAAGTACATGCTGGGTAAACACCTCCAGGATGGGTTGGTTGCAAAAAGCAGGGAATTGGGCATTGGTTCAGTCAGATGTTGGTGTCTTTTCCCTTTTACTCTGAATATGAAGACATGACAAAGTTTGCAATTAATGCTAGAGCTCACCTTAAATATAACATTGGGATTTTTTCCTGAAAATGATCAAACTCCAGGTAATAAGATTGTATTACAATCCCTCCAGAGTTCCTCAATATTGTTTTTGACTTTCGCTGTATTCTATAGCAAAAGCCCAAACTACTGGGGTGAGATATTGCAATATTTTCACAAGTGTTGAAAAGAATCCCAACTATCAAAAATATGTCCATGTGCCCAGATGGAGACCACCGCATTTGCATGTGATGTCTAAGTCTCTTTTCTGCTACATGGTTGTATAAGAAACTACTTTTCTTGTTATATACCCTGATAATCTCACCTCATTTCCATCAAGAAAAGGACAGAATCAGAACAGCATGTCCAAAGATAATCCCTAAAATGTGATTTCAAGTGGAGAAATGTGAAGTGGTTTTTCAGAGACCTGGAAAGTACACATTGTTTAGGTTAACCCAAAGCCATCCCCAGGGGTAAGATGGTTTTAAGAGGGCTGTACATTCTTTGACACATCTCCCTCAAAGAGATAGAATCTGTGTTCCCAAACCCTTGCAACAGGATGGGCTTTGTTATTGCCTCAATAGAAAGAGTGCAATAGAAGTAACACTGTATAACTCCAAGGCCAGGTGTGAAAAGGGGAATACAGATTTCTCCTTGTTCTCTAGGAACCCCCTCTCTTGGTGTCTTCATCTGCCCTTTAAGAAACATAACAACCTGGAGGCTGCCCTACTGGGGACACCATGTGGAGAGGCCACTGAGATGAAAAGAGAGAGAGAGTGTGTGTGTGAGAGACATGAACAATGAGCCCCAGATGTTCTAGCTCCTGCCATTTGATCTTCTCAGCCTAGGGAACACAGAACATATGAAGGAAGAAGCCTTCAAGAGGACTCAGCCCTAGCTGCTGTTTGTAACCACCAAGGGCTGGAAACCAGAAACTCCCAGAGGAGCCTAGTTATCCCCAGAATCATATGAAATACTAATTATTATTGTCTTAAGCTGCAACAAATAATTGGAACAGTAGGTGGATGGCATGCAGTGTGGTGCAGAACTCAACCCAAATGATGCTCCTGCCTGCTGCTGTATACAAGTCTATGATAGACAACACAGAGACAAGGCAATGCCTCATGGGCCAGCAGAGCTGGTAGCTGTCAGCCTGCTATGATTTGAGGGAGACTCAGTGGAACCTCCCTCAGGGAACTGCTCAGGCCCCTGACTGCTCCCATGGTAATTGCTCCAATAGGACTTGCAATGTGGCAAACTTGCAAAATGTTGGAGATTCCCACATCCAATGGGATCCAGACTAGGAACACTTGGGATTTTGAAAAGGGACGACCAAGGAGATAGGGTGCAAAGCAAGCCTGGTGAGTACAACTTATTCCCTTTGTCCTCAGGGGCAGGGCTTCTTCCTTCTTCCCAACCTCACTGGTGGAACATGTGACCCAAGTAGCCAATCAGTGCAACACATTCCTCTGGCCCTTATAATCGGTATATGCTCCATACATGCCAGGCCAATCAAAATGAAAGGACATTCACAGAGAATGCTAGAGAAAAGATGCTCTCTCTTTTTCAGTGTATTAGAATTTAGAAGGATATTATTCTGGGAGCTGCTGGCAGCTGTCCTGTGATGAGGAGGGGCAGATGATCCTGGGAATGGAGCAGAAAGAGAGAAAGCAGAGGGAAGCAGAAAGAGAAAGAGGGGAGAGGAGACAGAAGCACACAAAGAAAACTGATCCCGATAATTTTGTTTGTACCTGTGTATCTGGCTATTCTTGAAGCTATTCTTCCTGAGCTATTTTGTAATGTGAGCACACAGATTTCTCTTATTTTTCTTGTTGATTTAAGCAACTAGAATCAAAGAACATCAATGAATATATATATGCTAAGATCCTTTTGAATTTTATGTTTGAAAATTATTTCTGGTGCCAAAAATGTATTTAGAAACAGCTGATCTTAATCTAGCTTATCTAGTACTTTTTGTTTTGCAAAAGGAAAGGAGTCAAGTCAAATTCGTACCCTGGTCACCTGACACAGCCCCATAGAATAATAATCATGATGACGATGGTGATACTAACATTCACTGAGCCCTAATCCTGGGCTTGACAATGTTGCAGGTGCTATGAATATATTAACTCATTTAACCATCAATAATATTATAGAATACCCCATTATTATCTCCTTATGCAAATGACAGAATTGAGGCACAGAGAAGATAAGGAACATTCCTGAGATCACACAGCTAGTATGTAGTGCAGCTTGGATTGAACCCAGCTTGTTCTCTTAGCTATACTGTCTACCACCTCTGACAAGATGGAGTGCCTTTTGGTCAACCAAAAGTTCTGGGCCCTTCATCTTATGTGCCACGAAGTACCTGCCTTATCTATGTCTACTTGGTTCTGACATCTTTACCAGAGGTGAGAAGATGCAGAGATGAAAGAGAATTTTAACTTAAGCTGTCAACGTGCTTCTGCTTCTGAAAATTCTCATGTTTAAAAATATGGCATGCTGCTTTATTCTTCATTAGGAAAAAAATATCAAATTATAGCTGACTCCAAGTCCTCATTTCACTTGGGCTAAGGAGGACTCAGTCTCAGTGAGTATATTCATTCTTCTCTCCCCATCCCTCAGCTCACAGAGAGGTTCAGGAAACTATGCAGAATAGAATTGGTGCGGGGAAGGATTCTCCCTGGTATTCGGTATTCGGTCACCCTCTATCCTCACTGTTCAGATTTGTGCAGTCAGTCCTTGGAAGAAAGGTGGTTCTGACAGTTGTCTGTCATTCTTGGATACAGGACACTTTGCTGAGACTGTTTTCCCAGAGCACAGTGTCAAGCTTCCCATTGTGGGCCTCGCATCCATTTAATTCCATTTAATGCTAGGGCACAAGATCAGAAGCCTTTCTTTGCCTCCATCAATTTCCGCCGATCCCTTCCCCTTGGTGAAGAACACAAACTGCCCCCACTCCATTCTTTGTAGCACTTTCCATATCGCATGGGCTTCCACCTAAATTAAAGCAGGCCTTTAAAAGAATTGTGGGGCATTTAACCATTCAAGCATCATTTATTTTAATATCTCCTTAACTACCTTTTGAAAAATCTCTTAGAAATCCAGTCAATTTAGGGGTTAGTTACTGTGTATTTTAATTGACCATTCAATTCAAATAAATGTGGAGGAAATTATAACCCCTTCAATGGCTCAATGACAATTTAAGGAGAAGGAGACCTCGACTGAAACCATTAGGAACTTAGGAACCAGACTCGGATGTAGTTTGATGTGGTCAAAGAAAACAGCCTAGGATCTTTTAAATCTTATCTTATTATGCTTTTAAGAAAACCTTTAAAACCACAAAAATAGGAGAGATTTTACCTCAAATTTTGAAACCATTTAATAAAGAATTAGAATGCAGTTATTGTTGGCATCAAAAAATATTGATAACCAAAATTTTATCTTTTTTTTTTTTTTTCAACATTTATTTATTTTTGGGACAGAGAGAGACAGAGCATGAACGGGGGAGGGGCAGAGAGAGAGGGAGACACAGAATCGGAAACAGGCTCCAGGCTCTGAGCCATCAGCCCAGAGCCTGATGCGGGGCTCGAACTCACGGGCCGCGAGATCGTGACCTGGCTGAAGTCGGACGCCTAACCGACTGCGCCACCCAGGCACCCCTAAAATTTTATCTTTTAAAAATAAAAGTGATGGTTCTCACCTAGCCTGTAGGCTTGAAGCTAGGAAAGAAAACATTTCAATATCCTGTCATCTGTGACATATGTTGATCAACCCACGGAACCAGACAAACTCCTGATCAGATGGACCATCTGCAAACTCCCAACAACACCCTTCTCTATCAGCTGCATTTTACTTATTCCGTTTTTGGAGTTGTGAACAGAAATAGTGATGCTACAAACTTGCCCAAGATCTGAAAACAGGTTAAGGGTTGGAAGGCCACCCTGGCAGGAAGTCAATTGAATTACAAATAAGAATGAAGAAACAAGAGAGAAGGAACCTATTATGTGGCAGTGTGCAGGAGATTCTTCATAAGCCATCACATCTTCTCCTCCATGAAGGGAGAAGAGGTCTGCATATTACAGATGAGAATCACAAGGCTAAGTGATCTGGTGATGATTACATGATTTGTAGTATAGTTAGGACTAATGCACTTATTCATTGACTGACCATCTACCAGTAGCCAGGCACCTGACTGTATGAGTGCTTCTCAAAATTTAGCATTCATCAGAATCACCTGGAAGGTTTGTGAGACCCAGGTTCCTAGGTCCCACCTTCCAGAGGTTCTGACATAGTAAGTCTGAGGTAAGGCCCAAGAGTTTGCATTTCTAACATGCTCTCAGCTCCTTCTGCTGGGTGAGAACCCCATTTTGAGTGATGAATGACCTTCTCTGAGCCTACAGCCACCAACAGGCAATAATTAATTTAGCTCACATGCAACAGGTATATAGGGGAACAGGGGGCTATGGAAGCACATGGAAGGGCCTCTATCTAAAAATTTGGGAGTCAGGTTTCCTGAGAGAAATTTCAGGCTAAACTGACAACTTTAGATTGAAGAGGAATTCTTGTCATGTGAAGGCAACTGGGAGTTGGGGAAGAGGGGAAGAGGGAGGGTTCACTGATGAGGAGACAGCATTTGCAAAAACTCAGTGGTAAAAAGGTATATTCAAGAAGGAAGCAGTCATTGAATATGACAGAATGGCAAGGAGAGAGAGAGAATATGCAAAAGATGTTGCAAACTATTTTAAGGAATTTGGAGTTTACGCTGGTGATAAAGAGAAGCCTTGAAGGGCTGTAAGCAGAACAGTGTCAAAATTAGATCTTTGTTTTACAAGAACATAACAGGCAATGTTCAAAACTATGGGTGAGGAAGATGTTGAAGCTATCTTACCTTTAAATTCAGGTGTACCAGTCTCTACATCTTAGAGGCCAGAGCCAGTGCCACAAGCCCCCTCTAGCCTTCTCCCAGAGAGAACCCTCTGTCTATAGAGAAGATGTCCCTCACTGGTCTATGGGAGGAAGTCCCTACACTAGTCCTGCCAACCCCTCACCATTCCCATTCCCATCACTACATGACTGTTCGACGTTATCCTTGTGTTGGCATACTTAGTTCTGCATGGGGCAAACCTTCTTCTAATCCTGTTAGGTTCAGTACTGGCTCTGCCATGTGGAAGCATCTTTCTGAATTTCTCTTGCCTTCAGCCCACTCTCCCCCAGGTTTCTTCCTTCTCTGACTCTAGATCACACATCTCCCATGTCCCCAGGGTGCTGATCCTGCATCATAAGGGGCTGTTATTTAGCTATCTTGTGAGCATATTTCTGTCTTCTGCAGAAATAGATAATTAAAATTACCTTTATGAGGTAACCTTCCAAATCACTTAGTTGTATAGGAGTTCACAATTGTATAGCAAATACTGATTGGATGGAAATAAAGTTTAATAAAGTTTAATAAAGAGAGGATATAACTCCACTAATAAGCACCAATTGGCTGCTAGAGAAATGGTCATAATTTGTATTAAAATAATTACCATAATGATTACTATTTACTGGGTACTTACTATGTGCCAGATACTAAAATTTTCTAGACGTGTCATTCAATCTTCACAACAACCCAAGGGAATAGAGGTATATTCTATTATTTCCATTTTATAGTTGAGGCAACAACTGGGGGGATAATTTGCCCATGGTCACACAGCTAGTATAGATGCCAGAGGCTATATTTATATCTAGCCAGGTCTGTATAACTTCTAAGACTTAATTACACTTCATAATGAAAATATCATATGTTCTAGAAAGCTGAATCAAGCAATATATAGAAAGGAATATACACCATGATATACTGGGATTTATCCCAGTAATGCAAGGTTGGCTTAACACCCAAATCAAACAATGTAATGTTCCAAATTAATAGAACAAAGGACACAAACTACATGAGTATCTCAATAGACACAAAATACACATTGACAAAATTCAACACCCTTTCATGATAAAAATATTCAATAAACTAGTAAAGAAGGGAACTTCCTTAATCTGACAAGGCCATCTATAAAAAGCCCACAGTTAACATCATACCAACATAAGACTGAAAAATTTTCCCACAAGGTCAGGAACAAGATGGTCTACTCTCACCACCTCTATTCAACATTTTACTGGAGATTCCAGCCAAAGCAATTAGGCATTAATTAATTAATTACAAATGGCATTCAGACAGGAAAGAAAGAATTTAGACTACCTCTATTCACAGATGACAAGATCATATATGTAGAAAATCCTGAAGAATCCACAAAAACACTATTAGAACTAATAAAAAAATAAAGAAGTTCATGAGGTTGCTAGATAGATCAATACATGTAAATCAATTGTATTTCTATACACTGGCAATTAACAATCCAAAAATGAAATTAAGCATAATATGCCATTTATAATAACATCAAAGAGAATAAAACATATAGGGGAAAATCTAAGCAAATAAAAGCATAAGACTTGAACACTGAAAATAACAAAGTTTTGCTGGAAGAATTGAAAGTACCTAACTAAATAGAAAGACATCTCATGTTTATGTACTGGAGGGCTTAATACTGTTTAGATAGCAGTACCCAAATTGATCTATAGACTAAAAACCAGTCCTATTCAAAATCCCAGCTGCATTTTGGCAGAAATAGACTGATGAGCTTATTCTAAAATTCACATGGAAATTCAAGGAATAAAGAAGAGTCAAAACAATCCTAAAAAAGGAGGAGTAAAGCTGGGGAACTTACACTTTCTCATTTTAAAACTTGCTGCAAAGCTGCAGTAATTGTCATGAATACGGGCATAAGGACAGAGATATAGATCAATAGAATCCAATTTAGAGTCCAGAAATAAATTCTTACATTTATGGTCAATTGATTTTTGGCAAGAGTGCCAACACGATTCAATGGAGGAAGAATAATGTTTTTAACAAATGATGCTGGGACAACTGGATATCCACATGCAACAGAAAATTGTTGGATGTGTGCTTCGTATCAAATGCAAAAATTAACTAAAAATAGACCCAATATCTAAATGGAAGAGCTAAAATTATACAAATCTTGGTAGAGAACCTAACCATAAATATTTGTGATGTTGTATTAGGCAATGACTTCTTAGATATGACACCCAAAGCACAAGTGACAAAAGAAAAAGTAAATAAATTGGACTTCATCAAAATTTTTAAAAATTGTGTTTCAAAGAAAACCACAAAGAAAGTGAGAAGACAACCCATAGAAGGGAGGAAATACTTGCAAATCACATATCTGATAAGGAACTAGACTGTATAAAGAACAGTTACAAGTCAACAACAAAAAGACAAACAAATTAACTTAAAAATGGGCAAAGGATCTGAAGGGACATTCTCCAAAGAAGATGTACAGAAGGCCCATAGCACAGGAAAAGATGCTTGACATCATTAGTCATTACCTAAATGCAAATCAAAACTACAACGAGATAGCTCTTCACACCCACTAAGATGACTAAAATAAAAAAGACAGACAATAAATGTTGATGAGGGTAGAGAAATTGGAACCCTCACACATTGCTAATGGGATTGTAAAGCAGTGCAGCCACATCTGAAAAACAGTCTGGCAGATCCCTAAAAGCTAAACATAGAGTTACAATATGATTCAGCAGTTCCATGCCTAGGTATATATCCAAGAGAACTGAAAACATATTCATATGAAAACTTGTACCTGAATGCTAATAGCACCGTTACTTATAAGTAATCACCAAAAGGGGAAGTCCATCAACTGATTAACAGATAAACAAAATGTTGTGTACCCATACAATGGAATGTTATTTGGCCATAAAAAAGAATAACACACTGACACATTCTACAACATGGAGGAAACTTGAAAACATGATGCTCAGTGAAAGAAGCCCATTACAAAAGATCACATATTGTGTGATTTCATTTATTGGACTACCCAAAATGGACGACTCCGTAAAGTCAGAAGGTGAATTAGTTGTTGCCAGACACTGAAGGGAGGGGAAGTACCTAATGGATAGGAGGGGAGTGACTGCTAAAGGGGATGGAGTTTCTTTTGGGATAATGAAAATATGCTGGAATTAGTGGTGATGGTTGCACAACTCTGTGACTACACTACAAACTTTGAAATGTATACTTTAAATTACTGAATGTTATGGTATGTGAATAATATCTTAATAAGACTGTTTCAAAAGCTATACATGGTAAATAACACCTATTATATAAGACATTATAATCAATATGGTGTGTATTAATAGCATCTCATCTATATTATATATTATTAGTTATATGTTATATAAACTCATATGTAATTATAGCTTATACAATTATAATAAATAAGTGGGCATATTATAATTGTTCATGAGCTCTGTACCTCTCCTGGTCTGGTTTTGAAGACACCTAAGTTCTTTTGAGCCCCCACAAAACATAAATATGCCACCCCAACTTTCTCCACAGGTCTGAGAGTGAAAAACAACTTTGAGATCAGTACATCCCTGTGTCAGATTGTTTTTTTTTTGTTTGTTTTGTTTTGTTTTTTGCTTGTTTTGTTTGGTGCAATAAATCATGTGTTTAAGAGTTCTGAGGTCAGCCTGCTGGTCCTCTAATCCCGACTTCACCACTTTAATGGCTGTGGTTTAGATTAAGTTAGATCCCTCTCTTTGCCCCGTCTGTCAAATGGGAGAAATAATTCAATTCATACATGAGGTCACTAGGAGGCCTAAATGACTTCCTAAAAATTCAGGGTTCAGTCATTAGAACAGGGATTTATGCTCAATAAATGATAGTAATAGCATTTTTATAGCTATTCTGTTCTGCACATTCTCAAAAACATCTTAAATTTTAAACTACTTTGCTGTACAATTGGAGCAGAGTCAGCTTCATCCCTAATTGGGGGAAATACAAAGAATGTAAAGGGCGAAGGCTCAATATTCACAACCTGGGGACAGTGCCTAAAAAGCCAAATTTGGGGCATCCCTTTTTGCCGCTTTGCAAATGGTCTTTATTTGTTTTGCCTATCTAGCCTCAAGATTAATTTCTGAGTTTAGGGGAGGACCTTGAAGTTTGCCCATAAATTTTCTGTGTTTAAAGGGAAGGTTTTTATTGCTGAATGTTCGGCAGTGCACATGAGTCCAGGACGGTGACTCAGGCCATCTTCTCAGAGTTGACTGGCCATAAATCAGCTTTTGTAGAAAATTAATCTCCCCTGACTCCTTTGGAAAGTTAGCAATTATTAGTTGCTGGTATGAGAGAGAGTCTTCAAAAGAGGAATGGTGAGACAATGTCACCTTGCGTTTCTTCTAAACTCACTGATATTAGAAAAAAAGTTGTTCCCTCAAATAAGCTTTGGATGGGAGTGGTCCCCACAGGCAGATACAGCAAAAAGAAGTTGTTGGTGCCTGAAACTGACTACATATGTGAACCAGGTCCCAAGAAATACCCTGGTATGTTAAAGGGAAAGATAAGATTTCATGAGGCTGTTTGACCCAATATTGTTTTTTAGCCTGCTAATACCTAGGATGTCTTGAAAATATTTAGCCAGCCACTTTGAGAGTTTGACTACCAGCACCCAACAGCTGAAAATGGAGAGTATTTGGGTCTTTTGGCCAGTGTAAACAGAGTCACAGAAATAGGGGATTCAAGAAATGGACATTGAAATGTCACCCACTTCGGCTTCTCTCCTAAGGCAGGGTTACACTGAAAGCATCACAGATAGGTTTGCCTCCTTACTATACATCTCTATCAGTGAGTTCCTAAAGTGCAGTTCCCAGACCAGCAGCATCAGCATCACCTGGGAACATGTTACAAATGCATATTCTTAGGCCTATCCCCAGATTTACTAGATCAGAATATCTGGGGCTGGGACTCAGATATTTGTATTTCCAGCCCTCCAGGTGATTCTGATGCACACTCAAGTCTGCAAATTACTGCTATAGTATTACCAGTAACAGAGCTACTTTAAAGAAGAGAGTGGAGGCGTACCTGGGTGGCTCAGTCGGTTGAGTGTGACTTCGGCTCAGGTCATAATCTCGCAGTTTGTGGGTTTGAGCCCACGTGGGGCTTGCTGCTATCAGCGCAGAACCATTTCAGATCCTCTGTCCCCCTCTCTCTCCTCCTCCCCTTCTGTGTTCTCTCTCTCTCTCTCTCTCGAAAATAAATAAACCTTTAAAAAAAAAACAACAAAGAATAGAGTGGCATTGTTTGGCACTATAAGACACAGGGAGTGGCCCATCATGGTCTCTCTAAGCGAGGATTTCTTTTTTGTCACAAGAAGACTGGAAGTCAGCAACCCTGGGCTGATGCTGCAAAACCCATGCTGTTATCAACATCCTAGTTTCCTTCTAACTTCACATTCTGTCAGCCTTGGTAAGTGGGTTTTGTCCTCAGGCACAACACTTCAAGGCCACAGGATGTCCTCTGATCCATGTTGGGAAAGATGAGGTGAGAAGGATGATGAGGAGAAGGAGTTAATAGGTACAAGCAAGTGGGGTCTCTCTCTCCTTCTGAAAGGTTTCCTGGAAGCTGTAGCTAGTGACCTCCACTCACATTTCACTGGCCATGACTGGCAGCTGCAAAGGAAGGTGGAGTGGTGAACATTTTTAGCTGGGTACTTTGCTGCTCTGAAAAAGAATCAGGGTTCAGTTAGTGAGGCAGAAGTGGAGAAAGGACTTGGGTAGGCAATTAGCAAAGTGCTAAGTGGGCTTAATAAAGAACGGCTTAATGATTCAGGTCAATATAGATACTAATGGTAGACATTGAATCATCAGGGCTGAAAGAGACAATAAAAAAGCACAAAAAGTTTGAAACAAGTGGTCAAAAACTTTAGAATAAAGATCCAGTTCTGGAAAAATGATTATAAAATGCTTGATTTTATTGTGAAAACTTCTTAAGATCAGAAAATGCAACATTGGTGACTGTAGTTGAGATTTCCTTGATTATTTCTTCAACACTGGATGATTTTCATTCTTGGAGAAATTTCAGAAGTTGAATGGTTAGCATCAACGGTAACATTTGCCTATGATGCTGGGCCACTGTAATTGAGCAAGATGGCTTATGTTGCCTTTTCTTGACTGACTTCATTTCACTTATTTGTGGAATCTGTTTCATATCATAGTGTTACTTCTTGGTCACAATTTTTTACTTTGCAAGCAAGCCAAAAAAAATATCTTTATCACAGATAAGTATTCTTAAATCCATTTGCTCTGAAGTATACAACTTTCATAAGTGATTTTTTCCCCCTGGCAGCTGAGGTTTAAATCTAATTGAGAAAATATCTTATTCACAGGTACAAAAGCACCCCATCCTAGCCAGCTCTTTTTCTAGTCCCAGATGAAGTCACTTAATGCTCATCACTGCCTATCATGCATCCCAGTGAATTTGTACTCCTCTATCCACCCCGAGCCCCTAGGACCTAGCCAGGAGAAAGTTAAAACCTCCAATGAGCACTGATGGGATGGGATGGGAGGTTTCTAAATCCAGAAACCTATACTCAAAATATGGTGTTCCCACCAGCAGCAGCAGCACCATCACCTGGGAGCCTGTTAGAGATGCAGAGTCTCAGGCTCATCCCAGATCTGTTGAATCTGACACTCTAGTAACATGTGTTTTAACAAGCCCTCCAGGTGATTCTGCTGCAAACTAAGGTCTGAGAATTGCTATCCCTAGACCAATGGTCTTCAACCTTAATTACACAATGAAATCACCTGGTGGGTTTAAAATGACTTAAAAATTATTATGTCTCCCACCTTCAGAAATTCTGATTTTATTGGTCTAGGGAGCAGCTGGACAGTAGGATTATTAAAGGGTCCCCAAGTAGGTTTCTTGTGCAGCCATTTTAGAGGCATGAGAGAATTCCACCAAGCAGAAAACCTACATATTTGAGAGTGTATTTCCAATAAGACTCAGAGCCAGTACTGGACGGTGGACCAGTACTGTGTCCCTTTGAGAGGGATATACCCAGTGATCTTTCTTCTTAGGTTCTATCTCGATCATTCTTTTAGGGTCCACCTTTCTCTTCTCCTTTGTGGCTGGTGCCATATATGCACCAAGGCTCCTTCTGATTGCAAGATCCCTTCTATCCACTTCTCACTAGGCATGTGGCCCATGGGGGTAATGAACAGAGGATTCATTCATAATAAACAGGTCAAAGCCCTGTATAAGTAGAAGAAGTGTATTTGTCCTGAACAACTGTCTCCATTGTACACCTTTTCTTAAATCTCTGGTCAAGAACTCCTAGCTAACATCTCTTTCTTTCTTTGAGGAACATAACTAATGTTCTATACTATCTTCCTGCCAAATTGTGTCCAGTCTCTTCTTGGGAAACTCTCTATTCCTAGAATAGACCTTTTCATGTTCATATATGACTCTAATTGTGCAAGTTCTCCCCTTATTTAAGTACAAATCTGTTTTTATGGAGGGCCCAATGATGGATCCTAGATCTGCCTATAGAATAGGTTTCTTTACATGACATTACAACTCATCAAACATTTAGACATTTGTCAAACCTTGTGATATTGTGATTTATAATAAGAAATATATACTTGGTCTTTGTCCTTTTTGCTGGCACAGAGCTCCTGAAACCCTTGGAATTTCCTAAGTGATGGGAGCAATAAAAGTGTCTTTATGTTAATAGATGACTTTTGGAGTGCACCTAAGGATGGGGGCTGCTTGCCAGGAGAATCAATGAGGTGATTAGAGGGTTGGAACTTTCAGTCCCATCCCCCTAACCTCTGGGGAGGGAGGAAGGGCTGGAGGTTGAATCAATTGCTAATGGCCAATGATTCAATCAATCATATCTATGTAATGAAGCCTACATTAAAAACAAACAAACAAACAAACAAAAACCAAAAGGACAGGGTTGGGAGAGATTCTGAGTTTGTGAACACGTGGAGATTTGGGGTAGAGTGGCATACTCAGAGAGGACATGGAAGCTACTTGTCCTTTCCCCATATCTTGCCCTGTGCCTATCTTCCATCTGGCTGCTTCTGAGTTATATCCTTTTATAATAAACTCATAACCTAGTAAAATGTTTCTGTAAATTTTGTGAACCATGCTAGTAAATTACTCAAACACAAGGAGGGAGTCATTAGAACCTGCAAAGTATAGCTATTTGGCCCAAAGTACAGGTAATAACCTGGACTTGTGATTGGCTGGCTCGTGAAGTAGAGGGCAGTCTCATAGGACTGAGCCCAAAACCTGTGGTATCTGACACTATCTCAAGTAGATAGTTTCGAAATTGAATTGAATGTTGAACACCAAGTTGGTGTCCAAGAATAGTTTCATAGTGTGGGAACCTGAGCCCCTTTCCCCATATTGGAATTGGTCTCAGAACGTGTAAGCCACCTCTAATTTTTGTCTATTTCTTCTTTGGGTTCAGAATTTAATTTTTAAATAGTATCTCTCTGTAGTAGATATTGTTGGGGTCTACTCTGGACCCTCTTTCCCAGGCTACATGCCCATTCCCACCTGCTCTGAGAGCTCACAGCTATATTCTCTAGAAAACTGCCTGAAGCTGATGGACACCACAACAGTGGAGATGTGTGCCACCCCTCACCTAGGCCAGCCATAGCCAGTGGCTGATTGACATGAGGACAAGAAAGCCCAGTTTCCCTGTCTCAAGGGTAGGACAATTCTGATCTCCAGGGCTGACCATATCCATGCCTAGTCCCCTCCCCTTTTCCTGAGAATCTTCCCCCAACAAATCACTTGACAAGAATCCCCATTTCAGGCTTTTCTAGGGAACTTGAACTAAAACAGCTTCCAATGAGTGCAAATATTTAAGACTGCTCCTTTTATGTGATCACCCACATTGCCACACGTTTGTTTGACCAGTCAGGATTAAAACAGCCTGCTGAGCCCCAAAGGAATTAAGCATAAAAGAGAGCTCAAGGACAGGTTTGACTGTTTTTATGGGGCCAGGGTCAAGGGTGTAGCCTGGGAAGCCTGGGTAGCAGCTGCTACCCAATAGATGCTTTGCAATAAGAAAAAGTCTATTCTCGATGCTACTGTCTTGATGCCCCAGCCACATGTAGCAGATTGATTACAAAAAAAAAAAAAAAATGGCCCTTATTTTCTTCCCATCTCTGTATGCACTCTCATTGCAATGTGATTTTGCAGTTCCTCCAATTTAGAGGTAGAGCATGTTTGCTGCTTGAACCTTGGCTGGACTTGTTTGGACCAATAGAGTCAAGGAAAACAGTTTTGCCAGTTCCAGGCCTGACATCCAGAGCCCTTGAGCACCTCTCCTTTCTCTTTTGGACCCCCACCCACCACCATACGGCAATGCCCAGGCTAGCCTCCTGGAGGATGGAAGACACATGACCCAGCCATGTCATTTCCCCAGACAGCAGCCAGCTGACCACCAAACATGGGGGTGAGGTTATCCTAGAGCACTCATCCTCCAACTGACCACTGACTCACAAGCAACCCCAGCTGAGATCAGCAGAGCCTGGCTCTGAACCGAAAGACAACCCAGTTGACTCATAACCTTGAGACCTAATTATGGTTGTAGTTTGAAGACACTGAGTTTTGGGGTGACCTATTAGGCAGCACTGTGATAACAGTTAATTGATACCCCACAGCTTTCAGACCCTTCTTGGAGAAACCCAAACATGGGACACATGCATTAAACTACAAACTAAACAGCTCTACATGTCTGATTCTGGTCTTGAGACAGGTTTGCAACTGACAGCCACAGAGAGAGCAGGGGTTCTGGTGGCCAGAGCACAGCACTTGAGGCAGGAACAGGTTTTGAGCTCAGAGGGGAACCTGTGAGCAGCAAACTACACAGCCTGAGGCCTCTTGTGCAGTCACAGGGGAAGTGATGAGAAAGCAAGTTTTATTTTTGTTTCAAGGTCTAGCAAAAGTACCTGTGAAGCCAGCAGGGAGCAAATCAGGGAAGTTGACTGTTTGGCCAACAGGGGCTTCCATTTTATGAAAGATGTGGGATGGAAGAAGAGAAGGAGAACAGAACCCAGAAATGTGAAAATCGGGGGTAAAATTAGAAACAGGTTTTCTCTTTTTGTAGCTCTAAAATGTCTATATTAGAATGTAGCAACCATATAGTAATTTGTACAAATCTGAAGAATCCATAGCAGTGAATTGGTACTACAAGCACCCAGGCCAGTATGAAGGATCTTTCCAGCACCCAGAAGGCTCCCTTATGCCCATTCCCAGTCAACTCCATACAGAAGTAACCCTATTCTTAGTTTTACTTGTTTTTGGACTTCATATAAATGGAATCATATGGCATATGCTCTTATGTCTGACTTTTGCTGCTCAGCATTTCATTTGTAAGATTCATATATGAGGGTACATGATACAGTATTTTGTTCTTTTTTTGTCAATGTAGTATTCCATTGTATAAATATACCATGATTTATTTATTCTACTGCTATTAGACATTTGGGCTCTTTCCAGCTTTGACTTTATGAATAGTGCTGCTATCAAAGTCTTGTACATGCCTTTTGGTGCACACCCATTCTCTTTCTTTTGAGAAAACAGTGGCTTTCAATCAACCTCTCTTTTGTCCATTACCTGGCCCAGGTAATGTCTCAGCATCCTTGTTCACCTGTTGGCCACAGGCTTATGTAAAAAACTGCATTTGAATCCAGATTCAATCTTCTTTCTGGGAGGAGGGAAAGAGAAGGAAAAGGGAAAGGAAGGGAAGAGACAGCTTCAGTGACAACAGAAATGTTAATCAGTCCCTCTTAACTTTACATTTTCTCTCTGGTAGCCATCTGAGATGCCTAAAATAATGACATTCATTTGAATTAAAGATGTGAAGACTTCTTTTAAGATGCAAATTTGCTTTTTAGAAGGGCAAATACATAAAATAATTAAATTGTTACAGTTTCCTGGTGCTTTATAATGCTTAAATTGTCCTTTTATTTGCTAGCCCCTCCTACTCAGAGTGATCTCCAGACCAGCAGCATCCACTGATGTGGGAGTTTGTTAGAAATGCAGTCTCCCTACCCCAGAACTATGGAATCAAGATCTGTATTTTAACAACATCCCCATGTAATTCTCATGTACATTAAAGTTTATGAAGCCCTCTAGTATCCCTCTTGATACTCACAAGACCCCATAAAACAGATATGGGAGAAGAAGTTGTTCTCATTTTACAGATGGGGAAATCAAGACACAGAAAGATGTACTTGATGTACCAAGGGCACCCTGCTCTTTCCGTGCTGGGGTAAGTTCTCTAGATGAAAACTGCTAGTTTTCCGTTATTTCACACTGGTACTCACTGACATGCCTAGCGTGTCATCAGGTCAACCAGCCTGTTTCTCCCTGGAAAGCACTGTCCCGACAGGCTGCATTATAGTCTGGGTCACTCTCTTTGGACGTTAGCCTGAATAGTCATCAGAAGGACACAGATGTGGTGGCATGGTGGGGGTGGGGATGGAGGAAAGGAAAGGGAATGAGGAAACATATGAAACAGCAGAGAGGCATGGAAAGCATTTGAAGCAGCATCAGAGACACACTACAAGTTCCTGCCATCGCTGTCTTATTCCTTCCTTGCCGGCAAGCAAGAGGTCTCTGCTTCAGTGACACAGTCTGCAAGAGGCTGTTGGCAGCCAGCCCAGAGCTGGACTGTGCCCTTACTGCAGTGTTCTCAGCTATGCAGGGAGACTGGAGGCTGCCCGGTGCACCTTTGCTGGGCCCCTGCAGAGGACTGACACCACCTGAGCCAGAGGGGACACAGCTCTGCAGCAAAGCCAGCCAGACTGCAGAGCTCGCTGGAAGGCTGGGTGCAGTAACTCGAGACGGGTGCAGCTCAGGGCATTCTTGTATACATCTGTAGGTTCTGAGGACCCTACGGTTTCACCATCTATTCTGCTCTGCCTAAAAGCAGCTCCAAGCTGCAGACTTGCTTCGTCTGGCCTAGAGACATCTGGGTATTCCCCCTTGACCCTGAGCCCTGTGACTGTCTGACAGCCAGGATGATTCTGGCTCAGTAAGGCTCAGAGTTCAGATCAGTGTCACATACCGAGACTCTATAGCCTTCCCTCAAATCCAGCTGGAGGGAGCTGGAAAATACCCAGGGCTCTGTCTATTTGGATGCTGACATAGGAATACTCCAAGGAAAACTACAGCCTCCCCCCTCACCACCTCTACAGATGCCAGTTGTCAAAGGTACAGTTAACAGTGGCCTTCCAAAGCCAATGTCTGATTTTTCCTAACTCCAAAGGATGGCTCTAATGGCAGAGGTTCTAGAACAGACAAAGGGAGGGAGTTACCATAGGTTAGAGGGAGCTACTTAGGACAGGTGAAGAAGCTTGTAGGGAGTTGGAGTAGGGGCCCAAACTTCTCCTTAAGTCTAAAGAGTAGAACCATTGCCTTAACCTGGGTTCTTCCTACTGCCCAATTTCCATAACTTTCATCCTTCAACCCTCAGTGGCTTTCTTTCTCCCATGTTGGGAGATGGTTGCCCCTTTCTATGAACAGCTGTGGCCTGTTTATTCAGTCAGGGTCCAGTTGTGTGGCAAGGACACTGATCCAACCTCCTAGCAGATAAAGCTATGCAAGAATGAGGATCAGTTTCCAGGCCATGGTCAAAAACTAGTCTGTGTGTTGTATGTGTTGGTAGGTGGTCAGAAGTAGAGAAAGAAGGAGACAGAGGTCACTGTTTGAGGATGAACAGTTTCTTAGGCAGCATAGGGCTTCTTTCCCACTAAGCTCTACTGAGTAAATGCTCTTTCCCTGTCATGACTATGGGCCTCTACACAGTTCCCCAGACGGTACAGATCAAACCTTCTCATGACAGTGGAGATGCTTTTAAAAATCTCCATGACAGGGGCACCTGGGTGGCTCAGTCAGTTGAGCATCCGACTTCGGCTCAGGTCATGATCTCACGGTCCGTGAGTTCGAGCCCCGCGTCGGGCTCTGTGCTGACAGCTCAGAGCCTGGAGCTTGCTTCAGATTCTGTGTCTCCCTCTCTCTTTGACCCTCCCCCATTCATGCTCTGTCTCAAAAATACATAAACATTAAAAAAAAATTTTAAATCTCCATGACAGAAATTGGTCTATCGATGTGTGAGATGCCCCATGACTAGGGTGTAAATCAGTTAATTCCAGACACCCTGTTTCCTGAATTTGCATCCATATTTTTCTACCTGTTTGATTCAAGCAGCCAACGCTTAAAATCTAAGCCAGACCTTAGATTCTGTCTTCTCTTTTTTGTTAGTCTCTCACTGTCCCCATAGAGGACATCCATTCATTCAATTAATAATTATTAAGCACTTGTGCATGAGTCATTGTGCTAATGAGAAATAGAGTTTCTACCATATAGGAGTTTCTTTATTCTACAGATATGTATCAGCACTGCGTGCTCACATAGCAATGTGTGAGGTGCTAGAGAGGGTAAGAAGGAAGAGAATACAAGCCCTCGTGAAGATTCAGACACATCTGGAGACTTGTGCAAGATCACACACAACCCATTTCTCTTGTCAAAGAAGCGGGTCCTTGCTACAGAAGTGTGGATTCCCTGGAAACTTGTGTGAGATGCAGAGTCTCAGACTACCCCCCATGTCCCACACCCCAGACTTGCTGAATAAGAACCTGTTTTTTAACTGAATCCCTCAAGCACTTTTACTTTTTACTTTTTCCAAGTAAAATTTGAGACCACTGATATGGACTCCCTGATGTGGAAGCTGTAGGAGTTTAGGGGTGAGAGAGATTATCGTGTACTTCAGTGATCCAAAACATACCCATGCATGAGTTTGGCTCTCAAGAATGACTGGACTTTAGCTGGGTACAGAGGGCTCAGGGAATAGTAATTTCCCACTTCTGCCAAGTTAAAAAAAAAAATCTTCAAGCTCCAGAAGGCAGTAAAATCTTGCGGACACATTTTCCACAATAGCAAAAGCTTTGAGTCAGGTAGGATGACTCGGCAAATTTTTGTGGTTGCCAGTGTCAGGATCCCCAAATGGCAACTTGCCCAGTTTGAACCACTTGAAGGTCAGATGGCCTTGTATCCTGGAATGGATCTGCCCCCACAAGATTCCTGGCCTTGCCCAACCTGCCTGCTAGTCAAATAGATGACCAATGAGAAACTGGCTCATTATTTTCCAGCAGTTACTCAGCCAGTTGGCAGCTCCCAGCAAATTGAGTCCTGGAGTAGCATCATCTGAACATCAGTGGGGTGGCTGCTTTATCAAGCCAGTTCAGGAGAGCAGATAAATCACTGTGAAGTTGCAGTTAGAGGCCGTCTGTACTGTGACTATTGCTTAATATGGGTGCCTCAATTTTCTTGCACTCACCCTTCCTATGTCCAATTTAAGAATTAAGATTTTTGTTCTAAATATAAAAACTGAAACAAATAAACAGATCAAAACATGACTGCTGTTAGTGTTATCTCCTGTTTCTACTTACTGTCCCAATGTCTATGTTTGTCCATTAATTTTATCAGAAAAAAATGATACAGAACTTCACAATGCCATTGAATGCATTGCTTAAAATTCAGGCCCGCACTCCATAGTGATAAAACCTGTCCATCCTTTCAGAAGTCATGCCAAGGAGAATCTCCTTGAAAGTAGGTAAGTTCTAAAGACAACCTGGCCCAAGTCATCTACCATCAGGCAGATTTCTCCTTGAGATTATTTTCTAGCAGCAGGGATGGGTTTGTGCTGAGTGGTGAGTCGTCCATACCCTCTAAGCTTTGCAGCCATGGCTTGTTTTATGAGGCAGCCGGCAGGGTAAGGAAATGAGCAGATGCTGAGTAGCAGGACCCAGCTGGCTGGCTCACAGGAAATGGAACCTAAGATCTTTGACTCATCAGCTCTATTCTGATCCCTTTGATCTGATGCTTAATTAATAACATGGCAATATCATCTGTCCTAAACCCACCACTGCTCATGGCCACCCTCTTCTCTCTTCTCTGCTCTAATCTCCAGGACACCAGAAACACTGGTCAGTCAACTACTTCTCTTAACCATTATCATGGATGTGATTTCAAATTGGTGCAGGCTGGATTTATGCCTGAGCAAGATGGCAGGTAGGGGCAGGCACACACCACTAAGTAGACATATTCCTCTTTATCTGGGGGCTGTGTTTTTAGGGAAGAGCTTTCGAGTGGAGAGGTTTGAGCCTCAAATGCTAATCTCATCATTTGCCTCCATCTTTTCAGAGACTGAGCCTATTTTACTGTGTTTTTGAGATGATCAAGTGAAAGTGTGAGAAATCCGGAAGCCATACAGGTAAATAAAGGTTGAAGGCACTGATCGAGCTCAGAGGAAATCTATTTTCGAAATTTGGAGATGTTGTCCTGTGAAACAGAGAGCCAGTAAGTTTTTGTGATTCCCTGGATAGGGTGTAAGTTCAGTGGAAGGAGGCACTTCCTCACAAGGAAAAGCTACCCAACAATGGAGGCAAGACCTTTCTTCTTGAGTTAGGAGCTCCTCATCATGACAGGTACTTAAGCTGAAGCTCCTTTGAAGAAAGCTCCTTTGAGGAAACACCTGCATTATAAGGGAAAGATTGGAATAGAACTTTACCATTCTTTCAACTCAGATTCTAAGATGTATGCAGAGCTAACCTTCACAGAGTAGTTGCTATGGTGTCATTTTATATGTATTATCCCATTTAACTTGCATGGACTCCCATAAAGTGGGTACAATTGTTATATTTTGTTTTATATTCCTCCTCCATCTTCTTGGGATACTCTTGCCTCAGATACTGTGTGGCTCCCTCCCTTCACATCATTCTGATATTGTCTGTGTTTTATCTCCTCCAAGAGCCTTCCATCTCTGCTCTTTGTAACATTGCCATCCCTTCCCTCAACTCTCCATCCCTTCCTCTGTTTTATTTGATTTTATGGCATTTAGCACTATGTGAAGTTATGTTACAAACAAATCTATTATCTTCTGTCTCCTCTATGAGAACAGAAGGACTTGGTTGGTTTTGTGTATGCTCCATACCCAGCACATGGAATCAAGGTTGTGGCACATGGCAGAACATATGTGAAACGAATAAATGAGTCTGTTCTACAGATCAGGAAATTGAGGCATTGAAGAGGTGAAGTAAAATCTCCAACATCACACAGTGAGTAAATAGAATAGCCAATGATTGCTCAAGGGTTTGAATAATGTGGTTCCAGAGTCCCCACATGTACCTGCTATACTCCATCTGATTCTTTGAAGAAACCATGTTTTCTTGAAGAAAGGCTTAGACCTTAAAAATTCAATGGCTGGCTCTGGCCAGTTACCTCTTGTTTTATTACTTTAGATGACTTGTGCCTATAAGCAGGTGGCCACTGGTTGCCACCAATGTGGTGTCAAAAAACCCAGAGAGAAGGCAGAGGGCAAAAGTCAGAGGGCACAAGGCCACCTTTACCTCACTGATCTTCTGGCTGCAAAATGATTGTGAGTGGAGCAGGTGGGTCAGAAGAGGACAGTAAACAGCTTGGCAGTCACCTGGTCCTAATTGGTCCATGAGCAGATATATTGAGTCTGACACAGTTCCCATGCCTGGAGTCCTCAAAATCAAATTTGCAAACTCAGAGCAGATTCCTTGCCTCTCCATGTGATTTGAAGGGGCTGAATTTATGTTCCCTGCTTCCTCCCTTCTGCTAGAGCTTGGATTTTTCCATGACAAAAAATCATATTGATTTGAATATTAACAGGTCATAAAAGAGAGTCAACATTAGCTTTTGTAGTTAATGAAAAAGAATATAGACCTGAAAATCAGACATGCCTCAATTAAAATTCAAGTTAGTTGCCCTCTGGGAGCTTCAGTTTTCTTACCTGAAAAATAGGAACTAAGCCTTCCCACATGGTTTTTGTAGATTAGCTGAGAAAACATAAAGGAAGACATCTGCCATTGATTTTCTCTTTAAGTGTCAGACCATTGTTTTCCTGCTAGCTGTCTTCTACTCTTTCTGTGACTGGGTACAGAAAAGAGCATTATTGGAAGAAGATACTGGGTTTGAATCCAAACAGCAAAATCAAATTAACAAAAAAAAAAAAAAAAAAAAAAAGGACATGATTTCAGTTCACTGAGGCCGGAAAAGTACAACATTTGTGTGTTGTCTTCACCTTCATCTCTGGGTCAGGTTCTGCACTATCTTCCTGCTTGAGTCCTTAGCTCTCCAACCCCTGGCTCACTGGGATATAGCTCACTGTGGCTTCAAAATGGCAGAGCTTAGAGGGCTGGAACAGGACATTTCATAACAAAGACTTCTTCTGGAGCCTGCAATTGGAGGTGAGGATATTTTTGCTACATTAGACATTTTCAAGGACCCAAATGGATCTGTGGATTTGCCAGAAAATTCCTTCTGTTTCAGGTAGATAAAAGCCTGTTGCCCAGCAGTTCTCTCTTGGTGTTGCCATTGTTCTTCAGCTTAAAAATTGTCTTCATTCACCAGTAGTATCAGATTCTGCTGGATGCCTCTTACTAACAAAGCATATGAAATATTTGCTTATTAAATAAACCAACATAAAACACACTAAGAAATATGTCTGTAAAGTGAAGCTGTGCTTATATTGCTACCACTAAAACTTTTGCAACTACCTCTGGCATTACCAGGACCTACTAGAATCTAATACAAAGTTCTACACAGTTGTATTAAGTTGTTCATAAGGGAGAATGAAACAATATATCTTATATATCTCTAGCAAAAGGCAGGCTCCACTTCTTTTTGAAGTTCATAACATAGGAAGGGGTGCTCAAAGGTGCAGGGTGAACAGAAAGATTATATTTACTCTTGGGGTGTTTTAAAATAAATGTGAACTTTAACACACACTCTTATATACTCCTTTTCAATCAAAACAAAACAAACAGAATTAAACCTGACATCTTGGAACGAGAAATCCTAAGATTGCCTGGCACAAGGTAGGTGCTCCATAAATAATTTGAATGGATGAGAGAGTATAACTAAATCATGAGGCCTCTGATTTCTGAGCAATACAGAAATATCCTGAAGTGCTGGTAAAAAAGGAAATCCTTTTTTAATCCAATTAAAGATTTTTAAATCTCAAAAAGGGAGCAAATAATTACTTTTGCTCTATGTTTTTCAGTGGGTTAACAAACAATAAAAGAATTCTTGTCTTTCTTTAGGAGGCTATCTGGAATGATATCATATACTTGGCCGAGTTTTCTTATTTGTTCCTAATGAGTGATATCAGTTTTAATGCTGTGCTGCCCAAAGATAAATTTGATATGCCCCAAGAGAAAGAAATATAGGGTTGAGCCAGCTTTTCTCAACCTTGACACTGTTAACATTTGTGACTGGATAATTCTTTGTTGTGAGGAGCTATATATTAACAGCATCCCTGGCCTTTACTCACTAGATGCCAGTGGCACCCCCACCCTGAGTCATGACAGTCAAAATGCATCCTGACATTGCTAAATATCCCTTAGAGGAAAAATTGCCTTTGGCTGAGAACTAGACCTTAAAAATGGTCAACTGTTAGAAAGGTAAAATTGATTTCTGAGCTTTAAGAAATTGTAAACCAATTTTTTGCTAAGTACAACTTTGTCTTGATACCTGCTCCAAGTCAATCAGGCCCTGTACAGAGTAGTTACAGAGACAAGAGATCTCACGGGGGGTTAAATCTACAAGAAAGGTTGTTATGCCAAATAATACTCAGTAACTATTGACACAATAATATTGCTTAACACACTGATGTGGAATTCAGAGATTTCAAACAACAATCACTTATTCTTATGCTTGAGAGTCTACCAGTTGGCTAGGACCATGTTGCATCTGGAGGTACACTGGGGCATTTTTGCTCCATGAATCTCATTTTGAGATTCAGGCTGAAAACAGAGCAGCTACTAGGGAGAAACCTTTTTCATGATAGAGGAAAAAGTGTCCAGAAGCATTAGCAGAACCATGCAGTATCTCAAACTCAGGATAAGACCCCATTTCAAAGAGGGAGAAGCTGAAAGTATCAAATATCAGAAAGATATCAAGCAGCAGTAACACTGTCACTTACATATTCCATTGGTCTAAACAAGCACATGGTCAAGGTCAATATAAATTGGACAGGAAAGTACACACTTCCCTTGGAGGTTGGGGGGGGGGAGAGGAAGGATAGGAAATCAGCTAAACAATAATATACTACAGTTACACACATGAACTTCAAAGACTACATTTTCAATACCGCCATGTTTCTTCAGTTCTCATTAGCTCCATTTTTTTGAAAGACACAGAGGGGAAAGTACCATTGGCATTTGAGTCAAGTTTGCAAACCATATTAAGATCTTAGTTGGGAAAGCACACAACATAAATACCCAATTTTTTTTAGCTACTTTTAAGAAATCTTCTATTAAATCAGTAGATGGGTGATTTTATTGTTATGTTTTGCCTTGCTTTGTTTTGTTTTGTTTTGTTTTCAGAACCTTTGGTGAATATTGTCTTAATTTGGGTTAATTGCTTTTAAAGAAAACCTAAAGTATCAATGCAAATGGTTTAGTCCTGTTTTTTTGCAACCAGACTGCTAAATAAATCACTAGCAGCTTGACAATAGCCAGCAGCCTACAACAGGGGTATAGAGTCTGTATTTTCTTCTACCTTTTTATGTACTCTGCTGCATTAGTCATGACCACACTAGAGAGCTCTGTGTACTGTTTAGGCATCTATGTGCTTTAAAGAATATATACAGGAACTGGAATGGGTCCAACAACAAAATATTATTGGAATGGAATAGAAACTGGATTCTTGTAAGATCTTTAATGAATATCTACTCTAGGGGCGCCTGGGTGGTGCAGTCGGTTAAGCGTCTGACTTCAGCCAGGTCACGATCTTGCAGTCCGTGAGTTCGAGCCCTGCGTCGGGCTCTGGGCTGATGGCTCAGAGCCTGGAGCCTGTTTCCGATTCTGTCTCTCCCTCTCTCTCTGCCCCTCCCCCGTTCATGCTCTGTCTCTCTCTGTCCCAAAAATAAACGTTGAAAAAAAAAATTTTTTTTTAAATATCTACTCTAGATTTCATTATTTAATCACTCAAATGCTCCTGATACATCTTTCCAAGAACCTCATGGAGGTCAACACCATAATTTCGCAGATGAGGAAATGAACTGACAGAAAAATCCATGTGTTGTTCAAGGTCACCCATTAGCCATGGGAGATCTTAAGCTATATCAGCCCCCCAAGTTTTCTGGCCCCCAACCCCAGAACTATCTAGCATATCGTTTTTGTTAAGAAAGTAAAATAATTGTGGGTATTTGGCCTGAAAAAGGCTATAGTAGTCTTGGATTTTAAGTACACGAAAGTCTTTTCCATTATCCATGGTGCAGAACTCTGGGGTCTCAAATGGAATAGATAAAAAGCTAATCTTTGAAGATAATTGGGCACTTCCCAGTGGTCTCATCTATGGAGAGGTGGGATAAGAATATTTATCCCAAATGATTGTGTCCCCTTGACCCTTCCCTATCCTTACTCTGCATGCTGTCCTTAGAGTCTAGGATTATGGCTTTCAAATCTTTATCCCCAGCCTAAATTTCTCTTCTAAGCCCAGAGCCATGTATTCAACCTCTCAGTGAACATCTGTTGGCCCATTGGCACCCGGCATAAATTCTCTCCTCATGCATGTCCTCAAACAACCATTTCCTTCACTGGTATCCTCGTATCAGTGAGCATCATTTTCATCCACCCAGTTGCCCAGCCCAGAGACTAGGAATTCAATGTAGATTTCACTATTCCCCACCACACCTCATATCCAAGGAGCCACGCGCTACAATTCTATTTCCTCAATATTTTCTAATTGTCTCCTTATTTTCTTTGTCATTTCTTGTCTGGATTATATACTGGCCTCCTAATTGTTCCTTCAATGTAACTCCAGCCCTCTGTATAGAATACGCATTCTTTAGTGAGTTTTCTCTAATAAAAGAATACATTTGAGTTTCATATGGTAGGCTGGTTTATATCAGCACTTGTACTCTGAGCATGGGATATTTGTTTATTCATTCAACATTATTTATTAAGTGCCCACTAGGGGACAGGCTCTGGAAAGACAATAGAAAAATCAATCAATCAATCAATCAATCATCATCCCCTCTCATGGAGCCTAAAACCTAGCAGGGGGGAGATACACAATACAAATTAAATAGATAATTATAGTATATGATTAAATCAATAAAACATATATTAAGTTTAAAAATGAAAGCACTTATTAGAAAAATAAAGCAGAAGGGAGGACTAGCAGTGTTGAAAAGTAGGACTGAAATGTTACATAAGTTGATTATAAAATGCACACTAGAAGCACCTGGTTGGCTCAGTCGGTTAAGTATCTGACTTTGGCTCGGGTCATGATCTCACAGTTTGCGAGTTCAAATCCTGTGTCAGGCTCTGTGCTGACAGCTCGGAGCCTGGAGCCTGTTTCACATTCTGTGTCTCCCTCTCTCTCACTCCCACTCATGCTGTCTCTCTCTCTCTCTCATAAATAAAGAAAACATTAACAAATTTTAAAATAAAATAAAATGCCACACTAAGAAGATGACATTTAAAAGACTTGCACACAGTAGGCACTCAGAAAACTACTTCTTCAATGATAAAATACATGGGTAAGTGCCTAATTTCACATGACCCATGCAGCAGGTAGTGAATTAAGCAGAGAGTAAATCCTCCCCCAATTTACAGGTGAGGAAACTGGGGCTCAGAAAATGAAAGTGACTTGCCATCCAGGAGATAGTGGAGTCAAAGCTCAATCCAATTCTTCATTCTCTAAGACAAAAGAGGAAACTACCAACGTTATCTCAAAATTCAGTTTATAACGACTTGAAGGCCTATATTTGATTCATGTAGTCTAGAGCCTGGAGTGCATTCCATTATAAATAGTTTTGATCAATCTGATGTTCTGTGAAACACAGTAAAGTCCAGAATGAGTCTGAGATAGTTCGGGTTTCTTTCTGGGTTAGCCTGGCTGAGCCAAGCAGACTGACTGCTCACTCACCCATTTGTTATTCTTTCAACTAGTGGGAATTGAATGTCTATCACAAGCAGTTTTTAGATGCTATAGATTCTGCTTTGAACAAAACACTCATGGAGCTCTTGAAAGGCAGACAATGAGGTGTACTGAAGCTGTGTGTGGGGGGGGTAGGTGGGGGGGGGAATGAAGTAGAGTGGGGATGGGAGGATAAGGGGTGGGCTGACCAAGGGGAAGTGGAGGAAAGAAAGGAGAAAACAATGGTCCTTATGGCAGAGATGGGTTTGGTCAGCTGGTAGCATGAAGGGTAGACTCAAAGCACCAGGAAAGGAGTTGGTTAAGTGGACAACTCTTGTCCAGAACTTACAGCTCAACCTGTAGGAGTGAATCCCAGTCCCCCACCTCCCACTTTAGGCAAAGACAATAAGACCCTGCTTTAAACTGACTGTTGGTCTTTGTTTCACTCCCCCAAATTCCCTGAGTCACCATTCCTGATATTTTTCCTTCTCATATTTGTAACTCCAGGTTGGATGAAAAAAATGTGAGGTCTATTCTAGAACTTAAGGCAGAGGAGGAGATAAAAGCACTTTCAAACTGATTACAATCTAATAAAGCATTTCCCAAAGTACACTGATGCACATTGCTGATGGGACCAGTTTTGTGTGATCCTCTCCATTCCCGAACCAGGAAAAAAGAGGCAAGTTTGAACATGACTTGGCATAGAAGTCTGCCTTAATTCACACATGACCTGTCATTTAATTGCAAATATTGGCTTTTGGCTCACACAAAGTATATAAATGAGGGTAGCATAGGGGAATAGTGCAGTTTGGGGAAAGCCTGGGGAAAAAGAGCCTTTTATAATTACTCTGTTCTCTCAGGGAGGAAAAATATTTTTGGTAAATGTAAGGCAAAAAAATTCCTTGCATTTATTTTGACAAATACCTTCTGTTAATGGAAAATGATCCTGGATTTTCATTTACAGTATAAATATAAGGTCTTCTTTAAAAAAAAAAACAACTTTAATTTGTAAAGTGAGTGACATATTCTTGGATTCATTCTCTCAACCTCTTCTTTTCTCTCTAAGGAGGGAAGTCTTAAAATTACACTTTCCAGATGCCCTTGCTGTTAGGGCTCTGGATATGAATTATGCTGTGCCAGTTAGATGCAGTTGCCTGAGTTTTGTAAGGCAGAAATAAAGTGCAGGCAGACTTGCTGCAGTAAAGGCAGTTATAGTAAGCTTTGAACATTTTGAGCGCATGCAGGAGTCAGACTCAGGGTTCTACTTTCCAGTTAGCAACCTCACAGGAGTGACAGAATTATGGAGGCAGCAAGAGTGGAAATGTGATGACCATAGTTTTTTGACTTTGACATTGAAACCAAGATCCCAGTGGTGCCTCTGACTTCCATTCTTCTCACCATTTTGTGAGCACTTATTTCCCTGTATTAAATCATCTTCTGCTTGAAATACCTAGAGACATTTCTCCTTCCTTCACTGAACCCTGACGATATAGCACATATGACAAAAATTGTGAAGGGGGTAAATAGTGGTCTTATGGAGCCATAACTAGAAACACACATTCTCATAATTTACACACAAAGGAGAAATAAGTGGATTTCAGAAATGCTACAAGTGGGGAAGCAAAGTAAAGCTGCAAATGCTGAGGTAAATACTCGTTGGCGGATGCTCGTGACCTCAAATAATCCATCCAATTTCTCTTATGAAATGTATTTTCAATTAATTTAATTGTTTTGGAGTTCTTTAGCTGACTCACTTTTCAACTGGCTGGGGAATATCTGTTTGGAAGGCATTTTTGTGGAGTGTAAGAAGGCAGTTGGTTTCTTTGATTACCTTCATCATGGAGTAGAATCTACACACTTGTCTGAAGTTGCCACCCCATTTGGCTTACTATTTCACTTTATAGCATTTGAGCTTCAGAGGAAAGCACACATTGGGCTCATGGTTCCTTTAAGAAACATGAAGAATGACTTTTAAAACTATGGATGTGGGCGACTGGGTTGCTCAGTCAGTTAAGCATCCAACTTCGGCTCAGGTCTTGATCTCATGGTTCACAAATTTGAGGCCCACATCCGGCTGTATGCTGACAGCTCAGAACCTGGAGCCTGCTTCAGATTCTGTGTCTCCCCCTCTCCCTGCACTTCCCCTGCTTGCACTCTGTCTCTCTCTCTCACACACAAATAAATAAACATTAAAAAAAAAAGCTACGGATGAACCATGGGCATTTGGGGCTTCATACCAATAACTGGAGAGTCTGTGAGGACAGAAACATGGCAGTGACTGCTGGTTCTGTGAGCTCTTATACACCCAAGAAGTCTGTTGAGTTTCTCAGGGGCCTTGGGAAAATCTAGCTGCCTCGGGAAGCCTGAAAGAGCTTTTGGAAAGATCTACAAATATCTACAGTGTCAGTACTACAAGCAGAGGAGTCTTTTGAATACTGACCTGCCCAACCTTGACCTGGAGTTGAGGTGCCATAGGTTTTAGGGGGATTTTATAAGCAGAAATTGCCTCTTCGGCTACAAGATTTCCCTTTTCTTTCACTTTGGTAGTAGATCTTTGTTGCTTCTCCTGCCACTGTCCACTCTAACTTCTGCTAATCATTCCTAACTCTTCCTTTGGAAACCACTCCCCACCTACTCTCAGCCCATGTTCACATGGACTGACTGGCCTGGCCCCTGAAGACTTTTGATAGAACCATTTGGGAAAGGGAACTCTTCCTGTTGCTATTAATAAACTGAAAGATGTAAGCTTATAACCATAGGAGGATCTCCATGTGAAGACAGCCAGCCTGGCATGAAGCCAGTGTGAAGGAAAGACAAACAAATAAGTGGAAAGAGAAAGAAAGACACAAAGATAGAGAGAATTATTTAAATGCCATACAAACCCTAGATCCAGCCATACCTGAACTTAGAACTACCCTCCTAGACTTAATTACATGGGCCAATGAATGTTCCTTAGTGTTTAAATCAATTTGAATTTAGTTTTCGTCACAATCCAAAGCATGTGACTAATGCTTTAATTGTCCTTTCTCAATATTAGTACACTACTAATATTATACAGTACACTTTAAGTATACAGAGGGGGTAATTTTTCTCATTTTTTCTATAATTTCTTAGAATTCTTCTGACTCTCAGTTTCATCATATAATCATTCAGCAAATATTTATTATGCACCTACCATTGCCAGACACTGTCCCCAACAGTTTTAGGAAAGTTAATACGGCTTGGACTTGCCATTAAAAAGTTCAGAGTCAGTATTGCTTTTTCTAAAATGCAACTCAAGATGATAAGCTGGCCACTTTGCACCACCAAAATTTCAGTTCTCAAAAAAGAAAAGAGAGAAAGAGAGAGATTCAGAAGTCAATTTCAAAATGTTTGTAACTCTTACCAATAATCTTACTTTATTGCATACGAATAGATTGACTTAGTGACAGAAGTCACCTTTCCCCAAACTCCTTCCTGTTTTCAATGTGGTTATCACATTTTTTTCCTTTAGAAAGTTACTTAGGCTTTCTGAGCCTTAGTTTTCACATCTGTAAAATAAAGAGTGAAATGTAGTGGCTCATCTAATTCTGGCAATTAGCTAACTTATTTAAATCCCTTTCTTCCTTGGGACTAATGTCCTCTGCCCTGCAGCAGCCTTCCCTATCCATGTCTCTCTCATCTCCCAACCCTAGGGAATCAAATGAGTTTCTCAGAAAACTTCCATTCTTTTTCCATTCTTAATACCTACAATCCATTCTCTATGCAGCAACCAAATTGACCTTTCCCAACCGTATGTCAAATCAAACCACATTCTTAGCAACACCTACTTAAGATCCAGTGGAATGCTATCACCTTGGAATAAAATTCAAATTGCCCTCAAATAAAATTTGAGTTGCCAAATTCAAGTGGCCCTTGTCTTCCTTTTCCTCTTTTACCTGACCTCCTTTCCTCCTTGCCATTGCTCACTATATTCCAGCCATCCTGTCCTGTTTGCTCCCCCTTGAATCTTCTATTCTTGTTTCCCTCTCATAGCCTTTGGTTTTGCAAATCTCTCTTCCTGGAATACTTTCCCCCAGATCAAGGCCATGCTCCCTCACTTCACTTTGGTCTTTGCATGTGTCACTTATTCAGTGATTTCCTGACTCCTCCTCCTACTATCCATCTAAAATAACATCCAGCTCCCCATCTTATGCTGATTTATTTTCTCTCTAGCTCTTATCACTCCCTGGAATTATAGTAGATCATGTTATGACGGTACTATGTTATATAATTAACATTTAATTTAATATAATTTAATGTAAATTATATTAGCATAGAGAGGAGCAAATAGTAGAGGCTCATTTGTTTTTTTGTGGAATGAATGAATAATTCTACTCTAATTCCCAATTAGCCATCTGTTTAGCTTTGAGGCATATATGACAATAACTTGCATTGGTTATAATATCCTGTTTTAAGCACCTATTGCTCTATGGGCAGTTTTTCTATCCACGCAAATTTTGAGGAATTTGAAGGCCTCGCAAGCAGATATCCTTTCTTTTGTGAATTCTCACAGAACGTCATTAGCTAATGGGATTGTAGTAATATTTACATAAGAAACTGGATATTTTATTTAAAAAAACAGGTTTTTCTCACATTGTTAATTTTTAAAATCTTTACATATTTTTGAAAGAGATAGAGTGCAAGCAGGGGAGGGGCAGAGAGTGAGGGAGACACAGAATTCAAAACAGGCTCCAAGCTCTGAGCTGTTAGCACAGAGACTGATGCAGGGCCAAACTCACGAACCATGAGATCATGACCTGAGCTGAAGTCAGGCGCCCAGCTGACTGAGCCACATTGTTAACTGAGCCTTCTCACATTGTTAAAAGATTCAACTAGGAGCATAAAAACTTCTAAAACTTCATAATGGTTAGTAGATGTAATTTGGTTCATCAGATGAAACTACAAAGCAATGTTCAGGGTATACACCCAGGGTTTAACTCAAACTGAGGCACTCTACCAAAGAGATTTTTCCACCATTTTAACAAGCTCATCCAGTTCAACACTGGATTCTGGATATACAGCTCAGGCAAAAGACCACATCAGCCAGACGACGTGCTCCCAGCTTATCTAGGAAGTAGTTCGTGGAAATCATCTCTTCTTCCCCTGTATTTGGCCCAAATTAAAAGATCAAGGACCAGAATCTGGGTCACAATCCTGGTGAGCAGGATAAAATTTAAAAGATGAAGTTCAAGAATCTTCCTGCTATCTATATTTACTAACAGGTAATGAGAATGCACAATAATTTTTTTAACAGCGCTGTTTGTAAAATGATGAGACTCCCCACTGTCCATCAAAAGTAGAAATGATAAACAAATCATGGTATATTCATGAAGTGGATTACTATACAGAATACAAGAAGGAATGATTTACAACTGCATGCAATAATATTAATATACCCTACAAACACAATGTCAAGAGAGAAAAACCAAACAACCAGCCATAAAAGTATACACTAAATGATTCTATATGTAAAGTTCAAAAAAAAACAGAATTAATCTACAGTATAATATTAGAAGAGTGGTTACTCTTGAGTGGTTAGTGACTAGAAGGGGGATGAGAAAGAGGCATCTGTGTGCTGGTAATGATCTAGTTCTATTTTTGGGTCCAGGTTACATGGATTTGTTAACTTTACCAAAATTCATTTAGCTGTGCATTTATATGTGCATGTTCCTGTATTTATCCTATATTTCAATAAAAGTTCACTAAAAAAACTTCTTCATGTTTAAAGGAATTTTAAGCCAAGAAAATTAAGAAAGCCTCTTTTGCAAGTACTCGCAGATTGATATGCCAACTTTCAGACCCATCAGAAGCATGTGTTGAAAAGAAGTTGAATCTTTAGCTGCATCTCACAAAAAGAATACAATTGAATCTGAAGATGCCACATATCCTGAGTTTTTCAAAAGAAAATGGCTTGTTTTTCCAGATCCAAGTTATACATTTCTAAAATCTCATACTTTTTCTCCTGGCCAATCACCAAAATCAATCGATTGATAGATAGATAGAGATAGAGAAAAATGTATATTTTTATTATAAAATATATATGTATATTTAACTGAAGGAGAAGGCTATTGGTGGGTAGACATCTTCCCTTCTGCTAAGAGTTCTACATCATAATGTGGCTCTGTAGGGAGTTAGGAAAAGGAAGGCAGGAAGTGGTTGTCAGCGTGAAATGCAGTAATCACAAAAAAAAAAAAAAAAAGAAAAAAAAAAAGAAAGAAAGAAAAGAAAGAAAAAGAAAAACCAAACAGGTAATAGAGCAGTATCTGAGAAAGAGGGAAGTTCAGATATTGTTCTCCTAACCAGTGTATAACCAGCCTCTAAAGTTTAAACAGGTGACTAGTCTATAAATCTTGCTAGCTTGAGACTTCTGCCTCTAGTAATGGAACACTAGGTAATTTGGATTAGTCTTATCACTGAAGACAACTAAAAAGAGCTGGGGCAATGTATTTTTAAAATTAACAATAAAAGTCAGCTTGAAAGCATAAAAGAGCATAAAATAAGATAGTGAGGAATTACCACCCAAAGCCAGTGGAGTTGAAAATCCAGAGAGGTGAACTATTATTTGGTACCACTTTTTGCCCATATGGAAGATGCATCTGAGAGCATATAAACAGTTTTTGTCAGTCTCACTGTATCAAGAAGACAAAACTTGGAATCAAAGTCACCCAGCTCTCATACATAGTTTAGCTTTGAATTATCCAGGTTGCCCAAATAATCTAAAACCCTAACTTGGATTAAGGTGCCCTCAAACTGCTAGTGTCCCAGGAACACGACGGTAAGAAATAAAATTCCCTTCTAGGAGGAAGATAACATCAACCTATGTTGAAATAACTCCCATAAATGTTTTTTTTTTCAAATATAATGTCTTATATTAAATCAAATCAGGTAAAAATAGAAAATCTTTAAAAAGAAGCATCAGAAACTTCAGATAACAGAAAGAAAACCATGGAGACTCCCTTATGTGTGAATATAAGAAACAGACTTTAAAATAACTTTTTGCTTTATTGAAACAAATAAAAATTAAGACTGAACAATTTTGCAACGAATTGTAAATATTTTTAAAAGAATAAATGAAATTCTAGAACTGAAAGTTACAGTAGCTGAAGGAAAAACTAGTGGATGATCGTAACAGTAGAATTGAAAGAGCTGAAGAAAGAATTTATGATCTGGAAAACAGTGTGGGGAAAAAATAACCCAAATGAAGCATGGGGAGAGTGAAATGATAAATCACACTCATCTACCAAGAGACAGGCTGCTTTGTAGGACAATCCTCCGCATTGCCCCATTCTCTGCACCACATCCTTCTCTACCATCATCACCACCAGAACTCTGAACCAATATCCTATCACTTGGTAACTTTTTCCCTCACTGACACCGCACTGTATGGCAGTTTTAATTTGATTTGACTAGTGTGAAAAGATTCAAAGATGACAAATTTGGAAAGAAGTGGCTATAGGCTTCATTTCACCTACAGATAATTTATTTTGGGGGGTCTTCACAGAATATTTTTTAAGTGTTTGAATTTAAATGTCTTTAGACTTCTAAAGGGGAAAAAAACCCTACTTCATTGCACTACTTACTTCTAACACCAAACGTGTGGCTTTCCCCCCACCTAATCAATTCTCTATTCTCAGAAGACATTGACTGAGTATCTCTATGATATAACTTAATTATGACACAAACTACTCAGTTAACACAGACCCCACAGATTAAGGGCTCAGTTCCACCAGAGTGCTCTCTACTTCAGATGCCAATCAAAAGTCTCAGGTTGTCACTGCATTTCTGACCAGCCAGCTATATATTAGATGTTCCCATAACCTCTCTTCAGGTTTGATAACTTGCTACAATGGCTCACAGAATTCAGGAAAGCACTTCACTTACTATTATCCATTTATTATACAGGATGCAACAAAGAAACAAAAAGGAAAAGATGCATAGGGTAAGGAATGGGAGGGAAGGAGCATGGAGCTTCCATGCCCTCTCTGGGCATGCTACCCACAACCAGTACCTCAATGTGCTCAGCAACCAGGAAGCTCTCCAAACCCCTTCAGTTAGGATTTTTATAGGGATTTCATTAAGTAGGCATGACTGATTAAATCATTGGCCATTAGGGATTAACCCAACCTCCAGCCCTTCTCCTTTCCCCAGAGTTTGGAGAGTGGGGCTTCAAGTTCAGCCTTCAATTCACATGGGTAGTTCCTCTGGCAAGCAGCCCTCATCCTTCCAGAGTCATAGCATAAGCTCAGGTATGATTAAAGGGTCTTATTATGAATAACAAAAGATGCTCCTCTGGGGCACCTGGATGGCTTAATAAGTTAAGCATCTGACTCTTGATTTGGCTCAGGTCAGTTTGGTTTGTGAGTTCAAGCCCCACATCAGGCCCCTTGCTGACAGTGTGGAGCCTGCTTGGGATTCTCTCTCCCTCTCTCTGCCCCTCCTTCGTGCTCTCTCTCTCTCTCAAAATACATAATTAAACTTTAAAAAAACGATACTTTTCTTATGCCTATCACTCAGAAATGCCAAGAGTTTTAGGAGCTCTGTGCTGAGAACTTGGGACAAGGACTAAATATGTATTTCTTTTGATATTACAGTATCACAAATGGGCAAATTGTCTCCAGTTAACATGGTCCCCCACTACTCCTTGCACACTACACTCATTTTCTACCTGGAATAGAAGACATTTGAGTTTTCTACCTTGAAATAAATTCTTAGGAATCCAAAAATGCTGCCCTTCCCCTCTTGACTATGAAAGTCAAGAAAGTCTTTGGGGAGCAAAAAGTCACATGGAGATATACAGATGTTTGTGTAACTACTTCCCCCCATCTTTTGGTGTTTCCAAGGTACGAATGTTAATTGGTTTATTGATGTGAGTGAGTGTGTGTGTGTGGCAAGGTGAGAAACAGAGAGAGAAAAGAAATAATACTAATGACAGAATTACCCAGCCTAGATCTCAACCCTACTAGGGAAATGACCAGATATGATTACAACACTCCACACCTCCAACTAAAACTGTCTTTGGAATAAAAAGCCGCTGAGGTAGAACTCCAAACCACTTCTGATTCCACAACTCACCAGAAATCTTATGATACTCAGAAAATGTCAACTCTAAACATGAGCCAAGTAGGTGATTAAAAAAAAAAGAAAAAAGAAAAAGAAAGAACTCCACGCTAAAAATCCAACCACCAGGAAATTAGCAAGCACCCTGAGGGTGGATCATCAATCAGTGTTACTTTCATAGAGAGCTTTTGGAAAGAAAAACAACAGTCCCTTCATGAGAAATTTAGCTCTTACCCCCTCAGCTCTGACTGAAAATGTTCATATAGGAGCCCAGATAACCTGATCTGAGAAACTGATCCCCTAATCTCTATGGGCCTTTTGGTTTAGAGTTACGATTCTGTTAGCTGCATCAGTGTGGCCTGCAGTGTGGCCTGCATAAAACCACTTGCCCAAGGGACCTGGGTGGCTCAGTCAGTTAAGCATCTGACTCTTGATTTTGGATTAGGTCATGATCTCACAATTCATGGGTTCAAGCCCTGCATCAGGCTCTGCCCTGATAACGGGGAGCCTGCTTGGGATTCTCTCTCGCCCTCTCTCTCCTTCCCCCCACCCCCTCAAAATAAATAAACTTAAAAAAAAAAACATTTGCCAATTCTAAGCCTTAGACTTCTCATGTAAAAAGAGAGCAAACCAGATGATTTTGGTTCTGAAAGTTGGTTTCAGTTCTAAAACCCCACTTTGTAAAATACAACATTCTATTTCTTAACCTAGGTAGTGGTTACACAAGTATTTGCTTTTAATTATTCTTTAAGCTGAACATATATGTTTTATACAACCTTCTAAATCAGTAATGTTTGAAAATGTGTTGAGAGGGAAAAAATCCTATCAGAGGAAGCCAGTCTAGTACCATTCTTGAATTCATAAAAGTAGGTGTGAAAATTGAATGTCGGAGGCAAAAAGCCAAGAGCGGATTGAAGCTTGTAAAACTCCTAAGGCTTCAAACCATTTCAGTGATAAGATAGAATCGAAGCAAGTGGAATGAATGGGAACTTGCAGGGCATGTAGGACTGTTACCAGCTCATAAAAGTCCCCACAATGGTCCTTGAGGAAATTAAAATCCAAGGGATGTTAATGGCTACATTTCCTCTTAGCCAAATGTGACCATGGACATATAGTGCATAGCCTAGGAAACAACTTTCTTTGAGTTTACAATGAGGAGCATCTTAACATGCTCAAAATGACTTGGTTGTAAAACTTTTTTCTTTACAGCATTTATCTCTTTTGCTAAGTGCTGTGCTGGGCCACATAAGATAGGTCTGCTCTCAAGAAGCTTGTAGACTTAATAGCCTCTATGTCATTTAGAGTAGATTCCAAACTCCTTTCTCCTCTCTGACTTTATCTAAGAACATCTGTCCCCTGTCCCCCACTGCCTTCTGTCTTTGCTTCAGTAAGCTTTCACCTCAGGGTCTTTGCACTTGCTGTGCCCTTCCCCCCCCCATCGTTACCTGGCTAGCTCCTTACCATTCAGGTTTCAACTCAAATATCTGAGATGCTTTCCTTGACCTACCAATTAATAAACATAATGTTCTTCCTCTCCTTCTCCTCAGTCATTTTCTATAGCATTTCTCAAAGTAATGGTCTTCTAAATACTCAATATTTGTAAGTACCTGTTTTTTTCTAAACTTATTTCTAGTCTTTCTTCTCCCAATACAAAGAAAGTTCCATGAAAGCAGAGGCTCTATCTACCATGTCCACTACTATGTTCCAGTGACTGGATCAGTGTCTGGCACATAACAGTTGCACATTAAGAATTTTTAAATGTTAGGGGCACCTGGGTGGCTCAGTCAGTTGAGAGCCCGACTTCAGCTCACATTATGATCTCACGGTTCGTGGGTTCGAGCCCCGCATGGGGCTCTGTGCTGACAGCTCAAAGCCTGGAGCCTGCTTCAGATTCTGTGTCTCCCTCTCTCTCTGCCCCCCTCTGCTCATGCTCTGTCTGTCTCTCTCTCAAAAATAAACCTTAAAAAATAAAAAAAGAATTTTTAAATGTTATTATTATTTATAAATGAATGAATAATATGAGGCAAACAAAAAGGGGCTTTATAAAATGATTGTTAAGGTTCTGTTTAGGCTTAAGATTTACATGCTCCTAAATGCTGTCAAAGAGATAAAACCCTCAGGGAGTTGTAATGTAAAGAAAGATGAGATGAATCCTGAGTACATTTATGGCGTCTACATTGGTTGGGGTGATAGAAGGTGCCATTAGTGGGATAGGGAAAGTTGCATATAGTTTTTCAAGGTAGAGAATGAAAAAGATATTCTAGGTGAAGTGAATAGCTTGAGCAAAGGCATGAAGAAATAAAAATACAGCAGAGGATGAATGGAAAAGAAGAGTAACTTGAGTAATAGTCGAGGAAGGCTTTTCACTTTATTCTATATTCTGGGGGTGACAGGGATTAGGAAAGTAAGATGAGATGACCTCACTCATCCTATAGAACTATTAGTCTGACAGCAGTATGATGAATGGATTTCTGTATGAGCATCAATGAACACTTTGAAGTTGTGGCCAAAATCCTGTGCATGTGTGTGTGTGTATGTATGAATGTGATATTTGGACACTGTTCTGGGGAGAGAGAACTCACAGCTTTCATCAAAGCTCAACATAAAATAAATAAAAAATAAAACAATAAAATATAAACATTGGTGTCGAGGGAAAGTACCCATGCTGAAGATAAAGGGATGATCCAGTGGAAGAAATATTTGCTTTTTTTTTTTTTAAGGTGATCTCAATGAGAAGTATAAGTTCCCTTTAATTTAATCTTCATACTTTTAGAAAATGCTCAATTGTACATATTATAAACATTCAGGTAGACTAAACATTTCTAGAAAACAGGAGAAAGCTAATTTTTTATTGATAACATAGGAATAGACTACCTATGTAAGATAGTAGTTGCCTAAAGATAGGAAAAAGAGGCAAATTCAGGTCTTAACAGCTAAGAGAGAAAAAGAGAAAAGTAAGACTCATACTCAGGTATGTTCTTTTGATTCTTGTCTCTGACTCAATCACCTGTTCTGGAGTGGGTGTTCTGCATGCTAAGCATTCCTCTCATACCCCTACTGATGAAGGGTAAATTCTTTGGTCATCCTCAAGCCAGCTCTTTGGTGATGGAATTGGAAAACTCCTCAAAATTTTTAAATATCAGCATTAATACATCTGTCCTAAGTTATAATAATACTATTATAGTGGGGAAGAAACAGCCCCAAAGTAGAGAACAGTGGGATATTCATGGTGAAGATGAGAGAAAAGAATTAGGATGAGAAGGTGACCAAGAGGAAAACTTGATGCAAATTGAGCCAATGGTCATCTCTCCATGGAGACCAAGTGGGGAAAACTGAGGTCAGATAAGGACACTGGCAAGAGAAGGCAACAGGCATTGGAGTCAGATGGCCTCGTCCTTGTAGAAGCTATGCACATCCCTTTGAAGAGGAGGAAGTTGGATTACAGGAATTGGCTCCAATTCAGTAGGAAGAAGTTGCAGGAGCCAGGAGGCTGAAAGATGTCTGCCATCTGGAGAAACTGGAGGAAGGAGAATTGGAAGCCATGCAGATCAGGGGTGGGGAAACGAGAAGAAAGATGGGTTACTTGGCAGGAATACTTGGGCGGGGTCAGATGCCCCCACAGTGCTCTAATTCTGGGATGCAATTTGCACAGTCTTGACATCCAGTAGAGTCAGCAGTAAGAAAAAAAGTCCTTTCATTTCCAAATTCTGATAAATCTATATTTTGAACTGACATTTAGGAAAACTGTCTTTAAATATGCAAATGTAGCGTTTCACTGTGATCCTCCAAAAAAAAAAAAAAGAGTACCAAATCTCAAAAATCATTAATAGCAATTCTAAAAAGTACAGTAAATTTATGATCTTTTTTTAGAGATAAAAGAAATGATACCATATTTCTAGAATATAGAATTTCTTCTTGAAGGAAAATCCAGTGAAAGTCATTGAAACTCTGGCAGGGCTGAGAAGAAAAGTTAAGGCTTGTAGTGGTTACAGGTACAGGTTTGACTCTTGAATGAGAATACATGAGATCAGAACCCAGTTCTACCATTTACAAATTGTGTGCTTGGGTAAATTCATAAACCCTGTAAACCTCAATTTTCTTCACCATACAAGGAGAGTAGTATTCACATCAAAGAATTATTATGAAGATTATAATTCACAATAATGCATGTTAATTGTTTATCACAGTGCATGGTATATTTTAATAGATAAATAATCATCTATCATTCCCATCATCACTATTATTAATCAGAGAGGTCTTCCAGAATTATTTATGGACAATGTCAATTGGGATTGGAGTGTTCTGTTTTCGACTGATTTGCTGTATGAATTCCACCAAATGGTTCAACTATAAAAGGGGAACAAGATCTAGGTCCAGAGTGAACCTCAAGAATGTAGATCACAGACATGGTTATTATTAACAGTGGATTGTCAAATAGGGGTGATGCATTCCCTCGTTTCAACTCTACAATGAGCTCACTGTGATGCCACGCATCTGTATAGGTTTCTGTTTTTTCATCAATGAATACAATTGAACTACACAGTCTCCAAGGGTCATTTGAATTCTAACAGCCTTTGATTCTGCAACTATTGTTTCAACTGTAGCACTTGTGAGCTAAAACCAACACATTTGCCTGTATAGTTCTATGCTTATGGGTACTGAAAATGCAGTGTGTATGTGACCTTCCACAAGCAAAGAGGTAGGTTGCCCTCCTCAGCCCAGCCTGCTTGCTCAGAATAGTCATTTTGTTCTGCCCTTCGCTAGCTGCCTCTCCAGTAATTTTCTGTAGCAAGCTCCATCCTTATCCCAGCCATCAAGAGGAAAATGAATTTGCCCAGCAGTCCCAGGCATCCCTTCGAATGTTGCAGGGAGAGAACAGGCCAGGCATTTCACTGTTAATTATCAGCAGCCTGGCTGCTGTGGCCCCTTGCTGTGCCAATTTGAGAGATGAGACTCTTTACACTGCTTATTAGGCTCGGCTAAATAAATATTACCCAGCATTAGTGTTGTCAAAGATACAGTCTGAATTCAGCTCCCTGGAGTGGCTGTTGGTACCCATGCTTTCACCATTACATTTTCTTCCTGGCCCTCCCTTACCATACCACCATCAATCTCTTTCTCTCTTGTCTGGACATTCAAATGGATTCTGACATCAGGGAGTTGAAATATAATATCATTGATTTAGCTGCTTTCCTTAAGGTTATCAAACACCTATGCTGTTAAGGGCCTTAGTATTAATTACCTCTTATTCCTGTCCCAACAGACTGAATTTCTCAGCCATGTGTTTCGAGTTAGAGTCACCCTTCCCCCACCCACCAACAACTCGGGCTGCAATGATTGGGATGGGAAGGTGGGAACTTGACCCTAATCAGGAAAATCATAGCCCCCAAAGACTTAATTCCAGGACTTCTTTAAACTATTTGAAAAACATACTTTCTCTTCTTGGCTGGATGTTGAATCTAGAAAATAGAGCCCTAAGGAGCTACTATAAGCTATTTTATAATCATAAAGTAGAAACTACCAAGAATGGAGCCAACACATAGTGAGTGGTGCAAAGAAATAAAGAAGCTCATGCCTGTCAAACCATTTAAGAGACTGGACCAAGTGGGGCGCCTGGGTGGCTCAGTCGGTTGAGCGTCTGACTTTGGCTCAGGTCACGATCTTGCAGTTCATGAGTTCGAGCCCCACATCAGGCTCTGCATTGACAGCCTAGAGCCTGCTTCAGATTCTGTGTCTCCCTCTCTCTGTGCCCCTTCCCCACTCATGCTCTGTCTCTCTCTGTCTCTCAAAAATGAATAAATGTTAAAAAAAAAAAAAAAAAAGAGAGACTGGACCAAGCTTTACCTTTGGACATTTCAGTTTTGAATCCTTATGCCTCCTTTATTATTTAAGTTTGAGTGGGGAATTCTAACACTTTCATTTACATATATCTGTTTGTTATATGTGATATCCTTTGTATGTCTATTTGTATCAAGTGCAGGTGGAGCCCTGCCCATATCCCTTGAGATCTTACCATTGTAATGCTCTTCTAGCTGAATTTCTACTCCGGAGGGTGTACTCTTGTGCTTCTTTCTGCCTTAGCACAAGATGGGCCAAAAGTGCTGGGTAATTAACACCCCTCTGAGGCAGCCCTCAACCAATGACTGGGAGAGGCTGGTGGGTAAATACCCTAGTTGCTTTGCTCCCTTGGAATAGCTCTGAGATACATGTTTCATGTGGGCTTTTAGAGTTCCCCAGCAGGACTGAGCCTAATTTGTTTGCAAATGCACCCTGCATTGGCTGCCTTCCTTTCTCTGTCTCACTTCCGCACTTCTCTATGGGCTTGTTGGCATCACCTTCTAACTAAATTACTTGCACTTGGGTCCTTGCAAGCCAAGACACTGTTTAACAGAGCAGCAAACTAAAGCTAGAGTGGTCTACAGGAATTTATAAAAAGTAACATCTACTTATAACTTTAAAAATGCACCCCAACTGTTTGGCTTACACAATTTTCCTCTTTCCACCCCCAAATAGACTGATATATACACAGGCCATTTTGACAGAGACTCAGCCTAGAAAGAAGCCATGAATTCAAAACCCAGTAAAACGATGCATTTTTTTTTTCTGTCAGTGCCAGCCAAACAGAAGGTGACGTACTAGATGGAAGATTTCAGAAAGAGAAGTAAAAGCATGAACAGCCAAGGTGTGCAGGATGCTCATTAATCCTCAGGCTCCAGCAGTGGCCATAAGTTGTCTAGATTCTTCATTGGAAGAACCATGGTCACCAAGGTTATTAATCTGGTGGTCCTAAAAGATGAGCAACACAGACATTTTTAATCTCTGGATATACTCCTCTCTCTCTGCATAGTCTCTCTTCCAGTTCCTAAACCCTCCATGCTAAGAAAAACATCACCAGGCATGGGGCTTTGCCAAAAACATGCATTTACACTCCTAAAAGTACCTGTCAGATGAAACAAGCTCTTTTAAAGAGTGCACTTTCTGACTAGTCTCACTAATGGGATGTCGTCCACTATTTACATGAGAAGTGTTAAAATGCAGCCTTCTTTGTTTTATTTTTATTTGTGATATTTTAAACAAAATATTCACTTTCATGCCAATGGGAAAAGGTCCACTTCTCTTTTGTGTTCCTTTCTGTCTTCCAATACTAAATTCTTGCCAAAGAGCACATATGGCCAACAGGGCTTGCATTGAGTCCAGTGTAATTCCATTTTACTGCTATTAGAAAGTGCAATCATGGGATAAAGGAGTCAGCACCTTCCAGGTAACATGGCACAATCTCCTCATGTTACCAATAAGGACAGGGAAGGCATGAAAGTCTTAGATGACAAAGCTGGACAGGACTTTAAGGGTCAGTTCACTCCTGTGACAGTTGAAGAAACTGAGGCACAGATCAGTGAAATGCATCACTCAAGACTCCACAGCTAGTTAGGGACAAAATTGGGGATAGAACTAAGGAATCTTGATTTCATACACTGTACATCCATCAGACCACTCTCATTAATTTTGGTTTAACTGACTTTTTGTTTCACCTGCTCACATTTCTACCCTATAACTTATCCTGGATGTGGTGTAGGGGGTTTCTTCTTAGAGAACCTGAGATTATACCACTGCATTTAGTGGCCTTGCCTAAATAGTTACCCTGGAGAGGAACCCTCTCACACAGTGAGTTTTGTCACAGGATGTAAAAGAAAAAAATCATATGACCTTTCCTTCTCCCTTCAGAAAGAGCCTGAAAAGTCAGGTTATACTGCAGATCCAGCCTTAGTCCATTTGGTTTGTTGCTTATCCCTAATCCCAAACCACTTCCTGGGCCTGAGCCCAGGTACCGGTGTGGCCAGGAAAATGCCAGAAGCCATATGGACTCCCCAGGCCACCTCCTGGATGAGGTTGGTGGCACACACCTAGGAACCAACTCATTCCAAGAGATAGAACAGATGGCATTCCAGATATGAATATGTATAATTTAGGCTGCTAAGGTTGTTAAATAAGTATGTGTTTTTTGGTGGATTCATGAAAATCAAGAATTTTATAACTGAAATGAAAGCCAAGCAAAGGAAACTACAAGACACTTTCCAAAACCGTGCATTATTTCGTATTTGTGGTGTTGGCCTCCATAGCATGTTCCAACCTCCAGAGAAACCACTGGAAAATAACCAGGAAGAGAGAAGTCAAAATTGCAACAAAGGACATGGACTTAACATTTCCGTGCCATGAGACCCCAAAAAGGCCAATGATGGCAGAATTAACATTCAGTAGAACAAGAAGTGGGCTGATTTCTCCTTGGCTTCACCACCTCTTTCTGTGGCCCTTCCTCAAGAAGTCAACCTTGACTATCCCACCTCAACTCAAAGTACTCATACTTCAATCTGGCTGCCCCAGCAACAAGGCCTGAAGGGCACAACAGTAATGCAAATCATTCCATCAGTGGAACTAGTTAAGAAGATGGACTTCTAGAAATCTCTAACACAAACAGTACCCAGCAGAAGGTCCTGATCTCTTTGCCCCACAATAATACTATCTTGTAAGCGAAGTCATTTCCAGTTACAGAACACTTTCATACTTATGATTTCATTTGATTGGATTTTATAACAACCATATGAGATAAATTGAACATGAATTCTTACCCTCATTTTACAGATGAGGAAATGGAGGCTCAGTGAGGTTAAATGACCACTTGGGGATGCACAGATGGTAAGTGGTGCCACTGGGACTTGAACCCAAGACTTTTTGATTCTGTGTCTAGTGATGCATCTGATCTGGCATTTGCCAACGAATCAACAGCCAAAAGAGCCTTCACTGGGGAAGAATTCCAACTGCTGCTAGAACAGCCTAATCCATGGATTAACTGCTTTAATGAGTTAGAACAACAGGGGGTGGAATAAAGCGATATTCCCATATTCTGGAAACATTCCAAATACAGAAACTAGATTCTAATTATGCATTATCGATACTAGTGTTTCACCTCTCCTTGTCCCCACAACCTTTCACAATTCCTCCAACTAGAGGCAAAATACATTTCCTTGCTTCACTGATGATGGATGTAGCAATATGATTTGCTTTACCAAATGAAACGTTAGCAAGCATAATGCAAGCAAAGACTTGAAATGAACTTCTGTAGTTGGGTTTGCCCTCTCATATTCCTATTACCTGCCCAAAGCTGCTCACTGAACCAAGGAAAAAGACATGTGTACAGATATAGACCCAATCTGCAGCTCTAAGCTGAGCCCATCTGAAACTCAGCCTAGATCAACCAACTTCCATCCAACCAGTGACACATAAGCAAGAAAAAAAAAATGTTTGAAACTACTGAGTTCTGGGCTAATATGTTATATAGCAATAACCAATCCTTTACCTTTCTTTCATCTTCCCATCTCCGATACAGTGCAAATAGGGCCTGCCCTTTGTTATCTTTACTCTCTGTTTTTTTCCAGTCAGTGAATCACCACCTCTTCTTAACTCTTAGATTAGCAAGAGTTTCGATATCAGGATTGTATCATCATAGGATTATGAAAAGCTACTAATACGGACCCCAATGGTAGTAAAAACAAGGTAGGTGCAGTTACACCCACTAAAGAGAACACTGTAAGAGCCAAATAAATATTTAATGAATGAATGAAAAATCTGGGCATTTGAAGGCTATTTTATAATTAGCATGTTAGAGAAAACACATTGTCATTAGACAATATTTCTTATAGGCTTCTTTACATAGTGACCTGGTGCTGAATGTTCTAGGAAGACAGACTGCCTATCCCCTAGTGGCTTATTGACTAAAACAGACAGCACAAAAGCAGGCAACTGGTAGAAAACATAGTATAGGTAATGGATAAATATATAAATCAAGGGTAAGATTGGATACTTTATTTGGCCTGATTCTGCCATTTTAGCTTTGTTGGATGCATCATAATCTCCAGTTCTTCTGTCTCCTTAGAAAGCTGCAGCAGGCTTCCATCTATAGAAAGTTATATGCTTTTCTAGGTGTTTAAGAGATTCAAATCCCCTATTCCTTCATCAGCTGTTCCAAGCTGGGGTGGTTGGGGGAGGGTGTATCAATACCAGCCCACTTACAGAAGAAGGACTTGGCTATTCATCAGTTATCTGAGGACAGTTTCCTGGAGATGATGGAAAAACTATGTCTCACACCTGGCCAGCACTCAACAATGTTTGCCAAATGAAAGAGGGGAAGAAGATAGGAACTAGCATCTGCCCTACCCAGCCTTCCATCCTTCCACTCTGTTTCATCTCTGTTTGATCAAAAGTCATCCATTTGTCTGCTCCCTCCAACTCCCACTGGTTCCAGCCCTATGATTCAGCCATTGCAAATCTCCAAATTTGTTCACTGATCACACTCTCCCTCCCACCCCACCTCCCGCCCCAGTCTCTGGCACAGTGCTTGTTTCAGACTTGAGTCTTGATATCTGCAGGTTTTCCATTTGGGTTCTCAGCCCCATTTTTAAAGTGCCCCAGTGCACTGTATTTTGTACATAGCCCCCACTCTGGCTGCAGCTCTAGAAGGCTGGACTTTAATTCTTAGTTTTCTTTTTAATATTCTTTCTAACAGTGTCATACAAGGCACTGAGTGTTGTACCCAGTGTTGTACTGCTTATAAAGCACTTTATTGTACACTCATTCACCTGACCCTTACCACAGTGATCTCAGGCAGATAGCACAAGCCCTCCTTTTCAAATGACCACTTAGAATACAAAGAGGGTCACAGAGCTGGTGTACAGACCAGGCAGATGCAAACCCAGTTTTCCTGTCTCCAACTCTGGAAGTTATTTCTTTGGATTGTGCTATTTTAAAAAGTCCTAGCACTGCTGAAACTCTTGGACATCCTTTACAATTTTCAAACTTAGAAAATAGATAATTGCTAAGAAAATAGTTGTTATGGCTCAAAAAAAAAATGGCCACAAGGAAACTGATCCACTTAGAATGCCCATAATCGCCCAAATAACTGTCAGTGATATTCCATCACATTGATACAGATCTTATCATTCTGGGCTCAGTTAGCAGGATTCACTCTTCCAAAAAATAGCTCCAGCCTTAGTGGGTAAGATGAACTTCAGTGCAAAAGCCCTAAACTCTATAAATCTCAACTTTCAGTCATGCCTTCAAAGGTGATTAAAGAAGAAATGTCGGGAGAAACCCAAGGTTGGCACCACATCATGAACCGCTCAACATCTACTGGAACTTACTGCATCTATAAATATTTACATTACAGAGTGATAGAATATTTGGAAGTCCCTAAAAACTGCATCTTGAGAAGGTATGCAGCTTCCTCAGCAGCCACTGTCCAACCTGATTCCACTTCGAGATCATTTCCAAATAACCAGCTTAAGCATAATGGAGTAGAAAAGTTCTAGGTCAGGAGGAGGTGATGCGAGTTCAGCTCCTGGCTGTTCTACTAACTGTGTGAAGCTGAGCAAATTCCTTGACCTATCCCAACCCCATTCTTTCCAAAAATAATTATTGAGCACCTACAACTTGCCAGGCACTGGGAATTAGAACAGTCCACAAGACAAAGTTTTTGCCCTCAGGGAACTCACATGCTAGGGGAGATCGATGACGAATAAATAAACATATAAGGAGGACATGAAAACAGTAAGGAGATTGGCAGAGATGGAGAGCAGAGGTGCAGTGGACAGGATGCTATTTTGGATAGATGGTCTTTTGAGATAAAATACCTGGGGGGAGAGAATTCTTGATGAAGGTCATAGCGTGTGGGAAGGCCCTGAAGTAGGGAGAGACTGGTGTGTTCAGAGAACAGAGAGGGAGCCAATATAGCTGGAGCGGAGGGAGGAAGGGAAGAGAGTGGAAAGGGAGGAGGTGAGAGGTAACTGCCATCATGGAGGGACCTTTAGGGTTGGTAGTAACTTGGGAGGGAAGCCAGTGGTGGCATCTGAGCGGGTGACATTATGATCCAACTTGGTTTCCAGGAACATAACTTTGCCTGCTCTATGAAGGCAGGCCAGGCTTTTCCTTATCTGGAAACCAGCTGGTAGGGACTAGAGAAACAAACTAGGCTTTGCACGGCCCCCCTCTCTGAGCTGAGATCCCCTTATATACTTTGCTGAGCAGGTCACAGCCCATCTGGGTGAGGCACGTCTAGAACTGCAGTAGCTCTTTCGTCCCAGAGGCCCAAGGCTGTGCCATTCCCCTGCCATTAGGCTACTAGTTGACTAGGGAAAGACAGATTCCAGCCACTGCAGGAGATCCTGCAAAACCTGGTGACCCCACTTGGAGCCCCCCATATCAGGGTGGATTTTCCAGAAGAGTCCTTTAAGTGGTTTCAGACACAAAAGACTCTGTTTGCTGCTTTTCACTTCCTGCTACCAGCCTTTCTTCCCAAAAAAGTCATCTGGAAAGGCCAGTAGGGTTAAGGCACTTGGCCTTTGCCCAACAGAGCAATTATTCTGTGGATGCTCAAGACTTTCAGATCTTATTTCCTTTTTCTGGGTCACCTGCTTGGTGTGAATTCATCCAAATACATCAGTTTGATATTTTTAGAGTTATACATTATTACTGCATTTCTACCCTCCCGCAGAAATTCGAGCTCGGGGCTGGGGCAGAGCCCCCGCGTTTGAGACTCAAGAGATTGGCAAGGCCCCTCTCGTCCCAGCCCTCCTTCTGGAGCCAGCCCTCCGCACCCGCTGTGCTTAGCTCCTTCAAGAATCCTGAGTCATTTCACCATTTCTGTTTCTCTCCTTTCCCCCGGCCACGTTCCTGATGCAAAGGAACACTGCAGCTCTGCGAGCGCCTCCCTCCAGCAGGCAGCCACCCGCACCCCCTTGGCCTCCTTCCAGCAGCCGCGGCTGGGGCTGCGGGCGGAAGGTCGGGGAGCCAGCTCCGCTGGGCGAGCATAAGGCGAGGGCGCGGGAGGCGAGGCGCGAGCAGGCTCGGGGTGGCGGGGGTGGAGGTGGGGGTGGGGGGGTGGAGGAGGAGAGACGCCGCGAGGGCGTGGGCGGGAGGGCTCTGGCGGGCTGTGCCGCAGTGACTTGGGTGGTGGTGATTCGTTCGCGGGAGCAGGCCGGGAGGCGGGGTTCCTGACTCACTGCGGCACAGGCGGGGCTGGCGGCGGGCCGGGCTGGGGCCGCGCCTCCCCCGCGCCCCTGCTGTCTGCTTGGGAGGCCAGGGGCGCAGGCGAGGCATCCCCTGGGTCAGGGGTCGTCCTGTGGGCTTTCCGAAGAGCCTGTGCTCATTTCCGCCGGAGCCCTCGGGGCGCAGTATTGTCGCTGTACAGTCACTGTTTGTTTATTTCCACATCTGCCCCCAGGAGACTCCGTTAGGGCAGAGCTTTCTAATCCACCCCCTGATGAATTCGGGGCCCTCGCACTTGGCACAGTGCCTGGCACGTCATCAGGACTTGGGGGATCAGTAAACAGCCGAGGAGGGAAGGGAGAGGGAGGAGGGAGGAGGGAGTCAGGGCAGGAGAGAAGAACAGAGAGGAAGCCGACTAGAGCCTCCGTGTCTGCAGAAGTGCAAACCATCGCCCTGTGTGATACAGGAATTAAAGCCGTGGGTATATGTGAAGATTTGGCTTAGCTGCCCCTCACACACCTGGGGCATCATCCCCAGTGTTTTTGCTCCTTGAAGGATAGTGACGATGATCAGAGGGGAAGAAAAGGACAAAGGGGGAAGAAAAAGATGGGGAGGAAAGGGGTTGTCTCACTCTTAAAATTGGCAGAGGCCATAAGCACTCCACTAGCTTCACACCATCAGTTGCCCCCAAAGCAAAGCAGATTGGTGGCCCCTCCCTTCTTTACCATCATAACCTCAGAATTTGCAGAGTCTGGGGGATTCTCAAACCCAACCTTCCATCTTACAGATGAGGAAACTGAGGTTCAGGGAGGCTCTGTCATATGCCCAAGTAGAGGAAGACAGAACAGAAATCCATGTGTTGGGGCTTGTTTTACCAATCCATTACCTTGCCTACTGCATTCCACTGCCCACCCCTGAGCATTCTCCATTCCTGGTTTCTCCAAAATAGAAGTTCTGGGGGGAAGCCCCACATTGTGATTTGTTCAGGGCCTGGACCCTGGTAAAGGCAAATGTGGAATTCTGGGTGCAGATACCCAGGCATCGAGAAGCCTCTGAAACCCCCACCCTGCCCCCACCCCGGGGCAGCGAGCAGCTGCCAGCTCCCGCCTGACAAACAAGCTTTCTGGGGCAGCTCTGCGCATGGAGAGGAGTGTCTCTTGCAGCTCCAAAAACAGATTTTGCCATCTCATCCCCACATTTGCAGTCTCAAGTTGGCTTCTTGTGATTGGCCAGAACTTTTCCTCGCTAGAAAGATGAGGAGAATCTGCCTCCTCCAACCAGCTGGAAGAAAACACTCTGCAGAGGTGGCTGTTCCACCTCCCTCTGATGGGGGACAGGGGAGTCAGGCACGACTCAACAGGTTGAATGATGCCAGGGACCCCCCAAGCGTCTTTACACTTGACCACAGGAGTGGTGGCATCTGACAGGGTAGCTAACCTTGTACCTTTCATTCTGTAATTCGGGGTGTTTCATAAAATGGGTTCTTTGGCTTTGGAGACCAAAAGGTTTCTCAAAATTTAATTTTTGCCGTGATCACAGCAGGCAGCTTGTGTACAGAGCAGATGGTTGCTAATGTAGTTCGAATTGGGGGCAATCAGAGCTTCCTGTACGTCTACCCCAGTTCACTCCCACATCTACTGCACCACACAGACTCCTGACTTGCTCCAGTGTTGAAAACTCTACCCTGAGAGATGCAGTCCTTTAGAGTGATGGATAGCACTTCAAGGAATTCCCCAGGGTTAAGGCTTAATTAGCTATTAATAGCCCTACTGCAGCAATCTTTGACTTAGCTGTTTGTTAGAATGACCTGGAGAGTTTAAACCACTACTGATGCCCAGGCCACACCTCAGACCAAGTAGATCACTACTGGTGGTGGTCTTGTCTAAAAGTTCCCCCAGGTGACTGCAGTGTACTGTGGGATTGAAAAACGCTGTTGTAATGGTAACTGCTGGTTTTGCCTGCCCATAACTGTTCTCCTTTCTAATAACAGCACCTGATATTCCTCTGGAAGCCCTGCCCCCCACTCTCTCTTGAACCACATGAGTTGATGGATCACCTCCCACCATCACCTTCCACACCATGTTTTTCTAGGGGATAAGAGCCCACCAGTTTGACCAGTTAGCATGGTCCATTCCCCTGTAGAAAGTAAGTGGTTCAGTGGTTGAGGCGTGACATGTGACCCAAAGAGGTCCAATGAGAATCAACCTCAAGACTTTGCTGAAATAGAAGGGGATGGTCTCTTTGGGCTGCAATTATTCAGCAGAAAACAGAGGAGTCTTGGGCTCACTGCAGCCATTTTTGTCACCACATGGAGAAAGCCTGCCTGTAAATGAAGGCAACACAGAAGAAAAGAGAGATTATTGATGGGATGAGAAAGACTGAAACCTAAAAAACCATGCCCGAAGCCAGATACCCTTCCGTAACAGAAACAAATAAATTCCCCTTTTCACTGAAGTCAATTTGAGCTGAGTTTTCTATGATGTGCTACATCATAGCAGAATTAATCTGTTATATAACTAGATATTACCTTGAAATGCAGAGAACAGAGTTGTGATCTGAAGGGTCATAAATAAATGAGCTTGCATATTCACAGTGAATGGTCCCAAGCACCTAAAGAAAACAAGATGAAGCCATACACCTTCAAGGATGGTAGTTCTCAAAAGAGAGGGGTGCTGAAACCAAAAACAGACGTGTTCCAGTCCAGTTTGTTCTTTCGTGCACATCAAAAGTCATGAGTATCTCACTCTTAAGTCAATAAGAAAAAGCTTGAGGCCAAAGTAAATAGGTCTGAGGGATAATGTGTGAAGTAAATTTTAACCATGTCCATTAGAGCTTTTTAAAATTAGCCAATGTGATAATGATACAGGAGGTTATATGGCCCAAACCAGCAGTCAACAGACCATCAAGACAAGGCATTGGATGCTTTCTTGGTCAGGGGCACCTTCCTGGAAAATGTGCCCTCTGTCTGAAGGTACAAGTGAGAGAAGAGTAATTGACTCACGGAAGTTTCGATTTGAGAGTTGTGTCAGGTAGCAGTCATGGCAGAACAAACCACCCCAACCTTGGTAGCTTAAAAACATGATTTATCTGGCTCATTAATCTACAGGCCAGCATTTTGAGTGAGATTAGCTGGACTGTTCTGGTCTCAGCTGGGCTCACTCCGGCATCTGCAGTCAGTTTCTGTTCAAGCTAAGTGGCTATGTTTCTGAACTGGGCTGGCTGTTGGCTGGGGCCGTGGGGGTGACTAGGCCTTGCGTCTCTCATCCTTCAGCAGCCTAGCCTGGGCTTATTCACATGGTGGAGGCAGGATTCCAAGAGTGAGAGGAAAATGACACAAGGAATCTTGAGATCTGGGCTCAGAACTTGCACACTGGCATTCATTCCATCACATTCTATTTTTCAAAGCAAGTCACAACTTCACTTTTTGACAGGAGGCGTTCAAAGTTGCATGGCAGTGAGCCAATGAGAACTCAGAGATGTTTTGACCCAAACTTTCCCATCTGATGGGCAGCCAGTGGGCTCATTTAAGCCCCCTCTGATGATGGAGGCCTATTCTGGCCTCCACATTGATGCTGTGTCCACACTGATGTTTTGTTTACTACACTTCTTTTTTTAGTTATTTCCCACATCATGCAAGTTTGCTTGACTCCTGGCAAAATCTCTGTGAAGTAACTAAGGCAGACATTGTCTACATTTGCTGCTTTACAGTGAAAGAAATGGATACTCTTATTCTCAAAGTCACCCATCAAATATATTGGGATTCTGTCTCTGGACCAGGCACTGAGACACAACGGAAAATAGGGCAGACATAGACTCTCTCTGCACAAAGCATAGGATTTACCACTTAAATGCCAGGTCCAAGACTGTTCTGAACCAAGACTATCCTAATTCTTCCTCTGGATGTATTTTTCATCCTCAGTCTTTGCTATGGTTCTTTAATGCTGGTCTGTATATCAAAGCCAACTGTTTATATTTGTGATGGGAGCAATTCATATTAATTCATGGAGTTGTCAGCCTACCCTCATTCCCTTCCTACCCCTTCTAAGGGGAATTTTTTCTTTTATTACTAAGTTTGTCTCCTCTCCCCTGGGGAACTCTGTCTTCACTGGGTAGACTCCCAGGCTTTCAGAGACAGATGAATCTGAAAAGTGGGTAGAGCAAGTTTGGAAGAAGCAAGAGGAAAATGTGCGATGGGGTTTCAGAAAGAGCAGAAGTAGGGAATAGAAAGAAAAGGATTTAGAGAACAAGAAAGGCCAGAAAAGCTACAGGATATATGAAAATTAGAGAGAAGAAAGGCTTTCTTTAAACATTATGCTGGGGTGCCTGGGTGGCTCCATCGGTTAAGAATCTGACTTCAGCTCAGGTCATGATCTCACAGCTCCTGGGTTTGAGCCCCACGTCGGGCTCTGTGCTGACAGCTCAGAGCCTGGAGCTTGCTTCAGAGTCTGTGTATTCCTCCCTCTCTGCCCCTCCCCCACTCATACTCTGTCTCTCTCCCTCAAGAATAAATATATGTTAAAAAAATTGTAATAATAAAAATAAATAAATAAATAAATAAATGTGCTGAGTTAGAAAGTGGATCTCTTTTGTTTTTCTTCCAGATATGCTAGTAAAGTTTGCTTTACCTTTTATTTTGATAATGTTTGACTACTAACTTTGTTGTGTTTTTTTTTTTTAATGTAATAATTTGGCAAGTCAAGACATGAAAACTGGAAATTTATCTGGGGCAAATTTAATTAACAGTCATTATGTCCCCTGGCAGGACAACTAAAATTTGTGCCTTCACTAGATATCTGGTCCAGATCAAAAGATTGGTCATCCTTTTCTTAACAACACAAAGACAGGGGCGCCTGGATGGCTCAGTCGGTTGAGCGACAGACTTCGGCTCAGGTCGTGATCTCACGGTTTGTGAGTTTGAGCCCCGCGTTGGGCTCTGTGCTGACAGCTTGGAGCCTGGAGCCTGCTTTGGATTCTGTCTCCCTCTCTCTTGGCCCCTCCCCCACTCGTGCTCTGTCTCTCTCTGTCTCAAGAAGTAAATAAACATTTAAAAAATTAAAAAAAAACCAACAAAGACAAAATAAAGCCGCTCAATCCCCATATTTCATTCTGATTTCATTGGTGTTTCCTTAATGATCTTTTTTCTGTTCCAAGACCCAATTAGGATTCATTTGAATCCTAATTCATTTAGTTTTCATGTCTTCTCTGGATTATGACACTTTCTCAGACTGCTTTTTTGGGATGACCTTGACGGTTTTGAAGAGTACTGGTCAAGTATTTTGTAGAATATCTTTCCGTTTGTTTTGTTTTGTTTTTCCATGGTTAGATGTGGGTTATGGGTTACAGAGGATGACCACAGAGGCAAAGTGGAATTTTTAAAACACATTCTATCAAGGGCCCATATAATCAATATGACTTATTACTGATGATGTTAACCTTGATCACCTGGCTAAGGTAATGTTTGCCAGAGTTCTCAGCTATTAAGTTACTTCTTTCTCCTTCCATAACTGTATTCTTTAGAAACAAGCTTAAGTATAGCCCACCCTTTAGAGGTAGAAAGTTCTGCCTTTTACCATAGTAAAACAATTTGATTTACTAGAATTTCACTTAAAGTTGGGAATGGAAAAGGAGATAATTCTCCAAAGAATAAGAGTGCTATAAAGTGTAATGTGCTAGGAATTCCCACATCCAGCACAGTGGGCAGGCATTACAGAGAGTCTGAAATGAGGGAATGGTAAGAATCCCCATGATACTGAAAGGGATGTATGGAGAGGCAGGGAGAAAGTTTAGCAGTTGTTCTTTCTGGAAGACATTGGAGAGTGGTACCTGGTAGAGGATATTACCAATGTTTTATGGGCCACTCACTGTGGCCAGCCCCTATATTACATCTTTAAGGAAACTTACAGTAAAGATTTACATTAGTTTTCAAGGCATCAGAAGCCACACTGGTACCTCTTCCAGACCAAGAATGGTCCACAACAGAGTTCTATCATATTTGGGTTGTATTAGCAAATGATTAATCAGGCTAGGTCTGACTCTGAAGTGGGAAATACATAGTCCAAAGGCTAGATCAAGTGTATTGTTTAATTTCTTGAACCTCATGGAAGTTTTTTTTTTTAATGTTTGTTTTTGAGAGAGAAAGAGAGACAGAGGGTGAGGGGAGGAGGGCAGAGAGAGAGGGAGACACAGAATCTGAAGTAAGCTCCAGACTCTGAGCTGTCCACATAAATAAAGCCTGACATGGGGCTTGAACTCACGAATCATAAGATCATGACCTGAGCTGAAGTTGAATGCTTAACCAACTGAGCCACCCAGGCACCCAGAACCTCACGGAAGTTTTAAAAATAGTCTTATGGAAGTAAGTTTTTGCAATGGCATTCCTCCCACAGCTACTCCCCATTATTTAACTGGACATGAAAATGGTAGAGTGGCTGATGGTGACATCTTTGCACTGTCCAAAGACTGGACTCTTTTGTGAATCTTGTATTCCTTGATTATTGCTTTTTACTTACATCGTATTCCATTGTGACACCTGTATTCTTTGATCATTGCTTTTTACCAAAAATTACATATAGATACACACATGTATCCCCTAATTGTCTTCTTATATATGTTTCTACCACAGAGAGAAAGAGTGTTCCCTACTCAACAGTCTCTGGGTGGTTGCCTTGTGGTTGCTCTTTTCACAACATACATCTGTGTCAAAAGATAAAGCCTCTGTAACTTCTACTCAGCAGTTCAGCATGTTGCAAGAAATTCAACATGGGATACATGTGTTTCCATAAAGGATAGCAAGCTTCCCCTAGGACTATGATTTGAGTGTTTAGGGAAGCAATAAATATGTTCTAACAAGAATATTGCAGTCAGCAAACGAAGTGTGTGGTAAATAGGTCCTCTCTTGGGAATTGGCAGAGCTCCAGGGTGTGTGCTGCTGGTCCATCCATGGATTCCAACTAAATGAACAGTCTGGTAGGTATCCACAGAGCTCCTTGGCTGAGGGGCAGAAGCAGGACCCCGAACAGCTGCCCCTTTCCACCATTCCTGGGCACAAAGTCTAATTTCCAACCCAAGCTGCAGCAGTAGGCAGTGCAGTAGTTCAACTAAGTTTTGTTTCATCGCAGAGTCTTCTGTGTACTGATAAAAGCAAGGAAATTCAGATCATGAAGAAAAGAAATGCCCATAGTTTTTAAAGAACCAGTCCTAGTGGTAAGCCTGGGACAAGAAAACATTCTCAGTGATTCAGTTACTCTTATTAAACCGAGGCTAGGTTCCAAGTGACATTGTGGTGTCAAGTGCAGCTCTTTCTTTCTTTCTTTCTTCTTTCCTTCCTTCCCTCTTTCCTTCCTTTATTCTTTTTTGTGAGTTTATTAGAGTGAAGACATTTAATGTTGTTTGTTATCTACTAATATCAGTAATGTTATCAGTGACAATGGAGCAAACCATTTAGTGTTTGCCATCTGTGTGCCCAAAGACAGGTGTCCTTTCTTCTTCCATCTCTGTTTTCGCTGGTTTCTGAGTCTCTCTGCTTTGAGATGGAGCAAAATTGTCAGCATGGATGCTCATTTGAGTTTTTGTCTGAAATATGTTGGTCACCTAAATCTGTACTTCACAGAGGCCTCCAACATGGTAATTCCTAGGTCCTCAGCCCTCCAGGTTAGCTTTTTAAGACTGTTGAGAAGTGATCAAACTCACCAAGCTTGCTTCTTTTGTGTTAAAAAAGTAAAGAAATGGCACTCCACAGGAAAAAAAAATAGAATTCTTTGTTTCAATATCAAAATCCAGAGTGGGGGTGGGATATAAACCGAGAAAAAGACCATCCTTGTGAAAAGCCTGTTCCAAGGCCAGAAGCAATCAGGTTCTTAGCCAGGAGGAGGCACTCCTTGAGGCAAATGCCATGCAGCCCCAGTGGTATGGATGACCATGCTCTGTGAGACCAGGATGTCTCAGTCTTAGAGAGAATCTAAATCTCTATCAGATAAAAATGTCTCTATTGACCCATCCCTTTATACTCCTGGTGATAGGGGTGAGTGCAGTATGGATCGTGCTTGCCACATTTGGCTTCATCAACTGTCCCAATCAGCCTGTTGATCTTTTTCTGTCCTGAATACACAACAAATCGGCCCTTAGGTGGGAAGGGAGAGGCAGAAGTTAACTAAATAACACTATAATCTGCATCATTTCTAATGAACCAGTGTATTTACACTTGTCACTTAGTTACGAAAAAAAAACCCAAAAAACAAAAAACTTCTCATGTCTTAAACTATATGACTCTTATCCATTTACGATTTTGGTGAAACTAGCCCCCTTTAATTAATTTTTTTAACTTAAAAGTAATGCATATAATACTACTTATTGTGGAAAATATAGCTAATGTTACCCATAATGCCAGCAGCCATGGAGCAGTTCAATTTTTTATGTGAATATGTAAATATATATGTATATGCAGTTTTTTACCCTATATAATCAATTCCATAGTTTATTGTGAACATTTGTCATGTCATGAAATATTTTTTAAGAACATGAGTTTAACAGCTATTTAATACTTCCCCCAAAGGTACATGTCAATTTTATTATTTCGAGACATTTAGGGGTTTCCCTTTTCTTCTATAGTAAATAATGCTTAATATTTGTTTACAGATTCCAAAGCACTACGATTTTCTCTTTTTTTCATACTTTCCTTTATATATTAGGTATGATAGTAGAATCAGAACTTTGGCACTGAACAAAGCCTTAGAGAAAATATCCCTCACTCTATTTTAAGGAACTGTACCTTGAAATGTTTTTAAAAGTACAGCAAATTAGATGAAATGATGAAACAAACATTAATTAATTATCTCTCCTTCAGAATTTTTAGTTAAAATAACTAGAATATAAAGCTAAAGTCTTGTTTATTCTATTTACCTCATCTTTTCCCTGTTCAAACTGTCATAGATGTGATGTATATCACCCAGTCCAGATGTTTATATTTTTGCCACATACATATGAGAAATATATAGAGTTGCTTTTTCATATGGATAAATGTTATCGGACTGAATGTAATATTTTTCTATTTCTTTTTCCATTCAACATTTAAAATATCTGTCTATGTTGATTCATAGGATTCTAGTTCAGTCACTGTAACTGCTATGTAGCATTCTATCATGCGAGTACATAACCTATTTACCCATTCCATTTTTCACAGCTCTTTGGGTTATTTCCACATTTTCTCTAGTATAAACAGTGCTGCAGTTTTTACGTGACTGTGTTCATATCTCTGCCGTGTGCAAGGCCAGCAGTCTTTAGCATTTGCCTGATATATATCAAATGCCTTTCCCATCTCCTGGTTTCCAGCCTTTCTGAGTCTTGTTACTTTAAGTGCATCTCTGGAAAGTAGCAAATGTGGATTTTTTTAAAACCAATTTGATTGTCTGTACCTTGTGTATAATCTCTTTGTATTATCATAATTACTGGTATGTTTGGATTTCTCTCTGCCATCCTATTTTGTGCATTCCATTTGGGAGATTTTTCTTTGCTGCTTCTCCCTGCCCCTGAATTTTGTTGGGTCCATCTCCTTTGGCTTCTTCCATTGGTTGAGATGCCACATTTTAGTGGTTAACCTGAAAGATTTAAGATGTATACTTGAGAAATCTCAGGTTAATCTGCATCTTTCTTCTTCCTTCTTCCCAACCTTATAAGTCTTTGTAATGCAGTAACTCTGACCTTCTCTCACTCGTGCTGTTATTTTCTAGTAGATTTGTTCTGGCATTTCTGTGTGTTTGAGATGGAAGGAGAACTTTCCTGGGTCTGGTCAAACTTCCACTGGATGTCATAGAAGAGAATTTTCAAGTATTAAATATTTGAAAAATTCTGCATAGATATGCACCAAAATATCGGTAATAATGATCTCAAAATGGTAGGATTGGAAGTGCCTTTTAATTCTTTTCTATGACTTTGTTTTTCTACATGTTCTCTTTTTTTCCATAATGAAAAAGTAAAAAAAAGAGAGAAAAGAGAAAAAAAACCCAAAAGAATGAAAGAAAGTAACTTTATTTACTGTTTTGTTCCCAATTTGTACTATGGTTTTCATTTTGTTTTTAAAGATTTTGCTTTTAAGAAATCTCTGCATCCAATATGGGACTCAAAATCACAACCCTGAGATGAAGAGTCACACACTTCAGCTACTGAGCCAGCCAGGCACCCCCTCTTTGGTTTTCACTGTAACTAATGGCAGGTTATAATTGTAAACTTGCCAGAAAAGGATAGCTCAATTGCCACCATGTATCAGTTATTGACTGGCACAATAATGCCACTGAACAAAGGATCTCAAAAACCCTAATAACACAAAACAATGAACATTTACTTCTCACCAATCTGTACCTGCTGATCTTGGTCTGGCTTGCTCCAATAACTGGTATGGTAGAATAATGGTTTCCAAAGTTGTACATCCCCAGAACCTGTGAATGTATTATCTTACATACAAGAGGGACGTTGCAGATATGATCAAGTCAAGGATCTTGAGATGAAGAGATCTTTGAGTATCTGGGAGGGCCCGATATAAATAAACACAAGTGTTCTTATAGGAGATCACCAGGATGTCACAAAGGAGAGAAGATGCTATGCTGCTAGTTTGGAAGGTGAAGGAGGCATTCATGAGCCAAAAAAACATAGGCAACCTCTAAAAGCTGGAAAAGACAAGGAAATAAATTCTTCTCTATAGCCTGCAGAAGGAATGCTGCTCTGTGTACTCATTTTAGGCTTCTGACCTCCAGATCTATAATAATAAATTTGTGTTGTTTTAAGCTGCTAAAATTATGGTAATTTGTTACAGTGGCAATAGAGAGCTAATACATTTGGGGATGTCTGGCTGTCAGACGTGATCTAAGATGACTTCAGCTGGGATGACCAGGGTGACTCAGCTCCCCTCCACATAACTTTTAAGCCTAGGCATGTTTTCATGATGGTGGCAGACACAAAAGTACAAGCAAATGGAAACACAGAAGGCCTTTTCAGACCTAGACATAGAACTGGGACATAGCCTTTCAGCTTCATTCTATTCACTAAAACAAGTCACATGGGCAACTCCAGATCCAGGGGTGTGGAAATAGATGCTGCCCTAGACTCTGCCTTGTTAGAAAGAAGAGTTGTGAAGTCACATGATAAAGGACATGGATACCAGATAGGGCAAATGATGCAATCTGTCATAATGAATTAAGCAGTCTCATTTGGGAAAATGATTAAGTATTTCTAACTCCAGATGCTCTACCAAGATTGTATCTCTTCTTTCTCAGTTGGTCTCATAGCCTGATCTTCCCTTCTAATACAAAGTTTGGGTGTAGGTAGAAGTTCACATTCTTCCCTACTTGTGGTTCTCTGTTGATTTTTAGTGACCTCACCTTACCTGGCAAACTCTAGTCATATTGCATCCAATGCTGATGGGTCTTGTGTAATTCCTGGTGTGCTCTGGCTGAATTGTTCTTCTTTTGGGGTCTTACTGGTGATGCTCCTCCTCTGGGACATGGCAATGATTCCCATTCAAACTTTATCTTGAGTGGCCCACCCTGCTGCCCTCTACTACAAATCACCACATCCTTTAGCACAAGGATCCCCTTGATTCAGGTCACAAGGCACATCTTCAACTGTCTTACCTGCCCCTCTGTCCCACATTCCCTGGGGTATGCAGGAAATTCTGAATTCCTTATAAAGCATTCTCAGGCTAAAGGAGGTGGTATAAGCTTTCTTGATGATTAACCACATAATGCCATGTGTCCTTTTCTATTCTGCTTTCACCTCTTCTTGTTGGCATAGGACTCTTCCAGTAATCTTGAAATTTTCCTAGCATCTGCTCATTAAAATTGAGAAATAATTCCCCCCACTCGGGCACTGTTCCAAAACAGGATGGTTATTTTTCCCACTGTGTTAAATCAGATGCTTTTGGCTCTTAATAATAGAAAGTCTGACTCAGATTAGAGAAATACAATTATTGTTATTTTTTTAATGCTGGCCTTGTTTCTTTGTTTTTTTTTTAAGTTTATTTATTTATTTTGAGAGAGAAACAGCACGAGTGGGGAAGGGGGAGAGAGAGAGGGAGACAGAGCCTGATGTGGGGCTTGAACTCACAAATCGTGAGACCATGTCCTGAGCCAAAATCAAGAGTCAGACGTTTAAGTGACTGAGCCAACCAGGTGCCCTGAGAAATAAAATTATTATAGCACAAAAAAGGAAGTCTAGCATTAGGATTGTTTGGCTGAAGACCTCAGCAATATCACATCAGCTGGCGTGTGCATTCTTTCTGTCTCTTCACTCTGAGAACCACACTGTTGGCCTCATTCTAAAACTGGTTTCCTGCTAGCTCAGAAGTTAGTTATAAATCATACTGGGAGCCCACTTCCTCCAGCACCAATGGAAGAGAGAGGAAGAAAACTTCCCTGTGATTTTGTATTAAAAGGTTTTTCTTTTTCATTGGATCAGCTCAAAACAAATAAGAATGGGCAGAGGAATGGCTTGTGCTGATTGGCTAAAGCATGCATTTCTGAACCAATTTCCATGAAGAGGGTTGAGATTATCATCATTTGCTTTGACTAAGCTCCACCCTGTAACTGGAGCTGAATTCACTTTCTCTAGTCACACAGACCGCGTGAAGTAAAGATGGACACCTAACAAAATGTTCATTCTACCAATAAGAAAGTAAGCAATGATGGATGTTTGCTGTTGAACAATAATGTCCCCTAAAAACATACTTCAACATTTTTTACATCTACTAGTAAGAACCAGTACATTTATATCTGACTTCTGCTCCTTCAATTTCTCTCTCTCCCTCCCTCTTTTAGTAATGAGAAACTTCCTAGTCCTTTCTGTCTCATTGAAACTTCTCTTTAAATATACACCAAATTCTCTCTACCTCTTATTTATTGTGAAACCTTCTGTTCAGACTCTACTTGCTCCTAACGTGTAAAGGAAAGATTTGAAATTTTAAAATTCCTTTTTTCTTTGTCAACAAGAACTAGCTTTTTAAACAGTTACTTACTAGACTAGAGAGAGTCTCCTTTATAACAATGACATTCAACATTTGTCTAGGGGGTATCTGCCATCCCTGTGAAGATATAAATGCCAGCGAGTCAATGAATAGAGAGTACAGGGGCAGCAAGGCAAACAGATCTACACAAAATTCAGAATGCAGTGTAGGAAAATAACACACACACACACACACACACACACACACACACCAGACTGCTTGCCTGATTTTTCCTCCAGGAGAAGAAGATGAAAACCATTCAAATTTCAGATGATGTCAAATCTGTCCATGTTGCTTAATATCCAGTCCAAATGGCTTTTCCCCAGTAATTCTCTGGTTTCCTATTATATTGGTTTCCTTCTTAGAAATTATTATAATTTTATCTATTGATTTGTAATTATGCCTATTTGAGTTGTTTTGCTGGTTGATTTCCCACATCCTGCGCTAGAATGTAAGAATGATGCAGGTAGAAAGTTCAGCTGTATTGTTCAGAACTTTATCTCCAACATCCACCAGAGGACCTAGCACAAACATAGACTTCCAATAATAATTAGTTGGATGAATGAATGAGTGAATTTTCTCTTTCTAAACTGAATAATTCCTATGCAATTTAACATATTCAGATCCATTATCTTAGTGGATTCTCAGAATAAAGTTACTCTCTTCACCAGGTAATAATGATGATAGCAATACCTGGGTACAGAGATGTTAAGTGATTTGCTCAAAGAAACACAGTAAGTGTTGAATATAAATCTCAAACTCAGGTCTTTTGTCTCAAATTCTATGTTCTCTCCATTCTGACCCATGCTTTAAGTTCTCAAAGCTTATGAACCACTTCAACAGGTACATAGGAAGAAAGCCCCCTCTAGTTGAAGAGAACAGCATGAGCAACATTAGGGTGGTAGGAGGCCTCAGGGAGCATTCTGGAAGAAATGTGGTGCATTCTTGGAGCACTTTCATGTCCCCGGCCCCATAAAATGCCTAGGGAGTTGCAAGACTTCCCACAGGAGAGGGGAGCTTTTTCCTGCCTGTGTTTGGCTGCAAAAGTCACTACTACTGCCTCTAGCAGTGCAGAGAACCAAGTTCCCTGAATAATAAGAGTCAGAAGGGAGGACACAGAATAGGAGTCACAAGGCAAGGGAGATTAAATTTAGCCCCTGTCTTCCTGGAATGTTCCCGGAACTTAAGCTACTTGGGAACAAGGCCAGCAATCAGAGCACAGGGCTTCTCCTTCAGCAAAGGGAAACATCCCAGGCTCTGCAGGCATGCCCCATTGCATGCTGAAGGGTTGGCCAGGCCAGGTGTCTGTCAGGAGCCTGGGGAGCTGACACGAAACCAGGAGGGAGGCTGACAGGACAAGCAACGCTGGCCTTTTCCTCCCTTGGAAATCATGAGGCCTCTAAAACCAGAGGCCTGAGGCAGCTCTGATGCTGCAGCAGATCATACAAGATCACATGCAAGCATACCTACTTGACCAGCTTCCTCCCAGCATAAGATAGGATAAGCATTATCTCAGAATAACCATTGGTAGAACTAGAGTCCATCCTTCGGCAGCTGCTGTTCTCATTGACCCTCGATAAAAGCTGTGCCAGGGGAGTTGGGATCTGTGTTAGTTTTCTAGAGCTGCTGTAAAAAAGCACTACAAACAAGGTGGCTTCAAACAGCAGAGATATATTGCCTCACAGTTCCGGGAGGTTAGAAGGCCAAAACCAAGGTGTTGGCAGGATCATATTCCCTCTGAGACTCTAGGTAGAATTTTTCCTTGCCTCTTTCTAGCTACCAGTGATGGATGCCAATCCTTGAATCCTTGGCATTCGTGAGCTTACAGCTGTATCGTGCTAATATCTACCTTCATCTTCCATGGTGTTCTCCCTGTGTCTCTGTCTTCATATGGTGCTTTCCTCTTTTTTATAAAAATGCTGATTATACTTGGATTAGGGCCCATCTTGATAACTTCATCATCACCTGATTTCATCTACAAAGATCCTATTTCCAAATTAGGTTCCTCCCATTCACAGGTACCAGGAGTTAGAACTTCTACATCTGCTGGTGGGACACAATTCAACTTATAACAGGCTAGTATTACTATCCTCATTTGTTAGAGGAGGAAGCTTAGGCCCAGAAAAACCAAAGGAATTGTGTGATGTCACTATGGTGAATCAGTTGCCCAGTGACCCCAATTTTTTCCATGCCTCTCTGTATCTACATCTTTTGGTATTACCTTCCCACACTGACTCTGGGCTTGGCCATGTGACTTGCTTCAGACAATGGGATAGAGCAAATATGATATAAGCAGAGGCTTAAAAAATGCTTTCACATTAGGACTTGTCACTCTTGCATACACTCGGAGCTCTGTGGCCATCATGTGAATAAGCTCAAGCTAGCCTGCTAGATGATGAGTGACCATATGGAGAGGGACTCTAATCATCCCAGTGTCACCACAATAAATCAGCCAGCACCTACCAGACCTCCAGCTGACCACAGATGCATAAGCAAGCCCCACCAAGATCAGGCAAGTTCCACCCAAATCACTAGAACCCATACCTGACCCATACATAGATTCATGAATAATCATGAATAAATAGGGGTGGCTTGTTACACCAAAAAAATTAACTGATATAGTCACATAGATGGTAAATGGCAGAGCGGATTGTGGTAAGGTGGTGGGAGGGAACACGTAGCGAAGGAAGTGTGTTACTGAATCAATTAGCTATTGCTATGCAATAAGCTACCCCAAAATAAAGTGTCATAAAACAACAACCATTTGTTATCTCTTATTAGCCTGTGATTCGACTAGGAAGCTCTGCATCCTGGATCAGTCTTGACTGGTCTTGACAGGTATCAACTATCTTCTGCCAGGCTGGCTGTCAGCTAGCTGGTCAAGGGTGGCCTCAGTTGGGATGACTTGGCTGTGCTCCAAGTATCTCTCACATACCTCCAGCAGGCTAGCTCAGGCATGTCTTTTTGAGGGTGCAAGGGTCCAAGAGAGGAAGCAAAGATGCACATGCACTTTTCAGTAAGATGGTTGCTATCTCATTAATCGAACACATCTCATGGCCAGGCCCAGAATCAGTGTGGAAGGTCACTAACTATGCCGTGGATAAAGAGAGACATGGGAATCTGTCTATTAATGCAATCAGTATTCAACAACAAGTCAATAACCATGAAGCTGGACAGAGAAATGGGTTCTTGGAAGGAGAATAGCAAAATGCCTGTCATAAGAGGAATCAAGATATTTCAGAAATCTCAGAAAACAATGTGATAACTAGATAAAAGTGAGTTCATTCATAAGTACCTGCAATAAGTACTTGGGCAGAAGTCTATGGAGATCCTATCTACAGATGGCCCCAGCCTGGCCCAGAATTCCTCCTACTATCTACCCAGCAACAACTCCACAGTATTTCCTGAGAAGAAAATTTCCTAGAAGGCACAAAGGCAGATCCAGGAGGAGCTAAGGTTTTCCAGAATACAGTCTTGGGCCTTGAATACCTTTGGATAGAGCTACAGATGAACATTGCATGGCGTCTGTGACTTTTAATCACTACCACCCCTTGACTGTGAACATACTGTTATTTCTATGTCTTAAATTATAGGGTAAGGGATACTCCTCTAAGGAAAAAAAAACAGCAAATAATTCAAAAGTACATAAGACGAGAAAACTATGGTGTGGTTTCTACCTCATTTCTCAGGAGTAACCATTGCTTTTAATTAGGACATATCCTTCTAGTCTTTTTTCTACACATACTTTTCTGCGTGTGACTTTCATGCATTATTGACCAAGACTGGGGGAATGAGGCCAACATTCTAAGCATCACTCTGACAGTCCAGAAAGCCAGGCTTTTCCTCTTTCTTGTCCAACCCTTGTGCCATTCTTCTCTAACCACAAAAATGCTCCCCTTGGAAATCAGTGCCAGTCTGCATGTTTATTAAGGATTAACACTGGAAAATGTAATGTAGAAATGTTGGGGCAGGGGAGAGGTAGAAGAAGATGAGAGAGAAACAAAAGAAAAAAAAATCAAGAAATATCAGGAAAAAAAATGTTAAAGTGGAAAAATCTGGAAAATGCTGTGGAGATCCTCTGGGCTGATATTTGATCTCAGGACCTAATGGAAGTACATCACATCCTGAATGAATATGGGTGATTAGCCTAGAGATTAGGTACATCTTAATAATGAACAGGCCAAGAGGGGCCTCACATATCCCACTTAATGTTTACCATTTTTAGTGTTATAAAATGGACCATTTCAGTTACAGAAGTCCCACTTCTACCAGAACCTTCTACTTGAAAAGCATATGTGTCAGTTTGCATTGGATTTGGATGTAGATACGTGTGACAGAAAATGTAAAACAACAGTGCCTTAAGAAAGATAAAAGTTGTATCCCCCTCACATAAGGCGAATATAGATTTAGATGTCTGGGGCAGATTTGGCACTCTGTGATGCCGAAGACCCAAGTTCTTTTATCTTGTTGATCTATTATCCTTTTAACATGGCCTCCACCTCATGGTCCAACATAGCTTCTAAAATTCCAGCCATCAACTTTGCATTCCAGCCTGCACAGTTGGAGGAAGGCAGTGAAGAAGGGTTGAGACTATTTCTTTAAGGAAACTTCACACAACACGTCCTTTTATACTGCATTGGCCAAAATGTAGTCTCATGACCATGGCTAGCTGCAAGGAAAGCTGAGAAATATAGTGTTTGTTCTCTAGGGAAGGATCTGTGCCCAGCTAAAAATAAGGTGTTTTATCACTAAGTATGAAAGGCAAAGGGATATGGAGGAGCAAATAGTAATCTCAGACATATAAAGTCATCAAAAAATTTCCCCCTGAACCTTATTGAGAAACTGAGTACATAAACGCGGATGATGTTTGGGCACCTCAAACTCATTTTAAATATACAGTTTGCTTTTTTTTTTTTCCAAAGGAGGATAGAAGGAACATTGTCCAAGTTAAAGAAGGCAGAAGATTGAAAATCATCGCAGTCCACTTGGTTTCCACAACCCCAGAGGTCATCCCAGCCCAAAGTCTTTCCCATAGAACAGTGGGCAATGACCTCAATTATTCTCTAGAGAGTTTGTGGCTATGAAGTTGGTAGCTTTTTCCTTACCTTCAAGGAGGAATACTACCTTTAATTACCCTTCAACAGGGGAGGGGGGAAGTTGAGTCTATTCCTTGGGCATAGAGCCTCACCTGTGACCAGTCTTCCCCAGGCTCTACAAGGAGTGGGAAAAAGAAAGCCTGTTTTGTACTGAGCAAAACAGGCTGAGAGTGCTCTTGAATGTTTGGTGGAGTGCACAGAAAGACACGGGGAAGAGGACAGAAAGCTGAGGGTGAGAACGCCTTTGCATACTTTTATCATTTGGAAGGCACCAGAGAGAAAGATGCCTTGCACTTATAGCAAGTTCTCACTCTCTCTCAGCTTTCATTTTCCCAATATATAAAATAGGGACAATGAAATCAGCCTCATAGGCTTATTAGAAAGGTTATTTGGGAAATACTTGCCAAAATTCCTGACAAACACCTCCACTTAATATGTTTAAGTTCCTTTCTCTTCTTCCTTTTGGAATAATATAATCTAATTGATTAGTAAGGATACTTTTCTACAAGATAAATTTGGCAAACGGTCTAGAGCTATAATATGGTAGCCACTAGACATTTGTGGCTATTAAGCACTTGAAATGTGTCTACTATAATTAGAAACTGAATTCTTTATTTTATTTCATTTTAATTTATTTAAGCTTACATTTAAAATCTGATACTTGATTCAAGTATTGGAAAATGCTTATGCATATTTGGAGCAACTTGGGCATGTGAATTCCTTTGTCGACCACAAAGTATGAAATTGAAATACACATCAAGGATTTCCTGTGAGAATTTAACACTTGAATTAAGATATGCTGTGTCAAATACTTAGCATATTTTAAAGACTTACTACAAAAAAAGAGAGAATGTAAACTATTTCATTAATAATTTTTGCATTAGTAATTTTTATATTTATATTGATTACAAGTTTAAATGATATTTGGATATGTTGGGTAAACAGAATACATTATAATTTTTTTTATCTGTTTCTTTTTACTTCTTTAATGTAGTGACTAGAAAATTTAAAACTGGGGCACGTGGGTGACTCAGTCAGTTAAGCATTCGACTTTGACTCAGGTCATATTCTCACGGTTCCTGAGTTCAAGCCCCGCGTCAGGCTCTGTGTTGACATATCACAGCCGGGAGCCTGCTTCAGCTTCTGTGTCTCCCTCTCTCTCTCTCTCTGGCCCTCCCCCACTTGTGCTTGCTCTCTCTCAAAAATAAATAAACTTAAAAAAGAGTTTAGGGGCACCTGGGTGGCTCAGTCGGTTAAGTGTCTGACTTCAGCTCAGGTGATGATCTCACAGTTCGTGAGTTCAAGCCCTACATTGGGCTCTGTGCTGACAGCTTGGAGTCTGGAGCCTACTTTGGATTCTCTCTCTCTTCCTCCCCCACTCACACTCTGTCTGTCTCTCAAAAACGAATAAAGATTTTTTTTTAATTTTTAAAAAGAGTTTAAGAAAAAAATTTAAAACTGCATAAATGACTTGCATTATATTTCTATTGGATAGTGCTTGGCAGAGGACAGCAAATAATTAGATTGAGTTTTCCTACCAGAGTGGCTGGTGATCTTGGCCTTGGTCAGATATTTCATTAATTGAGCACCTATTCTGAGCTAGGGACAATGGAGCAACTGAATCACAAATGAGCATATAAACAAACACTGTAAATAATATAATTACAAATAATTCTCTTGAGTACAAGGAAAAACATATATGCAGTAATGAATGAGGCCAAGAGATTGGGGTAGTTTCCTTAAATGAGAAAGCAGGCAGAGGAGGCTTCCAAGAGGAGGGACATTTGAGTTAAGATTTGAAGGGTAAATACGAACTAGAAGTGCAACAATCTTGATGAGTGGAACATTTTATAGGAATATTAAATGATTGTACTCAACGTCAGACAGTCACTCAAGAGTCAGACTGGGATTATACACTCACATTTGTCAGCCCCCAGAGTCTGTGATCTTAACCATTTGTGAGAAATGATGCTTTTCCCTCTGGTGATAATATGGCCCTAGTCTTCTAAAGGGGCAAAATTATTGCCACTGACTCACTGCCCTTTTCCTGACTTATTGTATAGAACCTATCTCGTCATGTTATGAATGTGGCATTCCCCAGTTAGGTTCCTACGGGTGGGAATCCATAGACATAGACATGTGATGTCTTGGAGGAAAGCATCCTTTTCTACTCTTTTTAGTATTTTGATCTTCTCTGATAAGGATAAATTACAAAGATTGCAGAAATGGTGGAAATTATTTCTGAGGAAAGGAGTTAAACAGGTGTTTCTTTCTAAAGCTATGACTTGATGGGGTCAGGCTAACAAGCTTGAGGAAATAGAAATGACCTAGTGGGAAAACAAAGGTAATTCTGAGAGAAGGACAGTGTGGATTTTGGAGCAGGGGACCAACCAGCACTACAGTCCCATGGGGAGTTATTAGACCTGGAAGAGCAGCCATCACTTGAGGCTTTTATAGACTGAAAAATTGATGTAATCTGCTGCATTGGGTTACAGAATTTATAGTCAAAACTGATGAGGAGCACCACCTTTTTCTCAGACTTTGAGTCTCCAGGATTTCTTTTGAAATTCCAGAGAGTGCTGTGAAATTACAAATGTATGGCATGGAACCATTTACACTACAGATCCTGCTTGATGTTTTTTTAATGCCATGGCTAAAAACCCAGAAATCTGGTTAGGCTTTGCTTTACTTCACAAAAGAAAAGGACTAAAGAAAATCTTTATAGGTACAAAAACAAATATGGAAGAAGATGACCCCAGTGCTGTGTGCAAAAGCATGGAGGAGGATATTGAGATTCATAAGTTTGGGGAAAGATCAACAGAGCTGTGTCAAAAGAATAATTCAAGTTAAAAAAAAACCCTCATTTTTGTGTAATAAAAGAAATTCTATATCTAGCTCCGATCTCTCCCCTGGCCCCAGGCTTATAGATCCAATTGCCCACTTGGTATACAACCACCAATAGAAAAAAAATCTCATGGTCATCCCAAATGGAACATGGCAACAATAGAACTCTTGGGTTCTATATGTAGTTTTTTTCTCACCTAGGGAAATTAGCACTATTTAATTGCTTAAGCCATACCCTCCAATATCCATTCTGTCATCAAATCTAGTTAATTCTACTTCCAAAATGTATTTAGAAGTTCTTTACTTTTTCCATCTCTAAAATCATTCCCCTTTAGTCCAAGCTGCCATCATTCCGTATGGCAGCAAGAGCCTTTGAGCAGGTGTCTTGGCTTTTATTCTTGCTTCCCAATTTGTTGTTCAGGTGGCAATCACAAGCCAACCTAGATCCAAGGTAACATGGACCATTAAGCAATCAGTGAAAGGAGTGTCAAAGAATTTGTGGCCATTTTTTTTTTAACTGCCACACTGACTCTTACAGAAATTGGTACCCCTTGTAAAGTACTTCCTTTGGCATTTCCACTGCTTCTGGTCACAGGCCTTGCCCAATATGAAAAAAGTCCACACCAATGGCATCTTTCCACAAAGTCAGGTTTTTTTTGCATGGTTTACCTACCTACAAGAACTCAGCAAGCCTATCTGTTTAGACTTTGAGGTGGTTAATTCCGAGTAGCCCCTTACCTCTGTGTTATTAGCTCTTCAGTTAGTCTTTGGCAAATTATTTAGTCTCTGTAGGTCTCCGTTTCCTCATGAATTAAGGGTCCTTATATCTCATCATCTCTAAGTGCTTTGCAATTCAGCCAACAAAGTTAGAGTTTAGTCACTGACCATGCTCACAGACTATGGATATGTAGCTAATCATAAGTTTTTAGTTGCACTAATTATAAGAGATCATTTCATCTTTTGATCATGGAACATGATGCAAGTCTTCTGAGGATTTGGGCTGTCTTGCCATCCTTCCTCCGTAGCATCCCTAAATCATTCAAACCAACTCTAGATAGTATGATGATTTCTACAGGCAATTTTATAAAAACTACTTTCTCTTTTTGCCCCAGCCAGTTTGTCCCCATTCTGGTTTTCCCAGCAAGCCCCTATCTGATTTGGCCTTTTTTTTTTCCTGCAGTCTTTTCTTTCTAACTGCTCTAAGTTTTTTCTTAAGTTGTCTTATTCAGACGAGGCTTCTTTTTGTTACCATAAATTCATAACAAAAAATATTTTCTCCTCTATTTGTATTTGTTTTGCTCTTGTATTAAAAGTACAATGCATGTTGAAACAGAGAACTAATTTACTTTTACATTTGGGGGTTCATTTAAGCCAGGGTAAAAAACAAAATATTTTTTTTGCAGCATTATTCAGATGAAAGTTTTTAAAATCCATTGTGATTGAATTACATATAAGGAGAAAATATTTATTTTCTTTATCCTCAAGCCTCTTTTTCTAAATTTTGGTTCTGAAATATACATGAATATATCACATATACGTAAATAAATGTAACAAAAGTAAGTTCTTATGAAAAGACATTTAGTATGTTTAGTCAAACTAAATAGCTATCAGGTTCAAGAGGGTTGAGGTAGCTTAAAAAAAACTTTTTATTGCGGTATAACATATACATGGAAGATTACACAAATAATAAGTGTATGATTTGAGGAACTTTTCACAAACTAAAAACATCCATGTAACCAGCCAAAGGATAGACTTTTATCTTGCTAAAGGATTCTCAGTGGTGGGCTCTTGAGAAACTCCCGTATAATTGTCCTACATTGTTATTAACTTTATGTAAGCATGAGGCTCTTCCCTCCAACTAAATTATACATTCAACATGGTTTCTACAGTGGGACCATAGTTTATACCTCATTTTTTCTACCACAGAGCTAGCTAAATGCCCTGAACTGAGGACACCTTCAATAAATGAATATGAGCTATATTCAGACTCAGTTTATTAAACATTAATACAAACCAATTTCTTCTTTATATGCTTCTATTTCCTACTTCACCTTCTAGATCACTGACCTTCTGAGTCTTTTTGCTGGCCCCAACCTCATCGGCCAAATGGAATTTCTTGAGACTCTTCTTCATCTATTCTTTCACTCTGAACTCAACTGTTTCCACGTTTTTAACTAATATCTATGTGCTGAAGACTCTCAAATTATAACCTATAATATAGTCAATTAATGGCAGTGATGGCCCAGTTAATAGCCTCTTGGAAGCCCTACCCCTTTGCAATGTGACTTTGCAACTGCTCCCATCATGAGGTAGAGTCTTTTTTTCCACCCACTGAATTGGGCTGGCCTTGTATCTCTCCTTGGTAAATAGAATACTGGGGAAGTGATGGTATACCAATTGTGAGTTTAAGTCTCTTCTTTTTTTTTTTTTTTTATTCTTTATATATGTTTGAGAGAGAGACAGAGAAACAGAACGTGAGTGATGGAGGAACAGAGAGAGAGGGAGACACAGAATCCAAGCAGACTCCAGCACAGAGCCCAATGCAGGGCTTGAACCCACGAATGGTGAGATCATGACCTGAACTGAAGTTGGATACTTAACCGACTGAGCCAGCCAGGTGCCCCTAAGGCTTTTCTTACTCTTGGAACCTTCTCTCTATTATATGAGTAAGCCCAAGGCAGCCCATTAAAGAATGAAAAACCATGGAGATCATTACACCAACTGACAATCAACCAACCCCTAGAAGCAAACCACCTAGCCAACTTGCAGCTGACCACCAATCCACTAAGGAACCCAAGTGAGACCAAATAAGACACCCAGCTTAACCCAGGGTAAGTTGCCAACCTGAAGAAATAGTTATTGTTTAAGCTGCTGACTTTTGGAGTGGTTTGTTACACAGCATTAGCTGATATACCAGTTTAGACTTATATATAGACATACATTCAACTACCAGCCTGGCATCTCCATATAAATGGTCCACAGCCATCCTAAAAAAAAAATCTACACTATACTGTCGATTTTTACCCCCACATACAAAACCTCCCCTTTTCAATCTTTTCCTCTTGGAAAGCAGCTCCACTATACATCCAGATATTCAAACAAAAAATCTGAAAGCTATCTTTAATTCTTCCTTTCCCTTACCTCTCACACTCAATACATCAGCAAATCTTGTTGACTCTACTTTCTAAATTTGTCTTGAATCTACACTTCTTTCCAGCACCTCTAACATCACTTCTCCCTGTCTAAGCCTCTGCTGTCTCTTGCTTATAGCGCTACAGTAAGCTCCTATCTGATCTTCCCCACTCTACTGCTAAACTTCTCCAACCCCTTTTCACACAAAAGTTAATTTTGGCTTTAAAAATTCTACGATATCATGTCACTAACCTGCTTAAAACTCTTCAAAGGCTTCCCATCATGATTAAAATCAAATCCAAATTTCTTATCATGGCCTGTAAAATCCTACATGACCAAGCCCCTGTCATTCTCTCCAATCTCACCTCCTGCCCCTCTCCCTTTAACTCACCATATCCCAGTCCATTGGCCTTCTTGCTTCTCCCTGAACAACCAAATCCCTCACATCTCAAGACTGCCATTCTTGCTGTTCTGTCTGCTACAAACCTCTTCCCTTGCTTTTTGTTCTTAATCTGGTAGGATCTATTACATCCTTCTCAGGTTAAATCTCACCACCTCTTGGAGGTCTTCTGTGGACACTCTCAAGTGGTATTCCTGCTCCACTCATTTTCCTCCATCAGCCCATCCTGTCCAATTCATTGAAATTATTACAATTTCTTATTCTTTGTATATTTACTTAACAATTCCTTTCTTTTTTCTTTTTTCTTCTTATTTTTTTGCCTGTCTTTTCTACCAGATCAGAAGTTGCATGAGGGCAGGAGACTGTGGTTACTTTGTTCATTTAATATCATCAATGCTTACCACAATTTCTCTCCCACAGTAGGCACTCAGGAAATACTAGTTGAATAAATGAATTTAATACAATCCCTTCAATAACAATGTCAGATAGATTTTTATTACCCCAATTTTGTAAATAAGAAACTTGAGGATAAATATTATCTGTATAATTATTTTTCAGAGCAGATAAAGGGATGGAAACATGATAGCTAGGCTAATTTGTTTAAAAAAAAAACAGTAGGGGACTGGAACAAAATTAACCTACTGGGAACATTTACAAGGCCTAATCCTTAATCCCTCAATCCAGTGACTTGATAACCAAGCAAGTGTGCACTTGTTGGGAGGGAGTGTTGTAAAGAGATATGAAAAACAACATGCCCCAACTCACATCTGGTTGTTTCCCACCCTTGGACTGTGATTGCAGCTCCCAGAGTCATGTCCTCATGGAAATAAATCCAGACGTAGGAAGAAAGGGTCATGAAATAATGGTTTTTCCTTAGCACCTCCTTCTTAGCAAAGAGAAAAATATTTCCCAAAAGCCTGCAGCAAATTTTTAGTTATATTTCATTGGCCATAATTTGGTTCTACTCCTACTTCTAGACAAATCATTTGCTAAGGAGACCACAACTGCCACGTCTGGTCTGCATTCATCACCATTCATCACCTGGACTAGGCTTGTTGCCACACAAATGTATCAAGATTTGGTACCTGTGATAGAAGGGGAGAATAGAAATTGATCATGTAAGCAACAGCATCTGTCACAGCAATTCAATTATCCTGTGTTATTTTGTCCCATTTTATCCTAGAAATTATAGGTGTGATAGATTTAGTCCACGGGCTAGGAAACTCAGAGTTCAATCTCATGACATTGAAGGTCAGCAAGGTTACAGCCTATTTTTCTCAGAAATCGATGAACCCATATGTTGTACTCAAAGAATTTCAACCTTTCACCTCTTGGCAATGGATAAATTCAAATACCAGGCATAGTGAAACAAACAAACAAAATGAAATCATAAGGCACTTTTCTGATGATAAACCTAAAATTGTCCTGATAAATAAATCTAGCCATGTTTTAAATTCAGCACTTTATGCAAATATCAAAATACATCCCTTTTGACAAATCTCAATGTTCCTTTCCTCATAGAGACAACTTTCATTTTCCATAAAATTCCACCTCTTTATGTTTCATGCAGTCATACAAGAATGCTGAACAGTACGTATAGACTAATAGAGGCAAGTTTGGCCTGGTGGAACCAGCCTTTGCCTGAGAATTGGATTCTAGTCTTGCTATATTCCAAAACTGGCTGTATGAACTTGGGCAAGTTGCTTCATTTCTTCTTCTGTGAAATAAAGAGATTAAATAGACTGAGAGCTTTCTAGGTTCTAAAATTCTGTGATTATATCTGATATCCAAGTTAAAGCCAATTGGATAATGTATTGGTAAGGACAATTGATATTATAACAAAAAATGCCTGAAATTATAGTGGCTTAACACCATAAAAGCTTATTTCTTACATAATGCTCCAATTAGATTCATGAGGTGTTCCTGGTGTCTCCTCCTAGCAGTGTTTCAAGCACTCAGCTTCATTCATTTTATGGTGCTAGTGTCCCCTGCATTTGGCTTCCATGGTTTCTATAAGAGAGAACATGAATAATAAAACAGGAGGTTTTATAGCAGACATGTCAGTCTTGGAAGATGCATTGTCCAGAATCTTGTGGCCAGAATGCATGGCCCCAGACGAAATAAAAGTGAGGTTGGATAATGTAATCTGTGAGACTATAAAGAAGGAACAGGATTGAATAATACTGAGCCAGTGTCAGCCATAAACATTTTTGGGTATATTTCTTTCTCTGAATTCCAAGTAACTAAGAGAAATAATAATCTCACTTTGAATATTCCTGTTGTGTCACTGCTTATCCTGTGTTCCCTAGTACCTCATACTACCACTATGTTTCATCATGAATTAACTCTTTATATGTCTATGTCTTACCAGTTGCTGGGAGCTCCCTGAAAGAGGGACCTTGTGTAATTCCCCTCTATACCCTCAGCGCTCAGCACAGTGGATGGCACCTACTAAGGATTGGAGATCCTGAACAAATCAGAAAAGAGGATATATTCCCAACCGCTTTGTCTTGATGTTGGTGGTCAGTGCTCATTCCCAAACATCTATATTGAGGAGGCATGATCTATATGGTTTGATTTTTATGTCTGTATGGGGGGGGGGGAGGGTAATGGTAAAATTATGTTTGTTTAATGCTTTAGAAAAGTTTTAAGAAACAGCATTTGTCATTTCACAGAATGATGGGGAAGGTTTATTAAATGGAGGTGAAGGAGGTAAAACTATCAACTTTGAACCCCATTGGTGTTGCAGAAGGATGGTAGTGAGAGTAGGTAAAGAGATGATTGTGTGTTTGTGAAGCTCAGATCTTTTTCAGCACAAGCGGACTGAGCCCATGGCCTTAACAGGAGAAGATATTAAGGCCACCACAATGACTGGCATTATAGTTCTGCTCTAGAACAATTGCTGACATTCCCTCCACCCATCCCATGGTCCAACACTGACACCCAGGATGGCCTAACCCCGAGTCCACTCCCAAAGAAATGATTCTGCAGGTTGATGGAATCTCAAGATGCCCATATCCCAGAATTAGAAACTATCCCTGTGGCAGTCAGACCAGAGATGCACACATGAGTTTCTTTTGTTTCAAGTTAAGGATGCATTTTCATGTTTTTTTAAAATTCAACAATAATAAACATTTGTTGAAAGCCCAACTTCTAGAAATGTACTACTCAATACAGCAGTCACTAGCCACATGTGGCTATTTACATTCAAATTTAAATTAATTAAAATTAAACAAAATTCAAAATGCAGTTCCTCAGTCACACTAACCACGTATCAAGTGCTAAATAGCTACATGTGGCTAGTGGCTACCCCAACTGAACAATACAGCTATAGAATATTTTATGGCATCACAGAAAATTCTACTGGACAGAACTGTTCTAGAAACTGTTTCCATATAGTGTGTCCAGTTTTCTGGATCAAGTTATCTCAAGCCTATATGGTAGAAGATACAATAAACTCCTTTTAGGATATCAAAAGAAGACCTGTGTTTTGCTAAAATTTAGATATATACATGCAGTTTCTTAAAATAAATTTACATATTTGAAGGGTCAGTCTACCTTGGAAAGCTAAATTTCTCATCTCTAATATGAATGAAGTTTTAACTGCCTGGAACTCAGCCATCGTTATAGATTAGAGGTTAAATAAAACAACAGATCTAATATCTCCTGACATGTTCCAGAAAGAGAGACAGAGAGAGAGAACAAGCAATGTGAGACCCTTTTCAGATAACAGTAGAAGCAAGAATGAACTGAAAAGGAACCTTGCCTACCTTTTGGGTATTATCTCCAAACACGCATCATTTGAAAAATAAAATTCTATTTTAAAATATTCAAAGCAGTGAAACATTTGTACTCCTCATACATGTTAACCTCTAAGCTGTATAATAAGATATGGCATCATTTTTTTTCCCCAAGAGAAGTTAATTTACCCAAAAGAAAAGTGAATTGGCCAGGAACCTATTTTGTCATTGGTCCAGGAGAGGCAAGAATCCTACCTAATCATCAGAGAGGCCATCTGGGCTAGTTATTAGAGATGTTCATAAAAATTTCAACTCTATATCTCCAGGAATATGGGAGATCCACTTCACCACTCCCTAAAGAGAGGCCAGATAACTTGTTTGCGTGGTTAAATATGAGCAGGAGTGATGTATGTCTCTTCCAGTGTTAGCATTTAAGTTCCTGTGCTTGGCCGATTCCTCCTTTCTCCTCATGATGACAATCATGGAAGCCCACATGGGAGTTTCCATTCATGGAAATCCATTAGTGATTATGATGAAGAAAGGCCCTGCTAATTTGTATCAGACAAACAGCAAGTAAAAGAACCAACTTCTATTATATTAAGCCATTATGAATATGAAGGTGTTTGTTACTGCAGTACAATCTAGCCTGTTGTGACCAATATCATCCAAATTCAGGTCATATGTTTCAAAATGGAAACAATGAGTTCTGAGCCCTTTGTTTTTGTGAATAAAAATAAAAAAGCCATATATATGCAGATCAAGAGTTAGACAGAGGCAAGGGATCAAATTTGACAAAGTCAGTACTAGCCTGGATTTCCTATAGGCATTAAACATAGGAAGAAAAAATAGCTTGTTCATGTGAGCATAAATGGTATGTAGAGATTTATTTAAGCTCTGCTGTGAGGCGGGGCCTCATTTTTTTGGATGGTTGAACTAAAAAATGCTATATAGGCTATGTATATCTATGATGCTTTTCCTACAAGAGGCTTAAAATTTTCATTCCCTTCTTTCTAGATATGCTGCTAAGATCTTTTTTTTTCCCCCTTTAAGAAAAAATAAACCATTGAGATTAACATCCAGCTTGCTGAGTCATTTGTTTTCTACTTGATGTTAACTACAGGGATCTGAAGGCAGCAAGGAGAGAGAGAGAAAGAGACACAGAGACAGAGATGAAGACATGGAGAAAGAGAGAAATTTAGGGAGAGAAGGAGAAAGATTGATTCTAGAAAAAAAGAAGAAAAATCTGTTAAGTCAAATGGAAAAGCAAAAATAAAATTTGAAAGATTTGGCTATGACATCAGTTTTCTTACTCTGTAGTGGAAGCCCTTTATACAATATTTTAATGAAAACTGTATTGTGATTAAGGTTTGAATCGGATTTTCAGAGTGGAAAAGGGCAAGGCCATTAGAATGGGAAAAACCTAATGTTAAAGTGCAGTGCCTCCACTATTAGCTGTCTGACTAACAAAAGTCAGCTAACTTTTCTGAGTCATGATTTCTTTGTCTATAAAAAGAGAATAAAAAAACTTAGCATATACGTTGGTCGGAAAGATAGAATGCTATAAAATACAGTAAAGGACATTGGAAAGTGGATGACACCAAGCAGAGATCACTGTTTCTTTCTCTCTTTGGACTCTCACATTATCTCTTCTTTATTCTACCAGAAAGTTTCTTTCTCTATAAGGCTTTTTGAATACCAGCTTTAGAAGGGCAAACTGTAGTTCTAATTCTGCTGCTTACTGGAATACTGTGTTAAGTTTTTCACATTACTGGGGCACCTGGGTAGCTCAGTCAGTTAAGCATTCAACTCTTGATTTTAGCTCAGGTAATGATCTCACAGTTCATGGGATGAAGCCTGGGTTCTCTCTCTCTTTCTCTCTCTCATAATAAATTAAAAAATTGTTTTAAAGTTTTTCACATTCCTTATTTAATATTCACATAATTCTCTGTAAGTTTTTCCCCCTTTTACAAAGGAAGAGGCTTATAGAGAGTTAGAAATTTGCCCAAGTTCACATAGATAGCCTTTTTAGTAATCTAATGCCACAATAATGCAGTCTTGCAAAATTCCTCAAATTCAGGGGCTTATAAACAGCCATTTGGTATGCTTGCCAACCTGTAGATCAACTGGGAAGTTCTGCTCATCTGAATTGCCTCAGCAGGGTCCACTCATGCAACTGCAGTCATTTGGGGTTTGGCAAGTCTCTCTAGTCTATGACCAAAGAACAATAAGTGAGCAGCAGGAAATGGAGTAATCTCTGACTTCTTCATTAAATGAAATGCTGACCATGAGCCAGCAAACTAACCTTCCTTGGACCCTAAGCCAGGGACCTCCTTTGGTCCAATGCCTTAAATCTGTACAGACCTGGAGTAGGGAAATGATGAAGCCAATGATTCTGACAGAAAGGATGCCTTGATCTCCATTTAGTCCCTGAGAGAGATGACTGACAGCAGGACAGAGCCTAGTAAGGGCATATAAAAGCTTCTAACCCCTAGAAGGGACTAGAAGGGAAGGATTTCAAGGGAAGGGCAATCAAGCTTGGGAATACACCACAGCTAGAGATGATTGGAGTTGATGCTTCAACACAGTGCCACACCAAAATGTGGTCCATGAACCAGCAGCATCAGCATCACTTGGGAGTTTGTTAGAAGTGTGGACTCTTGGGACTCCACCCTAGACCTCCTGAGTCAGAATCTCAGAAGCACTTTTTTAGGAAGAATCAAAATAGACTCATATCATTGAAATAGCATCTGTAGCCAGATTTTCACTAGTAGGTGAATTAACCCTTCAAGTCCCAGCACCTTGCTGAGCCTCTGACGTCCCAGCCAAGCTTTTAATACCTTCAGTTGATCAACTGGCCCCACTCTCTAGAATGAGCATCTATTATTTTTGCTTACTTAGCATCCATTCCCCTTCCTGTTGACCTCACTCAGAGACCATTCTCCTCCCCAACTCCCAGTCCATGTCTTTTGGATGGGATTTATCATGGGAATGGACATGTGACCCAGGGTACCGAATTAGAGCACAACAAACACCCTTCCAGTCACAGTGACTGGTTCTGGAAGAAACACATAACCCAGGACTAGCCAATGAAAAGAATAGTCAGGGATATTTGTTGGAACTATTAGAAAAGCAGCATGCTCTTTTCTGCTATTGAGCACAGCTAGTGGAGTCTATCTGAGAATGAAGTCAACACACAGATGTTAAGAGATTAATTTTTGATGACATTGTTTGAGCACCTGAATCTAGCTTTGCTTGAAGCCAGACCTAACGCTAGAGGTTTTAATTGTGTCAATACGTTGCCTTTTTTGCCTAAGTTATTGAAATTTGGATTTCTATAACTTGCGAGAAACATATTCCTGATATACAAAGCCACCCCATGTTCTAAGCTTGCTGACCCCACACAAGTCCTCACTCAGCTCTCAGCTTCCACTCTCTCTTCTGTTCCTCATCACTCGTCATTTTCCAAACTCCAAATTTCAAAATTGTTTGTAATTGTACTTGTTTCCATGGTCACAAGCCAAATGGAGTTTCATAAGATAATATTGGTCATGACCCCAGAGATTTGGGTGGACATTATTTTTCCCAAGTATAACATAGACCTGAAGTTTTGGGTTCTATCAAAACCTCATTATTCAAAATGTGGACCAGGAGCATCAGCATCATCTAGGAGCTTGTTAGAGATGCAGAATTTCAGGCACCACCATGGATCTGCTGAATCATAATTTTCATCTTAACTAATCCCCAGTAATTCATGTACTCAAGTGGCACAAGTCACTGTCTGGGAGTTAGAAGACTGGTCCTATATTCCTCTGTCTCAGTATTTTTTTACCTGTGAAATGAACAGACCAGGCTATTTCAGAGATTTACTCCAACCTGGACTTTCTATGATACTCATGTTTTTCAGCCCTTGACTGAGACTGTGACAGCCTAGCATGCAAATTAATAGAAACGGCAGGGGGTGGGAGTCAGAAAAATAAAAGAATGCTTCTATCAGTCAGAAAGCAATTGGTTGGACCCTTTGTGTAAAATGATATCAACCTCCAAGTAGAAACATATTCTATTTTAAAAATGAGAAAACAAGCCCAGAGAGGTAAACCGGTTTTCAAAAACCACATAGCACAGATACAGCAGAGCAGAAATGGGAAGATACAGTATTGCTGAGAAGGTACAAAAGAACAGGGGTTAGTGTTTGCACATGGTTGTTCTGGTGCTGGGCTGCCTAGGCACTTATTACAGGGTCCTTGGGAAGATACTTAACTGTTTCGTGTCTCAGTGTACTCATTTGTCCAATGGACATTATAATAGTACAAACTTCATGATATTGTAGGGAATTACATCTGTAAAGTGTTTAAACTATGCCAGCAATATATAACATTTGATATATGTTTGTTAAAGAAATAAAAATAAATCTTGATCCCAGTCTAGAATGATTTCCATAGTATACTGCAGCTCTCCCATGCCAGAAATATCCTCTCTTTCCCCACAAGATTTCTATAACCACCAGGCAATGTGTCTGAAACCCTACCTTAGTTCTTTTTAAAATTACTTTAGTATTTTTTAGCTTGGTGAACATAAATTAATTTAACACGAATTTAATATTAATTAGTTAATAAATGGTGATCCATTTTTAATAGAAACTACCAAGGCAGCAGGTTAGCTCTGCTAAGGTCTTAAAAGGAAAAAGGGATTTAATTAAAAGATTGAGTGAATAGAATGAAACAAAAAGAAAATAAACAAGGTAACTCCTATTCACCAATTTATCAACGGCTTACCCACAGCAATAGTTTGAAATACTGGATACATTTGGGAGGCTTTAAAAACATTATCAATGTCCAGGGCTACTTCAACCTAATTAAATTAGAATTTCTGGAAATGGTACACAAGCATGAATGTTTTTAAAAAGCTCCCTCTAGTAGGCTGAATGATGTCTCCCAATGATACCAGGTTCTAATTTCTGGAACCTATAAACATTATTTCATTTAGAAAAAGTGTCTTGCAGATGTGATTAAGTTAGGGACCTTGAGATGAGATTATCCTAGGTTTTCTGGGGTAAGGCTTAAATGAAATCAGGCTTCATGTATCCTTAGGAAAGGGAGAGATTTGGACATATGAGCACAGAAGAGAAGGCAATATGCACTTAAGAAAATTGTGTATTCTGTTGTTGGGTGGAATGTTATATAGATGTCTGTTAGGTCTAGTGTGTTTTAGTGTTGTTCAAGTCTTTGAACGTTATTGATCTTCTATTAAGGTCTTCTATATACATTGAAAACAGAGTGTTGAACACTCCAACTATTATTGTTGGAAGTATCTATTTTTCCCTTCAGTATATTTGTGGTTTTGCTGTGGTGTATATATTATTATGTCTTCTTGAGCAATTGACACTTTTATTATTATAAAATGTCCTTCTTTGTCTCTAGTAATAATTTGTGTCTGAAGACCTATTTTGTCTGTTATTAGTATGGTCAGTCTGGTTCTCTTATATTTGTTTGCATTATCTTTTTATGTCTTTTTTACTTTCAATCTATTTGTATCTTTGACTATAAACTGGGTCTCTTATAGCCAGCATATAGTTGGATATTTGAACAATTTAACCAATTTCTGTCTTTTGATTCAAGTGTTTTATCCATTTACATTTAATACAATTGATGAGGTAGGCTTTATGTCTGCCCTATTGTTATTTGTTTTCTACATGCCTTATGTCTTTTTCCTTTACTCCAACTGACTTCTTTTGTGTTAGATATTTTCTAGTGTACCATTTTAATTTCATTGTCATTTTGTTTCTTTTACTATGTTTTCTAGTTATTTTCTTAGTGGTTGCCCAGTGCTTAGTACTTCATGTAAGGCAGTTGTGCTACAACAAATTTCTCAGGTGTTTTTGTTATCTAGGAAGGTCTTAATTTCTTTTTTGAGTGATAGTTTTGCTAATACAAAATTCTTGCTTGGAAGTCTTTTTCTTTCAACACTTTGAATATATCATACCATTGTCTTCATGGTTTCTGATGAAAAATCAGCTGTTAATCTTATTCAGGATGGCTTATATGAGATGAATCACTTCTGTATCTGTTTTCAAGATTTTTTCTTTGTATCTCCTTGAGTTTTCCTACTTGAAGTTCAGTAAGTTTCTTAATTATTTAGATTAATGTAATTTTCCAAATTTGGGATGTTTTGGCCATAATTCCTTCAAATATTCTTCCTATCCCTTTCTCTTCTCACTTATACTCCCTTTATGCATATTTGGTACACTTGATGGTGTCCCACTTGTCTCCAAGGTTCTATTAATTTTTAAAATTCTTTTTACTTTCTGTTTCTCAGGCTGAATAATCTTAATTGACCTATCTTTATTTATTTTTAAAAAAAATTTAAAGTTTATTTTTGAGAGAGAGAGACAGAGCTTGAGTGGGGGAGGAGCAGAGAGAGAGGGAGACACAGAACCTGAAGCAGGCTCAAGGCTCTGAGCTATCAGCACAGAGCCCAATGCAGGCCTGAACCCACAAACCTTGAGATCATGACCTGAGCCAAAGTCGGATGCTTAATCGACTGAGCCACCCAGGTACCTCAATTGACCTATCTTTAAATTTGCTAGTTCTTTCTTCGGCCAACTCAAATCTACTACTGTCCTTCTCTAATGAATTTTTCATTTTAGTTACTATACTTTTAAGCTCTGGAATTTCTATTTGGTTCTTTTTAAAAATAATATCTATCTCTTTATTGATATTCTCTATTTGGTTGAGTTATTTTTCTAATAGTTTCCTTTAGTTCTGTAGACATGAGTTAGTTCTTTTAGTTCTTGACATACTGATAATCACCAACTTAATTTTTTGCCCAGTTAGTCCAGTATCTAAGTGTCCTCATGGGAAGTCTCTATTGATCATTTTCCTCCTGCTTATGGGCCATATTTCTTTACATGCTTCAATACTTAGTTAAAAACTGTACATTTAAAATAGTATAATGTGACAACTCTGGAAATCAGATTCTGTCACCACCACTACTCCTAGCATTTATTACAGCCACTGTTTGTTAGTTTAGTGATTTTCCTAAACCACTTCAGTAAAATCTGTATTCTTTATTGTGTGTGGCCCAAAGTCTCTGCTCAGCTAACTTAGTGGTCAGCTAATGAATGGACAGATTTCCTTAAATGCCTTGAACCAATAGGTCTCACAGTCTTTGCAGAGAACCTGTGTGTTAGGGTAGTGTTTCAACACTCTAGCAGGCAGTTTACAACACTACCTTAGTCTTTACTTCCTGCTTTTGCAGAATCTCAAGATCATGCAGAGCATAAGGCCTTCTCAGATCTTTTCAGGGCATGTGCACAGCCCTATACATCTGTATGAATATCTAGATTCCCAGGAATATATTGGAGTTTTTCAAAGCCCCTATGTGCATCTCACTTCTCAGCATTTCCTTTTAAGTTTCTTTGTCAGCATCTTGTTTGCCCCAACTATTATTACTGCCTCAGGCAGCTGCTATGTTAAACATTTGCTGCTGACTGTTTTTGACAAATGCCCTGGGGAAAACACTGTTCACACTGAGTTCTGAGTCATTTCAAAGACAAGCACTGAGAGTGGTAGTTTCCAGGAAACTTTCAAACAAGTAAAGTAATGACAATTCTCTTTGGATGGGGCTTCTGGGGAGCTCCGAATCAATTATGTCCCCCACCTTCATTGTCTTCTAGGCTTCTAGGCTTTCAGGGCTACCACAGAACTGAGGAGAGGGGGGTGGGAATAGAGAAAGTTAAATGGTAAAAAATTTGCTGTTCTTACTTAGATCTAGGCTTTTTGTCTTTTTTTTTTTTTTTTTAATACATGGTCTTCAAATTGTTGCATAGCTTTAGTTAATTTCCAGAGTTCTAAAATGTCTGTTTGGTTTTGACAATTTTTGCCAGTGAGTTTATTGCTTTTATGGAGTAACATATTTTGGAGGTCCTTACTCCACCATTCAAAACTGGTTCTCCCATAAATACAATTATATTATTGAGATGTTGAGTCTCAACCAGACTTCTGCCCAGATATTACCTCTCACATCTCACTTTTCAATTTTAATCCAGACTCTCTCTTTAGATAAAGGGTTAAAAACACATTTCAATATTCATTTTTATTCTCCACTATAAAAGTGGATAGCATTTTAACAGACTGAGAAAATAAGCTTTTAGAATTGCCAAGGCATTATAAGATAGTCATTTAGGGAGAACACTCCAGCCCACACAAACCAAGTGTGCCTCTTTAAAAGCATTTTGAAATAATTTCATAATTGTGTTATCTCTATTTTTTTTTTACTTTTTTTTTTATTTGAGAGAGCGAGAGAGCATGTGTGTGAGTGGGAAAGAGGAGAGAGGGAGAGAGAGAATCTGAGGCAGGTTCCACATTCAGCATGTGGAACCCAATAGAGGGCTTACTACTCTGGGATCATGACCTGAGCTGAAATCAAGAGTTGAACGCTCAACCGAGACACTCAGGCACCTCTATCTCTATTCTTTTTAAGAGTTAATATATTCACATTAAAAAATGAGAAATTAAAAAAATATAAAATCATGAGTCTTTGTCTTTATTCTTTCCCAAAGAAACTATCTTTAAATATTTCAATTTTAAGTTCTTCTTGTTGTTTATAACTTTAATTTTAAATTACATACTTCTATTCTTGATGCATGGAATTTGAATAGTATGTATTAACTCTCCTTTTTAAAGATTAGAACATCATCTAATTGACTCTTTCTCTCTTTTAAAAATTTTTTTTAAAAATGTTTTATTTTTGAGAGAGAGACAGAGCATGAGTGGGGGAGGGGCAGAGAGAGAGGGAGACACAGAATCCAAAGCAGGCTCCATGCTCTGAGCTGTCAGCACAGCCTGATGTAGGACTCAAATCCACGAGCCCTGAGATCATGACATCAGCTGAAGTCAGATGCTTAACCAACTGAGCCACCCAGGTGCCCTGGCTCTTTCTCTCTTATTCAAACACCCAAACTTTGTTACTTTCATTGAATTTTTGTTTTCTGTTGATTGATTTTATATATAACTTTGTATATAATCATGTAAACCTTTACCACAGAAAATTAGTAAATTGGGGCTTTTATATTAAATGACACCTCTCCACCTTATCCCCTCCTCAGCTCCCTCCTTTAACTACCACATTCTGACAGTTCTATCACCACTTTTATAGTTTAGGACTCATAACATTTAGATTCTGTTAGGAAAACATAGTGAAGTTTCTTGTGCTTGATCTACCACTTGATTATAAACTTTAAAAATCAATAAATAGCATTTATAGCATTATGATCATATAAATACTATTCACTGCAGAACCAAGCAGTGACTCTTTAAATATTCCTATGACACCAAATCTTCACACAAAGAAAATAATCAAACAAAAAGGACAAACAGAAGCTCTTTCCTTAAGCTCCATCAAAAATTGCTCAAAACTGGGGGCCCCTGAGTGGCTCAGTTAGTTAAGCATATGACTTCGGATCAGGTCATGGTCTCACAGTTTGTGGGTTTGAGCCCCATGTCAGGCTCTGTGCTGACAGCCCAGAGCCTGGAGCCTACTTCAAATTCTGTGGTTCCCTCTCTCTTTGCCTCTCCCCTGCTCTCACTCCATCTGTCTCTCAAAAATGAATAAACATTTTTTAAAAATTTGCTCAAAATTGTGTCATATTTGGACCAAAAATGTATGGTAAGCTTTCATTTTTCCTGTCATTTATAGGACACTTTTATTTTTATTATTGTTCAAAGAGACCTATGTCATTGTCAGACTAATACACCTTTTAAATTACACTATTTGTTAAGTTATCTAATTTTTACTGTTTTATTTCTGTACTTGCTTCCTAGTTTTGATCCTAGGAGAAATAAATCCTGCATTAGTTCTAACATTTACTAAATCCCTAGCCTTCTGCATTTTGTGTGCTTTTTGTGTATTGTTTTTCTGGGGTACAATCCTCAGAAAATGTTTTCATTTGCAGACTGAGTGCACAGGAAGTAAGCATCCTGAATCTGTGTATTTCTGGAAATGTCTTTATTTTGACCTTAATTCCTTATCAACATTTTAGCTTAATAGAGACTTATAGACTGCAACTTATTTTTCTTCTAACACTTCAAGATTTATTCCATTGCCCTCCTATCATCCAGATTTGCTGATGAGAAGTCTGGTGTTGATGTAATTCGTGTTTCTTTGTAAGCAACCATCTTTATTTCCTCTATAGAAGCTCTTAAAACCTTCTTCAAGTAAAGTGGGATATTATGCAAAAGAAGAAGCATACTCATTGTGTGGGATTAACAATGCTAACCTATTCATATTAATAACTGAGTCATCATTTAACTAAAAGTCATGGCATTGAGAGGATGGGGAAAGGGTAAAGGGGTAATATAAGAGAGGTTGATTATCATTGGTCATAACAATAAACCCAATGATAGTCTATTTTATGAGTCAAGAATTAGCAATATCTGCACATTATTTAGAAACAAAAAATACTTTACCCAAAGGAAACACTAATGTCATTAAAAACTGTTACCTTTATATAGAGATAGATAGAGAGATAGAGATATAGACTTATATATATTATACATAATATATATAAACACATATATAATGTCAAGAGGAGAAAAGTGCTATGAAGAAAAATAATTCAGGGTAAGAGAATAAAGAATGATAGTGAATTGGAGATTAGCATGATTAGCTAATTTGGATTGTCAGAGAAGACTCCTTTGGAAAAGTAGCATTTGAGGAGGTGAGACATGAGAAGATCTGGGGAAGAATATTTCAGGTAAAGGTAATAGCAAATACAAAGGTCCTGAGGTGGAAGTTCATTTGATTGTACAATGAACAACAAGAAGGCCAGTGTGATTACAATGGAAATAAGTATAAGGAGAGTGTTGGGAAATGAGTTTCAAGAGGTGGCCAGAAGCCTGATCTTGTAGGTTAGGAGAAGGACTTCTAAAAGTCATAGGAGTCATTAAACGTTTTTTGAGAAAGATTTTTTTTTTTTTGCAAGTGCCATTGTGATAACTATATGAAAAAATAGGGGCTAGGAGACAAACTAGGAGGCTACTGTAAGAGCCTAAGTGAAAGATGATGGTGGCTTCAACTGTAGAGGTTGAGAAGTGGGTGAATTCAGAAAAAGTATTGAAAATAGAGCAACATTTGCTCACACATGAGATGTTCACGGGAAAGAGATTAGTGAAATAAGACAAGATTTTATCCTAAAGAAATAGGTGAATGTAGATGCCATTTACTAATATGGGGAAGAGAGCCATATTGGAGTTAAAAATCTCAAATTCTACTTGGTACATGCTAGGTTTTATATCCATATTTGCTTTATATTTATGTTCAGGTATTGAGTAGGAAGTCGGATGGACAAGCTGAAGTTTAAAAGATAAATCAGGGCTGAATACGTAAATATGAGGACATTAACACATAAATGCCACTCAAGGTTCTAGAACTGGATAAAATCACCAAGAAGTGAGTACATAGATAGGAGAAAAGGTACATGACTGAGCCTATAGAGCTGGGAAGATGAAGAAAAGCCAGAAAAGGAGAACGAAACTAAGATCCTTCTGAGTGCTAATTTAGTAAGCAGGACACCTACTGAGATTGTTAATTAAGAATGTAAGAGATGGGGCGCCTGGGTGGCGCAGTCGGTTAAGCATCCGACTTCAGCCAGGTCGCGATCTCGCGGTCCGTGAGTTCGAGCCCCGCGTCGGGCTCTGGGCTGATGGCTCAGAGCCTGGAGCCTGTTTCCGATTCTGTGTCTCCCTCTCTCTCTTCCCCTCCCCCGTTCATGCTCTGTCTCTCTCTGTCCCAAAAATAAAATAAAACGTTGAAAAAAAAAAAAAAAAAAAGAATGTAAGAGATGAAGAAGAGTGGAGGAAACCAACAGATGCATATATATGTTCAGTTTGACATACCTTGATCCTACAGATGAGAGTATTCAGTAAGAAGCTAGGAATATGACTCAAGCTCATGAGAGAAGATGGGACTGATAACATAAAATTAGCAGTCCTACATACATAGAGAATGCTTAAACTCAGGGGGCATGAATCAGATTCTTTTAAGATAACATGTGAAGGAAGGAATAGGACATTGGTTCCTATTTTCCTACCATGAAGACTACAGGAGTCCGAAAAACTCAGTCAGAATTCTCATGTATTAATTTAGAATTAAAATAGAATGGCTCAGTCAGTTAAGCAGTTAAGTGTTGGACTCTTGATTTTGGCTCAGGTCATGATCTCACGAAACATGAGATCAAGCTCTGCCTCAGGCTCTTGCTGACATTGTAGAGCCTGCTTAGGATTCTCTCTCTCCCTCCCTGACTACCCCTCCCCCACTTGTGCATGCTCTCTCTAAATAAATAAAATTTTAAAAAAATTAGAATTGAGATAATTGCTTGTACATATATCGCAGAGAATTGTGAGAATAAAATGAGACCATGTGTGATAGTGCTTTATAATTTGTACAGCCCTTTGCAAATGTGAGCTGCTAAATTTTCTTCTCTTTGGCTTAGAGTGCAAAAGTTTTCATGGTGGAGAGGCAGGACACATTACATGGACAAATGGAGCTCCCAGAGGGCTTGTGTGGAGCTCAGGAAAATGTACAGCTTAATCTGCTGGGCACCACAATTCTGCTGCTTCAACTCATTTGCTATGGAAAATGAGGAGTCAACAAACAAGGGAGAGAAACAGAGATGGGGGCACTTCATAGAGCACTTTAAGAAATGGAATGAGCAGTACAGAGTGTCAAGTGAAGGCAGAAGTTAAGAAAGATGGGAAGTCCATTGGAAATGACCAGGAGATCACTGACATTACCTGCTGAGATATTAAACTGAATAAATGCTCTGGTGTTAGGTAGCAGAATTGTGCTGTCTTTCATGGCCAAAACCAATCGAATAGTTTCAGATATCCTTTGTACATTCCCAGACATATCCTGAATTATTCACCTTAACCCATCTCACCCTGATTTTCACTGCCTGAGTTCCTGGCTCCTGGAATAAATTCTTATTTATTTATTTATTTATTTATTTATTAAATTCTTATTTAAAATCTCCTATCGTTCCCTCAAAACCAGTAGCCAACCTTGCTGTTCTGTTCTGACTTCCTCGACTGACTCTTTCAAGTACATTTTGACTGCATCATCTTGACCCAATTCTTATTTATGCTCCTTATTTGGTATTGATCTCTAAATTCCTTCCTTGATTATACTTGGCACTCTTGTCCTTTAACTCTGTTGTTTCTGTTTACTCCAAGTAATCGTCTTGCCAGCCTAGATCCATTTCTTGGAATTCATCCCAACCAAACCTTGTGGTCAGTGTCCATAGACTCATCCCATTAGCAATGGAACCCTAAAGCTGTTAATGAAAAAAGTCATACACAAGCCAAAATATGTTGAGGCAGAGAGGTTAGCTGTAAAGGGAGGATCTGATAGTTAATTTTATGGGTCAACTTGACTGGGACACAAGGTGCCCAGATATTTGGTCAAACATTATTCTGGGTGTTTCTGTCAGGGTATCTTTGGATAAGATAAACATTTAAATCAGTAGACTGACTAAAGCAGATTATCCTCCCTAATGTGGTCAGCCTCATCCAATCAGCTAAAAGGCTAAATAGAATAAAAAGTCTGAATCTCCGCTCAGCAACAGAAAGTTCCTTCTACCTAATTGCCTTTAAACTGGGATACTGGCTTTTTTCTGTCTTCATATTCGGACTGAAACAACATCTCTATCCAAGGCTCAAGTTTGCTGGCCTTTGGACTGGTACTACACCATTGGCTCTCTTTGGTCTCCAACTTCTGACTTACACTGCAGATCTTGAGGCTTATCAGCCTCCATAATCATGGAAGCCAATTCCTTATAAGTCTTTTTGCATATATATATATATGTATATATATATATATATATATATATATATATATACACACACACACACACACACACATACGCACACACATATATATATACATACATATACATACACAGAGAGGGGCAGGGAAAAGAGAATACACGTGTGTGTATTTGTGTGTGTATACATTCTATTGGTTCTGTTTCTCTTTCCCTGGAGAACCCTAATACATAGGGAAGGAGTCTGATGGGGCTGGAAGAGTCTGTACTAAAGCATAATGATTATAAACTTGAACCATGGGGTTCAAATTCCAGCTGTACCATTTATTAGCTGTGCCTTTAGTCAGGTTATTTAGTCTTCAGTTCCTTCCTCTGTTTTACCTAAACTCCAATATGTGGCAAGCATATGGAAGGTTTTAGATGTTGAATAAATGAATGAATTCAAACAGATGAAGAAACCAGGGCCCAGATGAGTTAAATGATACATATCTAGTCATTAGCTAATGAAAAAAAATCAACCCTCCATATTAAAGCAGCAGTTATGAGTCATTACTTAGAGAAAGTTAAAAGTCTCATCAAATTGATAGATTTATTTTATTTAACCAATACTTCATAGTGTCAGATATGATGATTCTAAGTACTTCACAATTACCTTGTGAGTTGATTACAATTATTGTCCCCATTTTAGCTATGAGAAAACAGAGAGATGACAGAATAATAAGATTCTTAAAAGATTTACTGAAGGAATACTGTGATCTCTTTCAAATAGCCTTTTTAAGTTTCACTAATTTTGACTATTATGTTCTCCTTCCTTGTATCCCTGGTTGACAAGGTTCTTCCACCCTCCTTGACCACAGGCACATCTTGGCATTGGAGAGAGTTCTAGGGTGCATTCATGTACAAAAGAGAGCCTACAATGTAGATGTTTTAAGGAATAGGAGCATGGAAGCACCTACCCTCTTCTGGCTGATGAGGACTCTCCTCCTTTCCTACAATGATGTTCTTTGTAAAAACCAAAGTATTATTTAAAACTCTGGGTGTGCAATCTTATTTCTTCTCTACATGGCAAGCCAGAAACAGAAACCAATACTCCTGGTTCTTTTTCTACTTCTCACAAACTATGGCCCTACCTCAATGGCTTTAGGTAATAAGGAAAACCTGGGGAGTTTAGAGCTACAGCCCTTAAGCTTTCACCAGGTACTATTTATTCACTTTCTGTGACTGGGTGGGGTGGGGGCTGGGGTAAGGGCTGGAAGAACATGTAATGAAAATGCGGTAAACACACCATGTGGAAAGTAAACCAAGGAATCAAAACAGTTGATCTGTCAAATTGTATATTCTTGTGCCCAAGCCTTGTGCCCTCATGGTGTTTTGAAATATAGTCACAGGATGCCAGGCCTATCCCAAAGGTGGCCCTTGGAGAGGGGCGGTTCTGAGCTGAGCAAGTAACTAAACTATTTGCAAATCGACTTTGGAAAGATCATATGATATAAAGTTTTATTAAAACTTTTATTATTATACTTTTTGAAGTAGTAATTTTTTAATCAATCATACATCTTGTACCTTACCTGGGAAATACAAGCTAAATACCTTGGATCTGGACCTATTACAAACTAGAATACTTTGGGGCATGGTGTACCAGAAAAAGCTTTCAGAGACTGAATTAGCATAGTGTAAATATCCATCCAGCAGAGCAGGTAATTTTCATTACTCATCAAATGAGATCCTAACCATTAGTTACTCTACATGTTGGTTCTTTGTGTTGGTTCACAGGCACCTGAATCATTTCAAAGCAAATTTTCCATCACCTTTCTTCTGTGGTTTAGACCTTTATAGACCCTGAATAACTTAAATCTGTTGGTTCCCTACTGGTACGGATGACTGTTGATATATTTTTTTTAATCAAGCAATGAGAAAACCCTGGGGGTAGAGGTGGGGTGGGAATCTTATTATCATATTAAAAATATATTTAGGGCTATCTGATCATCCTTAGTAGACTTATATTTATCCAGTGTTTATGTCTCAAATCAGACTCTGCTACCTTTCCCAGAGAAAGATGAAAAACATCCTAACCTGTATAGTTTTCAGCCTAAGCACAGGAGAGTGGAAAATGTTGCCACCATCACAAGATAATCCTTTGGGCCTGTGGTATTTTCTGTGAAGCTTTGAATCAGTCTCACTCTTTCCTCTTATGTGTAATATTTAAAGATGTCAGTGTGGGGCATCAGCAGTTGAAAATTCAGAATACCAAACCGGTCCTCCCTGGTGACTACCACATCACTTTTGCCTGCAGGATGAGCCTTAGTCAGTGACGTACTTCCTTTATTTATTTGTCCTTTTAAATCTGGAATATCCCCCAAGTCCTCCATTCTTTCACAAAACTTTCTGCATGAATGACTTCCAGTCTGAGGGCCTTACACATATTTTGTTTCTCCTCACTGCAGGCTTTTCCCCAGGAAGATTCTATGTGCTAAATAAGTGCCACATTTTGGAAACAAATCCTGACTCTAAAGGATTTTGTAGTGACATTGCATTTGTCACCACTTCCCTGAGCCCATTCCAGCTTGCTTTATAAAGAAAGTGAGAACTGTAACTAGGAATTTTATTGCCAATTAAGTATCTGAGGACCGTGCAGATTTTCTTCTTCTTTATTGTATAAGAATCTTAAATGTTTAATGAATATTTCAGCAACATGCCTTGTTTTAGGAATCCAGCTTTAATAAAAATCCAAACAGTATTTGTTAATTATTATTGAAAACATTAATATTTCAAAATACCCTTTGGGTCAGGGAATCTTTAAGAAACAATGACTTCTACTTATTTCAATTAAAGGCATCCTTTATTTAATTCTTACAGCTCTGCTGGCTCTAAACGCCCCCTTATAACTCTGCTTTCCTTCTTTCTTTTCCTAGGATTCTCTCTACAATAGCTTGCAATTAAAAACTTGAGCTTGGTTCTCAGGCCAGAGAGCCGGGTGTGCTGGGGGGGGGGGGGGGGGGGTGTTTGTGTGTGTGTGTGTGTGTGTGGTGGCAGGGGTGAGGGCAGTGCGTTGTTTTTCCGGACTCGAGACCAGGATTTTCCATCGCCTGAAAGAGGCCATCAAGTTTCAACATTGCGAGGCACGACTTCTAATCGCATCCTTCCCGGAAAAGTACAAACAGTTCCTCAGCCGAGGTCCCCCACCTCCCACGCGCTCCCCAGCTCTCCCTCCCTGCGGAGAGCCCCGCGACAGCCTCCCCAACACCTGTGAATCATCCGAGAGGCTGCCACCGCGGAACCATTTGCATACCCCACCACCCGTCCTCCCTCAGTGCCTAATACACAACAAAGGAGGACAGTTAGGATTATTGCTTTATGATTATTATTGTTAATCTCTCATATGACCAGCACAAGTAGCTTTTCTCTCCCACGCCGTTTTGAGCGGCCCCCAACCTAGCCTGGGTTTGCGCACTGAATGAACAACCAGAATTTTGTAGTGTCCCAGAGATCCTTGAATCCATCCGCAGTCCTCCACACTCCCCTTGGAGGTCAGGGCGGTCCTATAAGGCGCGTATGCGACTCTGTGAACTATTCCTAAGAAACCCCAACGTAAAACTCCAGGCTCCGGTTGCAAATTCAACCGAAAACCAGCGTCATCGATTTTGCCCTTTATAAACAACTCTCAACTCCAAGGCTTGAACTCCAGCAAACCCACGCTGGTTGGGTTAACTACTTTTCCCTCCCCCGTCTCCCAATTCATTTTATATCTCCCAGAGATAATTGCTCTGACGTACTTTAAAATAACGTGTACGAGTCTGTCTCCCCAACTGACCACATTAATGCAAACTCCAAGCACTCGATGCTGCTTTGATAAAATGAAGAATTCACTCATAAAAATAGCAGCCCACGTAGCCTGGCCATATATGGAGCTGGCAAGGGTTGACAGGGATGCCCCTTCCGAGCCGCTTCTTTAGAAAAAACAAATTGCAACTGAAATCTTCTCGACTCCCTCCCCCGCCCCCTTCTACTCCTCTGCCTTCCCCTCCCCTTCCATGACTCAATCAAAGACAACTCAGCAGGGAGAAAAATTATATATATCACATGTTTATCGCATATATAACACACATATAATATATGCACAAACAGATACGTATGTACAGACACACGCACACACGCAGAATATCAGAAAACCAGTCGCGACATAAATGTATTTGCCCGAGCCCGGGTGTTAAAATGGAGTCATAAGAATCGTCCCGTTCAGGTGTTTATAAAAGACTACAATACAAAGGTTTGCAGTAAAGCGCCCCGGGAGCTGAGTCAAGCAGTCCGCACATCTCGGCTCCTCCCCTCCCACCACCAGCTTCCATCCTCCCTCCGCCCTCCCCTCAACACACTTCCTCCCCGCCCCTCCTGAAGAGGGCTATTAAAAGCTGCTGACGTCAAAAGGGACGGCCATCTTTGATGAGGGCAGAGCTCACGTTGCATTGAAGACGAAACCTCGGGGAGGTCAGGCGCTGTCTCTCCTTCCCTCCCAGCCCGGCGGCTCCTCCACACTTGCGACCTGCAGGGGCCGGGCGAACACCACCCTCTGAAGAAGCCAAGGTAAGGAGCCTCCACCTCAGGTCGTGGTTCTGGTTTTGGATGGCTGCATACCCAGAGGGGACCACAGCCGCGGAGACCAAGTGAGCTTGAGCAAATACAAGTATTTGTGCACCTAGGGTGCGGTATTCCGTGTGTGCGCGTCGGGATAGCTCCTGTCTGGGGCTTTATAAAGTATTTTCGAGGTGAGCTGCTTAGGGAAGGGAGGAATGGGGACACTGCAGATGGAGCGATGGGGAGGAAGCGCAAGGATACGTACCGAATAATAACTTACTCTTTCGAAACAGTAGTGGGACTCTCTCTCTTCCATCTTGCGATGCAGTTTTCAGAGGTCTTTAGGCTGCTGGGTTTTTTTTTTTTTTTTTTCTGTAGACCAAAACAAACAAACCCTGCCGTTCTGACCCTGTTAGTTTGACTATTGTCGTTAAGGCGCTATTATCCAGGGAAGAATTAAGGAGAGGACAGGTTGTGGGAGCTGGGGAGGCGAAAGGAGAAGGGGGAGTTCCCGCCCCGGGCTAGCTGAGCTGCAGCAGCGGCAGCAGCCTCCATGCCCCGCGGACTTGATTTATGCCGCCTGCTCCAACGTCAACTGCAGGCTGGCGGGAGGCGGGCGGGTCGTGCTGTGTGGGAGGGCTCTGCGGAGGGCTGGCGGGGGTGGGCTCGCCTCGGGGACTGCGGCGGCCCGCAGTCAGCACCCTGGACAGCAATACCGAGGGACCGCACAGGCGCCCGCGACCTTTCAGCACCGCGGACAGCGGTCGGCAGCAGCGCCGCATCTACCTGCCGCAGAGATGCCTGGCCAGAGCTGGGTATTCAGGGCTGGAGGCCAAATTGCCTCTGTGAGACCCTGGTCTCACAGAGACTCCCTCATAGAGAACGCATAGTAGGTTAAAATTTTTTAAAAAGGGGGAAAAAATCCTTCCCACAGGACTCCTTTGCAGGTAGTTACCTGCTCCCATCCTCAGCTCCTGCATAGCTTCAAAAAAATAAGTCTACTTGTGGAAAATTTCATGTTACCTTCTACCCCTTTTTTAGGTAGGAAACAAACAAATTTTTTAAAAAAAATCTGCATTCATCCTCCAGTCGGATATCAAGGGTTTTGTTTGTTTTTGTTTTTAACACAGAGTATATTTGTCTACAGACCGTGGGTGCACATGAATGAGGTATATATGAAGATGCCAACATGATCTGTTTACAAAAGTAATATATTTCCATATATATTTCTATTTGATAAAAAAATATATGGGGGTAGAATCAACTTTAAGCAGAATCAACTTTAAAAATGAAACCCACTACCACTTCCTTCTCCCCCATCCTTGTAATTAGGCATGAACATAAGCACACACTCACACAAATCCATCTCTGAGAAATATTATTGGTCCTGTAGGGTGTAGATTTAATCTCCTTGGCCATGGTTTCAGAGTGAGTGGAAGTGCTTCCTATGGACATTGGTTATCTCAGGCTGATAGTTTTTGATTTTGACATCATTAAGACTGGTTTTCCTCAGGAAAATGCAACTTTGTCCTTCAGGGTAATGCAGGTGTTAGATTGAAACCGGACTCTGACCTAAAGATCTACTGCAATTTCTATTATGGCACTGCGGGATTTTGCTGAGGCAGTGATAAGTACTTTAACCATTTTCTACTCTGAGGCTTGGGGCCTCTGAGTGAACACAAATTACCACAGGGATGTTTCCTGCTGTTTGATATAAATAAAATAGGCATAAAATGACCAGGAGCAAAACTGTGCTATTTGAATAGTTGTTAAGTAAGAGTAACAGCGTCATATGTAAGAATATATGCAACACATTAAAGAAACGCTGTCATGATCCTTTGAAAAGCCTCACAATAAGATCTTGGATTGTTTTTGTTCGTCATAACTCTGATTATTTCTATACTAGAGCTGCTAAAATGCCCTGTCCACATAGATAAGATATTTTCATTCCCAGCTATTTATTTTCTAGTGTTTTTCAATTTTATAAATAACCATGTGTTTCCACATAAATATATGTTGATCTATTACTATATATGGATGTAAAATTAATTTTCAGGGGTATGTAACTGCGTGGAGGAATTTTTTAACTCTGCAATCCGCAAACGAAATAAACAACTGTGTTTTAGTGATGGGAGGAGGGGAGAAAAAAAGGGTAGGAGGCTTTTAAAATGCTTTGACTTCATGCTGCATGTCCAGACAGCTCTGCGTAGTTGCGTCAAATGAAAAAGCCTAATGCTGCCAGAATTACGTGCTTGGACATTAGTAATTACTGCTGGGTTTGTTTGCTAGTGGAAGACTGGGGGGATGGGGGGTGGAGGTAGAAGACCGCAGTGAAGCTGGCAAAGGGCACATATTTGGGAAGAAGTGGCGATGTGCACAATTATGGAGCTAATTCTAGAACAGCTTACTGAGAAATTAAAGAAAAACATAATTTAAGCATGAATTTAACATTTATATTATTGATAAGCTTCAGGGGGGAAATGAAGAGATTTTCTATTTTAAGTTTAAAATTTTAAACATCCAGGGCAATACGGCAAGAAGAGGCAGGAACAGATGGACACAAGGATGTGCCAGGAAACATTCATGCAGACCCTCTGATGCTACCTGCTTGTTTGTTCATTGGCATTTTCTGCATTATCACCTTGGCATTCAGAATACGAACCCATTTATAATCTCCTTAACCTCTCCATGGTAAAATCTCCCAAGAATTTACAATTTTTTTCTACTCTGTTAAACATGTATGACCACACATACACAAACAAAATAAATTGCCCCTTAATTAGCTTGTCTAAAGACATTCCTAAACTCTAAGCGCTAACCCCAGAGTGATGTTATCAACCAGAAAACTGATATTTCTGCCAGTGGCACCTCTTTTCATAGTAGCCAGCCTTCAGCAGAACATGTAGGTTTTGATGATTAGTAGAAATGAGAGGTAACTTGAGAAAGAGGTTGAAAAAGGAGACATGAAGGATAAAAATAGATAAATCTGCTTTTTATATGATGCACTATGAATAAACCATTTTTCTCCCATCATGGAACTGCTTTTCAATTCTATAAAGGTAAGAAAATTGGTGTTGTCAGCCTCAGCATAGATCCATTTCTGCAGTGTCACCCCTTGTCAGCAAGGACCAACCTAATAGGAAGATATTGACCAATCAGTGAGTACCAGATACATAAATGAACCCCATGGAGGATATAAAGTCTCATGTTTATATGGTCTTTGACCTCAATAAGTTTAGCATGTAGTAATCTTAGTAAAAACAATAAATAATAAAATCAATAAATAATACCAGAATGAAAATATAATACAACAGTGGAAGAAAAATCATGAGGGAGTATATAATTATTTGCCAAGTGAATGTGACCAGAAATAAGGAAGGTAAATTCTGAGGAGGACATTGTTGCAGTGGACTCAAATGATCTGAGCAAGGAGGCAGGACTCCAGTTGGCTTTTGGAGGTTGGAGGAGAGATCTTCTCAGTAAAAGTTACAGCGTAGGCAGAACTACAGGTAAGGTAAGCCCAAGTTATGGACAGCAAATGCCATCCATTTGAGTAGTGGGGAGCTTACATTGAGGAATACACTGGAACAGAGACTTGATGCCTTCTATGGAAGGCCTTGAATATACCATGCTGGTAATTTGGTGTTTTATCGTCTAAAGTTGATTTCAGAGCAGAAGCCGATATAATAAAGTAATCAGGTCCTTTTTAACATCTGAGAATTTCTATTCACAGATTGGATTATATATTTCTTCCAGAAATAGAGGGGAGTAAATTGGTATAAAGGATGATTAATGAAAAGAAAAAAGAAGTAAGTCCTCGTTGAGGCATCTTTTAAGATCGCTTTCAGGATACGCATGGACTTATGAGTCCTGCCCAGAAGTTAATTGTAAGTTTCAAAATTTTCATTATTGACTAGAACAAATTATACAAGATGAGCACCTACCAGAGAGATTGAAAAGCAGGTCAGGAATCCAGGAATTAGAGGTACCAAGAAAGTACACTTGAATAATAAACCTGCAGAACACCCTCTCACACCTTCTGAGTATTCTGCATTGTCAAATACATTGACTAGCTATATGAAAATAGGTGTCAGTTTTTCTGTGCATGTTTCAGGCAGCATGACGCACAGAACCAGCCCCAAGTGGCTAAAACTGAACAACAACAAAAGAGCTGTAGTAAAAATGTGGAAAACTGAGGTGAGGTAGACAGAATATAATATTTCTTTCCCTACTATCCTTGCTGACTTTGGCCGAGTACCCTCACTCCAGGGCTGGCTCAAGGTCTGAACTATACCTATTTCGTTTTTAATCTTGTGGTTACTACTTGCACAGCAGAGCTTCAGAATTCCAAATGCTGACAGAACTGCTGAATTGAAATTGTCAGTGGCTTCATGTGGAGGAATAAGTGGTGGTTGCAGACATAGATCTTGTCGCTATTTCAATTCTCGCTCTGAAGTGTCAAGGGACTATCCTCATCTGTTCTTCACCAAAACACTGGCAGGAGCGACAGCCTTAGGATAATATGTTGATTTCCAAGCTGATTCCCTGGGGGAAATTTGGAAATAGTGACATTTCAGAGGTCAAACTGGTAGTTCTTAAACTGAATGCAGAGGGCCTTCCAAGTATCCAGTAAGAGGGAGGGAGGAGACACCATGTAGCATTGAGGAAACAGGACATGGTGAGTGGAGAAAGACTTTTGAAAAAAAATTAGTTGTAAAGGGGGAAAGGGATTTCAGAGAAATTTCCAGAGAGTTCTAGCTGCAGCTTCAGAATTACGATCATTGCTATAACAATAATTGCTACACATTTCTGCATAATTTTCTTCACAAGGATTTCAGTGCATTTCACCCAATGTAAAAGTATAACCAGTTTCTGATTTCTAAATGAATAATGCAAGCCACAGTTATAATATGAGTTCATATATGATATTAGATAACATTTAGTAAGCCATAGATCTGATTAAGAAGAACAGAGATACCCAAAGCAGTGATTCATCAGAATGCGCCTATCGGGGAGAAGAGTGAGCCACTAATTCTAAAAGCTTTTACCTGTACTAGTTCACTGAATCTTCATAACACCCCCGTAACCAGGGTACCATTATTATTTCTATTTTACAGATGAGGGAACTGAGGCAAAGAAAGGGTCAAAAACTTGCCTAAGATCACAGAGCAGAGCCAGGATTTAAAAGCAATCCCTCCGAGTCCAGAGACTAAGCTATTAACTATCTATTATACGACCTCTTGCATCATCCACATTTTTCATATTGGTAAAATCAGGCACAGAGAATGTATATGATTTCTTTTCCAATATCTTTTCCCCCTCAGTTGGGCTGCAGGGCATGATGTCAAGGATGCTTGCTGATCAGGAGCCAGGAGACCTGGTTCTAGCCCTGAAGTCTGCTTGTAATTTCCTGTTTTGGAATCATACTGTCTTTAAAAAAGTCACTCAACCACCATTGAAAGTCAGTTTGTTCATCTGTAGAATGACAGAACTGGAATAATATTTTCCAATATCCCAACCATTCAGAAGTTAATGAAATCAGTGCTGAAAACTCTGGGTAATAGATCTGGGTCCAGTGACCTGTTGGTCTCAGCTGGCACTGCCTTAATATTGCTTCAGTACCTGATTCGACTCCCTCCCCCATTATAAGATTAATTTACATCCACAGCCTTGCTCCTCCTCAACCTCCCTCTCTCTCTCTCTCTCCCCCAATAATTTCTTTGACACCATTTTTCTGAAGCCTTTCCGGTCAGATTTCAGTAATCCTGGCCTTTTCTCCAAAGCCCTGATCTGAGCCATTGCTGTTGTGGGGATCTTCTTCCATCTCAATCAGATTTATTGCTGTCTGTCTATTTCCTACAACCTGCTTAAACTTTTCATAATTCTTTTTCCAATCTAATTAGCTGGGTCCCCCCCCCCCTTTCTAGACCCCCTTTTGATGCTCTCCTGTGTCTGACTTAAAACAATTGCTACTGTTGTTTCATTTCTCCTCTCTCTTCCTCTGCCACTTAGAAAAAGAGAAATGGACACTTTAATGGGATCTGTGAGCTCTTGTACTTAAAAAGTAACAATTCCATACGACCTGAATCACATGATGTTAGTAGCTAGCTGAAAAACTAATCAAATTTGAAGGATGGTCTAGGGGTGGGGAGGTAGAGTAACATTTCCAAAAAGCTTTGAGGTCAAGGGACAGGAGAAGGGGAAGCTTTAAAGCCTAGGCGATTTAAAGTTCAGAGGCTAGCAGCTGGCAGTACAACTTTTATTAATTAAACTCATAATCACATGTGAGTTAAAGTCCTGTGTTCCAGAAAAGCCATGTTCTCCTTGCTGCTACAATCCCATTCCTACTGCAATATTTCAGCATCTTTTTACTGAAGTAAAGCATGATATTACAAGAGGAGATCCTAACTGTTTTTCTTACCGCTGCTGACTCACAGAGTCAGTGATTAACTGATGATAAGAATTAATCTGTATCCCCAAAAGGAGACGGGGAAATCCTGTGTAAGGGTTCATGTTTCCTTTTAAATGCTTAACAGTCATTCTAGAGAAAGTCAAAGTGAATCGCAATGCCAGCACCAGATTGATGCTGAATGACAGCTGCACTAGGTTTATGGATTGTTTTCTGTGGTCATGGAAAAATATACATGATCCTCTTAGCTGGTAAAGGAAGCCAAATTCTGTTCCATGTGAAGGGGGAACTAGAACAACTCACTAATCTTTTCTTTTGCTTTTGGGTTTTTTTGTTGTTCTTGTTGTTGAACTGATTTGGTTCCTATTACCCAAACATGGCTAATTCTCCTGTCAGAAATTGAGACTGTTTGCACTTTCTGCTGACTCACCTCATCCATCTTCCAAAATGGTCCCTTTTATGCTTGAAGAGCAAGGTTATATTCCTGCTAAAATGGGAGGTTCTGCAAAATGACCATCTGGTCTCATCGCTTCCGGTATCCAAATAACACCAGTCACAGATTTTGAACTTGGGAGATGACTTTTCATGCCTGCAGGCTTGAGTGAGTGACTTCTATTCTTTACTGATGGCAGCACATCAGAAAATGAAAGCCTCATAGGTACCCCCCTGGCCTCACCCCTATTTCCGAGGAATACCTCGAAATACCTCGGTATAGCTCTGAGAATTCTGCAAGTTGGGCAGATTCCTTTCCAATGGAGAATCTTAGACAAAATTGCTGATTTCCTTTCTTCATATTCATCTTTTGTACAATTTCAAAAAATAATGACTGAAAAATTGCAAAGCAGTCTATTTCTTAAATTTCTCTGCAGCTAGTCTGAGATTGGTCTGACAGCTAGCTAGAAGTAACTCACACTGAGGCTTCTCCATCAATAAACAGAAAGTAGAGGGAAGTAAATGCCTGTGAGTCTGCCAGGAAGACTATGTAATAGTCCTGTCAAGTGAATTTTTTATTTTAATGGGAAAGCCTATTGTAACTTCACTATAACACTAGAAATAGAGATAGCATTCCTGATTTAGACCAGAGAAATTGCTGAACATATCCACTTTTTCCTGTTTCAAGATGACTATCCCTGTATTCCTCAAACATAATCAGCTGTCATTATGGCACTCTTAATTAATTAATTAATTCAACAAATATTTATTGAGCATCTGTCATTTACCAGGAAAACACTGTACTGATTACTATAGAGCAGTAAATTAAAAATGCATGTTTCAGCCCTCAGTGCATTTTTCTGGGCATCCCCTTTTGAGGTATTATTATTTTAGAAGACCTGTTTCACATGGTATCCCTTTTTGAATCTAAGATATTAACCAACTTAGAAAAGAACTTGGTTCTCTATTCAGTATATGCAATTGATTGAAGGTTTTTACTGAGTGATCAGTATCCAGAGAGAGATTGCTACATCATAAACAGAATATGTATTAAGAACCAGCCTCAGCCATCGAGGAATTTAGTAAATATCTAAGATATTCCCTTATGTAGATTTGTCTCTATTGACATGACAATCAACTAGGATATCACTAAAATTTTCTTTAAATATGTGTCTGTATTCCTGTATCCCCATCTATTAGAACCTCTTCCTATATAGATCATTCCCGCCACTCATGGGGAAAACAGGTCAAGCTTTGAGGAACATGGTACCTCCTAGGCCAGAAAAAAACCTAGCCATGACTATAAAGTTCATAGAACAGTACAAGAATAAGGTGACAGAGAAACAGCAGCATCTTTTTGATGACAGGACTTTCCAAGCCAATTCACTTCCCTCCTTTGAGAACTGTCTTGTTAAACAAGGTTCAATGATTCAGGATTGAGTAGAAGTGTGTGTTAGTCCCCCAACTCTTGCTTTTAGAAAGTTGCCTCTTCTTACCAATGAGCAATGCTCTCATCTCCCTTATATGATTTATCACAGTGCTTTGTAATTACATATTTATGCATTTCTCTTCCTTAACAGACTATAAAAGTTTTTGAGAGCAAGGGCAATATGTTAACCATCTTTGAACCCTTGGTACCTGTAACAGTGCCTGTCACACACCAGGTATACAGGAAATGAATGGGAATACCAACTGCCCTTTTGCAGAGAAAAGAATTCTACCACTGTAAGTAATTCCTCATTTTATTGACCAAATGTTACACTTAAAACAACTCGGGAAGGTTGATTCACCCTAAATGTTGGAATGAAGTTATGTCCCAAGGAAGCATTTTTGTTCACCCCCTACTAGCTGCCAAATTTCAGCAAATAGTTATTTTTCGGACCTGCTTTTTTATCTCCTGTGAATCAGGGGTTAAAATGCTAATGAAGAATCAGGTGATGCTCAAGCAAAGCATTGATAGGAGCAGATTTATATTCAGAGATGAAAAACCATTGCCTGTGAGTGATTTAAGTCAGTTTCACATACAGAGCCAAGCTATTTGACATATATCAAATACACAGTTAAAAAAGAGAGAGGGGCAGAGAGAGAGGGAAACACAGAATCCAAAGCAGGCTCCATGCTCTGAGCTGTCAGTACAGAGCCTGACGTGGGGCTCGAACTCACAAACCGTGAGATCGTGACCTGAGCCGAAGTCGGATGCTTAACCAACTGAGCCACCCAGGTGCCCTGAAAAAAGAGAGTTTTGATGCCACTGTCCATTCCTACCAGAGTCACCAGGGGGATAGATTGGTGGCTTCAGCTAACTCTTATTTTCAGGGTCACATATTTGCTGCTTCTCTGTTAGAATGATGGCATAGGGTATACAAGAGCTCCATGTTGAGTTGTCTTCCCAGAAAATGTCCTCAGACACATCAGCTTCTAACTTTTCCTTTCACGTATCCAGTGTTCTCTTGCCTAGGGGAGAAAAATAAACTGAGGCATGACATGGTAAATCACTCCCATTTGTCTTTAAGAAAAAGCTGTTATCAACTAAGCATTGAATTTTGCATTTCTTTTTCCTAGTCCTTCTCATGAAACAAGTCTAAAACCTCTGGCCAGTTACCCTGCACCCTACTTCCTTCAGCTGGGAACACAGATACCACTTGATAACAATAAGAAAAAAGTAACTGACTTATTGAATGATTGTGGTGTGGTGCACTAGACCTTTGGCATCCATTATCTCATTGAATCTCTGTGGCAGCCTAAATTCTAAAAGAGTTTAGAAATCTTATCTCCGACCTCAAAGTCTATGTTTTTTTACCAACACCTTGTGAATTTTCCTATGAGTTTTCCCATGAGTTGCACGTAACCCATTGAGATCTTGTAACAGAAAGCATGCTCCTGACATGTAGAACATGAGTCAGCAAAATCCAAAGAACTCAGCCCTCTGGGCTACAAAGTCAAGTGAGAAATGTTGGTATGAGTAACCAGGAGAAACTAAGTATCCGGAGAAGCTCACTGAGTGCTGGATTGAGAGAGATGGTTGCGTACCTGGCCCATTTCTGCCACTTCAGTTTTATGACCCTGACCAATTTACATAACCTGAACTGAGCCTCAGTTTTCACATCTGTAAAAAGCAAGCAATAAACTGCCATGCATATGTCACGTGGCTGTCATGGCACATAAAGGAGCTAAGGCTTGTGAAGTGCTATTCCCTCCACTAGTCTGGGAGCAGGGGAGGAACTGTTGTTATCATGTCTGTTAGCCGTCATTCAGCATACCAGATTTCCAGGGTTCTTTTTTGCAAGTTATGTGAAGGCCATTCTTTTCCTCTTTATAATGTTGAGTTTGCTTAAAGAAACAGGTCTTGGTATCGCATTATTTTTTAGCTTGAGCAGCATGCGTGATAAATTGGGAAAATGTGTCAACAGTCGGATTTTTCTGTTTGGGGGAGGATTTTTAAAAATGCCTCTGAATAGCATCTCTGCTTTCAAAGTGGCTTGGTGATTCTCAGGATAAGTCTGGAGACCAAAGAGGCTCAGTTATGGTTTAACGAAATGCTAGTCCCCTCTTGCTCAGTGCCTTGGGATTTAAGGCCCTTAAGGAGTTAAAAAGAGATGGTATGCAAAATTTCCTACTATTCTTTAGCTTAAGAAAAAGAAATTTGCTGTAAGCTATTTAGCGAATCATTTTTAAAGCTACATCTGTTGGCTTCATTTTGTATTCAGCTTTGTGTTAGATTTTTTGTTGGGGAGGGTTGCATTCCTTACTGAATACTGTGTGTCTGCATGTGTGTTTTTGTATGTGCACACAAGATATACAGGCAGAGAGGTGCAAACACAGACTCTCGCAGCCAGCCTTGTGTACAAGATTCCTACGTGTCTCACCTCATTTCAAAACCTTTAGTTTTATTCATAAACCAATAAATAGAAAGCCTGCACAAGCAAATTATATGAACTGCAAAATGTATGCTCCTGAGTTGCCTTCACAGAATAATTTCTTTTCAAAGTTGGAAAAGCCCCCCAAAACACCACTAACTGTGGCCGTGACCTCAGATTCTGCTTTTTGGGAGAAGTCCTGTAAATCTAGGTCTATACAGAATAGGACAGGTCTCTGTGAAAAATTTTTAAAACCATTATTGTGTTTTGAGGATCTACTATGTAGTGGTTACTATATTATGGTCTATTGTAGCTAGTATTGTATTTAATTTGTACAGGAACTTCCTAAGTGGTGGGTGTTATTTTCTATACTTGACTCAGAGAAGATACTGTTTGATCAAGGTCCTATCAAGGTGCTTAGTGCCCCTTTCCTCTCCATGAACCAGTGGATACATAACCAGGAGTCGGTGCTTTTTGTTTTAGTCTGATTGGGGAAAAAATGGTTGGGACCAACAGCCAGAATCAGACTAGTTCTGCTCCAAGTCTAGGCATTGGGACCCACCAAAGGAGAAAGGGCTGCAGAGATATGCGAAGTCAGACAGAACAGCTAGAGTACCTAAGATCCTCCCTCCCTCCTCCACCCATCCACCCCAAAGCACAGAACCTTTCTCAGGAGGTTTGCAGCTTGGAGGAGCAGAAAATGCAATCTTGCTATGAGCAGGCAGATCTGAGAGAAAACAAAAAACAAGTTGGCAAGGAGGAGGCTAGGAGCTAGGATTGCTCACTGCTTATTTCGTTATCTTGCCGAGTACTTAAGCTGGGGTGGGAGGGGCAAATAAAGGAAGGGTTGGAAGGGATGATAGAAGCTATCTTCCCAGTACTGGTCTTCCCAAAGAGTAGAGGCTCCCATTTTAAGGGACAAGGTAGGAATTGATGAATCTTTGAGCATCAGAAAATGATTCCTCCTTCTTCCACACAGCTAATAAGAGAGAGAACTTGGATTTGAATTTAAGATCCTAAGTGCAATATTACTGATCTTCCACAATCAGTGACTCATTACTCTAGGACATTGGTTCTTAGACTGTGGACATTAGACCAGTAGCATCAGCATCACCTAAGAGTCTGGTAAAAATGCAGTTCTCAGGCTGTACCCCAAACCTGCAGAATCTGAAACTCCAGTGGAATGGGGAGGGACAGAGTCTGTGTTTTCATCACCTCCAGGTGATTCTGAGATAGGCTTAAGTTTGAGAACCAATGTCCTAGAGATCTTAGTAGCTCCTTCAAATGTTCACATTCATCTTAAACTGGGTCTGATGGGGCTGAGGTGTTTCCACTGTTCTCTACCTCACAAAAGCAGTGACCAGTTACTTAGAGAAGAACTATCCTGGGCCACTGGACCAAAGTCTCTACTCACCCTCTGACTTAGTAATAAAGATGCTGTTATTCATGAGAATGAATTTGAAGGATGAGGAAGGTGAGTGTTCACAGCATGAGGATGGGGGTCTTGGGTGGGGGACAGAGGGCTCCTTTGTTATACTTCTCTCCCCCTGTAACAATGGCTCAATCTCTGGCTCCAAGAATCTTCCTCCAAAAACTTAGCAAAATTTAAAATCTCACGAAATGACAGGACAGCCCCTTTCTTCTTTCTGCTGTGTCAGCCTGCAGCCTCTGAAGGATACCAGAGAGTAAAATGTATCCACTCTGCAAAGGATAAAGCAGTTCCCATTGCTCCTCTTTTGGGCCCCACCATGAACTGTCCTGGTACAGGGAGGGGGCCTGTCTCCTTTCCACACAGCCATGCAATTTCTTATTTTCTCCTCTGGATCACAGCACGAACTGCCTTGGAGAAAGGATCCTGATGGCTCATATCACCCCTTCTTTTCTGCCCTCCTCTCATGTAGAATCACACATTTGGGTTTCTTGGGCAAACCTTACAAATGGCATTGTTGAAAAATGACAAATGACCAGGCCCAGAGATAAATTACTTACCAAAGCCGCATGGTGAGAGCTGCATCCGGAACTCCTGACTCACAGATAAGTGCTGCTGCTCTTGCCCTGGGCTGCCTTGACGCTACTGCCTCCAACTCTTTCAAATTTCTTCTCCAGCACAAGTCCACACTCCAATCTGGAAATCTCTCCGTCTGCTGTTACCCTCAGAGATCTTTGGCCTCAAATGGTGACCCAACAACTGTAAAAGCAAAGTAGGAACATTCCTGTGATTCCGAACTGCCAACAGAGCTTCCTGAAAAGGTTGACGATATTGCTTATGTCCGTTTGGTTTTGCGCATGACAAAAACCCAAAGGTAAATGGTTTAGGCTAAAATGCAGATGAATTGGCTCAAAGAATGTGAATAAATGTTGAACAGCCAAGCCATGGGAAGGACAGAGAGGTGTTCAAACACTAACAAGGCTCTTGCTTTGCCTTCTGTCACTGCTTCTTTCTGTACATTGACTTTACTTTCTCTTGTTAAAACACCAGTTCCTCCTTCCACATACCAGAAATATCGTCACCCAGTTTGTGCTTCCTACACATCCACTATGGAAAGGCACTGCCATTTGTTTTCTGTACCCCCTGTTCAAAAATCTCAGGGAAAGACTCTGGTCTAGCTTGGGCCAGGTGCCCAGCTTATACCAATGTGTTGTGAATGTGGAGTGTTATGGAAGCGTATGACTTATATACTGGGACCACACAATTTGATTGGGCGAAGCACCAGTTTCTTAGCAGACATAATAACCCATATTATGTGTCCTATATACACAAGCATACTTTATCAGGTCACTTACCAAATAGTTGTATTAATTCAACCTGTTAAGTGTTTAATGACACTTGTTTCTTTTTTTCAAATTGCTCCCCCCCACTATGACCTAATTTTTTTAATTTTATTTTTTATTTTTTAAAATTTACATCCAAATTAGTTAGCATATAGTGCAACAATGATTTCAGGAGTAGATTCCTTAGTGCCCCTTACCCATTTAGCCTGTCCCTCCCCCGCCACAACCCCTCCAGTAACCCTCAGTTCACTATGACCTAATTTTTAAAACTTCATGGCAGCTCTGGAAGGAAAGATGGTAAAAGAAAAAAAAAAACCCAACCATTTTTCAGATGTAAAAACTGGAGCCTAAGGATTTGACTGCCCTGGAAAAGGCAGTCAAATTAGTCAAAGGCAGAGCCGGCCAGATTAGCCAGATGTCTAGTTCTGCTCTTAATGAAGGTTAGCCAGATGTCTAGTTCTGCTCTTAATTCGTGGATGGCAAACTAATGGCCCCTAGGCTTACTACTATCCAGAAACTTACTTTATTTGGCCAATGCTGGATTTGTAGATATCTTAAACATGAATGCCTTAAAGCAGGGTATTTCCTCTCCAATTTGCCATAGAGCCTAACACTACATGTCTTTATATACCTAGTTCAATCCACATAGTTTTATTATCTTCCCAACCCCTGTAGATATTTGAGTTTGCATCTGCTGCATACCAAAGTTATGGCATTCTTGTGGTTCTGTACTGTGCCACAATCAACCACAGGTAGACGTTTCTTGAGTTATTTTGCCATAGTTTTTCCCTTCAGATGTCTTCATAATTTATGTCAATATTTTGAGAGATGAGATTGGGCAAATAAATTGCACATAAATAAGACCAACCAATTTTTTTTTTCATCTGAATAGAATTAGCTTTTTGTTTTTCTCACTGACCCTGCTGACAGTCTGGTGATGCCTATGAATCCCTTTGCAGAGTGACATTTTTTAATGTATAAAATAAAATACATAAGATTTCATATGAAACAAATTGTATTGAAATACAGTTACAAAAATATTTTTAAAATTTGTGATATAGTCATATATAGTCTTCTAAAAATTATACCGTTAAATAGCAGTATTTGGTGGTGAGTCTAATAATGACCACAATTTAAAAGTGGTGATGAGAATACATATTTTGAGAAAGATGTAACAATTGTGCAGTGATATGAAAACATCTGGTATTTCTACTGGTGCTGCATCAGGCTCAGGCCCCCCTTTAGCCCTCCTAGTATGGGGGTGGGAGGAAGCCAGTGGAGAGAAAGGAAGGGTAGATCTACATGTCATGTGGGCACAAGTGTTATCTGGGGTTCTCTGAAGAAGTTGTTTCTTGTTATGTAACAAATTACCCCAAAACTTAGTGGCCTAAAACAGCAATTTCTTATTGCTCATGGGCCTTTGGGTTAATTAGGTGATTCTTCAGTCAGCTGATAGATTGGGGTCTTGTTGGTCTGTAACGTCCTCACTTCTATGAATGGTGGTTGGTAATGGCTGCTGATTAGGGTGGTGGGTGACTAGACCACTTATCTTTCATCATCCAAAAACAGCGAGAAAGGACGAGCACCAATGTGTGAGCACTTTTCAAGTCTATTTAGGCCACATTTGCTATTGTCCCATTGGCCAAAGTAAGTCTCATGGCTAAGTACAGAGTCAGTATGGGTGGGGGCCACCCAAAATTATGGATATTGAGAGAGGAATTATTACAACCATTTTTGCAAAATTGTCTACCACAGCCCCCACCAAACTTGGGAGCCTGAGTCAGAGAAAGCTCTTCCATCTGTCACAGGCTGGGCACTAGGCTCTCCCTGTCCATCCTGGAGCTACATAACTTCCACTACATTCCACAAACCAGGGAATTTAGGCATAGATTATTATTCTCCTGCCAAAGTTAGAGCCCTTGGGGTTAAGTTTTGGAAACATCTCGCTGCATCTCTCCAAGTTAACAAACAATCACAGACCCAGATGTCTGGTAAATTCAGGGGGTAGTCAAAAGGAAAATGTTCTCTAAACATTGAGGATCTGAATTCAAACTGGAAAAAACACATCACATTTTTGTTGTTTTGCGATGACATTTCTTTATCTGAAATTTCTCCTGGGCTTGCCTTGGCGAGGGCAGTTGTATTTGAAGTTTTTTTCTTTTTCTTTCCAGAAACCCTCCCCTATTTAAGCAAACTCCACTTTCTCCTCTAATTGCAAGAGCTCCCCATAATGGTAGAAACAATTCTCACCCAGCCCTCTGCCCAATGAGAGATTTGGAAATGGGAACCCAAGGGAGGAGGCAGTGGAAAAAACCCTGAAGGCTTTTCAACTGTGCTGCTGCGTCATGGAAAAGAAGCCAGGCACCTGCCTTGGTGCCTCACAGCAGGCCCCACCAGAGCCTTGTCTTAGTCATTCCATAGATGAGCAGGGGATGTCTGACTCACCCAGCTGTCTAGTCCGGCACTTCAAAGAGCATTCTGAGTCCTGCTCTCAGTCCTTTTCTCAGCTCACTTTAGGTATCAGATGGCAGACTCCTGAGGATCAGACCTGGAGCAGAAGAACTGTTCACTCTTTCAGATCCTGCACCAGCTTCCTTACTGAGCTCCCTCCCCTGCCAAAAAAAAATTTAAAGGTATCTAAATTCTTCAGTCAGAATACTATCTTAGGTTGGGTCCTCCCAGAAGCAGAAGGTGAGGAAGGATGTGAGTGCACATATTTTACTTGGGAGGTGATCCTAGGGATCACAGGTAGGTGAGCAGGGATGAGGAGGAAGAATGAGGAGGAAGCCAATGCAAGGAGCGTTAGTGAGCAGATTACCAGCTGTTGGAGCTCAGGCCTGAACTGCTTCGTTTGAAGGGCAAGGAATCTGGAGTATTTGCGAACCAGCTCCCAGCCTTCAGTGGCTAAGGGCCATTCCCAGGGGTATAAACTTGCATCCAGCCCTGTGGAAGACCAAGCCTACTCCAGAGACTAGAGAAATCCCCCTGGCAGTGAGTCATAGCTTGAGTAGAGAACCTTAGGGTGTACAGGAAAGGTGGGTGCCAAGGAGATACAAGTGGAGCATTAAGAATGGCTCCTCCAATTTTGCAGACTGTCATCTCCAGACACCCCAAGCTTCACAATACCTGTCTCCAGCTTTGGCGCATTAATGGTTTAGTCCTGTGTTTGTTCAACACCTATTCATTGGGCTCCTGCTGGGTACCATTTATTTGGCATCGATGTGCTACACAGTAAACTAAGGTTTTTGCATACATCATCTCATTTGATTCCCATGACAACCTGCGAGGAGGTATTATTAGTTTCATTTTACAGATGAGAAATCTGAGTTGCAGTGAGGTTAAATAAATTACCTTAAGTCCCTCAGCTTGAAAACGGCAGAGCTGAGATTCCCATCCTGGTCCACCTTCAGGTCTCAGCTCCATCCAGTATATCCCCCACCCAGTCAGGTCAGGAGACCATTCTGCTGATTTGAGAGAAGGCTCAACCACACCCAGCCCCTGTACCACCATTTTCCAGAATCCTTCCCCTCTCCCCTCTTTGTCCTGTTCTTTTATATCTTGTTCTCAAGCTGGCTCCAGGGAATTAACCCCTGCCTCTTTGGTGTTCCAAATCCTCTCTCAGGGCAGTGGGCTGTCCCTCCCATCCTCCAGGCCCCCTGACCCTGGGCACGATGACTTCTTTCTCCAACCTCATCACATCTTTGACTCTCTAGGTCCTTAAACACCCCAGTCACACCCACTCATGATCTGTCCTCCTCCAACCAGCATCCGTCAAGCACTTTGGCAGGTTTTGCTGCTTCTGGTATCCTGCCGAAGGGATCAGAGAACCCTCTCTTCGTGACATCTTGTGACTTTAGGGCTTATTTCACCCGTGGGCCCCAAGCAAACGGGCACCAAATGGTTTGTTTTTGAGCAAAAATGCAAGTCCCAATTTACTGTTGTTAATATTTTAAAAATAAAATGGCGTGAGTTGAGGACCAGGAGAGGGAATAATTAATTCCAGCTTGCCAGCGGGGGGTGGGAAGAAGGCATCAGCTCTCACAGTCTCTGGAGGACACCCTGCAGTAAACACAGAGCTGCAACTTCCAGGTGGCAAAGAAATATAAAGGGGGGCAGGTGGGGTGCAGAACAACACTGCACAGCACCATTTTCAGGATAATATGTCTGGCTTCGTGAACACATCCCATCATTTTGAAAAACAGTGTCAGTAGAGCACCAGTGTCAATACCACGTCTGGTGCTTCAGAGCCAGTATTGGTGAGTGGCCTGTTCTCTCCACCTCTCCAGACAGTCAAGTTGGAAATGTGAGAAGTGAAACAACAGGGCTGAGGCCTGTGATGGAAAATGGCATGTTGTAGATCAGTGAGTGCAAATGTTATACCAAGGGTCCAACTAGACCATGTAAATGACAAAATCCAAAGTGTTTTAGCAGAGAAGGAAGAGTAGGGGCCTTTGGTCACTCAAGACCTAGTTTTGAACCCCATCTTGGATCCTACCTCTCGAGGCACTTTGGAACCCCGCAGTGTGCTGTGCTAACTGTGTGTAGGTTACATCGTAGCATCAGGGGAGCTCAAGATGGAAGAAATGTTGGGAAGCATCCAACCCCAAACTCTCACTCATAAGTAAAGATACTGTTGCGACTTTGTTAAATTAACCCTTGTTAAGTAGAGTCCCCACGCTATACCACAATACCCATGAGGCTTCCCTAAGTGGAGGAGCAGAGGGAGACTGGAGCAGGTAGAAGCCCTCTGATTTCAGGAGGCAGCACCGGGAATGCACCAAGGCCTTTCTAGAACCCAGATGCGTTTCTTATTTATTGCTGTGTTAACACTATTACTGCAAAACCAGAGGCTGCAACAGCACACATTTATTATCTCACAGTTTCCATGGGTCATCAGTCTGGGCATGATGTGGCAGAGCTCTCTGCTCAGGTTCTTACAAGCTACTGGGACTGCATTCTTTTATTTATTTATTTACAAGTCTTTATTATTATTATTATTATTATTTTTTTTTTAATTTAATTTTTAAAATTAGTTAGCATATAGTGCCACAATGATTTCAGGAGTAGATTCCTTAGTGCCCCTACCCATTTAGCCCATCCCCCCTCCCACATCCCCTCCAGTAACCCACTGTTTGTTCTTCATATTTAAGAGTCTCTTCTGTTTTGTCCCCCTCCCTGTTTTTATATTATTTTTCCTTCCCTTCCCTTATGTTCACCTGTTCTGTGTCTTAAAGTCCTCACATGAGTGAAGTCATATGATGTTTGTCTTTCTCTGACTGACTAATTTCGCATAGCATAATACCCTCTGGCTGCATTCTTATCTGGAGCCTGAGGTCCCCTTCCAAGCTCGTTCAGGTTGTCAGCAGAATTCAATTTCTTGCGTCCTAGGGCTGAGAGCCCAGTTACCTGAGGGCTCTCAGACAGGAACCATCCTCAGTTCCTTACCGCACTGCCCCTCACAGCCCCTCTCACAACATTGCAGTTTACTTCTTCAAGGCCGGCAGCAGAATGTTTTTGGGAGGGACCAGCACCTTCTTTTCAGGGCTTTCACCTGATCAGGCCAGGCCCATGCCCAGATAATCTCCCTTTCAATAGTCTCAAAATCAACAGTTTGGGGACCTTAATTACACATGTAGAATCCCTTTACCTTTTCCATATAATATAACCTAATTACAGAGTGACATCTTGTCATATTCACAGATGCCACCCACACTCAGTGGGAGGAGATTCCACACAGAGCCTGTGTGCCAGGCATGGGAATTGTGACAGTCATCTCAGAATTCTGCCTCCCACTCTAGGGAATGCCCAATTCTTCCTTGAACCATCCACATACTTCTACTCTAGAGAGCACCTGGATCCACATCACACGGTCAGGGGCCTCCCAAATGGCCATTTCTCAGCGGCCAGGCCTCATTCTGAACTGGGTAGTTTTGATATTTACAGACCTGCCTGCTGGCCTGTGTTGGGGCCTGCGTGCGTTTTCCTGACATTGATTGCCTCAATCCACAATCATCGTTCCAGAAGAGATGAGGCTTACGGAGTCCTGGAAGAGCAGGCAGGGGGCCCTAGAGGATTTGACTTTCAGTGTTTGCTGTTAGCGTCCTGCAGAGTGATGCCAATGGCTCCGATCACTCTGTGGGGCCAGCAATCACTGCAGGTTTTGGGGAGGGGAGGTTCCTGGCATGAGCTATGAGCTACGTAAATGCCTCTGGGAAGTAGCTGCTGGGGGTAATAGGGATGTCGTGCAGCCTCGCTGAGCTTCCACAGAGCCACTCAAGAGTTCTTCCACCCCGCTCATGGGAGGTCAGTGTGGCTGTGGGGCCCTTAGCATATTGAACCCTGCCAAAGCCAGACTGCTTTGAGCCAGAAAGAGCAGTGGGGGCCTTGGCCAGAAAGACAGGGATCGAGATGGACCTCAAGGGGCAGGCTGGCAGAGGAGGTACAATCAGGACAAGGGTGGTCTCTTCATTCAGTGACCTACAGGTAGCCTGGAACTGCCTCCTGGGCCTCAGAGGGCATTGGGTGGGTTGAACCCTGTGGATCCTCATCACTCAGAGTTAGAGCCCATGGCATCAATTCTCCCTGCCTCCTCCTGGCATTCACCACATATATATTGAGCATCTATTACACACCTCATGCTGCTATAGGTACTGGGAAAACAGGGGTGAATGTCAGGCAAGAACTCCTCTCGTGGAAATACCATTTTAGTGGGAGGAGACAAACAGTGAACAAACAGATAGACACTGCAGTATCAGATGGGGCCAGAGGCTAAGCAGGAGGTTGGAGTGAGTTGTGGGGATAACATGAGACTGAGGTAGGGCGTACCCCTCTTAGGAGATGGGAGTTAAGCTGCAGATGAGAGGGGACCCATCATGGTGGGGAGAGTATTTCAGAACCTTGGTGCAAAGCCCTGAGACAAGAGCAAAGCTGATGTGTTTGTGCATCTGGGGAACCAGTGCACCTGCCAGGAAAGAGTAACAAGGATCTGGACAGGCACCTCCAGCATCCATTACAGTAGCCATGACTTTCTTGGCTGAGGAGGGGACATGACCAGGCTATGAAGCACTCTGCTGCAAGAAAACACTAGTCCCCCAATTTTTAAAATAAATTAAATGAGCTAACATGGGAGGTCTGTTATAAGAGGAAGCTCTCATTGCCCACAGGTTCTCGTCAAAAAACCTTTAAGCAGTCAGCTCCCACTATACACTTAAAATAGGAATTGATTTACTGGTGTTCTATTCACCCAGCTTCTCAGGAATAAATTCAATGCATGCTGGAAGGTGTCAAAAACCAAACTGCATACTAAATAAAACAAAGTAGAGAGATGAGTGTATTGCAAGGCTTTTAATTTGCAAACCAGGAAAACCAAGGCTGTGGGCACAGTGAGTTCCAAGTTGCTCACAGACTAAGAGGTTTTTGTAGGATAAATACAGAAGTTATTTAGTTTTTTCAGCTGATTGGTTGCATAGTGGTCTTCTTTCTTGTCTGGATTGGGGTAGCTGAGTCAGGGAAACAATGAGTCCAGAGATGGCATGGATAGACTTGGAGTTTTCGGGATTGGCTGGGTCCTCTGCTGATTTTGGAGAAGAACTGTAAATTCCTATAAGGGTAGGTTATGTTTCCTTAATGCACCTATTAACCATATCCATTTTGTCCTTGACATAAGTAACTCCATTTTACTGTGGTTCTACAAAGTTATATCTGAATATCCGTTTTGCTAACCTAAAAGAAGATTAGGATTAGGTCCTAACCAGTACCTTAGAGTCTCCCACCAGAGAGATCTAAATGTGTTTCTGAGAGTAAATATGAGAGTATATGTGGCCTATTCTCAAGGAGTATGTTTCTAGGAAGAACCACTGCACTGTGATAGCAGAGAAGGAACCAGTAGGTCAGGAGTAGGGCCACCTTAACACAGCTGTCTCTTGTGACTTTACTTAAAAACTGGCTTTACCGCTCAACTGTGTAGCTCTTGAGAATGTAGATCAGTGGGGGATACCTGGGTGGCTCAGTCCGTTAAGCATCAGACTTCAGCTCAGGTCATGATCTCATGGCTCATGAGTTCGAGCCCCACATTGGTCTCTGTGCTGACAGCTCAGAGCCTGGAGCCTGCTTCGGATTCTGTGTCTCCCTCTCTCTCTGCCATTCCCCTGCTTGTGCTCTGTCTCTCAAAAATAAGCAAACATTAAAAATAAAATTAAATTAAAAAAAAAGAATGTAGATCAGTGGTTTCCAAAACCTCTCTGCACATCAGAATTGCCTAGGGTCTTATAAAAATTCCAAAGCCCAGGCCATATCTTAAACCAATGTAATGACAATTCCTGGGGGTGTTTTTAAATAAACTTTTTATTTTGGAATAATTTTAGATTTGCAGAAAAGTTGTGAAGATAGCATACATCTCCCCCCACAGAATCTATACCCCTCATCCAATCTCCCCCATGGTTATCATCTTACATTATTGTGGTACATTTGTCACAACTAGGAAATTGACCTTAGTCCATTACTATTAAACTCCAAATTGTATGTGGATCCCACCAGATTTTCTATTAATGTTCTCTTCCTATTCCACGGTCCAATCCAGGGACCACATTGCATTTAGTTGTGTCTCCCCTGTCTCCTTTCTGTGACAGTTTTCCCTCTTTCTTTGTTTTTTGTGACCTTGATAATCTTGAGGAGCATTGGCCAGGTACCCAATCTGGGTTTGTCTGTTGTTCTCATCATTAGACTGGGGCTATGGGTTTTGAGAAAGAACATGGCAAAAGCGAAATGCCCTACTCATCACCTCATGTCAGGACGTATGGCAAATCCCTATGACCTCACTGGTGATGTTACACTTGACTGTTCACCCAAGATAGTGTTTGCCAGGTGACACCACTGTGAAGTTACTATTTTTCCCTTCTCGTCTTTGGATGAGACTCTAATCTTTGGAAACGTGACACTGAGTCTAGCCCACCATCAAGATGTGTGTGTATGTATATGAAGGGAATTGGTAATCAAGCCCTACCTGCAGGCAAAAATCTGAAGGGCACATTTTCATGGCCACCATACTGTCCTAATTTCTTTGCTTTGTTCCCAGTCACTACAGTGCAAGCTTTCTCAGATGGTCCAGGACTTGCCGTGTTCCTCCAACCCACTAGGAATGAACGAGCACTCCCTGGCTGTATTACCTCGGGCAGGTTATTAGTCCCCTGCCTCAGTTTCCTCATCTGACAAATGGGTGTCAATAGAGTATCTATTTCTAAGAGTTATTGAAAAGATTAGTTACATAATGAATATAAAGTTGTGACTGTCCTGCTGGGCATAGAGCAAACCTGCCATAACTGTTAACTACCAATAGTGGTAATAATACTAGTAATGCCTTCCCTCCTCCCACCTTGTGTGCAGGTATGTAGTATACCTCAGTGACACAAACCAATAAGTTGGAACTTACATTTGAGGACATATTAAATAACTCACTCCACAAAGTTTACTTATTAAATGAACACTTATTTAGCATTTACCATATGCCAGGCACTGTTCTGATCATCTTCATGAATATTCACTCATTTAGTCTTCATAAAAAGCCTAGGAGGTGACACCTACTATTATCCCCATTTTACTGATAAGGAAACTGAGGTACAGTGAGGTTAAGGAGCGTGGCTAACTTAGGCACATGGCTAGTGAGTGGCATAGCCATTTGCACTGAGGCAGCCTCACTCTCAAGTCCATGTTGGTAACCGCTACACTACACCAAATGATACAAATAAGTAGCGTTGTGTGTTGTGAGACTATTTAAAGGGGGGCGTGGCCTGGTGAGGGAGGGGAGCCCAGTCAGAGAAAATATCCATGAAATCTTAGGTCATCATATACCAGGCAAGTGTGGGGTGGGGTAGAGGAAGGAGAGCAGGGGTGTTTGGAAAGATTAAGGAACATTCTGGTTCCTCCCAAAAGGCAGCTGATGTTAGGTATTCTTTCCCTGAGAAGTCTCCTCTCTCTCATCTTCTCACTTGCTTTCTCAATTCTTTAATGTGCACTTGGGAAAATTTGACATGTCTTTGATATTAGGGACATAGAGAGCGTAGGACACCTCTTTCAATAACTGGAACTGATGGTTGGCATAAAAGAATCTGGACCATTCAATACACACCCTCATGCTTGTCTTCCACACGTACAAAATTCAGTCTGCCCTCCTTCATTTTTATGTCAGGAGTTTGGTAATGCAAAGGAAATTCCTGATTGTGAGAACTTGGATTAGCTATCAAAATGTGTTTTGGGAAAATTATTATTCGTGTGAATCTGTGAGACTATAAAAAAAACACTGGTTCCCTGGGTTTCAGAGTATTTAGGTCTTCACCCTGGGGGTGTCCCCAGATCCATATTCTTGCACCCGAATGCAACTACAAACTTGGTGAAGGGAATGCTATCTTATCTGTCTTTTACACATCCACACACTAAAAATTCCCACACAGTAAATGCTCAATATGTGTTTTGAAGTGGATTTATAATTACATAGACTCATGATAAGATACTGTGACTTGCTTATTATTTCCGTATTTGAAGCTGCATCTAGATTTGAAACCTCAGGAGCATATGCAAATCACAAGCTATGTCACTTCCTTTGTCCCATCGTGTCCCCATATAAAATAGACTTTCTGCTTCCAAAATCAGCAGGAAATAAAAGTATGTTCATTTACATCATAATTAAAATTTTAACATACTTTTGCTGACATCTGAGACTTCAAAGTAACATGTCTTTCAGCCCAGGTAAAGAGTGTTCTCAAGCACTGGTGTTATTTAGTGGAGCTCACTGGAATTCACTTTATGCTTGAATATGTTGATTCCACTTCTGTCTGAAGCCTGCTGGAAAAACTCAGAATTCTGGTGGTTTTGCTGGGGACATACTGATTCTGAACCGATTCTGAGTCATTGTATTTCAAAGAACAGTATCACATTGAATTTTTCTGGTTTGGAATAAAAGAAAGAATGGTGGGCGTACATGTTCTGTGCACGTCTGTATGGGTATGTGAGGTGGGAGTAGAAGATGGAAGGAAAGAGATAAAAGGGGCTGACCTACTTATTGAGAAGGAGAGCAAATTACACTTGCAAGATTCTTATCAATAAAGACTGAAAGATGCTGAACCTAGGAGTTGATGCTTGGCTAACCCATCTTACAGAGTTGATGCAAGTGTTGATGTTTGGCTAACACCTCTTACAGAGAAGAGAGAAAAGAGGCAAAGCTACCCTGACAGTGATGGGTGTGTGAAGGAGGTACTTCTGTCATCATCCACACATAGAACCTGAGTGCAAACTGCTTGCTTGGTGGGATAAGTCACTTTCCAGACAAATCTACTAAACTTCCTACCCAATTGCCACTGTTTGAGCTCTAAAGAATTTCAATTCTTTGAACTGAATTTCCAGAAAGAATAGATGTGCTGAGAGTGGCCCTTCAAGTGGAAATACACAGGTAGAAGAGGAGAATAAATCAATACTCATCACTAATATTTATTCCCCAAGGGCGCTCAGCAGCCATCCCCCCCCCCCCCCCCCCCCAGGTGTAATGTCCCTATTAGGGCTTATAGGGTAAGTCAGACATGGTTATTTATCGAACATCTGCCACGTCCATGCACTGTGCTGGCCTCTGGTCCCGATCTGGTTAATGGCAGGTGCTCTGGCCTAAGACCTAGGGGAAAGCTCTTTATTCTTTCTGTTCCTAATTTCTTTGTGTCTAAAATAGGGGTGATGATAATAAGGCTGTAAGGATTCGCACACACAAAGAGGTTAGACACAGCAAGTTAATGGTGTGTCATCTATGGTGCTTCTAGGCACTCAAGATGGAGTAATTCATCTAATTAAAATCTATATGACCTAAAAGGTAGAAAAGCATAGGCAATGTCTCAACAGCTAAGGCAAGGGCTTTCTTACTCCCTAAAGCTGCAGAGAACACCCTGCTTCTATCCAGATTACTGTGCCTGATGACTCATTAATTGATGGCTATCAGCAGAGCGATAAAGATGTGCCACCAACAATCACTTGGGCAGATTGACAATGACATCTGGGTTCAGCCCTGCATCGACTTTTTTTTTAGCCCCCTGAAATGAAATGGGATGACAACATTTTATTTTACCAACTACATTCTTCCTGTCCTGGCCCACAACTTCAGTATTCCTTTTTAGACCAATATAGACATTAACCTGAAAATAAATTTCAGCATCAATAGAGGAAAAGACTAAGAATAGAATTACTGGTTGTTCCTGATATGCCATATGAAAAATTTATATTAAGTCATGCTTCTTTCTTTCCTCTTGGCCTATTTTCTTTTATTAAAGGATGTGAAGACAGCACCTTCCATTACCGGTGTGCCTTCCAAGCATGCTTTATTTCTGCTCTACTTGCTGCCTGCTGCTTACTCATACTGATAGTTCAACTGTCTGTAAAGCTCCTAACATAAAAGAGTGAAAAGTTTGGCTGCCGGGTATGGAAGGCAGCACAGGATGATGGCACTATAGCCAACTCTTGAGGTATACCCAGTATATCAGTTAGCTTTCACCGGGTAACAACTTCCCAAATGTAGTAGCTTCAAACAGCATTCATTTATTTATCTCAGGATTCTACAAGTCAACAATATGAGCTGAGTTCAGTTGAGCAGTGTTTTTCAGTCTTGGTTGAGCTCACTCTGTGGACTGTTGGTGCGTCAGCTGGGAACCAGTTGGTCTAGAATGGCCTTAGGTAAGATGACTTATCTCATGAAGATCTATCTCATGATCCACTAGGCTAGTCTGGTTCATTCACCTGATGGTTTTATGGATATCTTAAGCCCATGCCTGTGGTAATGAGGCCTAAGAAGTTGTTCTTCCTGACTGATTACATGGGAATGATCAGACTCACCCATGTATGCTCAGAAGCCAATACAAGGTATGCTTGGCTATATGGAAGGGCATGGGTATAGGAAGACCCATGAGGACCCATGAACTATTGCATAGCCAAACATAACACCTCATCTACTTCAGTTGTTAACATTTGCTCTCCTTCAACACAAATCATTTTTATAGTGTTTCTTCTGGTTATAAAGGCAATTCATGGTAATTGCAGAAAAAAAAATGTGTAAAGAAAAGTATACAAAAAGAACAAAAATGTTCAACAATGATCTGATGGTTCAGAGGCAATAATTATAAATAAATTACTATATTATATATGGTATAACATTGGCTTTGTTTTTATCTGTACTTAAATATCCAATGATACTATCTGTTGAGCCCTACATTTCAGGCCTTCTGTTCCTTTACATGTGTTACCTCATTTAATCCATACAGTAGCAATGATTTTTGTCATGAGGAAAATAAGCCTAAGAGAGGCTAAACACCTTGCCTGAGATCACACAGCAAGTTAGTAGTAGAGTCAGCATTTGAAAAACTGCAGCCGCACTCCTTAAGCCACTTTTTTCTTTTAATGTTTATTTTTGAGAGAGAGAGAAAGAGAGAGAGAGAGACCATGAGCATGGGAGGGGCAGAGAGACAGGGAGACAAAGAATCTGAAGCAGGCTCCAGACTCTGAGCTGTAAGCAGAGGGCCCAACATGGGGCTTGAACCCACAAGTCGTGAGATAATGACCTGAGCCCAAGTCAGACAATTAACTGACTGAGCCACCCAGATGCCCTTCCTTAATCCATTCTTAACCATTAGAATCTTCTGTCAGTCATCGTATTCGGTGTTACTCAAATTTCAGTGTGCATCAGAATCCCCTAGAGGACTTGTTGAAACAAATTGCTGAGCCCCGCCTCTGGATGTTAAGATTCAGATGGTCTGGAGTGGGGCCTGAGACTCTGCATTTCTTTGTGTTTTTTTTTAATTTCTTTTTTATTTTAGAGAGAGGGAGAGAGAGAGAGGGAGAGAGAGAATCCCAAACAGGCTCCATGCTCAGCACAGAGCCCAATGAAGGGCTCAATCTCAAGACCGTGAAATCATGATCTGAGCTAAAATCAGAGTTGGACGCTTAACGACTGAGCCACCCAGGTGCCCCTCTGTGTTTCTAACAGAGTCGCAGGTGATGCTGATGCTACTGGTCCACGGACCACACTGAGTAGCTCTGCTCACAGCAGAATTTAGTTATGTAATGTTAATTCTGCTTCACAGATGGAAAGACAGAAGTTCAGAGAGGTTTAGTAAGTAGGTCATGGACACATAGCTGGTCAACTCTGTTATTTTCTTTGTCCAGTTTACTCTCATGGAAAACAATGAGTGGGCTTTTCTTCTCTTGACGCTGTAACACTCAAGGAAATGGTTCAGGATTTAGATGCAGCCTCTGTGACAGGCATTTCTGTGAGATGCAAAGATTGCAGTTATTCCTTCTTTATTCATTCATTTCCTTCATGAGGGGCTCTAGCTGGGAAGCCCTGGGATGGATAATGCTGATATTTAACTGTCCTCATCAAAAAAGATCTAAAAGGGAAAAAAAAAATGCACGAAGATACTCCTTTTGAAGCTACAGAAAGAAACATGCTCCAAAGACTTCTGTGCTATTTTTAAATAGCAAAGAGCCTGGTAATATTTTGCCAGGTTTCTTATAAGAAAAGGAAAACCCCTCCTTGTAGTCACCAAGCTTTCATGATGTTCCAGCTAGATGGAGTATAGCTTTTGTAGCCACATATGATGAGCTGGTAGCTTTCTGGGTGTCTGTCTTCACAACTCAAAGTGTGGTCCGGGGACCAGCAGAATCACCATGCGACTTGGTAGAAATGCCAGTTCATAAACCCCACTCTAAACCTACTCGATTAGAATCTCTGAGGTTGGAGCCCAAGAATCTGTGTTTTTCCAGGCTCTCCCAGTGATTTTATGGAGAACCTTCAGAACTAATTATTTTGCTTCCCAAGGACAGCTGGCCTTCTGGAAACTTCTGATTCTGCAAGTCCCAGACTCATGACCATCAGGATCACATGGAGAGATTGTTAAAACAAATTTGGGGGCAGCACCCTCGTACTCCAATTCAGCAGATCTAGAATGGGGCTCATGAATGTGTATTTCTCGCAAGTTTCCTGGGTATGCTGACGGATGCTGCCACTCTTGGACCATATGCTAGCTAGCACTCAGTTAGCCAACATTCTTCATAAAGAAAAAAAAAACCTGACTTTAACTTTCAAGACCTTTTTAAGATCTCTGATTCTATACTTATGTTTAAAAATGCTGTTTCTTTAGTTAGGGAACCCATTTTCTTCAGACAACTACTTACCTCTAAAATAGTCTTCAACCAAAATCCACAAACTGTTTTGAAATAGAGCTGATTCTGGTGTCCAGGGCATTTCTAAAGAAGCTGGTCAAGTCTAAATAAGTGGAAGAGTGTAAAGTACAGCTTCACGACTTCAGTGTTGGGAGATATTGATAACCTTCCATTCGCTTAGACCCAGAGCCCACTGATAAACGGTGCATGGGGATACATTTTCTGGGTGTATTAACCCACCACAAAAGGCCCCCACAAAAATAACATCTAGCTGGCCAACAGTAGTCTCTAAATTCTCCAAAAGAGAAACCTTCATGTGTTTCTCTAACACTTGCATCTGCTCATAAGCCTTCAGTACCAGTGAATGAATGTATGTGTGTGTATGTGTGTGTGTGTGTGCATATGTATAATTTCTTAAGTTGCTTATTGGACTCTCTAATAAATATTAACATGTTTACATTAATTAATATTAACATGAGAACATATTGCCTCAAAAATGGTCAAAGGAAGATTAGTGCCAGAAAGCTGCAGGAAATAATTAAGCAACGTATATATGAGTGCCTACTCAAGTTTGAGACACAGCATCATGTCAAACACAAATGTTATGAAGAAGTATGAGCTATGATTTTTGTCCTCAAATTATTTACTCCATGATTTCTGTGTACTAGCCACTGGTACTAAAAGGGTGCTCTTTGAGAACCTGCCTAGGGTGGTGGGGGATGTAGATAACATAAAGAGACCAATGTAGTACAAGGTGAAAACTGCCAGGCCAGGACACCTGAATCCAGAGGAGCCATGGCCCAGGCTACCAGCCTCCTCTGGGAGATGCCATTTATACTGAATTTTGAAGGCCGGATGGAAGCTGGCCAGATAAGGAGGGGTGATATTCTGGCAAACAAAATGACAGGGGTTTGGAGGGTTACAGTCAAAGTTAAATAGGTAAGCAATTTTCGTCAGGTTTGCTCCTGAGGGAGCAAATGATTAATAAGCATGAGATCTGATTCCTTGGAAAATGTTAAACAAACCTACCACTACCTCAGAAAAGCAACACATAAATCTATTTGAAGGGAGTGATGTTTGCACTTGTGATTAAGGCAGGCTAACCTTTCCTGGTGGCTTTTGTCTTAACATTTTGTTATTCATGAAATCTTTCATTTTTATCACATCCCCTCGAGGTTCTAGCTGCTTGGACCACAGACCCAGAAAAGCCTGTTTGTCTATGATACCCACCTCCTAGAAAGCAAATTTATGGAAATTTTAGATATTTGTATAGCTATGGAGAAAAAAATCTCAAGTATGGTGGAAGAGAAAGAACAGGAACTCAGGGAGACTCAAGGCACAAATTCTCTGGACACAGTGTTTGCCAGGTCACTCCACCAGTATGTACCAAATAAGAATGAGGGAGAATCACAGACTTGCTTTCTACCATGGCAGCTATGATCTCCTAGAACCATCTAGAGCTCTACCATTGTTAGGTGGATAAAACAATTGTGTCCTGATTTGCTGTCTGGAAGGGCCTATGGACTCATTCTGAGATGCACATATGCAAACTCAGTAGTGACAAAATACAATTTCCAGAGTTAAACCATGACTCTTCTACCAACATACAGTGAATATATGTCAGGGGTTCACTCATGTCATTAGTGAACCAGGAGGCTGAAAAGCTCATTCACAGAGCATTTGAGGAACAAAGATTTATATAGACAGTCAAGAAAGGCATAATAATATGAATTTCTCAGCTAAGTATGAAACTGATTAATGTCCTATAGGGCAATAAAACTGTAACACTTGGGATTATCTTTTCTACCAAAGAAATCATTTGCATCTCTACTGAATGAAGGTCATTTGCTCAGTTTTCTATAAGGTAACATCTAAATTGATAGTCTGGTCTCTAATTGAGAGTAAATAGTAAAAACTTTTGGGAGTGATGGATTTATTTATTACCTTGATCCTGGTGATGGTTTCATAGCAAAGTACCTATGACAAAATGTGTCACATTCTATGCTTTAAATATGTACATTTATTGTTCATCAATCATATACCAATAAAGCAGTTGAAAGAGAAAGGAAAAAAAATAGTAAGCAAAACAAAAGCATATTCCCTCAGAAAATTAGATGATCCTTGGATGAGTCTATTAGACAATGTTTTTGTATGCTATAGACAGATGCTATAGTCCTTTTGCTTCATTTCTAAGTTTCTGATAATTTTTCTTGACACTAATTAAAGCAGTCGATTCTATAATAAAAGAGATTTAGGTTTTGGTTACTTGCTAATTGTATAACCTTGGGCAAAATATTTAAGCTTGCCTAAGATTTTTCCATCTGAAAAATTCAAGATAATAATGTGCTCCTATGTCACAGGCATATAACTAGGATGAAATAAAATGGCACATGTGGTGCTTAGTAAAGAACCTTAGTAAAGAACCTGTGGTGTATATTATATTAAGGACCTAATAGGGGCGCCTGGGTGTCTTGTTCAGTTAAGCATCTGACTTTGGCTCGGGTCATGATCTTGTGGTTCATGAGTTCAGGCCCCTCATCAGGCTCCGTGCTGATGGCAGAGACTGCTTCTGATCCTCTGTCTCCCTTTCTCTCTACCCCTCCCTGGCTCGCACTCTCTCTCTCAAAAATAAACATTTTTTAAAAATAAAAAATAATAAAATATAAAAAAAGGATCTAGTAAATGTTAGCAGTTCTTAATTATTGTTTTCAAGGAAGAAAGTAGCTGAAGACCCTGAATGAGACACTATGGCAGATAGAAAAACCGTAGACTAAGAATGAGGCTCTGTGGATACTAAGAACTGCGGGATCACTTCCCTTTACCCATATCTCTCATTTCTCACCTATTAAACTATAAGAAGAGTAGACAAGGGTCAAAGGGATCTAACTTTTAAAGTAGAATTCACTCACTAGGTCTTAAACTGAATATTGATGGAATTCTGGTTTCATCTCATTCAGAATCTATTCATAAGCACTTAGGGCTGAATGTCCACAGTGATCAGTGGCAAAGACTCTGGATTCAGGCTCTCTAGCTTCAAATCCCAACTCTGCCATTCAGTAGCTGTGGAACTGGAGGCCATCCACTTAACCCCTCTGTGCCTTGGTTTCCTATCCATAAAATGGAGACAATCAAGGCACCTGTCTCACATAGAGTTGCTGGGACCATTAAACTGTGTTATCACATCCAAGGATCTAAACAGGCCTTGGCAGACACTAAGCATTCAGTGATCATTCCCTATTATTAGGGCCTTTGGATGAGTGGCCGAGTAGCCACAGGTTGTGGACATTTAGCAAGACTGAGGACTTTTTGTCGAACTTCTTAGAGTGATGAAGGTTAAAAATGTAATTTTTACATGCAGGGCAATTCCCCTTTGGAATATCATTCAGTACTAACTCTAAAGGTATATTTGGGGTTGTCTGGCAGTGTGTGCAGTTTAATGACCCAAAAACGTTCCGTGATCTACGTATCACCCACACCCTGGGACTGGAAAAAAGGTGTTGACACCTACAAAGGGTCTGGCCAGGCAGGTTTCGGGGTGACCTGCCCAGGCCTTCTACCCTGCTAACTGGCAAGGTTCCATCAGCAGGATGTGCCCTCGTGTTCCCACAGAGCCCACAGATGGCTTAGCACCTGTTTTGGGCAAGACATCTTTCTTCTCTCTAGTTCTGAGAACTAGCTTGGCCCAGAGCTGCAGGAAGATCTATCCCCAGAAAGTTCCTATAGTGGACACTGTAGCCCCCCATGACATCCCCTTGGATCCTTTCTACCAGCCCACTGCTCAGATTCTGTAGGTTTTGCTGCTAAAGGCAACTTACGACTTTCCCCATGCAAAGCATTGCCTGTGTATAACCCCGTAGAGGATTGCCTCATCCTTACAGGTTTCCAGAAATGCAGGGAGTTTTTGTCTCCTGGTCCCATTGAGTGGCTTTCACCAATAACTGACTGGTCCAAAAGCCCAACACACTGGCCTTGAGGTGGGATGTCCTCTAGGGTGTATTTTACATATCAGAACTCCCTGCAGAATGAGATTATCTTGCTTGGCTTCTATCCCTTTCTTGGTTGACTTCCTCCACCCCCTCCCTGGTCTCCCAGGGCAGCAGAGTGGGTTGGGATTACTGGAGTTTCCCCAGTAAACCTCTTGTACTCAGATTCTTGGCTCAGGATTGACTCCTGGAAGAAGACAGCCTAGGGTTACCTCTTTGCCTTATTCTCACTGCCAGTGGTGAAGTGCCTTTGGGAGAACTTGTGGAAGTTTCTATAAATCTAGGGCTTGTTTTAAGCAGTTGGCCCCATCCTGAGCTGCTTGCTTTGTAAACACTTTGAGTACTGGAGGGGAAACAGGAAAGGACGTCTTGGGGCTTGCAGCGGTAAGGGAAACAGCCATTCAGAATCCTCCAAAGAAAAAAATCATGTTTTTAAGGCAATGTGTGGGCGAGTTAGGCCTGCCTTCCTTGAGGCTTTTCCCATGCTATGGGAGGTCCCAGAGCCTCAGGAACTTCTGAGATACAATCTGCTCTGTGCCTCCTTGACCTCAGAAAATTTTCCTCCACCTCCTCCTTCAGCTCAGCCATAATAGGGGGTCTGAAGCTTCTGTTTCTTCATTTTAGGTAAAAGTTTGCTGAAGCACACTAGGACTCTGCAGCACAGTCATCTGCTAGCCAAAGGTCCTTGAAAAGACTTGGAGGGATCCCTTCCCTAGAAGGTGTCGACGCAGCCCATAGCCTGGTTTTGGTAAAAGACCTGAAGGTCTGCTTCTTTGAGTTTGTGAGGTTACAGAGTCCAGGGGGGCCCTTGAGTGAGTATAATGAACACAACTGCCAACGTGCCAGATTTCCAAAAGTCAGGATGGTCTAACATGGACTCTGGTGCCAGAAAGCACTTCAAAGGTTGATCACTAAAAGGGCCCTGGCCATAGGTGACACCCTTAATTCTTGTTCACCATCTGGCAGTGTATCCTTCAAATGAGCAAATAAGTTCTTGACCAAGACAGAGGCTGGGTAGGTGAGGGTGAATGGATCAGGGTAAGCTCTCCCCAGTTTCTGGAACAGCAACACACACTCACATACACACACCTTCCTCTGTCTTCTCGGGGTTATGGGTGAAAATTTACTGAAGTCAGCTGTTTCTCTTTGTAATATGCAATCACTAGTGGTCTATGTAATGCCTGGCAGTAGGAGAGGCACCATAAAGGTTTCTCAGACACAACAAAGTTAAAAAAGAGCAATAGCTAATGAAATGCAACTCATTAAAAAACTTAGTAGGTAAGTCTGCCTTTCCTCTGATCTAACAGAGGCATCTTGCGGGTGAGGGGGGAGAAGATTGGTGTCCTATATTCATTGAAAATGTTTCTGTTTTCTTGAGTGTAATCTGGCTTTGATGACTTCGGGCTTCATTTAATGATTTTCAATAGGGCTATTAAGCATAGGTCAATGATATTATGCTGACTGTAGAAATAATATTAAAAGTAAATAAATATAAACAAAAATACATAAAAATGGATCTCACTAAATTCAGAATTGTTAATAAGTCAGTCTGGGACATTACATAGAAAAACCTTTCTTCAGAGATAATGCAAGGTACAGCCAATATTACACAGGAAGAATATTTAAAGTAGAACAGATGGATTTAGGCAGGTCTGTTATTGGCAAAGCTACAAGCTGCTTGCAGACAGATTAAAGCCATCTTAGAGAGGATGAGCTTTCAAGTTGTTTTTCAACAGCTAAGAGTTCTGTAAGGGAGTGAGTGAGAGTTAAAACCACAACTAGATCACTCTAAGAAATAGCAATGGTTAAAATTGAGACAAGAATATATTCAAAATCGTTTGTTACTAGTCTCAGTCTTTTTCATGTGCATCTGTGAGTCTATCCACTATTACAAAGTACAGTTAACTAGCCTATATATTTTTTAAAAATTAATTCCAGCATAGTTATCATACAGTGTTATATTAGTTTCAGGTGTACAATATAGTGATTCAACAATTCTATACATTACTCAGTGCTCCTCACGATGAGTGTACTTTTAATCCCCTTCACCTGTTTCACCATTGCCCCACCAACCTCCCACCCTGGTAACCCTCAGTTTGCTCTCTGCAGTTATGAGTACTAATTTACATATTTTATGTTACATACATTAATGGAGAAAGAATGAATTATTCCACAAATGACATTGAGAAAAGAAGCTGTTTGGGGGAAATCTCAAATTAGGGATTTAAGTCTTTCCATATACACACTAAAATAACTTTTAGCTGTATTAAACTTAAAAATGCCCTTTGAGGGAGACTTTTAAAAATGATTTTTTAACTGTTCTTGGCATATGCAAATATTTCATAAATAAATAATTGAGGAAATCATCAGTTAAAAAGTATATATTTATAAGCCTTTGTAGAAATAAATGTCTTTAAAACATTTATTTTCAGGGGCACCTGGATGGCACAGTCAGTTAAGCGTCCAACTTCAGCTCAGGTCATGATCTCACTATCTGTGAGTTCGAGCCCCGCATCGGGCTCCGTGCTGACAGCTCAGAGCCTGGAGCATGCTTCAGATTCTGTGTCTCCCTCTCTCTCTCTGCCCCTCCCCTGCTTGTGTGCGCTCTCTCTCTCTCTCTCTCTCTCTCTCTCTCAAAAATAAATAAACAAAAAAATTAAAATATTTATTTTCTTTGCCCTATAAATCCAATCCCGGAAGTCCATTGTAAGGAAATAATCCAAGATGTAGATAAAGTTTTTATATAAATATGTTCATGGCAGTCTAGCCTATAATGGGAAAAAAAGAAAGGGGAAAGAGAAAAGAAAACATAGCATTAAAAGTCCAGGAATAAGAGATAGCCAGATAAATCATAATACATTTATATGAAACACAATACATTCTTTTAAAATAGCATTTGAGGGGCACCTGGGTGTCTCAGTCACTTAAGTGTCTGACTCTTGATTTTGGCTCAGGTCATGATCTCACAATTGTGAGATCTGTGGGGCTGAGTGGGAAGCCTACTTGGGATTCTCTCTCTCTCTCTCTCTCTCTCTCTCTCTCTCTCTGTGCTCCTCCCCCACTCATGCTCTCTCTCTTTAAAAATAAAATAAACATTAAAACAATTTTAATGGAATTTGAAAAAATAAAAAGTAAGAAAATGGCATCTGAGCAATGTTTAATGATTTTAAGTTTTTTATTTATTATTTTTGAGAGAGAGCGAAAGAGAGCAGGGAAAGCGCAGAGAGAAAAGGGGAGAGAGAATCCCAAGCAGGCTCTGTGCTGTCAGCACACAGCCCCATGTGGGGCTTGAACTCATAAACTGTGCGATCATGACCTGAGCTGAAATGAAGAGTTGCATGCTTAACCGACTGAGCCATCCAAGTGCCCCAAGCAATATTTAATGATTAATGAAAATTTTCAAAGTATAATTAATAATAAAAGAAGAAACAGGATAAATATACCTTAGTATGATCCTAATTTTAAAATAAATTTATGTATACACATACATATATTGCTTCTAAGTAGTACAGTGGTTTCAGTCTTGATTTATCTTAGAATCACCTGAAGAGCTTTAAAATATACTGCTGCCTGTGACCTGTTCTCGGAGATTCTCGTTGAATTGGTCTGGGGTGTTGGCTGGGTATCTGGAGTTTTTGAAGCTCCTCAAGAGATTTTAATGTGCCCCACCATTCCCCCACCAGGTTTGAGAACCATGGGCATAAGATGTTTAAGATGCTTCACTAAGTGCACTAGGAGAACACATGAATATCCACTCAGCCTTCTGGGGCAAAAAGTTCAGCTGGTGGCTACCAAATATAATGGCATAGTGCCCAAAGAAAAACTCACTCGTTTCTATTATTGAGAAAAATTATCCTAAACTAGGAAATAAGGCAAAGGATGGATGCATGTCTAATGGACCCACTCAAATATTATGTAATTCTCTTTGTTTAACTTACTATTAACTTTTGATTAGGCTCCATACTCTGTGAAGTTACATGTTTCTTAACTCGAAGATTTTTGTGTGCTAATTTAAAGGATTATGTGTGGTAAAAAAGACAACTATAAAAGTTACAGTTTTATTGCCCTATAAGATATTAACTAGCTTTGTGTCTAATTTGGCAATCTCATTCCAGTGTGATTATATATGAATTAACTTCGAACCAAATTTATCATTTTATTGGTTCCCTCATTAATGAGTGAAATAAACCTTTGACACATATTCACTCTATGTTTTTATGAGAATCATGTTTTTAACTTATTGAAATTATACCTTGAAACTAGCAATGATCAAACACACATTCAATAACAGAAGTGAACATGGACACTCACACTGGGTGGAGACTTATCCAGCATGAACATCTTACCATTTGACCACAGAAAGCTTCCTTCTCTCTGATATTTTCGGTACATGCAAAATAATAATAATAATAATAATAATAATAATAATAATAAATCCCCAGGCCCTCTGCCCACAAAGGCTAGTCCAAAGTGCTTCTTCAATCCACTCCACATTAATGATAGTGAGTGTCAAATAGAGTAACTAAAGAAGCCAAATTTATACACTGCAGTAGTTACTGTCACATTAGTTACTTATCTCAAGCATTGGAGATTTGGGTAAATCTAATTTTATAAATCAGTCTTTGGTTTCCAATGATTTACACAATCACTTCAAAGACACTTTATCATCAGTTGGAACTCTTGTGCCATCAGCTGGGACTCCCGACACTTTGGCCAGACTTTTTAGTTTTTGGTCCCATTCTTTCTGTCAAGTGCTTAACAGTCTATGACTTGTTATAGCATAAGCTAGGAGCTTTGCTATTTGAAGAAACCCTGCAGCAAATTCATTTTTGGAGCAAATAATTTCCCATGAGTCTCTTAGCTTAACTATTTAAGTAGGTTGGATCATGATAAGTTTGTTTGCAGTGGGATTGTGTTTTTGGGTCCTGGTTGCTTCAAGAAGAGACATAGCAGAACTGTTATCTAAGGCAAAAACATAATAATGATTATCTTCATCGAAGGTAAAAACAATTAAGTCCAGGGTGAATGCCTATATTCTTTGATATGATATTGTCAGATTAATCTGGGAAATAATCATTAAGTTGTCATTTTTGATCTTCTCACCTCCATCAAGCAACTTTGCAGGTAAGTTAGCTCCTCCCTGAAACCTGTCCACTTAGGGAATGTCTTCCTTATTTACAACCACAGTGGATCTTTTAATATTGAGAAGCAGATGGTTTTCCTTCCTGCATGGCAAACCTTTCCCAAAAAGGATAAGAGGATAGAATTAGGTCCATCTAAGTTTTCATACACCTCAGCTTCTTTCGTAGAACCAGAGACCTCAGGTTTGGAAGGGAATCCAGTGTCCCTTTTCTTGACTGAATTTTGGCCACCATCGGCCACTAGGCTTTCCTTGATTGTTTTCTAAGAACAGGAATTCACTTCATCCAAAATTTCCAACCCAGACTTTGGGTAGATCTTGTCCGTGTTCTTTATTGAGCCCAACTCTGTTATCCTATAACTTCCTAGTGTTTCTGTAAATTGACTTCTGCCAATTTGCTATTTGCCAGTAGTTATTTAATAGATATCTGCAGCCTTTAGTAGTCAGGTGATGTTTATAGCTCTCTTCTCCTATGACTTTGAGAGTGGGTTTTATGTTCAAGGGAAACAAGCCTTGGGATGAATTCTTTTCTCCATGCAATACTTTATTTTTTTTATTTAATTAATTAATTTATTTTTTAATATATGAAATTTATTGTCAAATTGGTTTCCATACAACATGCAATACTTTTTAGAAAGAAGCCACACTCCTAGTTGAACAACCTGTTCTACCAACACGATGTCCCAGCTTTCTTTGGGCACTCCAGCAAGCACCTTCCATAAAAGGCTTATCCAGGGAAGATGCAGCAATATCCTAGTAACAGGATTCAGGTGACCTTCTAATCAGATCAGGTAAGAGCAGTGTATTTTTCTTTCTTTTTTTTAACGTTTATTTATGTTTGAGAGAGAGTGTGAGCAGGGGAATGACAGTGAGAGAGGGGGACAGAGGATCTTGAGCAGGCTCTGCTTCAACAGCAGCGAGCCCAACATGGGGCTCGAACTCACCAACTGGGAGATCATGCCCTGAGCCAGTCGGACGCTCAGCTGATTAAGCCACCCTGGCCCCCAGGAGCGGTGGTTCTTAAAGTGTGCTTCCTGCACTGTCTGCAGCGGTTATCACCTGAGAATTTCTTAGAAGTGCAAATTTTCAGACACCATTCCAGTATCACTTACTACATCAGCAGTCTCAGCTTTAACAAACTCTCCAGGTGAGAACCAGTGGGCAAGAGAATTGCCTAATCATAACAAAATAAAGGACCAAATTTAAACTTTAAGTCAGTAGTGTAGATCCAGACCAACTATACACATACACACACACCCTATTTATGTTATGGGGGATGTTAGTGCCTGTAAAGTATTTCTAGCCAATTCACATATTTTGAATACTCATTTCACCAGTGAGAAGTCATTCCTAACATATATTTCGTTACTTAGCAAACCTGCCAATGCACCACAGAAAAAGGAAGTTGAAGCTCTTAGGGTAGCTCTATCAGGGATGCAGGCTTCTTTTATTTTAAAGATTTTTTTTTTACCTAAAAAATTTTCCCTAATGTTTATTTATATTAGAGAAAGAGAGGGGGAGGGGCAGAGAGAGAAGGAGACAGAATCTGAGGCAGGCTCCAGGCTCTGAGCTGTCAGCACAGAGCCCAATGTGGGGTCTGAACTCACAAGCCCTGATATCATGACCTGAGCTGAAGTTGGATGCTTAACCAACTGAGCCACCCAGGCACCCCTTAAAGACTTTTTAAAATGTTTGTTTGTTTATTTATTTATTTTAAGGAGGAGAGGGGCAGACAGAGAAGGGGAAGAGAGGGAATCCCAAGCAGGCTCCATGCTCATCCAGAGCCTGACTTAGGAATGTGGGCTTCTGATTAAAAATCTTTGAAATGCTAACTGCCCAGCCCAGAACTGTATATTCCTGATTCTGGTGCATACAGGGTTTACCAACCACCTCTGGTGTACAGTTTACAAGTAGCATATCCCCGTGCCAAGGAATTTTAAGTTAAATAACAAATAACTTAAGGGTTCATATAGAACAAGTCTAATGTCCCTTCCTTGTAGTTAACTGTTGAGTCTTTCCCTGCATTTTCTCTCAGCTAAACACCCTCACACCTTCATTCATCTTTAGTACAGTGTGATTTCAAAGACCTTGACCTCCCTGATCCCATCTCAGCTTCAAGTTATCCACAATTAATGAATATGATCATTTGATGGAAATCACTCATTTATTCTGTGGGCTCCCAGATTCTAAGATAAAGGTATTTAAACACACACACACACACACACACACACACACACACACACACATACACACACACAAAGTTCCACTTCTATGCCCTGGCCACCACACTCTAGATTTTGCTCAAACTCACAGCCCCTTTTTGTCAATCTTCTCTTGCCTGTCTTTGTCCTCTCTACATGGGTCAGACATGTGGAAATGAAGGCAAGAGTATGGTGGGTGACCCTTCCCCATATCTTTAAGCAACGAACTTCCAAGTATCTCTCTCTCTCTCTCTCTCTCTCTCTGTCTCTCTCTCTCACACACACACAGATGAGTTTAAGAGTATGATAAAATTTGCTTTTAAAAATCTGAATCTATTTCAATGTATCCAATATATTGAGAAAACACAATTCACATATAAAACTTCTCGTTGTATAGATATTACTACTTAGAATGAGGTTTGAAACATGAGTCCATTAAATCCAATTTTAAAAAGGATTAAGTTATAATCTGGGGTGCATGTATGCTTTAATTGTGAAGAAAATGCAAGAAGCCCAGGGTTTTGAACAAACTGTTCATATGATAACAGGTCTAGGATATGGGGGACCTGGCTTTGGGTGTCTTCATTATGACACCTTTCCTAGGAAAACAGATCATGGTAATCAACATCATTTACCTGTCAAACTGTTTATGTCTCCAGAAGGAAAATGCCAAAATTCAACTAGTTTAGCATCACAAATACTACAGATTCTTTGATAAATCCCATATGGTTCATATGCCTTTTTTTTTAATTCAGGAGATAGAAACTTGTATACGAAGACCAGTACCCTCCAGAAGAGATCTACGCTAGAAGAAACTACAGTTTGGGTTTTGTTAGCAGAGAGATGATGGATGATGGATAAAAAGAGCAACTGCCTCAGATTAACAGTAGGAAAAGAGCACAGGCCACATGGGCATTAGTCATGGTGTTTTTATACATTCTGAAAACATTCAGTGAGCTCAGACAAGACTAGTCTCTTCCTCCCAAGTTTTCTGATGTTTGCGGTTGCAACACTACTTTAGGATGAGCCCTAGATTGGGAGTTAAAAGATAGATTTGGGCTCTAGATGATGTTGTGACCTCCAGAAAACTACTGTGCCTCTCTGAGCCTCCCTTTCTCCTATGAGGATAGTCCTCCAATAACCCTCAAGTTCTAGCCACTCTGTGATGTTTTGGATGTGGATTCTTCCACTTTTGGCTGGACTTACCATTCTTTGGCATGGCTAGGAATACAGGGAATTTTTGTTCTCCCCCCTGCCCCACCCCTTTCCTGATGGAATGATTTGTTCATTCCTTTCAGTACCTGCTTTACAATCATCCGTATTTCATAAAATATAACTCACAAGCCCATGGAAGTTGTCTTCAGCTGGTTTCCTCCGAAGCAGACCCTTGGACAAGGATTTGTATGCAAGTGATTTATTAAGGAAGTGCTGCCAGGAGAAACAAGAAGGGGAGAGGAGGAAGCAGGACAGTGAGATAGAGAGGAAGCCAGGCAGTGGAGTGATGGGAGGAGAGGTCTTAGATCTGGCAGGACCCTTTGGTTGGATGGTCCATTATATTTTAGGCTATGTCTTGCCTTAAGGCAAACACAGCAGGGCTTCTGTTCTGCTGTGCTAGTCGGTCACCACCAGCTGCGGGTCTGCCCTGGGGAGACCCAGGAACTTACATCTCTCAGTGGATCAGGTGAAGCAGCCTTAGGGCGGTCTTACAAAAAGGGGTAAAGTCAGGAGTGAAATATGCAAAAACTAGAGGAGTGAGTCAGGCATGAAATATGCAGAAACTGGGGGACCCCCATATGGAGTGAGTGAGGGCAATCCTAGGGGGCTGAACAGAGCACCAGCATCCATTATTTATTGCTGAAGGCAAGACTGTCAGTGAGCATACAGCAGCTTCCAAGTGTTGCCTCAGTCCTGTGGGCATAGAAAGGGTTTGTTTTTTTGTTTCTTTTTTTTATGTTTATTTTTTGAGAGCAAGAGAGCACGAGCAGGAGAGGGACAGAGAGAAAGGGAGACAGAGAATCCAAAGCAGGCTCCGGGCTGTCAGCGCAGAGCTGGATGTGGGGCTCGAACTCATGAACCGCGAGACCATGACCTGAGCCAAAATCAAGAGTCAGACGCTTAACCCCACTGAGCCACCCAGGCGCCCCCAGAAAGGGTTCTTTCTGCTTGGTCTTGGATTTTGTCTGTTCATTCACTCCTGAGTGAAACCATTTTATTTAGGGAGTAACAAGACTTGTTTTTCATGTGGCCAAGTGTTAGTTCTGCATGGATATTACCGTTCTCCCAGGAACTAGCCGGATTCCTTGGAATACAAACATTTTCATCAGTTCCCTCCTAGGCAAGATGGAGGAGAAAACCCGAAAGCAAAAGGCTTCTAGCTAGAGCCCCTAGAGCCATCTCTTAGAGGTGGCCATTCCTCTCCAGCTGCATGCCAGTTGTGGCTGCACTAGCATAACACTCGGTAAACATTGGGTAGATGGCTAACCAATTACTGTGGTTTGCTATGACTATGATCAGGGTAAATGAAATGAGGTTTGGTTCTGCCCTTCCTTTTCTTCCTGGTCAGTGAGTCCTCACTGCTTCAGGCTTCAATTCCCAAGTCAACAATCAGGAACTGTGGCATCATACAAACCCCAGTGCTAAATACCCATTTGGCTTCATTTGCAAAACAAAGGAAACATTGGCACTTTTGAAAGGAGAGATTTAGGCATAATCAGTGTTGGTTGTGGCTGACAGCCCTGTTGCAATTAAGAGATGCCAGAGCTGGCTGCATGGAGGCCGGCCGCTTTAGGGTCACAGACCAGGACCCTAAATTACAAAGCTGAAGCCACCTATTACCATTGCTGTTATTATGCCCAGAATAGTCCAGGGAAGGGGCTTATCAGGGAAGTCAGAATTTTCTTTTCAAAAGAAACCAGATCAGGACTGTATTTGTTTATATATCTAGATGTACAGTCACAGAGTCCCATTTAGGAATGGGGTGGAGTGCAATGGTTTGGAAAATAAAGAAGCCAAGCTTGAAAGGAATCTAGCTATAATGTTGGTCAGTGACTTCCTTCAGAGAGACTGGGGAAGCAGTGACATATCTGTGAGCTGGTTGAAATATCTGTCACTTGAGATGGTTTCTTAAGGCAAATTTCCCTATAAGAAATGCATTCATAGTGTTTAACCTAGCCCATTCTATACCATCAAATATTGTGAAAACATGGTGGGGGAGAACCAGAGGCTGCCACCTCAGATCAAAATAGCCATGCAAATGCAAAATAGCCATGCAAATGTATTTGCATTTTTAGATGGTTTTATCATAGGATGGTTTTATAAGAGTTTCCCCTTGGATACGTGCAAAGCTTTTCACCCTGCGTGAAGCTATACATGAATCCCCCCATTCTAGGGAGCATAAGAAGGACCTATGGTTGTTACTGAAAATGTGAATTCTAGCCCCACCATCATCAGTCTCTTCCCATAGATGCTATAACTGGCAGTCTGCATTTTTACAAGCAGCTAAAAAGATTTCGATGCAAAGAGACCTTAGACCATGCTACAGAGAAGTGCTATCGTGAGCACTTGTGACTCATCTGTGACCTAGATAATGGGCATAAAATGGAAGTGAGGTGGTAAATCCATTTATTTATGAGCCACTTGTTCTTCATATCTGAAAGATATTTTTTTTATTCAGCTAAGCAATTTGTTAAAACCAGGAGTCCCACAATGAAGAGAGAAGGAAGTTGAATTTCATGCACAGGAATATTCAAAGTAGAATAACAAGGAGCCAAGTCCAGTCCCCACTTTGAAGAACTTATACCACCATAAACACTGCAGATTTAAGAACTGGCTGTTTTTAACAATAGAAGCATAAACAGAACCTTGCCACCTTGCTAAAAGTTATTCTTTGCTCTGATCCTTAGTTTGGCATTAAGACCTATAATTTAATTATCATCATTTTCAGAGGAAGAGTTTATCAGGACTAATCATGTTAAACAAGTCTTAGCCTTCACAGACTCTGTTACTTGAAGGAGGAAAGTCTCTGTGTTCTTTTTCTGTTAAGCGTCTTCCTTTTGTTCTTTGAATGAAAGACTATCTCATGGAAATTAGCCAGTGTGTCCACCCTTCAAGTGCAGGACACTGTTGTGAGACATTTGGAACCCATGGCCCATGGAGCTTTCCATTCATTTGGGAAGCAAATGCTGCTGGAAATCGGCAGGTGGTGTAGAAAGGGGAAAGTGAAATATGGAGCAGACACTGAGTCTGGCTCCCCGCATTGGGACTCTCATCCTCTCCCGGCTCTGTGATCTTGGTTGGTTATTGAGTCAACTTGTACTTCATCTTTTCTTGCTTAGTATGGAGATAACACGGTTCAGGGCAACACTTCTCAAACTCCTGATGCTAGATGACCTTGTTCAGGAGGTCTGGGGTGGAGCCCATGGTTCTGCATGTCTAACAAGCTCCCTGGTAAGGCTGATGCTGCTGGTCTGGGGACTGCATTTGGAGTAGCAAAGGTTTGGGGGTTCCTATATAACCCCCGTAGCTTTGTACAAAATTCCTAGTTTGATCCTGTCACATAGCACATTCCCAGTAAGTGATGACTATTGTGCATAATATTTAGGCAATAAGAGTTATAATGACATAGCATGTTGGAATCGATGCAGCTGATTTTTCTTAATTGAGAATGGCTGCTTTGAACCTGGGACAAATTCTGATTATTCAGAATAAATAATGCTCCTGATGCGGTTGAGAAGTCTTGAGGACTTGTCTCAAATGCAGTAACTGCACTTCACTATTTCCCTAGAATAGGCACTTTGGATCTTATGGTTGCATCACTTTCAAGGAGAAATTTCATCCAGTAAAAATAATGGCATTAGGCCCATTCTTGATCACATTCTCCTATCACTGTAGTTGGGGAAAGAGAACCAAACATTGTAGTTGGGGAAAGAGATTCTGCCTCCAAACACATCCAAGTACCAACTCCTTCTTGAGGATAAGGGCAAAAACTCATAGAAAACACGTGACTGCCTCACTGTTTGATTCTGAGTCATGAGCCACATGAGAGCTCCCACATCTGGTTTGTTGTTATTATTGTTGTTTGGGTTTGTTTTAGAAGATGGAAAGGATAGGGCTAAGACGTATATTCCAGACCGTTGAGTTTAATCAAAGTTGTGCACCATAAGTATAGTGAAGGGGAATGGGTGATACAGGCTTCCAGGCATAGAATGAATAAGTCATGGAGATGAAAGGTATGGTATAGGGAGTATAGTCAATGGTATTATAATAGTGCTGTATGGTGTCAGATTATAGCTGTATATGTGATGAACGTGGTATAACTTACAGACTTGACAAATTACTATGTTGTACAGCTTAAACTAATGTAACATTATATGTCTATACTTCAATAGATAGATAGATAGGTAAAATAGTGAAATGGGGAGTATGGGTGCAATTCTATTATTTAATATTGATAAAAGCTACAATTTACTATGAAAAAGTAGCTATCATCAGATATTATATGACAGTTCTCCTGCAAAACATTAAAAAGAAAAAAATGAGGGGCGCCTGGGTGGCGCAGTCGGTTAAGCGTCCAACTTCAGCCAGGTCACGATCTCGCAGTCCGGGAGTTCGAGCCCCGCGTTGGGCTCTGGGCTGATGGCTCAGAGCCTGGAGCCTGTTTCCGATTCTGTGTCTCCCTCTCTCTCTGCCCCTCCCCCATTCATGCTCTGTCTCTCTCTGTCCCAAAAATAAATAAACGTTGAAAAAAAAAATTTAAAAAAAAAAAAAAGAAAAAAAGAAAAAAATGGGCTGACATGTAAGAAGAAATGATAAAGTTATAGTACCACAGGGGTCTTGAATACATGGAGATCAATAGATCCAATTGACTAAAGATTTCAGGGAGTTTGAAAAACAAATTTTCAGCTTAATTTGATGTAGGTTGGTAGGAAGATAGAGTCAAAGATAGAATAGACTTTCTTTTTAAACACAAATCAAACATTCCCAGAAATTGGCCATGGACATGGATACAAAGGAAATCTCACCTAAATTCAAAAACCACATCATATGGGTCACCTTCGCTGCCTATGGTGGGAAAAAAATTAGAAATGACAAGCAAAATACCTCTATTATTAAGCTTCTTTTCTATTACTTAAATTTTAAAATCATACTTTCAAATAACTCTTGAGTTGTTTGAAATTAAAATTGAAACAGAAGAAATTTGAATAAAGGAAATTAAAACTGAAATTTAATGCTATTTAGAAATAAATAACAAAGGCTATAGTGTATGCCCCAATCCTTAGGATAGGGCGACAATAACACAGGATAATTTACAGTAATAAGTATACTGTACCAAAAACAAGAAAAATGTAAAATAAATGAATCTTTTGTCAATTCAAGAAGATATAGAAAGAACAACACAGTAACATTTAGGAAGAACAATTCAAGAAGATATAGAAAGAACAACACAGTAACATTTAGGAAAAAGAGAGAGTTAAAATAAGCATAAAACCAGGGCGAGGGGGTGGGAAGAAGAACTGGCGATTAAATGCATGGGTAGAGGGGTACCTGGGTGGCTCAGTTGGTTAAGCTTCCAACTCTTGATTTCAGCTTAGGTCATGATCTTGGAGTTTGTGGGATCAAGCCCCATATTGAGCTCCCTACTGACAGTGCAGAGCCTGCTTGGGATCCTCTCTCCCTCTCTCTCTGCCCCTTCCCCTGCTCATGCTCTCTCTTTCTCAAAATAAGTAAATAAACATTAAAAATAATAATAAAATAAAAGCATGCGTAGAGATGATAAATGATATTAAAAGCTGGGATATACTGAGATGTACCTGCCAAACCAATCTATGTTATTTTCCAATCTATAAATTAGACTAAAAATAAAATAGTTTCCAGTTTTTGAATAAAAGACAAAATTAGCCACACAATGTTCTTTGAGAGTAAATATGCTTTGAAAATACACTTTTGAAAATGACCCAGATTCCTGATCTGAAATTTATCTGTGTGGTTAATAGAGTTAACTTCTAAACATGTTTCCTAATTTACAAAATGGGGATAGTAAGAATTTGAAGACCGTATGTCATTTAAGGTTCATGTAAGTTATTATATGAACAGCACTTAAAACAGGGCCCAGCTAAGAGTAAGCCCTCAGTCAGCGTTAGTGTGATTTTACTAATAATTAAGGAGAGTTGTCCAACTTGGTTTATAAAGTCCCTTTATTCTTCTTTGGGCACAGTTGAATATAGTGAATCTTCAATAAACTTTTTTTTTAATGTTTATTTTATTTTTGAGAGAGAGAGACAGAGCATAAGTGGTGGAGGGCAGAGAGAGAGGGAGACACCGAACCTGAAGCAGGCTCTAGGTTCTGAGCTGTTAGCACAGAGCCTGACGCGGAGCTCGAAGTCACAAACCGTGAGATCATGACCTGAGCCGAAGTCAGACACTTAACCGACTGAGCCACCCACGCGCCCCTCTTCAGTAAACTTTTGCTGAATTTTAAAGTGTATCTCCACCAGAGAGCAGGCAGGTTCTGCAGGAGGAGAGAGAGAATACCCCAAAGAGGCCTTGTTCAAATGGATTAGCAGCGCAAGAAGACACCAAGTTGTAGGGTGCAGCTCTGTGATAATTCAGCCGATAGATGTTGATGTATATGGGTTTGCTGGTTTGTCTTATTAATTAAAAAATAAGCCATGAAGAGAAATAGGTGTTAGCTCAGGGCATACTCCCCTTACATCTTTCCCAAAATGTTCCTTCCTGATGGCACTCGAACTAATGGCCAGTGTCCCCAGCATAATAGCTCTCCGTGTCACTGTTGACCTTGCCTATTAAAAACAGACATCTCATATTTCCATGCTCACCTCTTTTCCTGGGTCCTAACCATGTTTGAATCCAGACTCTGCATCGAGAGAACAGTGTTACCCTAATGCATGAAAATAAATAAGCCCCTTGACAGGGAAGAAAGGGTTGTCTCTGTATTTTATTTGCCCCATGTCTAATGTGAGTCTCAAATAGACTTGCAGCATTGGAAAATGAAGGGCTTTGCAAATTATACTTGACATCAAGTTATAGCTTCAGCCTGCCTACTTTGTACCACATACCGTGACAGCCACGGCCTCTCAGGTGTTTCTGTCTCTAGTGCAGTCCAGTGCTGCCCCTGGGGCTGGAGAACCTTGGCTGGCAGCTGGGCATGGAAATTAGGAATCTTTGTGAGAGCTGTGCAGGCTTCCCAGAACCTTATGATGAATGACATGGATTAAATCCATAGTTTATAGTCCTAAAACCCTATACAAATTGTCAGTCAAAAGCGAATTCGTGTTCTTTTTTAAATGAAAAAATGACACAGGAAGCTCCATGAGGAGGGACTTTTTCAGACAAATATAGACAGAAGAAAACGTCCTACACTGCGTCTGTCTACAGGAAATGTACAGTGCCCTGCGGGTATGGGAGATGGATAAGGAATGCTTTAAGGATTTTGTTTGACTTGATTTAGCCCAGGGATCAGTAATTGCTTTCTGTATAGGACCAGAGGGTAAATATTTTTGGCATTGAGGGCCGTGGTGTCTCTTGCAACCACACAACTCTGCCGTTGTGGCCTGAAAGGACCATTGATGATAAGGAAGCCAGTGGGCGAGGAGTGTGACAGTAATACTTTATTTACACACCCTGAAACTTGAATTTCATATATTTTTGCATGTGCAAAGTCTGCTTCTTCTTTGAGTCTATTTAACCATTTAAAATATAAAACCATCCTTTGCATCGAGCCAACACAAAAATGGGCATTGAACTGGATTTGGCTGTAATTCCCTGAAGCCCCTGGCTGAGCCTGTTTTCCCCGTCTGGGTAATTGTGGAGCCGCCTCGCTTCCCATGCAGCTGGTGGCTCTTACTAACATTCCAGGAGACGGTTCTGTATATCAGAGCTCAGCAAAAGTGCTGTCTGGGCCTATGGCAGCACCATTGCCTGAGGCTTATTGGAAATGCAGAACCTGGGACTCCCATCTCAGATCAACTGACTCAGAATCTCTGAGAGTGGGACCTAGCACTCTGTTTTAACAAGGTTTCCGGTGATTCTGATGCTCATTGCAGTTTTAGAAGCACTGCCCTAGACCACACCTGGAAAACTGCTGATTTAGGGACATTAAATGCCACCTGGAGAGTATCAGAACAGCTCATTCTGTCTTTCACTCAACAAATCAATTAACATGAATTGAACACCTACTAGGGGCCAGACCCTTTACCAAACACTGGTGATTTGAGATAATTAATAGGATACTGTTAGACCCTTAATAGCATGGGAGATTATCTTACATCAGAGCCCCAGGGAACAGTTTTGAGTGGCTCTGCTTCTAATTTCTTCACTTAACTAAGCTGGCTTTGCTGGCTGGGACCACACTACTAGCTCCAGCAACACACAGGAGGGAGGTCCAATGTGCTAACATGATGAAATGTTCCATGCCGCCTAGATAATAAATGCCATTTCACTGTTAACATCCTTTCAGCTGGTGAAATTGCTGTTCATCAGTGTCTGTATGCCTCTTCAGGTGCTATCTCCTAGAAGGTTAATATGCTTGGGTTTGTGGTTTGTGGGGAGAATTTATCAAACACTAGCATTAAATACCCCAACAGAGGGTTTGGAGGTGTTCTTCATGCCTACTCTCCCTCTCTTCTTATTAGGAGAGTGGACATTGCTCTTTCAGCTTGGAAATGCTGTGCATTTGAGATCTGTCAGATTCATTAGCCCTTCTCCCAAATCACAGGCATCCCCCACATGTTAGGGCAGGACTAAGGTGTGGGAGTTCCTGGGGAGACCGTAGAAGTGACAAAAACAAAGGTATCCACCACATGGCTTCTCTGCCTTCACCCCAACTGTCCGTCAGCCAGGTCCTTATCAGCTGCCGTCAGCTTGGTGCCAGGGGACCCTACAGCTGTTTTTCAGGTGTTGAGAATAGCAACTTGAGAGGAGATTGCCAAGGAAACCCACGAGACATGAGTGCGTGTGTGTATGAGAGAGACAGAGACAGGGTGCCTAAGAGAGCATCACGAGCAAATAAACCTGGAAGAGAGAACTAGCAATAGTACTACACGTCCGAAAGCACGGGACCAGCCTTCTAATAAACTAACCTATTAGGAGGAAAAGTCAGTTGCTGGCTTGGACTGAAGCAAGATGTTTCCCCAAGGAGCCCAACAGCAAAATACAAAGATGGAGAGCTGGGCCCATGTGACAATCCTGAGAGGTGCTGCTTTGAGACTGGAGGCTCCGGCACTTTGCTGGTTTCCCTGGTTTCAGTGTCTGCAGGTGCTTGGCGCCCCAGCAACATGCCTCCTGCCCAGCTGTTTTAAAGGAAAGCTAATTAACACACATTAGAATTGTTCCACTCTTAGCAAAGGGTATAGGCTTAACCTGAATGAGTGAGGCTTTCTGAATATTAAGCCCCCACATCCTTACAAACAATGTTGATCAAAACTTTCTATAATATATTCCTCTCAAAAAGCCTATGAAACTGGTATCATGTGCCCTGTTGAAAAAACTGAGGCTCAGAGACAGTGATAGATTTGCCCAGAGTCACCCAGCAACCGAGTATCAGAGCCAACAGTTTATCTAAGCTCTTGGCTACTACACTAGGCTACGGCCCGCAGTCTACTCAACATTTCCACTGATGCACCATTTTACTCTAGAGGGTAGATCCCCGTCACTCAGAAGAACATGGAATCTTGTTTCTGCTTGTTTCAAGGTTCAGAAGTGGTTTAGTGTAAATTCCTTTCCAGTTTGTGTTTGCTAGATCCGTAATTTCTAAAGTGGAGACCCATGTTTAAGTAAAACACAAAGCATTTAAAGCTCTATATCATATCATGAGTACATATTCTGGTGACCAGAATTGGTGTTCAAAAATTAACAGGCTCGGGGCACCTGAGTGGCTCAGTCACTTAAGCCTCCGACTCTTGATTTTGGCTCAGGTCATGATCTCACAGTTCATGGGATCGAGACTCATGTTGGGCTTGCTGCTTGGGATTCTCTCTCCCTCTCTCTCTGCCCTTCCCCTGCTTGCACTTTCTCTCCCTCTCTCAAAATAAATAAACATTAAAAAAAAAGTTAGCAGGGGGCCCCTGGGTGGCTCAGTCGGTTGAGCGTCCGACTTCGGCTCAGGTCATGATCTCACAGTTCGTGGGTTCGAGCCCCGCATCAGGCTCTGTGCTGACCGCTTGCTCAGAGCCTGGAGCCTGCTTCAGATTCTGTGTCTCCTTCTCTCTCTGCCCCTGCCCCGCTCACGGTTTGTTTCACTCTGTTTCTCAAAAATAAATAAATGTAAAAAAAAATTTTTTTAATTAAAAAAAAAAAATTAGCAGTCTTATGGTATGATACTCTGTTGAAATTTCAAATGGCTGCCCATAGAATCAACCTAACATAAGCTTACTACCTTTTTTTAAAATGCTGGTAAGTAAAATGTAGCCCTGAAGCTTCTTTCCTTATGTTTTACTGTGATTCCACACTTGATGCTTTACCCAAGAACCACTGGCTACAAAAGAACAGTGAAATCTATTATTTACAAAGAAGATTCACTTTAAGACTCCTCCTATCAGGAATCTTGAATAGTCTGAGTTACTTCACAAAAGTAATACATGTGGCAGAGTCTAATAATATGTACTAAATTAAGATCCCAGAGGAATCCACTTTAGCTGTTGAGAAAACAGTATAGCAGTGAGCCTAGGAGATGGGGTCATTGAGGGCCTGCCTCTGTGAACCTGATTATGTTGATGAAGAGTTTTTGTTCTACTTTTGCAAAAAAAAAAAAAATGCTTCTCATACAAATAATAATAACAATAATAATTACTATAATACTTAAACATTGCTTCACAGCCCTAAATCTAAATTCCTTTCCCATCTTCAGTTTTTAAATTTTTTTTTTTTTCAACGTTTATTTATTTTTGGGACAGAGAGAGACAGAGCATGAACGGGGGAGGGGCAGAGAGAGAGGGAGACACAGAATCGGAAACAGGCTCCAGGCTCTGAGCCATCAGCCCAGAGCCCGATGCGGGGCTCGAACTCACGGACCGCGAGATTGTGACCTGGCTGAAGTCGGACGCTTAACCGACTGCGCCACCCAGGCGCCCCTCCCATCTTCAGTTTTTAATAGAAGAAAAAAACCCAGATGTGTTTTTCAGTTAGGAAATCATGCTCCTATGCAATATTTTTATTCCATTTAAAGTCTCTTTAGGCCTTCATTAGTTAGTGTAACATCAGCTGCTATAACAAAACAAAATCCTTACATTTTTAATAGTGTAGCACAATCGAAGTACACTGTCATTTCATATGAAGGTTCAGGTCTTGGTGGTTAACTGTCAGCTTTCCTCCATGCAGGGATTCTACGGGTCCAAATTCTTGCCGTCTCATAGCCTGGCCATCCTCTAGGGTCCTGTTTTTTCTTTTCTTTTTTTTCTTTTCTTTTCTTTCTTTCTTTCTTTCTTTCTTTCTTGGCAGAGAGGGAAAGAGAGGGCATAGGAGGAATGCCTGGTTTTTTTTTTAAGTTTATTTATTTATTTTTGAAACAGAAAAAGAGAGCAAGCAGGGGGAGGACAGAGAGAGGGAGACAGAGAATCCCAAGCAGGCTCGCCCTGTCAGTGCTGAGCCCAATGAGGGCTCAAACTCACAAACTGTGAAATCACGACCTGAGCCAAAACCAAGAGTTGGATGCTTAACCAACTTAGCCACTGAGGCACCCCAGGAATGCCTGTTTCTGAATTGCCTTAGCCTGGCAGGGATGCACATCATTTCCACTGTAACTCATAAACCACCTCTAGCCACATGGCACCACCTCCTTGCAATAGGAACTGGAAATGTAATTCCCAACTGGGCAGCCATTTCCCTAAAACAACACTCTACAATGGAAGAGGGAGGAAAAATTCCAGTGCACACTTAGCCATCTCAGCCACAAAACAAGAGCCCATGCCTTCTATAATTTCACTACTCACAGAGAAGGTTTTATCATATCAAATATTTATCCTCTTGAACCCTTCCTTAGGCTCTTTATCCCATTACCTCTGATGGCCTTTGCTGGGGACATGACTTCCTCAGGGAAACCTGCTATGACCCATGGGCACCCATGGTATATCCCCAAATATAATCAGTTTCACACTAAGTAATTTAATTTCCTTATTTTACTCCCATCTTTCTAATTAGGCTGTTGCTCTGTGATAGCAATGAATTTACCTGTCTTGTTCATCAATATCTTTAGTGCCTAACACTGCCCTGGCATATTATAGGTACTCAGTAAGTATTTGAAAAAGAAGAAAAGACAGGATAAAGATAGAAGGGAAAAAGGAAGAGGGAGAGGGTGCTGGTTGGCTCTGGAGGGAGCTCAGTGTGGCTACCTGTAATTTGCATCATGTGGGATTTCAAGAGTGTAACCATAAAATGGGCTGGTCACATTTCAGGGATAAGGATCCAACCCTTTTTGGAAAAAAATAGTTCTGCATAGTCAATAAGCCTTCTTGGCAAACTCTGATAACAACTGCAAGAGACTAAAGATTTTCTGCCTGTAGCTCCTTGCTGGAGGAGGAAAAAATTATCTGTCATTCAGGATTCCTTTAGCTGGCCTAAGAATTAAATGGATTTGAGACCAATTAACAGGAGAAAATAAAATTTAATTATGTATGTATGGGGAATCCATATAGACATGAGTTCCAAAGACAGTCAGTCAAAATGAGGTATATATGTCACCCTGAACTAAGGAGAAGGGCGTAGGGATCTGGGACTTGAAAGGGAGAAATTTGCAGGAAGATTAAAAAAAAAAAAAAAAAAAAAAAGAGTAAATGTTTGCTGGGCCATACAGAAACAAATGGCATAGGGAGGAATTTTAACAATCAGACTTCGATAAATCCTTCTTGGTCTACCACCCCTAGTTCTTGTTATACTGTAGTTATCTACAGTGATAACTCCTTTCCAGGAGGAGGTCCTCTATCTAAATTCTTGTAGGCAGTTAGGGAGAGAGTCAAATTTCTTCCTGAGTCTTTTGGGCCCTGATTGTTTTCAGCTGGAAATAATCTGTATGCCAAAGTAACACATCTTCAGGTAGCCTCCCCTTAGCCCTATATTCTTTTTTTTTTTAATTTTTTTTCAACGTTTATTTATTTTTGGGACAGAGAGAGACAGAGCATGAACGGGGGAGGGGCAGAGAGAGAGGGAGACACAGAATCGGAAACAGACTCCAGGCTCTGAGCCATCAGCCCAGAGCCTGACGAAACAGACTCCAGGCTCTGAGCCATCAGCCCAGAGCCTGACGAAACAGACTCCAGGCTCTGAGCCATCAGCCCAGAGCCTGACGCGGGGCTCGAACTCGCGGACCGCGAGATCGTGACCTGGCTGAAGTCGGACGCTTAACCGACTGCGCCACCCAGGTGCCCCCCCTTAGCCCTATATTCTAAATGCTTCTAAATGCAATGGAATACTACTCAACATCAAAAAGTAGCAAACTGTTAATACATGCTACAACATAATCTCAAAATAATTATGCTAAGTGAAAGAAATGAGGGAAAAAATGACATATACAGTATCATTCGTTTATATAAAATTCTAGGAATTGCAAACTGATTTATAGTAACAGAAAGCAAATAAGCAGTGTCTCAGCCCTGGGGTAAGGTGAGATTGAATGTGTAGGTAGGATTACAAAGAGCATGACCAAATTTTGGGGGGTGATGGATATATTTTCTTAATTGTGGTCATGGTTTCCTGGGTGTATACATATGTCAAAACTTTTCAAATTATATACTTCAAATATGTGGGGTTTATTATATGTCAGTTATACCTCAATAAAGCTCTTAAAAATAAAATAAAAATAAAAAATAAATATGAGGTTAAAAGCGTACTAACCCAGAACAGCATCCCTCCATATTGTCATTCCAAAATCTTGGGTGATTTGTGTCTTAAGAATGCTTCATAGTTATCTGATATCTTCATAGGTATCTGTCTACATTGTAAAGTTGGCAAGTATACATTCATAATGCACCCTTTGGAGAAACAGCAAAATTCTGTTGATCCTGGTCTGAGTATGGCTTCCACCTTTCAGAAGATGACTCAGTTATGGAGAAAGAGTGTGGGCTATTGAGATCTTCTCCTATTTGCACATACTACATGCGCTCATATAAACCCTAACATGTTCAAATCTGTTTCTTTCAGGTTTTGTGTCCAAACCCATCACTGACCCCCCAGCCCAAGCACCCAGCCACCTCCCCCCACCACCACTACCATGGCTGAAGACGCAGACATGCGCAATGAACTGGAGGAGATGCAGCGAAGGGCTGACCAGCTGGCTGATGAGGTGAGGGATGGGACACAGGAAAGGAACAAAAGGTGGGGAACTGAGTAGTTTGACTTATTCAGGTTCAGGTGGAAAAGGTCTTCCAACATTTCAATTTAAAAAACAGTGGGGTATGACTTTGATATTCAATATACCTGATACCTCTGCAGACAGGAATGGTTTGATAAACCTATGTACAAGTAATGACTTACCCTAAACTCCCAATTTCTAGAAATCTAGAGAAGTCAAGATCTTCTAAAAAAAGCAATGTCTTCGGATATCTTATAGCCTACAGTGTGCTAGACCTGGCCTAATTCTGAGAGGTGATTATTACATTTTCCAGAATTTTGCAAACTGGTACTAAAATTGAATTATATAAACTGACAATTAAATAGATTATATTAAAACCAAAATTAATAAATACTCAAAACTCATCACATCCTAATTATTTTACTGTATTTTACTTCTATCTATGATTTCAAAGTTCTTGACTAGTGTTGTATCTATAGTGTAGGAATACCATGTAATGGTACGTTACTGTACATCTTCCCAAGTTCACCTTCAGTGACCCATGATATAGTTAAAAATCAGACAGATTAAGAGTATTTATATCCCAGGAATCTGCAGGCACTACAAGTCAGGGCTGACTTACTGTTTTATTGTTTGTCTAGACTTATGAAAGTAGAGAAAATATATTAGTAACCTTAAAAGTCTGCCTGTCTCTAGCCATTATTCTTCAATTAACACAAAAAAATGGAGGAAATCTTCCAGTATTCAAAAATTGTTGTTCTCGTCAGTAGTCACCTGCATCATTGACAAACTAGTGAAGTTCCAACATGTCCTCATTGTTTCACATTCCTTTTATTCATTAATGTAAATGAAAATATCAACCACATTCCTGTTAGAACTACACTTGTTCTTTGCACGCTTAGCATTGGACACAAGAGTTCTGCAAACCTTAACAGAAACTTTCTGGGAGAATCAATTGGCTATATGGAATTATTTGTAAACTTAATGCTTTCCATCCCTTATATCAGAAAAATAGTAAATTTAAATACATATATACATATTCATATATGTTTTCCAGAGAGCTGTTTGTTTAGCATTTACTAGCATACCACAGCTTACAGCTATTTATTTCAAAAAGCAGCCTCCTGACAGCTCTTCCAGGAAAGTTAACATTCTTCACATTTCTGCAGAATCTTGTCCAAAATAAGTTTGTCACTTAAAAGCAAAGCCTTGAGAAATCACCCTGGTTGCTGGAGTCTAGTTGTTAGTTTCAAAAGAACTGAGACAAAAGCGACAACGCTGTGCCCGAGGGACCAGTGCTGACTTCAGATTTTCCGTCTCACTTTGTCTTATCTAAGGATGAAGATAATTATTATAGCTGTCTCCTATAGGCTAGTTATTTCAAACATGCTTGATTTTTTTTCACCCTAAGGCGACAGCTTAATTTGTATTGATAAGAACTTCCAATTGTGTTTCTAGGAGCTTTATGAGAAACTTGATGTTAGATTCATCTCAATTCATGAAAAATTATGTTTGTGTTTAAAATTCAATATTCCTGGTCCAGGGAGGCCAAATTAGTCGTCTGAGTATTTGAGATAATTTTTCATGCATCCTGCACATGCAAAATTATCTTTTCCAGATTACTTTGTCTTTGATATCAAGATCAGCTTCATATGGTTTTGATTTTAGAAGATCAGCTTTAATGTAATTGCTTTAGGGAATCTTATTATGTAGAAAGACTGATAGGAAAGAGATTGAAAATGTGTTTCAGTTATAAACTTAAAAGAATATGTGATAGTAACCCTTTGTGTTTCTCAAGTAAAGAGAATAGTTCTGGTTTTCCAAGACCTCTGGATACTGCACTGATAATATTTATGCATTTTTTTTTAAATCTCAGTCACTGGAAAGCACCCGTCGTATGCTGCAACTGGTTGAAGAGGTAAGGAGTGGCCGAATTTCAAGATAATGAATTCCTTTTGCTGGCATATTCTTTTCCTAGACCCTACTGCCTTTTCCTAGGCCATGATCCCATTGATTCCAGAGCTAATGAAGTCTACCAGGAAGCCACGTTAATGAGGGAGATGTCAGGCAGCCATTAAACTATCCCCTCTTCCTCCCAGCCCTGGCTACCTTTATAGTCTGGGAAGTAGAGATGGATGGTATTTCCAAGTAAATGCTCCCAAGAAATCTTCATATAAGATTGAATCACTTTAAGCAAATATAAGGAATTATCTACATAAAAACTTCCCTTGTAATGACTTTGATGCCTCTAGGTCACATCTCATCTTGACATTCTGTTTTGACTTAACCACATATATATATGACTTTTAAAAATATATATCCCAATAGATACAACATTTTCAGAAATTGTAATATTGAGAGTCAGGCACTGAAATTCATGAAATAATAGGAAAATTTTTTGATAAAAGGAATTTCAAGTCCACAACGCACATATAGAAGCTCTTTTATGTTCCTGACTCTGGATTAAACATCCATTTGCGAGGCATGGTTAATGAATCCCAAACTATTTTTAAATGGGTAAAATAGGACAGATAGCAATAATGGAATCAAAAGGGCACTTACAATAAACCTTGCTCTTTCCAATTTGGTAGAGCAGCAGTCAACCAGGAAGAATAAATGGATTAATTGAACTTGTCTATTGGGAGAGATGAAGTGGAAAAAGAATGGGATGGGCTATATTTATCTGAACTGAATAAAACAAGCCTAATAGTTTTTATTTAGTGAAATGCTGTTTTAGCTATGCTTTGAAACTCCTTATCAATTCATGTGTGGTTATCATTTTTCGAGATCTTCAGTGTTCTCAAGGAGAATGATTAAATGAGCCTATTTGCCTCATGCTACTGTAAATTGCTTATGCAATGACATGAAAGGAAAGAAAGATCAATTTTATAAGGCTAAAAGGAAGTTCAGCTGCCTCTCACACTACAGAAGCCAATGTCTTCCCTTATTTCTGCACTTTCAGCTTCTTACCCAGAAATGAAATACTGGCTACATGTGAATTGCCACAGGAGGAGTGGGGAGAAGGTAGTGCCGTGGGCGCCCCAGGACACTGAGGAAAGGGTGAGAGGTACACGTAATGAAATCGGTTATCATGAGAAATGAGAATTTGAGCCTGTAATGTAGCATAAATTGGCCCCTATAGGAAGGCAGGCCAACAAAGGATCCCTCGGCATCACATGAAGCAGCTTTCCATCTCTAAAGGAAGAGAAATATTGTCTTTGCTCTACCCTGGGAACACAACTCATGCAGAAATACTTGAGGACCAAGAAGGAGGCAGATATTCTAAATCTAAGAGTGCTGGTGAGGCTTTCTAGAGTTAGCTTATTGTCCCTCAACCCATCATGAGAAGAAATGAATCACATTTTTGTGACATTCCCATGTGAGTTCTCATGTTGAAATGAAGCGAACCCACATGTCAGCTGACATTATTATGTTCTATGTCTTTATGACCTTCAACCATAGCCTCCAGGCTCGTTTTTCATTTTTGTTTACGTGTATGCATGTGTCAAGTAAATTTGTAAAGTACCAGAACTGTTACCAATTTGCCCACGTATGCAAGTTGAAACACTGCTTAGAATGTGGGAAAATGGTGGAGCAAATGCATTAAAATGCATCACTTTGAACTGGCCCCTCACCCATTGGAGTCTTTGGGCCAACCAATATTTTTTTGCCTCTTCTTAACTTGCAAGTAGTGTCAGTCAGTCTTGAGAAAGAAGTGTCTGCTCTCATTTATTCTAACAGAGGGAGAGTCTCAAAAGCTCTACGGATTAAAGTAGGATACTTAAATCATACATTTTTGTTTCTCTTAAGGTATTTCTTGATCAAGCATGAAGTTGCATCTTATAGCACCAGGGGTGAAACAGACAGAAGCTAGTCCCACCTCTATAAATGAGAGGAGGCTATTAGACTTTCTATCCTTGGGAAATTACGAGCAAGGCATTATTAGAGTAGACTGATTGCTCTTACTTCCTCCTGGGTTATTTTATATTGATGGTCAAACACCCCTTATGTCTAGGGCAGTGGCTATTCAGATGATAGTCTGCTTTTCAATCAAAAAAGAAATTTTCTTTAAAGAGAATCAGCATTAAATATTCATCAAGGGCAGAAATCATTTGGCAAATACGAGCACTGAAATACCAGGATCTTCCCCATGATCCCAAAGTGCATCAGTGCTATGTAATTTGAATTGAGCTGAATTCTTATTGAAATTTAGTCTCAAAGACAGGAAAGGTCACTAAATTTGTAAAGTCTCCCTAAGGCAGACAACCCCACTTTCAGTTCAGTATATGACTTTGTGCCATCCCTCATAGACTTGAGGGTGTAACAGAGTGGCAGGTGTAGAATCTTACTTTTTAATAGAAGCCATTATTGGCATTTCAAGGATAGTGTAAAGTTACACATAAGTCAATTGGGAAAGTTCAGAAAAGCTAGATACCATATACAGGTAAAAAGATTGGAAATCATATAACACTTGGTTCCCAGCCTAGAGTTGCAAACTGGCTCTTCTGATGGCTGTTCTTCAACAAACATGTATGGAATTCCTAACTTTGGAGGTCTGAGGGAAGATATAAATTTGTATCATGCAGGAAACCAGGTATGAAAATAACTCTCCAAATTCAAGGCCTTACCTGCCTTTGGAGCACATAAGAGGGAACAATTAATTCTGGTAATAAAGTCATGAATGTCTCTACAGTATTTGGTTCTGGGCGAAAAGGCTAACTCTGCTGACAATAAATGCTGGAAATGAAATCTACACATGAATGCCTTGAGCTATGAAAACTAGCCCCAGGAAAGCCCCACTGCTTTAGGGCAGGCCAATTCAGAGGCACCACACAGAGCTTTCCTGGAGTGATAGTTACTGAGGCTCTGTGTGGTGTTTTTTGCATGGATGTTTTAAGCATCTTTTCTTTTCATCCCAATTTATCTTTCAAGACACTCTGGTAATGAGAAGGGAATAAGCATTCTAAAGCTATATCTTTGTTATGCCAGACTTTCTACTAAAACTGGAAAATTGAGGCAGGGCAGTTGTTTTCCTATAGGTAGATATGGGGTCTTTTGGAATTCTAGCAGTTAAGATAGTGCCTAGACAGTCCTGGTTTTAGTTCAGATATGTTGGGCTTTGGGGAAAGCATCTCAGAATGAGAAAAGAAAGACTTTAAAATGTTCTAGAAACATGGTCTTAGTTCATCTGTGAGAAAGGGAAAATAAAAATAGAGAAAGAAAAAGAAAGAAAAAAAATTCCTGACATCTTCAACTCCCTGGTTTTTAGGTAGACAATTTTCCCAGCACTCTCAAACAGAAACCAAGAATAGAGCTAAGACAAAAATGGAACCATCTTCTCTCTTTCCTAGCTATTAAAACACAATACTCCTTAAGAATAAGAGAAAAGTAATATTCTGCCTTTCCTGAAATATTATCCCCATCCCTGCCCTTCTCCCTTGCATTTCTAGTATCCCCAAAGAATAATCCAGTTATTTTGATAAAAACTGTCAGGAATACAGTGGAGTCAAATGTAAGTTCTAAAATTTATTGAGAACCTACTATGTGTAGGGTACTATACCTAGAGCCATCATCATCAAACATATATAATCTAACTTAACCCTTGTAGGTAGCCACCTTTTACTACTATTCTGATCTCCATCTTACCAAGGAGGAAATTGAAGTACACAGTGGTTAAGTAACTTGCTTGAGATACCCAGCTACAAATGGTACACATGAAATTAAAACCCAGGTCTAGTGAATCCCAGATCCCAGACTGTGAATTCTTACACACAGCACTCCCTTTCCACCAGCAAACCCTACCATATTTACTTTTTCCTTTGAGAAGTCTGCAAAAAGCAAAAGGATCTGAAAAAACAAACACAGCAGCCCATTCTAAACTGATTGAGATTCTATACAAATTAAATCCTTTATCTTAATTGCTTTTTGTAAATACAGCCTCCCATAGAGTGAACTTTTAGAAGCCTTTACTTTCTGAGCTCATTTTAATCTTTATAAGTACTCTGGGCAGTAAGGGAGCTGTTTCTTTCCCTGTCTGACACCTAGGGAAGCTGAGACACAGAACAAGTGACTCTTAGAATAGAACTACAAAGATAAGTCTAACATTTGAAATTATCGACTCCCAGATCCCAACTCTGTCCACCTAACCAAACTGTGTCTAACTCTGTGAAGCAGTTGAGAAGCCATACGCTTGGCCCTTACCTTAGTGCCTGGAACAGAGTGGAGGCTCAATAAATAATCAGTGAATGAATGAATGAATGAATGAATGAACAAATGAATAAACAAATGAGTGAATGAACACCAACCCAGTAACCACCCAGTCTTCTTTGGCATCTTTACCCTTATCTTAAACATGGGGAAACATGCTAAAAATCAAGTGACTCTTCCACAATCTCATGACTAGTTGCTGATTGAACTAAGAGCGCAGCCCAGTGTTCCTGACTCCCTGATTAGGTACCCGCAGCTTCTATTTACCCAAATGGGAGCAAGCTCTTGCTCCTTCATATTAGTTCTGTGAATCATTCCAGCACTGAAACATTTAGCAGCAAATTGAACAAATGTGAAGTTATACTTGCAGGCTTCCATAAAAAGTACAACAGAGAGTGTGAACAGATGAGACCTGGACTGTCCAAACTGAAGTCACTAGCTGCTTCTCATCCTGTGTCCCCAGTAGAATGGAACAGGGATTTCATGCATGGCCTTGAGTTGTGTCCTATAAAGAGAAAATGCTCTCTGAGGTGATTCTGTCCTCACCAGTACTTACCTTGTCACATCCATATGCTTGAATAAGGCCATCTGCTTTTTACAATTTCTTCTCTTAAGCAAAGGCTAAAATTTGCAGGAAAAAGGGCACAGAAATTGTTAAAGTACCAGCTAGTGTAGACAAACGTGTTTTGGGGTCTGGAATCTTGCTGTTCAGCGTGTGTCTGGGCACCAGCATTATCATTAGATGGTAGAGCTCATTCAGAATGCAAACTCTCAGGCTCTATCCCAGTCCCACTGAATAAGGATCTACATTAAAAAAAATTTTCTTAACATTTATTTATTATTGAGAGACAGAGCATGAGCATGGGAGGGGCAGAGAGAGGAGGAGACACAGAATCTGAAGCAGGCTCCAGGCTCTGAGCTGTCAGCACAGAGCCCGACACAGGGCTTGAACTCACGAACGCAAGATCATGACCTGAGCGGAAGTTGGATGCTTAACCGACTGAGCCACCCAGGCACCCTAAGGATCTACATTTAAACAAGCTGTTTCCTATGCAGGGGATACATATGCACTTGAAGGTTTGGGAGGTAGTGGTCGGGAAGCTTCTGATGGTAGTTGGTAATGATGATATTTTTCATTTGCCTAGATATCCTTTTATAGACGCATTTGCTGAGGGTATTTATTTTATATACACTTTTGTCATGCTAACTGTAGGCCAATCACCAGTCTAGCATGTGGGATGTACTATTTCACTTAATTCCCATGACAACTCAATGAGGTATTAACTATTATTACTATATTACAAATGAAGAAAATGAGGCACAGAGTAATTAAGACATGTACCCAAGGTCCCACAGCTAGGAAATGAAATCACCAGGATCTCAGGGCAGAGTCTGGCTCCAGAATCTGTGCTGTTGAGGACTCCTGAAGTCATCCTAAGCTCTACAGACTACACCCTAACCTCACAACTAAAGCCTATCAAAACATGTTCAAGAGTAACTTGGCTTTTCCTGTCTAGGAGAGTTATCTACACATTCTCTGAAATGGTGAGTTTATAAAATTCACAAAAAAACATTTTCAGTGTTCTATTTTTTAGAAGTCCTATTGGAACTGAGCTGTTAAAATACTATTAAAAAATAATAATAATAAAAATAATAAATTAGTAAATAAACTACCTCTATTGACCTCCACTAACTTGTCTTTCTTTCTTAGTTATTGGTTTAAAATGAATCCCTGGAAAATAAATGGGGCCATGAGAGATGTCTTACTTTTGAGCTTATTCTAGGGGCCACCATGAGCATTCCTCAAAAAACCAATTAATCCCAACTATTAGCAATGCCACTTTATACTTATTAACAATCACCCTATGAAACAAAGGTCTTTCCTTAACTAGTTTGAATTCCCAGGAATGATGGTTTTTAAGGTTGGGCCATGCAAATATCTGTGTTCCTTTTCCCTACCCACCAACTCCTACTCCCATCCCCCAAATGGTTCAGGTATTCAATTTGTTTAGATCATAAGGAGTGAAGTGAGGGGTGCCTTTTACAGACTTCTGCACAAAATAACTGCAGTAAAGCTTGTGGCTGAATTATTTTCTCATTCTCTTACTGTGCAGAATTTTAGATTTCAGAATAAAGAGCCCTTATTTCTCATACATCCATCCATTTTCTAAATCTCACAGAACTTTCCCCTGTAGAGAGAAAATGGGAGAGTGAGTTCTGTTTGGGCCCGTATTTCTCAACCTTTGTGAAGCAATGATCTCTTTTGATCAACCTAAAAATTTTGCCCCAAAGTTTCTTACTTTCCACTTGGTCATCCCTTCCCTATTCACTTGAGGGAAACTTCCTGATGTATCATGCCAGAGAAGATTTAGTCTAGATTTTGGAAGATTTGCTTTCCGTGGATGGTGTTATAGAAACTATAAGGCATTTTTGTTTTCCAAGTATTTCACAGTATAATACTAAGTTGTGTATTCCAGTTCCATGCCAAGCCCCATCCCCAGCCCTACCTCCATGGAGACTGAGCTACATCCCCTCTTCTATCCTAAGAATCACTGAGAGAGCAAGTCCATAGGTGACCCCTTCCTCTGATCCCTCCCCAGCCCTTAATACTCTTGCCCTATTTCCTCCCTCTCTTTCCTTTGGTCCTTCTTCATTTTCCATTTCTTGGGCTAATTGTCCCCTTACTGATTTCTGTTTCTCTTTTCTCTCTCTAACTGCTTTTCAACTTTGCTACCATTGTTGGAATGTAGAGTAAAGATGCTGGTATCAGGACTTTGGTTATGTTGGATGAACAAGGAGGTAAGTTGAGATTTCTTCAGTAAGAACAATTCCTCATCTGAATAAAGTGCATTTTCAAAAAATTATTTTTGCATACACAGGTGGTCCTTTTGACACGTGTTACACACATGTAGGAATATGAGGGTTCTAGAGTTTTCATCGTCTTGCTTTTCCCCCTTTCTTTGTTGAAAACACTGGTAAATGTATGGGAGTATTGAGGCCTTCATGACTGATTGAATGTTACTACTCTCCCTGTTATATATGTTGGAATAACAGAATTTTGAAGGCAAAACTCATGTGTTTGTATTTTCTTTTAATGGTAGTATTTTGGACAGTTTGAGAATTCTCTGATTCCCCCTTATCCCCAGTTTTCCCCATAAATTTAGTTTCTTGTAATAATCTCTAGATAGAATGAGAGAATAATATATCACATTGTCCATTTCTTCTGACCATCCTAATTCAGTGTCTGGCAGTTTTGATTTCCACGTCATCATGAGGATTCCTTAAATAATTAGAAGCTGTCTTTAACAGGATAGAAGCTGAAGGAGATTATTGGAAAATGGGAAATTGAACCACTTAAAATATTTAAATTGTTTTTTAAATTATTATGGAAGTGCTAGAAGCAATGAAAATCAGAGTATCAAGGAAAATCATCTCTGTACTCTAAAGTGGAAGCTAGAAGGGTAATATTTTTTTTTCTCAATACATCTAGTCATATGGCAATTTTTATTTAATGCTAGTCACAAGTTAGTTACCTGATTCTATTCTGAATTCTTATCATAACAAACAAATTTTTGAGAACTTTTTTCTTGTTATTTATATTTTTGAAAACATTAGAAAATTCTTAGGAATCATGAGAAAAATTTTTTTAATGTCAAAGATAAAAACGTAAAATGTATTCACGACATGGGACACCACAAGCCAACTTCTGAAATAAATGAACCTCAAAAGAGGTTCATACAGCCATACAGATAGCAGATAGCAGACTTAAGGCATTTCCGTAAAATACAGACAGACCTGCATATCATCAAAGAAAAGGGCAAAACCTACAAGCAAAATGGATTTAAGATATAAATAGTCAATTTGTAAATAGACGTATGAAGCCATGCCTGAACCAACAACAATAATGAGATGCCACTCTTTAGAACAGACTGATACAAATTTTTAAAATTGATAATAACCAATGCTGTGAGTGTTTTGATAACACAGAGATTCTCAATGTACAGATAGGCACTGTAAACTGATAAAAATTTTTGAAGAGTAATGTCATGATCCTTTAAATTATGAAGTGCACACATCTTTGACCAAAAAATTCTACTTCTAGAATTATATGCTGTAGATATACACTGACAGCTATAAGAAGAGAAATATACATGCCTAACCTATAATAGTGTAAAACTGGAAACGGCCTAAATGTCTATCAGTGGGGAGAGCAACCAAATTATGTTCTGGCCATAAAGAAATATTCTGCAATCATTACACTAAATGAGATAAATCTTTACCAACTTCTGAAGAGTTAGGGCTGGGACATGGAGGAACTAGTGGAAGGTATCATTTGGGATCCTCTGGGAAGCAAATGCTAAGAATCAGAAGTGTTTGAGATCTATTATGGACACCTGTGATGAGTCAAGAGATGAGGAGCAGGAGTAGACAGGGACAGCCAGTCAGATTGACACAGGTCTGACACTTGTAAGAGGAATGGAGGGGAGGAGGTTTGGGAAGGAAGAGTCTCAGACTGCAATACTGCTCTGAGAAAGTGTCAGCCAAGCTGACGGGGAGCCCAGTAGCTAAGATAACCTAATGATAGCCCCGTGATGGGCAGGAATACCTCATCTTTAGTGATTCCATTGTGCTCAGCTCTAGGCTAGAAGCGTCCCAGTGATGCTTGAAGCATGGTCTCCATGCAATTGCTTTGGCGGATCCCATAGGTGCATCAGCTAGAGATGTGAACTAACTACAAATTCCCTCTTGAAGAGAGTTCTGAGGGGCACATCTTCATGACTGTCATATAAAGGCTTTTGTTTCTATATTATGTATTTGTATTGAACTTTGTCAATAAATAGATACCAACCAATTTAAAAAAAAAACAAAAGAAAAAGCTTTTAAAAGCAATTTAACATCAAGCCCAACACTTCCCTGCAATTTTTGAAATACGAATTATCAAAAGGTGTATGTAAGTAAGGGAGTCTAGTGAAGTAGTTGTCTTTTGAAGGAATTACAGTAGCTGTGGCAATCTTCAGAACTCCCCAAATGAAGTTGTTATAATTGTGAGACTTGCTGGCTTGGTCTGTGTAACAATGTGCCAGATTTTGAAACTCAGGACATAGCAAATCATTTAAAAAAAAAATTAAACAGCAGGTGCCCATGTAGAAGAGCAGTACCTCATTTCCAGAGCTAAATTGATACATATATACCCAAATAATTAGGAGTTCCATCTTATTAACTGTTTTTGTTAGTAATTTGTATGTGAAGGGAGTAAAAAAGGGAGCATGATAATTGGAAGGAAGCTTTCAGAAAGGCTCAAGATGATGCTTTTTTCCCCCCAATATTGTAATGCATTGACATGAAGACTTGGAAAATAATACATACAAATGTGGAATCAAGAGAAAGTGGGGCGCCTGGATGGCTTAGTAGGTAGAGCGTGAGACTCTTGATCTCGGGGTTGTGAGTTCAAGACCCACATTAGGCATAGAGCCTACTTAACATTAAAAAATTAAATAAATTTAAAAAGAGAGAAAGTGAATAACATGCTTACTTGAGTTGCAGATTTCATTGCACTTTGATGAAGAAAATCTAGAAATAAAATTTGCCAAAATCTCCACACAAAAATATATGATTCATAAGCATAAATGATTCCCAGGAGCATCTATATATTATTCTCTGAGAAAGAAAGCAGAATAACAGATTTCCCCCCAAGATAGTTAATGTTCTCAGCTCAAACATTTCATTTGTGGCCACATCACAGTAAATGCTGAATTCTTTGGTTAAACATATTTTCTAGAATACTTTCGGTTTTACCAGATGCATGGTAATTACATTGGTACTGAGAAAAAAAAAAACATGCAACTGTAAAACCTCCAAAAGCAAGTGGCTTCTGCCTGGTCTTTAGTGGTACACACGTTCCATTTATACTATAAGGTGATTAGGACCTTTTAAAATGACAGATGAACATATCTTCACAACTATCTTCACTGCCATGGTAAATGCATTTTAATTCTGTGTATGCTGTGTTTAATTGTTTAGATCAGTAACTGCTTTAAAATGTCTCTCCAGTTATGCTCTACTAATTTTGTCTATGCCTCAACACCAAAAATGTTGATTGCTTCTACCCTGCAGCTGCACAGGAGTTTCAAGAAACAGACATCCTTCTAAAGAACCATTCCAGGTTGTCCAGCCAAAGGCTTGCACTCAGCAATTCTTTATGGGATTCTTGTTTTATACCCAGGTATCAGGAGACACCAAGGAGCACTGAGCATGACAGATGGCCCTGGAAATGCACTGATTCCTGGGACTTTTATTTCTCTAGAAAACTTGTCTCCAAGTGAAATCCCCATGAAACCAACCTCATCACTAATGTGGGCTAATTTAACCTTTCACCTCCTTATCTCTTATTCCTTTTGTTGGCCTTTGCTGGGTTATGTGTTTGTTTCAATGCTGAAGACTCCGCTCTTGAGACAATCCCATGGGATCAATTTCAAACTAAACAGGGAAATCTTTGACCTTTGCCTGGCAGAGTAAAAGCAAAGTAAGTCCTCTCCCAGAGTGACTGCCGACTTTCTTAAAAGGTTCATGGAGGTACAAAGTAGCATTTGAGAAAACATTCCTCTTGCTAAAGTCTACACACCAATATCTGTTATGAATGACTAAAGCTGCACTATGGTAGCCACTAGCCACACGTGACTATTTAAACTTATTTAATGAATTTCCATATGTTCATCAATGCTAAGGAAAATGAAAATCATGTAGGCAGCATCTGGTAACTGAATATACTCAGGAAGGCTTGCACACTGGGTCAATAGCATTGACATCTTGCTATTCTTCTACTCTGTGTTTTTAAACCAGGTCGAGGCTTCTAAGGGCCTTATGTTGCCTTACTTAAATAAGATTAGTAGGAAAGGTCTCTAAACTTAGATCCCTGAGCATCCTGCCATTGGTGGATCTATCACAAGTAACCAGTCATCCAAACATGGCGAAAGAAAGTACTATCTCTTGCCCCAACATATAGCACCATCTACTGGAATACTTCTCCTAACCCAAAATGTTACTATCTTCCTAGTCTCCAGGAAGAGACAGAAAACAACCAAAAAGCAAGCTTAGGGAGGTAAGGAACAATCAACAATGGACAGTACATTGCATCAGTCAGTTGGATGCTACTGTCCACCCTGGAATGGAATGAGGATATTGATTACTTTCAAGGATTTGCTGAGAGATTCCTCACAGAAATCCATTGAAATTGTATGAAGTCCCAATATGCCAAACATCCACAAACATAACAGTACACTCTAAAAATGAAAAGTTAGAATACCTATGACAAAATGGTTCCACATGTTTTTAATTAAAGGTTTGACTCAATTCGGTAAAATGATCAATTCAACCAATATTGGTAGCTATAACATAGTTTTCTGAATCAACTTTTCCGTAAGAGTTTTGGCATCCCTCTCTTCGCTATGACCTTTGCCTAACAATCTGGCAACCCATGATAGAACCCAGCTTTTAGGAATACCGATTGGGACCAGCCTGTTTGTTTTTATATTTTATTTTGAATTCCTGGTTCAGAAATACAACACTTGTGGACCAATTCACATTTTTATTTTATTGCCTTTTATTTTTATTACTGCCTAATCCCTGGGGCTATGGTGGGTGGGGCTCCTGAAATGTTGTATTTTTAGCCAAAATATTAACTCAGGAGAAACTCCTTGGGAAGGACAAATGCCGGAATATGTATGTCCATGCCATAATCTGCGTGTATTTCAGCTGGTATTAGTGGAATGCAGCTTGCTTTCCCTCTGAGTCCAGATGTTTTTCAATCCCATCCTAACCCAGCACTCCAGAAAGCTATTATCAATTATTCCATTGGGATTTCTGTCTGTACTTAACATGGTTCTTCTTTTGACAATGTTGAGCTGTGCCTCTCCCTCTCAATCCCCTCATTCAGTAGTTATTATTTTTTTTTTAATCTGCAGACTAGTTTATTACATTCTTTAACGGGAACTAGAATAAAGTCTTTAGAAAGGTACAGAATCTTCTAGGATGTCAAGAGTTGTCATCAATTTTTTTTAAAGTCTTTTTAAAGATTTTCTTAAAGACATTACTATACCTATACATACTCAGCAAAAGTTCACCAGCACAACACTGTTATTTCTTCCAGCTATCCAACGCTGGAGAAACACCTAAATTTTGCCTTCATCCATCATTTGAGGTGCATAGCACAGGTAGCAGATTCCAAATAAGCTAGATTCTATCCTTTGTCCCACAAGAGAGAACACAATGGGCTCTTGATTTCCAAATGGACAGTTTCCCCAGTTTGGGTCACCAAGGAACTTAATCTTCATTTTTTGGAATGATAATCTTCACTCTACAATTTAATGTGAAATTGTTTTTAAATGATTATTTATTCCCTTAGACTGGAAATGTATTTATCAGTTTTATTCTAATCAAGCCTTTATTCCCAGAAGCATGTGTACATGGAAATGTAGATGAAAAGAGGGATGGAAGTGTAATTAGGTTTTGTAACTAGATAGGCATTGCATTGTTCCTTCCCTTTAACAGTCTTAAAAGCTGTTTTAAAAACCCCTTTACTGAACATGTAATTTACTCAATTTGGTGACAACTGTTGAAAAATTAATCAGATTAGTGAATGTAACCTTGGCAACCCAGAAGCACAAGCCAGTTTTATGGCTATTGATCTATGTCTCAGATACACTTGGGTCGGCTTTGCTGGGAGTGATGACTCTATGTTCCAGCCTGCCACCCCTCCTCCAGAGCCCCAAGCATTTGTTTTCCCTGCTGTCTGCCTGGGTTTGGGATCTAACATGCCCCCCATTGTAGAGACTGGGAAATCAAGTGAAATGCCTTCCAGAATTTGCATAGCAAGTAAGTCAGGATGAGAGAGGAATTTAAATGTTCTGGTACTTGGCATATTACTCTGTTGATGTTGACTTTTTTTTTTTAACAGTGTCTATGGATTAAGTATTCAAAACCCAAAACTGCCCATGGCCTACCTTTGGCTAGACAGCCAATACTAGGGGAAAAAAGATCCAATACCCATTGCTAATTATCGCTGTAATTATTTTCCCCAAAGAAGATTGATTCTGTTTTCTACCTGTACCTGATCGAGGATGCTTAAAGCCAAAAGATAGAGATAGTTAAAATTGAAGCAGATACCTTCTCTAGTGGCATGAAATCTGAATGCCTAAAACATAAGCTAACACCCTGTTTTTCTTTCTCTCGGGTTTCACTGGTGTCTGAGTAAGTGAATATGCTGTGCTGTTTTCCTGGACACTCAGAATCAAACAGGCCTACCTACCCCATCCCATCGTGTCTGAATTACAACTATTTTGAGCATCATTTCTGTTCGTTTCCTTCCACCTATGCCTGTGTAGGGCAGCAGCACCAGTCTACAGCAATGCATCCTCTTGGACCATGCATTGTAATATCTTTCTCTTTCAAATTCCGTTCCACATAGTCATTTCTCATGTTCTGTTGGAAACCCCCAAAAAATTCATTCCACACTGTCATCCCTTTGTCCTAACCAGAACAACTCGATCGTGTCGAAGAAGGCATGAACCATATCAACCAAGACATGAAGGAGGCCGAGAAAAATTTAAAAGATTTAGGGAAATGCTGTGGCCTTTTCATATGTCCTTGTAACAAGTAGGTACTGGGTACCAGCTCTAATCTGTGGCGTCCAGTTTTCTTTCTTTCTTTCTTTTTATTTTTTTCTTTTTTAATGTCAAAGTGAATGTCTGAAGTTTTGTCTTTTTTTTCTTTGTCCTTTTCCATCTGCTTCATTCTGTGGGGATAAAATACTTGTGTTTAATCAGAACAACTGGAACGCATTGAGGAAGGGATGGACCAAATCAATAAGGACATGAAAGAAGCAGAAAAGAATTTGACGGACCTAGGAAAATTCTGCGGGCTTTGTGTGTGTCCCTGTAACAAGTAGGTGCTGCCTGCCTGCCTGAAGCTTTGGTTTCCCAAGGCCCATCTCCAAGCCTTGACAAGCTCATTCCTGCCAAGCACAGAGGCAGGATGAGCATGTGGCATGCAGAACAGATCAATACCGTCTCCAATGTATTCATCTCATAGCATAGATGATATTAGTAGGAGTTACTGTTAATGCATTAAAAATCAGGCATACTACAGTGAAAGCTTCACTGTCAGCAACTTTTATTGACGAACGTTTCAACATTTTCCAGAAAGTGTACCTTGAGCCAGAGACCAGCCTCAAGAAAGAGGCGCCCAGGGAATTTTCTTTTCCCCCAACCCCAAAAGCCAAAATTGCAGAGTTAGAAAAGACTGGGGGGTGAGTTTGGAAGTCGAGAAACACATATGTCATGGTTTGATTTTTTGGAAGAAAAAGAGGCCAGTAATTTGGCCTAAGCAAGCATCCGTAAGATAGAGAGTATGAAAGAGATTCCCCTACCAGTTACCAAATCTGTCCAGCGATTAGACTATAGATGCCATAGCTGCACCCACTGCAGAGGCCATGAGCCCTTCAGCAAGAAGTGCTCAAGCTTTACTCAAATTGGACCCATCCCTCCGAAATTCTTCCTCTTGGAAGATCTACCTGTACACTGCCTAAAATGTTGAAATGTGTAGATTTTGCATGCACGACGTCACAAAACATTCAACTGTCCTCCAGGTTCTGCAACGCTTTTTTGGAATGTAGCAGAAATGTGACATGTGGTTATAAAGGTTTGCAACAGAAGGAACCTGAAAATGAGGGTTCTGGAAGATAGTCTCATTTGACTAGCGGTGAAAAAAAATGCATGAGTGGATTGTCCAACATGCATTTGGAAAATTAAACCCGTACCCAATCTCCCTCACTCCTCCCACCTCCCTTTGAACAGAAGCTTTTCCCCTAAAAGCTCTCCTGATCCTAGCTTTTAGAACAGCAATTGATGTTATTTCTAGCTGATTATATGACCATTCACATCCTTTAAACTTTGAGGCTGATTTTAAAATATCCCACTTCCTATTTAGGAGGGGGAGGGGCTCAATTTACAAATAAATTTAAAACTGTTTTAAAAGAATGATCTACGGTAAAGCCTGATTAACTGGAATCTAGCTAACTGGAACCTTCAAATGTATTGATACTTTTGCTTCCGTCCACTTTTAGTAAAAAGAGACAATTGAGCAAAGTGGGGGTGGAAATCACATCAGAGACTTAAAATGGTTTTCCTTGAAGGGCAACCTGGGAAGTTTGCATTCTGCCACTCAGTCTACATCCTATAACTTCCATACCTAAGGGAACCAAACAATAAGAGTTGATCTTCAGAAGAAAGGCCATCAGGCACATCAGGAGAAACTATAACCAAGGAAAAAGTCAGTCATGTTCACTACCCTAAAACTCTAAAGCAGGAAAGTGGCTTGAGAATCTAACAGATATTCAACAATCACCCCTGAAACAAAATTTTCCTCCATGGCCCACTGTTAATTAAGAAAGGCATTTAATTCACCAAGATGACTCATTGCTATGCATTCCAGTTAGTCAAGATTTACCTGTATATCCTTTTCAGTGGCCACTTGTCCCCCCAGGTGAGATTTCCACCTGTTTTGCGGTGAATTCCAACAGATACAATTTCCCCATTCTTCAACTGTGTGGAGAAAGTGTGGAGGCAGGCCCAACCCCTGTATGGATTCTAATGTTCAGATGAAACGAATTCCTATGAATTCCACATAGTAGTTGGCACTAATTCCTTATTGCACAAGAGACCCTAACTGAGCTTCAAAGCTTGACTGAAGTGTTCCCTATTGTGTGTAAATAATGCTTTAAAAACCATGTGTCACAATGCAGTAGCTGGTGGTGCCCTGGACTCTCTGAGGGCTTCGCCCTGTCTCAGCATGTTTCGAAGGACTATGGTAGATGTACGGCAGTTATGTGAGTCTATGTGCAGCATTGTGGGTGCAGTGATTCGCCTTCTTTCAGAAACGCAAACTTTCCCACCCCCTTGACTTGGCCAAAGATGGTATACCAGATATTTTACATAGCAGAAAACATCACAAGGTCCATATAACTTCTTTTAATGGGAGGAGGGAGGGGATGGGGAGTTGGAAAAAAACAAAGCCAGACTCTGAGCTCTATTAAATTAGTTTTTGGATGCTGTCCCACTGAGTGGGCCCATGGCTCTTTAGCACAGTAAATTCTGACAGCTCAGGGCTGTGGAGTTATACACTAGATTGTGGGAATTGCTGAAATTCCATTTGTACAATTTTCCAATTTATCTCCAGTGTTGCTTGGTTCTCAATCTGCAAATGTTAGTATTAGAGCCAGTTTTAATAGATGGCTGTGATTCTCTAGTGCATGAAAAAAAAGGGGGGGAGGGCTAAATTCTGTTGTCTTATAATGGAAAATGTGAACATGGGACCAAAGGAAGCTCTCTTGTTTTTTGGATGAAAAAGCATATGGTTTCTACTATGCAAAGAACCTAAAAACATCTTTGATTGCCTTAATCCAACACACCCACCAAAATATGCTGCACATGTTTCTATTGGGCACAACAGGTATGCCTGGATTTTAAGTTTATCTCCAAGGCAGCTCAGTGAAATATGGCCCATGGAGACCACACCAGTTCCAGACCACTCTCCCCTGTCACGCCCCAGGATAGCCTGAAGTAGGAGTTTGTAATCACTCCCACCCTGCCCACCCCCCAGCCTGACAAAGAAGCTACTGAACCTGCGTTTCAAATCCTCATGAAGGCTATTACTGTCCTGCTAGTGCCTTTTTCGAGAATGGTCAACTCCTGGAGTAGTTTGGCTTAAATGAGAATGCTTCACTTTCTACTCATGCCTGTAGCTGGTGCATGAAGAAGACATAGAGGGATTTCCTTTTCTGGTGCTAGATGGCTTGTTCTCTCTTCTATTTTCCTGCATTCATTTCACTATGCCTCTTTTACTTTTTGTCTCTGTGGACAAAGGTTTGTACATCAACTAGATGTATAGTGACTGTTTGGAAGTACCGATATATTATCTAATTCAAATCACACTAGAGGCAACTCAAAGACCACCACCCTTGGCCAACCACCAGTCCATTATGTCCTTCATGCAGAGTTGGAATAGCTAGTTCTGTACATGCATTGGGGGGGGAAATTAAAACAGGGAATCTGCATGATGGTGTGTAAAAACTCAGTTAAGTGTGTTTTTCTTGATGACAGTGTGTTGCTGTGGTGTGATGTACACACTCTACTTGGCAGTCTTGTTATGTGTCTGTCTGCCAGTATGTTTTTCTGTGTGTTTTGTGTCTCAAAATATAACCATGCCACTGAAATAGAACTGAATGTCCTCCAGCTACCTTAATCTTTGTCTTAAATCCAACGAAACTGCAAAAAGAAACCAAAACAAGAACAACCTTTGGGGCAAAGGTTACAGTCTAGACAATTGCAATTGGCTCAATTGGAAATGAAATGCTGAGTAGCTGAGGCATGGTGGTGGCCAACTGTTTCGGTCCAGATTATGATATATCGGTATTCTCTAATGCCTCAAATTAAAACCCATTTGCTTGGTTTGGTTCTTCGCTTGAAGAGGTAACCATTGTTGTGAGCTTGATGCTCCACCCCCTTGCCTTGTCACTCACCCTCTCTTTTGCATAGGCTTAAATCAAGTGATGCTTACAAAAAAGCCTGGGGTAATAATCAGGACGGAGTGGTGGCCAGCCAGCCTGCTCGTGTGGTGGATGAACGGGAGCAGATGGCCATCAGTGGTGGCTTCATTCGGAGGTGAGCTGTGTGCAGCCAGTCCTATAGCAGTTATCTATTATTGAGTAACAAATCACCCCAAGCTGAGTGGTTCTTAAAGCAACAACCATTTTACTGGTTACTTATAAATATGTATGTTGGCTGGACAGTTCTTCCAAGAGCCCCTCTTGGGATCCCTCATTACATGCAGACTGGCGCGGGATCACCCAAGATGGTCTCACTCAGTTGTCTGTTGGTTGGCTGGGCAGGGCACCTCATTCTCTTCCGTGTAGTCCCTCCAGCAGAAAAGCCCTGGTTTCTGACGTCGTGGTGGCAGCATTCCAAGCATTGTGCTCCAACACACAAGCACTTACCACAAACCTTGTCAGCTTTGCCAGTTTCATCAGACAAAGCAGGTCATGTGACCAGTATCAGTGCAGCAGAAAATGGGCATCTATCTCATTCCACAAACTTAATTGAACAGAACTTACTAAAGAGATTGTTTATAGAGGCATGGGCAGGGCTAATAACAAGCAATAGTAAATCACTTGTGGACTAGCAGCAGCAGGAAGAGTCCTAAAGGGACAGGAGCTATTGTTAGAACCTGACAATAGTTACCACTGTGGGTGAGAGACTGTAGAGAAATGCAGCTGTTGCAAAACCAGCAGGAAACGAGAAAGGGAAATAAGTGCCCTCACTCCTGTCTCCTCTTGCCCTCCAGTATCTCACTGGTCACCACCAAAGTCTAGCTGGAGGGTAAGAGAAGCTGGGTGATGTAGTTGTAGAGAGGCCAGCATCTCTGGGGAGAGAGCAAAACCAGTCAAACAATGGATCTGGGGGTACAAATAGAGAATAACAAGCATACCTGACTTCTTATTTCCTTTGAGACCTGGAAGCAAAAGCCAACTTAAATACCCATTTTTAAAATCTCAAATTACACAGATCTGCCTATCCAGAATTCAGCTCTCAGGAGCTAGGAAACAAAATAATAATGACAAATATTCCTGTTGTTAAAAAGAAAAGGGAAAAAAAACCCGATTCCTTTTTACAGGCTACTATGGAGCTCAGCAGTGACTAGGGTACCATTGACTAGAGTGGTGTACAGATAGTTACACATCTATCTGTTCCTGGACCATTGTAGCTGATATTACCAACCAATAATCCAGATTCAAGTGACAGCTTACTGTCACTTAGGTATAAGGTCTATAAAGCCTCATAGTTGACAATTCTATTCTTGCTTCTATTTGCTCCCAGGGAAACTAGACCAAGCATTCTCAATCCTGGGTGCACATTAGAGTACCTGAGGCTATTTTTTTTAAAACATTGGGACTTGAGCCTAACCTACACCAACTGAATCAGAATCTCTAGTAGTGAGACCCAGGCATCTGTGGTTTTTAAAGCTCAGGTGATTTGTTGAGAATCATAGAACTAGAAGTAGGCCTTAGCTGTTGATGATCATTAAAATAAACTTTTATGTTAAAAAGCTAGGAAGTTCTCCTTTAATTTCCCCTGGTCTCGTCTGCTTTAAAAACTTTAATGAAACAGTCAACTCTGGAGGTTACCATGGGGAATGGGTTTTTTACCCCTCTGGACATTTTTAGGCTATCACCATCTGCAGTGGTAAAATGTTAATTAGCCAGTACATTCTAGAATGAGTACTTACCACTTGCAATAAAGAGCTACTACCTTTGTAACTTTCAAGCTGAGCTATGAAAAAATGGCAAGATGGTAAGGCACTTTGAGAGCCAACTCCTTCCTCCCCAAAATGGGACAATAATCTTTTATCGCAATTTCTTCCCTTGAAATCACCCATTTGCAATGCCACCAAAACCCCCATTGCATTGAAATCGGAGCAAATAGAAATCATCTGGAACAAGTAGCTCCCTTTGGAGTTCTTGGGAGCAAGCTGGATTAAGGGGCAGACTGTAATTATCATTACCCTTCCCATGGATGTTTGTCCCAAATGGGGAAGAACATGAGCAGAGAAATTCTCTGACTTAACACAATAAGCCTTTTCTTTCATTCTAAATTTAACTCTTGGAGACGTTGGTTGACATCTCAGAAGGAAAATACAGTTTCTAACTAGTTCCATCTTCATTCTCCGACTTATAATGCTCCCAACTAAAATGACTTTATTCCTAAAAAATGAAACTTGAGATAAACATATGAAGAGAGGAAGTGATGAGCTGGTGGAAATGAGAGAAGTAGATAATCTATTTAATATGCCTTCTTTATAAACTCAAGCGTTCAAAAATGAAATTTAAAGATTAGTTTCTATCGTAGGGGCACCTGGCTGACTCAGTCAGTGGAACATGTGACTCTTGATCTTGGGGTTGTGGGTTCGAGCCCCACGTTGGGTGTAGAGATTACTTAAATATTTAAAAAAATTATTTTCGGGGCGCCTGGGTGGCTCAGTCGGTTAAGCGGCCTACTTCAGTTCAGGTCATGATCTCGCGATCCGTGGGTTCGAGCCCCGTGTCGGGCTCTGTGCTGACAGCTCAGAGCCTAGAGCCTGGAGCCTGTTTCGGATTCTGTGTCTCCCTCTCTCTGACCCTCCCCCGTTCATGCTCTCTCTCTGTCTCAAAAATAAATAAACGTTGAAAAAATTAAAAAAAAATTATTTTCTAATGTATAAAAGCTAAAATGTTCTCATATTGAACAGAGTGAAGGTAGATAGGATTGATACCTAGGCGTCTACAGATTTTCCCTAAGCTTTGAGTCCTTGGTATTTGAGATTTTTCTCACATTCTACCTTCTAAAAATTGCCATTTTGACTCTCAGGGTAACAAATGATGCCCGAGAAAATGAAATGGATGAAAATCTGGAGCAGGTGAGCGGTATCATTGGGAACCTCCGTCACATGGCCCTGGATATGGGCAATGAGATTGATACACAGAATCGCCAGATCGACAGGATCATGGAGAAGGTAAGCTTGTGGCAGTTAACAAGTTTCCACTGTTCATTACTTCTTCTGAAATAACCACTGAGGAAGGATGAAGGACATAATAAGACCCTCAAGCCGTGATACTGGGTTCAGGCACACCAATAGGTGGAAGTTTCCCCTTATTTTCCAAGACACAAATTCACCAACATATAAGTAAACAAGAGGGTAGAATCTAGCAGATATTCCTATTTCAAGCATTGTGCTAGGCACCAAAGGACATAAATATGAGGACATCATCCCCACTAGTAAGAAACTCACAGCCTATGGGAGGCAGTGAGCCTCCAGATGAATTTATATAATTTGCCAAGAGAGCCACACATAAAATTCAAAGTAGGGTTAGATGAGGGAAGATTTCAAGAGTTAAGTTATAGGACAGTCTCCCAAATAAAAGTCAAATTGAGCCTTGAAGGTTGGTTAGGAGCTTGTCAAGAGATGATGTAGGAATATAATCAGGAAATATGGGAAAGAGTACTTACTTTAGTTTAACCAGAAAATGAATATGAGCTTTGATTTTATAAATGCCAAAGCTTTCATGATAGTTCAAAAAGGCCCACATTCCTTTTCTAGTTCAGCAGTTCACATGTCCAGATCTCAAAATAGAGAGCATAATCTCGTGAAGTTGAATTCACACAAGGACACCAGATGTGGCTCTAAGACTGAACCCCCTGGTGTCAAGAGGCATAAGGAAAAGTGGAGAGAATAGAATGGGAAGGAATGGGTTTGGGGGCTTGAGATTGGAAAAGAACAGAAAGAAACACTGGGTAGCTTTTATAAAAAGATTTGGGGCACCAAAACCTGATATCCCACACTATACAAATCTGACATACTTTCTATGATCTTGTATTCTGTCCCCTCCCCAATCAATAGAGTCCTGAATATTGCTTATAATCTCCTAAAATGTCAAAATGACAACAGGAAGAAAGAGATGCATTATAAGTTTAGTGGCCATCATGCATCTATAATCAATTCTAGTTGGCTAATCTTATATTGTATGACTTTATTCCCTGGAGGATGTTGAAGTTCTGAGCCTGAAGCCCTGAGTTTCTTCTAAATAATTCATTCCACTTTGGTGAGCAGAGAAGCATGCTTTGAATCAGAAGGCTAAATACTGAGTTTCTTGGAACCCAAGACTTGAAAAAGGAAGTAGACATAAAGGGAATACTTTGCCTTATTGTGCTCTATGTGCCCCATATTAAAAATATCTGATTGCATAATATTTTGCCCGATCAATATTGAGCTATGTAAATGTCAGTGCTGGTTAGCAAAAAGCTTGTGCTTTGCTGACTTTTGCAAGTCATGACATACTTATCCTTGCTAAGAGCCTTTGATATGCTAAAGCTTTTAAAGCTGTACAAATCAATAGATTTTACAACAATATTGAGAGTTTCAAAAAGCACTGGAGCCAACACAGACTGACCTGCCCATGATGGCCCAGAAAAATGAACTAAGAAATAATTGCTGAACCACCTTCCATCAGGAAATGATTTGAAAAAACAAGAAGTACTCATTTTCTGTCAATGGACCCAATTTACTCACGGATGTAGAGAGATAATGTACCTCTATCTCAGAGTTCCAGAAGGAGAACTTTTACTAAGAGAGAGGGGTCAAACCTTTATTGATGGAGTTGGACTTTAAGCACAAAAAGTGTTCCTGGAAAGGCAAGTGGCATCTTAATTTTGCCACTTTGCATTTCTAGTTCTCTTCTCTAGGGAAAACCTTTCATTTGGGGCCCAATTTACTACAAGGGCAAAGACATATGCAGCCATGAGGTATAATTGGAAGGCAGGCAAGTGGATGGGAAATAGCCGTTATGGTTTGTATCATCCTTTTAGGTGTGGAATTGCTTAAGAAGTGAGAGAGGGGTCTAGTTGCCTTCGAATAACCAGCCTGGGTCTTACTCCCCAAATCATAATCTAAACATGATTAGATAGAGTCCATTTCAACCCAGCGTTGCCCCAAATGATACATGTTATATGAGCTGCACAATTATTAATAGACTTCTACCTTCTCATGTAAATTCTCACTTCTGATAACAGGTAACAGTTTAGAAGGTCTCCTGCATATTTAAGAGTAAATTAAAATCACACTGTAAGAGTAAAGAGAATCCTCTGATGTTTCTCCCATATTCTCTCATGACTCCAACAACAACCTTCACCCTACCTCATCAATCATCATCCTTTCTCATCACTTGGATTGATAGTGAAGTTTGGGAAGTCCAAAACAATGTAATTTTTTTTATGTTTATTTATTTTTGAGGGAGAGCAAGCGAGCATGAGTGGGGGAGGGGCAGAGAGAGAAGGAGTCAGATGAGGCAAAGTGGGCTCTGTACTAACAGCAGAGAACCCAATGTGGGGCTCAAACTCACAAACTGTGAGATCATGACCTGAGCTGAAGTGGAACACTTAACCACCCAGGTGCACCCAAAGCAATGTAATTTTAATACGTCCCCATGGACTGTCAAGAAATTACTTTGTCTATTTAAAAACCTTGCTTTCTGCTTTGAGTTATTTATATATATACAATCTTCTAAGGTTAAAGTAGTACAGTTCTTTCAGAAAACTACTAAAATGGGGCAAATTTATATTAGTTGTTTTATGTTGCTCAAGAAATAGTGGTATTCAAACTTTGAATTTTTTTTAATGTTATTTATTTTTGAGAGAGAGAGAGAGATAGAGAGAGAAAGCATGAGTGAGGGAGGGACAGAGAGAGAGGCAGAGAAGCAGGCTCCAGGTTCTGAGTTGTCACCAAAGAACCTGACGCGGGGCTTAAACCCACAAACTGTGAGATCATGACCTGAACCGAAGTCGGACACTTAACCAACTGAGCCACCCAGGTGCCCCGGTATTCAAACTTTGATTTAAAGTTGTCAGTGTTGGTGGTAGGGGCAACTGGGTGGCTGGGTTGGTTGAGTGACTCTTGATTTCAGCTCAGGTCATGATCCCAGGGTCATGGGATCAGGCCCCACATGGGGCTCTGTGCTGAGTGTGGAGCCTGCTTGGGATTTTCTCTCTGTCTCTGTCTCCCTCTGCCACTCTTTTCTGCTTGTGCATTCTCTCTCTTTCTCGCTAAAAAAAAAAAAAAAAAAAAATTAAAAAAAAACCAACAAGAAAGAAAAAAAGGAAGAAAGTATCTCAAGTTGTCAGCAGTAGATGCCACACACACAGTGAAATACAGTGAAGCTGAAGCTTTTAGCATTCCTTGAATTCTCCTATCAATGAGGAAACACAGCATTTGAAAACTAAGACCTCAGGTTCCAACAGCACTCACCAGCTTTGTGACCTGATTTTTTCATCTGGAAGATAATAAAGAACCAGTTCAAACCTCAGATGAGAATGGGCTGCCGTGTAGGGTAATAAACATCTACTTCTGGCATTCTGAGCAGGGGTCTAAAAGCTACCTGCCATGGTCTGAAGCTGATATTTCTAGAGTGTTCAGAAGGGTGGTGGGCTAATGAGCTCCTTCTAACTCTTACTGGCTCAGTGGGGGGCGGGGGGGGGGGTCATGCTTGCTTTCTCACAGGGCAAATCATGTAGCATATTGGGTAGGCCAGCAAGCTTAAGATTCTCTAAATAGAAATGTGAAAACTGGGGTGGGCTATATTCCATAAATACAGTCCTAAAGCATATAAACAGAATGAACACAGGCATTCTCCAAATACCAGGAAGACATCTAAAAGGAGATTACCTCAGGATTTTTTTCCTAAAAGATCCTATTTCTGTTATACAATAAAGAGGTAGAACCTTTTGCATCAGATATATGGGCTTGAATTTTGATTGCTTCAGAGAAAATTTAGGTGGAAATCACAGATGTTTATTGAACATAGGTCTGTTCCAGAACCTTTGATGATATCCAAAGAATAACCTCATGTTATACTTCAAAATATCCCTTTTCACCACCAGGTGAAGGCTCACCAGTGCATTCTTAATGCAAGAGTTTCTACAATGTTTACCTCCAGAAATGCCACCCATTTTCAAATGAATGATTTTCTTCATTTGAGCTTTCCTCAGTGTATAGTCTGGAAAAAATAGCATAATTCAATCTGCAGGAACATTTCACACTGGTCTGAGCCTTTAATTTTCCTTTGCACCAAAGGGTCATTATTTCTGATAGAATTTATAGCTAAAGAGGGAAGATTTAAGAGCCAAGTAAAATTGGAAAGAATACCTATTTTCCAAATCAGTAAACTAAGGTCCAGAATATGAGTCTATAGATCAAAACAATCAAGGCAAATTAATGTTCTTACCTGTTTTGAAATTCAACTTTTGGTTATCCAAACAGATGGTAGGAAGCTATTGCCAGATAATTCAGAATTACAGTAATCTAGCAATATTTCTATTTTAACTTGGCAAATTTCTAGTTGAATGTTGGTAACTCTAATTGTGCTGGGAATTCACAATTAAACTGAATAAAGAATATCCAATTTGGTGGAGGCAGGAAAGTACCAAGTACCATAGTAGATGCAAAATCAGTAATCATTGAATAAATACTGGTTGATAGAAAAACAGTTGTTTCCCACACTGCCTCTTGGCTTCCTGCTTCTCTTCTGAGGCTGGGGAGGGGCAGACACCATTACCAATCATGCTGGGACAAAACAACAGCCTAAACAGAATCTTCATATTTGCCTCTGCTTGCTGACTCATACCTTTCTCAGTGGTGTTGGGAATACTTCATTTTCTGGGGTTTAAAAGTTTATTATGGTAGCAACTCTGGGTTTCATGCTATATATACAGCAAAAGGTAACCCAGGCAGTGAGATCAGTCAAGGCACAAAATTATGATAAAAGTCCCCTTGTTAAAACAAGTCAATGAATTATAAGGGGCATCTGCCTGGTTCAGCCAGTAGAGCATGTAACTCTTGGTCTTGGGGTCATGAGTTCAAGCCCCATGGGGAGTGGAGCCTACTTTAATAAAAAAAAAAAAGGCAATTAGGCTTACAGGAGTGAGTCTTCAGAAATGAGGCCTAAAATAATTTTTTTGTATTTATTTTTGAGACAAAGAAAGACAGAGGTGAATGGGAGAGGGGCAGAGAGGGAGACACAGAATCCAAAGCAGGCTCCAGGCTCTAAGCTGTCAGCACAGAGCCCAACGCATGGCTCAAACTCACAAACCATGACATCATGACCTGAGCTGGAGTTGGACACTTAGCTGACTGAGCCACCCAGGTGCCCTGAGGCCCAAAATTATTAAACATCCCTAAAACAAGTCAAGTTTTCATCCAATAACTATAATTGCAAGATAAGATATATTGAGTACTTAATCTTTGTAAAAAATTATTCTAACATATTATATATATAAACTCATTTCATTTTCACAGCAGACCTAGGTACTATAATGATTAACATAATGATTACCAGTGTGGACTCTGACTCCAGGCTGCCTGGTTTCCTCATTGGGAAAAATGAATTAATAATAATATAAAATAATTAATAATAATATACATCTCATAGTTGATATTAATCTTGATGTTGTCAAAGTTGAATGAATGGGATATAATAGACACTCATGGTTGTTAGCAATATTCTTTTTTATTCCCAGCTTATGGACAAGAAAGCTGAGGCCCCAAGATGTTATGTAATTGGCCCAAAATGATACTGCTAATAAGGTAGCCATGATTTGAATCCAACTGTATAAGTGGTGGTAATTCAACTCAATCCAACAGATGTGAATACCTAACATAGAAGTCATTGGGTGTCATTCCAGGATAGAAAGATAAACGATGTAACACTGTCCTTAAAAGGATAACCTCTGGTAGGTTTAAACAGTCATGAGAGCTAAGATCAAGCTTCTTTGATCATGTCTAAGTAGAGCCACAGGAAATGGTTCAGGAATCACAAGAGAAGAGAGGGTTAATTCTGACTGGAGGAGTTTCAAGATGCCTTCATTCAAGAAGGGGGCACTTCAATAGACCAAGAAGGAAGAATGGAATGTCAAAAGGTAACCTGAATTCTGTTTTCTTTTCCCTTTTTCTAGGCTGATTCCAACAAAACCAGAATTGATGAGGCCAACCAACGTGCAACAAAGATGCTGGGGAGTGGTTAAATGTGCCCACCTGTGTTCTCTTCCAAATGCTGTTGGGCAAAATAGCACCTTCATGCTTTTCTCATCGTATTACCTAGTAGGTCTGCACACATACACACATCAGTCCACTCCCATTGTGAATGTTGTCTTGTGTCATTCATCACCTTCCAAACAATATTATGTGTTTTGTTCTTTCTGGGTCTCTTTCTTTCCAAAGGTTGTATATAGTAGTCATTTGGTGGCTCTAACTCCCTACATAAGATGTCTTGGGTTTCATTTTTCCTTTTCTCTCCTCAGTGGTGTTTGCTGAATGACAACAATTTAGGAATGCTCAATGTGCTGTTGATTCTTTCAATACACAGTATTGTTCTTGTAAAACTGTGACATTCCACAGAGCTACTGCCACTGTCCTTTCCTTGGGTGTCAGGCTCTGAAACTCTCAAAATTTGCTGTCCTTGGTTCCTCATGGCTGTCATCTGTCTTTATGATTTCATGATTAGACAATGTGGAATTACATAACAGGCATTGCACTAAAAGTGATGTGATTTATGCATTTATGCATGAGAACTAAATAGATTTTTAGATTCCTACTTAAACAAAATCTTTCCATGACAGTAGCATACTGATGAGAAAACACACACACACACACACACACCAACAGAAACAACAATACAACAAAGCATGCTCAGTATTGAGACACTGTCAAGATTAAGTTATACCAGCAAAACTGAAGTAGTGTCACTTTCTTTCTGTCAATATATAGACTTATTAATCATAATCATCCTTTTTTTAAAAAAAGAATTAAAAAAAAAAGATGGATTTGACACACTCACCACTTAATCATTTCCAGCAAAATATACGTTTGGATGAACTATGTCAAATGAATGTAATATAGGATTTGTTTGCTGCTTTTGAAGGCTATGTTTTGGAGAAAGCAATCTTGCTGTGAAACAGTGTGGAGATGTAAATTTTATAAGGCTGACTCTTTTTAATCACCATTTCCCCCTGTGGTTTGTTATCAGTACAATTCTCTGTTGCTTAATCTAGAGCTATGCACACCAAATTGCTGAGATACTTAGTAGCTGATAAAGAAATCTTAAAAAAAAATAATATAAATGAATGAAATATAGATAAACTGTGAGATAAATATCATTACAGCATGTAATATTAAATTCCTCCTGTCTCCTCTGTCAGTTTGTGAAGTGATTGACATTTTGTAGCTAGTTTAACATTATTAAAAATTATAGACCTCAGATGTCTGCTTTAATTTCTTCATGGACTCCGTCTGATTTTGCAATCACATGAGAAGGGGAAGCCTGGCTCCTCCATCCCATTGCTCCAAAAAAGCAGTTCTGCATGCTGAGAACACTGTATGGGGGAAAAAAAAACACTCTATGAAAAAAAAAAATGTTCCTTTTAGACACGATTCCAATGGCGGGTGACACTTGGCTTGATTTTTATAATCTGTTTCAGAAATACTTGTGTGTCGATTCAGTGTCAGCTATGTGTGAAAATGTAGTTTTCCAGAAGATAGAAAAAATGTCTATGGAAAAAATCTGTGGTACTCAGACTTGACCCAACATAGATTTAGGTATATCGGGTATCAATCAACTCTTCCTTCCTCTCCCACACACCAAAAGTGAACCCTCCACAACCACATTGCTGATACCCCCACTTTTTTTTAACAGCTTTATTGATGTATTATACAATTCACCCATTTGAAGTATATAATTCAATGGTTTTTAGTATATTCACAGAGTTGCACAATCTAGTATTAGAATATTTTTATCACCCCAAAAAGAAACCCCATACCTATTAGCAGTCACTCCCATACCACTCCCACCAGCCATAGGCAACCTCTAGTTTATGTTCTGTCTCTATAGATTTGCCTGTTTGAACATTTCATATAAATGGAATTATACAGTATGTGGTGGCTTTGTGTCCAGCTTCTTTTACTTATCATAATGTTTTCAAAGTTCATCCATGTTGTAGCATGTAACAGAACCCCATTCCTTTTAAGACCAAATAATATCCATTGTGTGTGGCTACCACATTTTGTTTGCCCATTCATCCATTGACGGACATTCAAGTCGTTCCCACTTTTTGGCTATTATGAGTTAGGCTGCTATGGACGTTCATGTGCAAGTCTTTGTGCAGACATGTTTCCAGTTCTTTTTACATCATCATTGTTACCACCATCATTGCTTCTGTCACCATTGAAGCCAACACTTCCACCACCATCATCTCCACCAGCATCTGTACCACCCCTCTCCCCACCATTGCCACTACTTGCCACCTTCCCCTTTCTGCCTCCTCTGCAACTTCATCATCTTCCATAATACCTTCAGCATCTCCACCGTTATCACTGCTATCATCCCAGTCACTACAATCACATCCACCACCTGCCACCACTGTCATCGCCCTCACCTCCACCTTCGGCATCACCTTCGCCATCACCACCATTACCTCCCTCACTTCCACTACCTCCTCTGCCTCTCTCTCCTGCCCCGTAATATCAATAGAGATGAATTCATCCTGGTTGCCTTGACTGGCCACCAGATAATTTCATCCCTGAAAGCAGTTCTGGATGTTTGCTAAGAGAAGTTGAACGAAAACAGTGATGACAAACTCATTCTCAACAAATCTTTGCAGTTCTTCACCCTCTTGCCAAGCCTCAGAACAAGTTCTAGACATACCCAGATACTCAGGGAAGTTATTCTGAGAAATAACTATAACAACATATTTCTTCTTTAAAGTTAAAGTAGTAGAAAGGATGCTAGAATATGGAGAAAGTGAATAAATATTCCGCATATATGAAAGCTGCTAAGGGGTCAACATATGGGTCATATTAGAAAGTTCTGTCCCTGGGGCGCCTGGGTGGCTCATTTGGTTAAGTATCCAACTCTTGGTTTCGGCTCAGGTCATGATCTTGCGGTTCGTGAGTTCAAGCCCCACATCAGTGTCTGCACTGGCAGCAGAACCTGGTTGGGATTCTCTCTCTCTCTCTCTCTCTCTCTCTCTCAGAATCAATAAATAAAAGAAAAGAAAATTCTGTCCCAAATTCCATATCCTCTCAATCATCTCCACTCACTCAGGTGAGTGAATGTTTGTGTTATTAAAACCCCATACTGGATACATGAAAAGTGAGATACAAGCATTTTGCTTTAAGCCTATGACATAATTCATTCTGAAACACATTTTCTTGGATAACTGAGTTTGTCCAGCCTCAACTCGTATGCAGTTTCTTTTGGCTAAAGGAGTACATGTTCCTTGGGGATGAATCAGCTCTGGGTAGGAACCAAGTCAGGAAGTACATTAGAAACATAATTACTGGGGCAAGGCTGAATCTTCTGTCTCCCTCATCCATGCCCCTTCTACAAACAACCAGAAAGTGAAAGGTGGTCTCAGGTCCTAGGAGCAGTGTCCTTTCCTCTGGCCTATCTCTTCATTTGTAGTTTCAGTTTCCCTTTTTTCACATTCTCCCCCAGCACCCCCTTTGACCAATGTTCCTGATCTTTGTGTCACTGATTTGTCAGCAAACTGATAACTGCACCCGAAATTAAGAGAAAAGGGATGGCACCAAAACAGACACATAGACCAATGGAATAGAATAGAAACCCCAGAACTAGACCCACAAACGTATGGCCAACTCATCTTTGACAAAGCAGGAAAGAACATCCAATGGAAAAAAGACAGCCTCTTTAACAAATGGTGCTGGGAGAACTGGACAGCAACATGCAGAAGGTTGAAACTAGACCACTTTCTCACACCATTCACAAAAATAAACTCAAAATGGATAAAGGACCTAAATGTGAGACAGGAAACCATCAAAACCTTAGAGGAGAAAGCAGGAAAAGACCTCTCTGACCTCAGCCGTAGCAATCTCTTACTCGACACATCCCCAAAGGCAAGGGAATTAAAAGCAAAAGTGAATTACTGGGACCTTATGAAGATAAAAAGCTTCTGCACAGCAAAGGAAACAACCAACAAAACTAAAAGGCAACCAACGGAATGGGAAAAGATATTCGCAAATGACATATCGGACAAAGGGCTAGTATCCAAAATCTATAAAGAACTCACCAAACTCCACACCCGAAAAACAAATAACCCAGTGAAGAAATGGGCAGAAAACATGAATAGACACTTCTCTAAAGAAGACATCCGGATGGCCAACAGGCACATGAAAAGATGTTCAGCGTCGCTCCTTATCAGGGAAATACAAATCAAAACCACACTCAGGTATCACCTCACGCCAGTCAGAGTGGCCAAAATGAACAAATCAGGAGACTATAGATGCTGGAGAGGATGTGGAGAAACGGGAACCCTCTTGCACTGTTGGTGGGAATGCAAACTGGTGCAGCCGCTCTGGAAAGCAGTGTGGAGGTTCCTCAAAAAATTAAAAATAGACCTACCCTATGACCCAGCAATAGCACTGCTAGGAATTTATCCAAGGGATACAGGAGCACTGATGCATAGGGCCACTTGTACCCCAATGTTCATAGCAGCACTCTCAACAATAGCCAAATTATGGAAAGAGCCTAAATGTCCATCAACTGATGAATGGATAAAGAAGTTGTGGTTTATATACACAATGGAATATTACGTGGCAATGAGAAAAAATGAAATATGGCCTTTTGTAGCAACGTGGATGGAACTGGAGAGTGTGATGCTAAGTGAAATAAGCCATACAGAGAAAGACAGATACCATATGGTTTCACTCTTATGTGGATCCTGAGAAACTGAACAGGAACCCATGGGGGAGGGGAAGGAAAAAAAAAAAAAGAGGTTAGAATGGGAGAGAGCCAAAGCATAAGAGACTGTTAAAAACTGAGAACAAACTGAGGGTTGATGGGGGGTGGGAGGGAGGAGAGGGTGGGTGATGGGTATTGAGGAGGGCACCTTTTGGGATGAGCACTGGGTGTTGTATGGAAACCAATTTGTCAATAAATTTCATAAAAAAAAAAAAGAGAAAAGGGAGAAGATTCATACTTTGTGATCATCTACTACATGCCAGGTGCTATGTTAAGTGCCTCATTTATGTTGACTCATTAAACCCTCTTGAAAATGCTACAAAATGGGGGTCATTAGCCCATTTTGCGGAAGAAATTAATAGTTTATTTTAACAAGACTTCTCAGCTAATGATGATGTAGGCATGATTCAAACCAGATGTGTATGATTCCAAAGCTATAGGGAGGCCTGGAAGATGAATCCAGGATTGTGCCTCTCTCAATTCAACCAGCCAGGAAATTCCAGGAGACATTTGGCTTCACAAAGAGCAGCAAAGACAAATTTACTGGACTTCTTAGCCAAAAGTCTTGGTGAACACCTTTGATTCATTTGTTCATTCATTCATGAAATATTTATTGAACTTCTAGGACAGGCCTTGTTTTGAGTATTGGGAGTACACAGGGCAGGGGAAGGGGAGAAGGCAGCAGGGGGAACAGGGAAAATTCTCAGCATTCATTGAATTTATATTCAATCTGGGGGAGATAGATAAACCAACAAGTCAAATATGAAGTGTATCAGGAGATATGTGTCTCACAGAAATGTAAGCAGTGAAGGGGGAAAAGAGTGCAGACAGTGGAGAAGGTATTATTTTAAGAGAGAATGATTGGGGAAGACCTCACAGATAAGTTTAAGTAAAGAGTTCCTCAAGGTTTGGAGTAACCAAAATGATATGTCCAGGGTGAACCCATTTGAGAAGCAGATTTGGGGAATGATGAAACAAATGTACAAATTATATGTTTTCATTTAGTAATACTAGAACTCCTCCTCTGCAACTCAATCAGTCCTGGTTTTAACTATTTCCCACATTGTCTGGAAGAAACTTGCAAATATCTTTGGCTCAGAGAGGAAGGAGGCAAGCCCAGAGGATGAAACAGTGTGCAAGGAATGAACATCAAGTCAAACTGTCTCAGGAGAGTAGAAAATGTTGACTTCAAGGTCCAAGTGGTCTTCATACAATCATTGACATACTAGTTTATCTTCAAGCAAGTTAGTCACAAATCTCAAATTCTCTACCTAGGATTTGGTAGCCCAAATCCATCTCCTAGAATGTAGGACACTTTGGGAAACAAGGAAACCAAAGAAAAGTAAACCATTAACAAGTCATTTAACCTCAGTACCTACAGCTAATTCCAGGATGAGTTGCCAGAGTATCCAGACATTTAACTATTCCAGTGTTCCAATCCTAAATAGGGTGCCACCATTTTACCATTCTTAGCTCCTCCAGCCTCTTGCCATAACACAGCTTCAAGACCATTCTGTTCAGGGGGCTTACTAAGTTCATGATCCTCTTTCTATAAGAAACTCAGAAAAAAAATGGCCCATAATCCTTCTACTAGACAATGCTAGTGCCCTGCCCATATCCTCTGAGCTCTTACCTCTACTCACAAAACACTGTTTGCAGTGAAGAACACTGCAAATCTCTGCCTTGAGATACAGAACACCAGAACTGCTGTTAATGTTCTGGGAAGCAGTCCTTAACCAAGGATGGATGGGGATTGGTGAGTAGATGCCCAGTTTCTTTGGCCCTAGTCTGGGATAACTCTGAGCTGTGTGCTCTACACTGTTTCCCAGAGTTCCTGCAGCAGAGTCAATCACCAATCCCTCACAAGATACCTTGCCTGGTAATTATCACTATCTTTATTGGCTGTCTTTTCTGCTCTTTCCCACCTCGCTATTTGTTTCCTGGAATATCTTCTCAAATAAACTACTTCCCCTGAAATCCTTGTCTCAGGTTCGCTTCTGGGGAAACCCTACTTCAGACAATACATTCTCATGAGATACATGCCAGTGTCTGAACATCTCCTCCAAAACACTGCTATAAAGAAATGTGCTCTAATTTTTTCACCATTGAAAGGTGAAGGGTCAGTCTTTCTGACCTGTATCCAAAGGTCATAAAAGTCAGGAGCATTAATATTGCTTTTTGCTACCGTTCATGTGCAACACAGGAATTATTCCCTGGATGTTATGAGAACCAAATGAGTTGTATACTTTACAGTTCTATCCTAATATTACATGTTGTTATCATTGTTGCAAATACTATTAATAATATTGAGGCAAACTAGAGGGGCACCTGGGTGGCTCCATCAGTTGAGCATCTGACTCTTGATTTCTGCTCAGGTCATGATCCCAGAGTCTGGGACTCTGTGCTGAGAGTGGAGCCTGCTTGGGTTTTCTCTCTCTACCTCTCGCCTGCTTGCATATGCTTTCTCTCTCTCTCTCTAAAATAAAAAATAATTCTTTTTTTTTTTAATTTTTTTTCAACGTTTATTTATTTTTGGGACAGAGAGAGACAGAGCATGAACGGGGGAGGGGCAGAGAGAGAGGGAGACACAGAATCAGAAACAGGCTCCAGGCTCTGAGCCATCAGCTCAGAGCCTGACGCGGGGCTCGAACTCGCAGACCGCGAGATCGTGACCTGGCTAAAGTCGGACGCTTAACCGACTGCGCCACCCAGGCGCCCCTAAAATAAAAAATAATTCTTAAAAAAATGAGGCAAACTAGGCTAAGAATCCAAAGAATATGGTGGGGGCTATGAACCTTCTATAACAGTTTTCCACTGCTTTGTAACAAACTTCTCCAAAACATGATGACTTAAAACAATAAATATTTATTCAGCTCACGGTTCTGTAGTTTGGCATTTTGAGCTAGGCTTGGCTGTCAGTTCTTCTGGTCTTGGCTGGGTTTCTCACATGACTATAGTATACTGCAGGTCAGATGGGCAACTTAGCTTCTGAGAATCGGCCAGCTATTGGCTGAAGCTCCTCACTTCTCTATGTGGCCTCCATTCTCCAGCAGGTCAGCCAGGACTTTTTCTCATGGTAGAGTCAGAAAGAGTGGAAGCCTGCAAAACCTCTTCTAGGCACACTGCTTCTACCATATTCTATTAGCCAAACCAAGTGACAGAACCAGTTCAAATTCAAGACATAAGGAAATATACTCCACCTCTTTCCTGGTAAAAGCTTCAAAGTCCTATTGCAAGGAGAAGGGTGAATAATATGGCTATCTTCACAATCAATCTAACCTCAAAGAGGCCTATAGAATCCTCCTTTCTTCTATGTCTTTAGAACCTGATGCAAACAAAAGGTTAGGGTGAGCCCTTCATGCATCTTAGAGTGGACTCATGCTAGTATTCTTCCCTTTTAGTAATATTCAAAAGAAAAAGCATAGGGCTCAGCAGGCATTCAGCCCTAGGGAGGATTTGAGAATTGTGAGCAGAATGAGAGCAGAATGATCGTAGGACTGAGGATTGCTGACAGGATGTAGCAGCCTGTCGTTAAGACTGACCTTAATCCTGAAATAGGGAAACTAATCCCTCCTATTCAAAGCAATAGGGTTTCTGCACCATCATTAACCCCTAAACAACAGAACTTGAAAAAACGATTTTAAAATGTTCAAAATAGAACTGGATCCTCAACCAGCACTTGAAAAATGCCCTTATTCTAGAAGCTTCTGTAGTTTTTCCTTGCCATCTTTTATTTGTTGCTATTCTGTGGGAAACTTCTTGGGGGGGTGGTGGTGAGAGGGCTTTCTTTTATTTTCCTTTCCTCCCTATCTTTTCTATACAAAAATATACTGTTCTCTTTGCTAAGAGGATAAAAAAGACTGATTACTCAGGGATGAAAAAGAAATTATGTGTGTCAGAGACAGCTTAAGTATACACAAGATGTATCCTGGGTGTCTGGGGGAGTGGGGGTGTGGGAGGTGACTGCTGTCTTCTGAGGCACTGTCTTACTTTAAAGAAACTGTGACAACCGCCAGTTTAGGAAAGATGAGGCAAGTGCTAATGGTGTGTGTTTTTAAACTTTCAGAGGCTGTGGAGATAGAAAGCCCTAGAGACCTAAACCCATATTATCATCTGTTATTAAAGGCAAAACTCCAAACTAGGCCAAGTAGATTCTCTAAGGGATTAGAGCTTTTATACCTCTCCACTAAAAATCCACTTTGCTTTCCAGACCTATCAATTTGACCATGACAATTGCCCATTTCAATTTCTGCCCACTGAACTTTCATGTATGCACCTGAAATGCAAACTTCGGCTCAAAGAATAATGAGCAGTTAGTTCTTCAGTCAAGATATCCCCACCAACTATCTCAACATAATTTTATTCCCCAGCATTAATTTCAAACCAAAGAGAATCACTGGAGTGCCTTGGAAGTGCTTTTCCCACCCCCCAGGGGGTTGAGTTAGGGGTGTTACTGGCTGGCTCCTCAGAAAACAAAGCCTGAGACAGTGGCATAAGGCTAAATAGTTAATCTGGGAGTGTGATTCTGGGGAACAGGAATGAGTAGAGGGAGGATGAAATGCTGAAGGAAGGAGAGCTAATGCAAGAATGCAGGACAGAGTTAGCCATTGCTCTATAGGCACCTACCTGGGTGTTTAATTCCCATGAGGCAGCTGAGAAACCTTGCAAAATGTACATCAGGACCATCTTCCTGGGGCAAGAAAGGGAGATTCACCCATCTGCTTCCATCTCCCTTTGGTCAAGTATAGTCATGGGACAGGGCATTAACTCCCCTGTACTACTGGGTTGTGCACATGTATGTCAAGGGGTTCTTTCTGAGGATGTCCTGCCTTAGAGGAGCAAAGAAGTTCTACAGCAGAAGTGAGACGTGGGACTGCGATAGATAGACACTGTCAGTTCATACTTATACGAGGCTGGTTGAAGTCTGCATAAAATTGGTTGCCACTGCTGTGGCTGGAATATGAGACAGGGAGAAGAGAATCTGAAGGTATATTTAAAAAGTATCTAACATGAACTTAATACAGTTGTGCAGGTTACATACTGTTCAGCCATAGGGGGCATTATTCACATCGTAACAACTCCACATTTTCCCTACTCGATGTATAGGGTCAACTGAGATTTTGTTTGAAAGAGCTTCCACTGATAAAAAAGAAAATGCAAAAACAAAATAAAACAAAAAATAAAACCTTCAAAAGCCACTGTTCCAGAATAACTTGGAGGACAAATTTAAAAAGGCAAATTGTAGGATAGATAGCAAAAATGAAGTTCTAAATATTGGTGTTGGAGCATGGGTTTCAGAAGACAGCAGAAAAGTAATAAGGGAAACGTTGTTGTTGATGTTGTTGTCTTTTTGAATCCTGAAGACCCAGAGGAAAAGGGTCAGGATTCAGCATAAGGAGGAAGAAAAGAAAAAGGGACCCCAAAGAAGATAAGACTGAACAATGCTGGCAAGGTGATAACAGAAGAAAATGAGGGCAGGAGTGACATAACTAGTTAAAAGGGAACAAGAAAGAAATATAAAAAGGAACCTTTAAATAAAAATAGTGACTGGAAGATTGGAGGACATGGGGCTGGTTAGAGATTTAGTTCCCTGTTGCCACTTCCAGGCTATGTCTCCTTCATATTCTCGAAACAACTCCACCTGTGTTCCTTGGTCCTCCCTTTATTCTCACGGCCATCGTCAAGGTGACCTTGATTACAATTTTCTGCAGCTTGAAACTGTTCTCATTCAAGATGTTCGCATCTTTAGTCTCAACGCATTCAACATTTCTCCAAACTCATCCTCTGACCAAAATATTTCACACCTCTCTTCTCTCGTGGTCTTACATCTCCGCCTATGCCCTTCAGACTTCTAGTTCCTGCTTCTAAGTTATATCTATCAATAAGTCCAGCTTCCAATGTCAGCAAAATCCCCAGTGCACGACGCCTTCTACTCTCATATCGGCATCTTCAATTTTCTGCCCTTCAGCCCTGGACTACAAACCCCAAACTCTGGATCAATGTGGTCCTCTGCCTGATTCCCCCTGTGCTTGGGGTTCTTGGGAACACAGGTGAAAATCATGCAGTGACCTGGACTGATGCCAATAAAAATGTATGGCCCCACTGGAACTCTCACGCCCAGTAGGTGGCGCTGTAAATTGGTACTACCACTTGGAAAACCATTTGGTAGTATCTATGGAAGCTAAATGTGTACATACACTATGATTTGGCAATTCTGTTCCTAAGTATCACCTTTTTGTTCATCAAAAGACACATCCATAATAGGATGTTCAGAGCAGAAATATTCATAACAACCTCAAACTGGAATTTACCTAAATGCCCATTAATAGAATTGGGAAATCTTACTATGGTTGTTTACCCATGTGGTACTTACAGCAACAAGAATGAGCAGAGTACAACTACCTGCTGAAGCAACATGCATAAACCGTGCTAATTCAGTGTGGAATAAAAGATGCCTAATGAAAAGAATATATTGTTTGATCCCATGTATATAAAATGCAAGAATAGGATAAATTAATCCATAGCGTTTGAAATTAAGATAGTGGTTTTCTTGGGTTTTAGAGAGTCAACTAGGACACAAGGGAACTATTTGGAGTATTCGCAACATCTTATTTCTTGACATGGGGGCTAATTACATGGGTGTGTTCAGTTTGCAAAAATTCACTGAACCATGTAATGTGATAAGTGTGCACTTTAGGGGATATATGTTATACCTCAACAAGAAGTTTTTGAAACTGGAGCACCTGGGTGGCTCAGTCGGCTGAGTGCCCGACTCTTGATTTCAGCTTAGGTCATGATCCCAGTGTTGGGGGATAAAGCCCCATGTTGAGACCCATACTGAGCATAGAGCCTGCTTGGAATTCTCTCTCTCTCTGCCCATCTCCCCCTCTCACTCTCTCTCTCTAAAATAAAACAAATAAATCATTAAAAAAAGTTTTTGAAACAGTCATAAAAGCAGCAAAATACAGTCCCCAACTTCATCTGGCTATCCTTTCCACTGCAGAAGTCTTTCAAATATAAAGAAACTCCTCCTGCCTCACTCGTTTACCTCCCTCTCTCTTAGCATGACTTTATCTTATACTTTAAGGGAAAACTGAAGTTGTCAGCAGGAGCACAGTTCACACAATTCCATCCCAATGCGAAAGATGCTTCCCAGAGTAGTGCAACTTGGCAGTCTGCAACTATCAGACAAGAATTATTTGCATTTCCTGTCCCTTCAGTTTCAAAATTGTCCCTTTCCTCCTGTGTTGTACCGTCTTCCCATATTAGTCAGACTCCTAGAGGGACTGAATAATGCAAGGAGAATGTCATAATAGGGACTATTTATGAAGGTGTGGGCAGGTGTAGAGAAACCGGGAGGGAGATACAGTCCCCTGGGACTAGCAACAGTGAGAAACCTTTCCCTTCCTTATTTCAAAAGACATGAGGGAAGGGACCAGTTCCCTGAACCCGGAAAGGCTGGCTGTATAACATGGAGAGGACTGCCTGGCTAAGCTTTGGCTTTACCTGGACAGATGGAGCTAACTTATAGCAATGTGATAGAAGGAAACTGGGGATAAACACCATAGTTTCCCTCCCTTCCCACCTTCTGATCTCTGGCCTTTCTAATGCTTCCCATGTGCTAAACCCACCAGGAGCCAGGGGAAGGGAGGAGGTGATGAAGTCCAAGTAAGTTGGCTTGCCAGATCCAGACAGGGTGGAGAAGGGAAGCATGTTGGTTTAGAGGGGTGAACAATGGCATCAGCACACTTTCCCTCCACAGATCACTCTATGGAGGCTATTGTGGCTACAGGAAATTCTCACTAACGGTACTACAAACCAGGGGCACCTGGGTGGCTCAGTCAGTTAAGCATCGGCCTCTTGATCTCAGCTAGGGTCTTGATCTCAGGGTCATGAGTTCAAGCCCCATGTTGGGCTCCACTGGATGCAAAGCCTACTTAAAAATAATAGTAAAAAATAAAGGTACTGTAGACAAAAGGAAGGGAGAAGTTTCTCACAGTGAAGGGTCACATGACTGGAATTGAAAAGTCAAGGAGAATACAGGACTCCTCTGAGCCCCATGGAAACTCCACCTCTGTCTCTTTATGTTCTTTTGTTAGCTTACTGCTTTTGTTCTCTCATGATGTTGTTGCCATGTTTTCTCTACTCCTATCCGTCTCAATCTTTCAGTTTTTGCTCTCATTGCTTATTTCTTTATTCTCTAGATATTTTTTAGTCAAATTCCTAAAAAAGGGAAACCAATTAGCTCCTCCCCTATATTCACAGAACAAGCAACACCATAGGTTGCTGACCAGATCATGTTTGGTTGGTTGAGCTCAGTCACGTGCTCCCCTTGGTCCAATTAGCTATTGTTGGAGGGTAAGGTCGTGTGACATGAAACATGGCCGCCTAAGCAGCAGAAGCTTTAAGGAGGGGGAGTGCAGTGGGTGAGTACCTATTGATATCCATACATTTATCTTAAATCTTTAGTGTAAAAGATTTCCTTTTTAGTTTAGAGTCTCCCCAAACACAGCCTGAGATACGGACTTGGTTTCAAGTAGTTTATCTAGGGAGTGATATCAGGGAGCAGGAATCAGGGATCCGGTGACGGTGACGAAGAAAGGCCCGTATAAGCATGTGTTGTCAATATCACCACTCTAGTTAATGGGGCTTAATTCCATGTGACCTCAGAGAAGTTTACAGAATCCTTCTCAGAATTTGTCCACTCTAAAGATGAGAGGCAGGCATTTTTTCCCCAGCTTTATTGAGATATAAATAACATATAACATTATGTTAGTTTAAAGTGTACAAGGGGATGATTTGCTACATGTTTATATTGCAGAATGATTACCACCATACAGTTAGTTAATACATCTTCCTCTCATATAATTATAATTTTTGTGTGTGTGGTAATGTTACCAAACAGAGAACTGGTTCCGAACTCAGATTCAGCTGTTCACTGCTTAAAAATCAGTACTTGAGAGCCTATTGAGGGTGGGAAAGCAAAGTTTGCTTTATTCAGGAAGGTGGCCACCTGGGAAGATGCCGAGCATTTTAAAGGGGGAGTCAGGGGAAAAGGGAGGGGGCTATGTGTGGGAGAAACACGTGCCCAGGTGGTTAGTCGTATGTTGATAGGACCCTGAACAGACTTGCTGGCATCTGTAGCAGCTGTTTTCGAATGTAGCCAGGCATTATCTTCTGGGAAAGTTTGATCCTTCACTCCTCAAGGCCAGCTTCAAGGAAAGAAGGGTAGTTCTGCTACAGATTAAGGGACTTAGGTTTTAGGGACTTGATGCAAGGAGTGCAGAGCTTAAAGCAAAATAACCCTTAAGACTGGTTGGAGTGCTGTTACAGTGATAACATTTAAGATTTACTCCTTTAGCAGCTTAGAAGTATAAGATATAGAATTTGTTAACAACAGTCACCATGCTGGATATTAGACCCCGAGGACTTACTCATTTTAATAACTGGAAATCTGTACCTTTTGACCAACATCTCCCCAATTCCCACACCCCCTAGCAACCATCATTCTATTCCCCATTACTATGAATTTGTTTTTTTGCAGGTTCCACATATAAATGAGATCATACAGTATTTGTCTTCCTCTGATTTATTTCATTTAACATAATGCTCTCAAGCTCCATGCATGTTGTCACAAATGGCAGAATTTCCTTCTTTTTTATAGCCGAATAATATTTCAGTGTGTATATATACCACACTTTTCTTTATCCATTCAAATGTCAGTGGACATTTAGGTTATTTCCATATCTCGACTATTATGAATAATGAATGTCAAGCATTCATTAACTAGCTTGCATACCCATGGGTGGATGATTATTATTTCTCCCACAGAGACATCAATTCCCCCATACTTCCAAGCTTGCATGTACTAGGCTAAGCAAGCTCTCACTAGTGCTCAGGACACTGGAAAAGCCCTGGGCAGAAAGGAAAATTCAAAGTACATACCAGAAGCCAGATGCTGTCTGCTTGAAGTGAGTCACAGCCTATACAGAACTATCTCCCTATCCATGGCTGAAGTTAGAGCTGCAGCCAAGAGACCACAGATGGTTCTTCTACCAAGCGGTAGTTAATATCCATTGTTGTCTCCATTTCCTTGTCTACTTTTGCAATACACCTCTCATCCCTTTTGACCTTTGATTCAGGTCACCATGAAACTCATCATAGTTTCTGGGTGCAAAACAAACAAAACACTCTTCAATCCTCTATGCTCCTACCTCCCTGAGATATGTGATACTGCTAACCTCCAAAGCCCTCTTTTTGTTTTATGTGCAATCACTTTCCTCTGTGTCTTCTCTTTCTCTCTGGCATCTCTTTCTTAGTCTCCTTTGGTTTCTCTTCCTCTGCCCATCATTTAGGGGTCAGTGTTTCCCTGAAGTACAAAATTTGGGTTGGTTCTCACCTACATAAACCCAACCTTGCCTGTAATAGCTTCAGCCACTGCCTCCAAGTGGATGATGCCCCAAAGTATATGCCTGCTGCAGGCTCCTCTTCTGAGGCCCCAAACTGCTTTTCTGCCTACCTACTAAACACCTCCTTTCAGCTCACCCACAGGCACTTCAAACTCATCGTGACCCACATTGAAATGCTTACCACCTACCCCTTCCAAACTCTTCTACTTTGGAACTAAAGCCAAGTTCCACCCCCTCGTTATATCAGCTGCCAAGCCTTGTCTGAACCACCTCCTAATATTTCCTTCCTCTGTCCTCTTCTTTCCCATGGCCATATCTGGAGGAGCACAGATTCAAAACTAGCCACCCTGATTCCTGCCTGGTTCCACACCACTTCCAGTGTGCGCTTAACAAACCATCAATCTGATTATTTTATGCCTCTTTAATCTTTTAGTGGTTGCCTTTAAGATAAAGAGTAAGATAAAGTCCTTTAGCAGGACTTATGAAGTGATTCATGATCCAGGGGCACCAACAATTGGGACCCATCCATTACAACTGCTTTCTAGCTTACCAAGATTTCACATTTACCAGAAAAGGATGTGGTTCCCCACCCCAGCGTCAGTCTTCCAACCCATTCTGGCAAACACCATCTCATTCTTAGGACTTCATTCAGGCATCACCTGAAGTCTTCAGCTTCCCTGATCACCCTGAGGTAGATTTAGACCCTCTCGTCTCACTCTTGTCAGAGCCTTAAGCATAGTATGTATCATATCGCACTGCAAAATTTGCCTCTCACTTTGTCTTTTTCACCACACTGTAAACTTGTATCACTCACTGTTGCTGTATAACAATCACACAAGCCCAGAGGCATACAAAAATAAATATTAATGTCTCACATTTCTGCAGAGTTCAACCTATCTGAGCTGGGTGGTTCTCCTGGTCTCTACTGGGCTCACTCATCTATGGTCAGTTGGGGTTCTGTCTGGGCTGGATTGGGCTAGGCAGCTTATCTAGAGTAGCTCTCTTCCATCTATCTCTCAGCCTTGAAAGCAAGGATTTTGTCTCATTTATCATGGTGCCTGATGTTGAATTGTTGAATCAAAGAGACAATGAGATAGCTAGTTAATATTGTATATATTAAACAGAAAGTACTAAATTGAAACCACTGGGATCCTCTACTCTTCCCAAATCCTCCCACCTACCCAGACCTAAGGCAGCACAGTATCCTCTCACCTATCCTCATAAGGATTATTTTTTCACTATTATATACTATTATTTTTCACTATTCTAATGATTATGATATAAGACTTCTATGTTTCTTGCAACCTCCCGGCAAAACATTCAAAAACCAGGTGGTATTTTATCGACAGGGTAAAAATTATTTGCTGCATTCTCTGGAGCTATTTGAAGGAAAGGCACTCTACTCTGGTGGTTTAAAATATATCTGCAGATTCTTTGACACTTCCTCAAACAGGTGCAGCTGAATTCTCTTCCCCTTAAGTGTGAGCATAGTGACTGACTTCTAAGGAATAGAATAGTGTGTAACTTCTGAGACTAGGTAATCAAAGGCCTTGTGGCTTCTTCCTTTCTTTCTCTTGGATCACTTGTTCCAGGAGAAGCCAGCCACCATGTCATAAAGGCACTCAAGCAACCCTGTAGAGAGGCCTATATGACAAGGAACTGAGGCCTCCAGCCAACTGGCATATGAATAAGCTTTCTTGGAAGCAGATAACTCCAGGCCCTTCTGAAGATTGTAGTGGCCTCAACCAACATTGGACTGCAACTTCATGAGAGGCCCCATGCCAGAATATGCTGCTGCTTTATCCTAAGTCTCAGAAACTTTGTGAGTTAACAAATGCTTGTTGTTTTAAGCCTCTAAGTTTTGGGAGAGGCCATTATGCAACAGTAAATAACTAATTCAGCCACTTTGTGAATCAATTATTAAAACCTCTCCCAGAGCCCAGGTTTCATAATTACAACGTTACAAGTGGCTTCCAAACAGCTTACAAAGGGGAGAAAATACAACCACACCCCCACCTTGGAGGCTCCCTACCTGATGTTAAAAAAAAAAGACAAAATAATTATCTACCTTCCTTGGAGGCTAATAGAAAGAAAACTGTCAGGTTTTAGAAGAGACTGTCAAATTTGACTATAAATGTTGTCCAGGAAGTCTGAGTTGGAAAGCAAGTTTATAGAGGAAGAATTGAAAAGGCTCTACCATCATCCCCTTGACTGAAGCCCCGTCCTAATTTTCAAATTCCACGTTTAGCGGCCACCTCCTCAGAGCAACTAGATCACTAGAACTCTAACCTGACCCCCAGGTTATTGAACTTGTCACTTGCTTCACACCCCTCATGTTGGCCCTGAGAAATAAAATACTGCAGGCCAACCCCTATTCTAGCCCCGAAGGTGATAATGAGGGAAATCATGCGACTCCTCAAAATAATGACAAAAGGGAACAGCGTTTGAGGTTGTGAGTCACGGCTGATTGGGAGTCAGGAGAAGGAGAGCAGAGAGAGGAGATGAACATAAGAAGAGCTGAGCAGAAAATGAACACGGGCTCTGCAGACACGAAGCCAAAGGGAACACAACCAGGCCTGAGGCCTCAGAAAGCTTCACAGCAGGCTGGGCTGGAAGGCTGGACTGGTAGGATAACGGGGGAGAAGCCTCTACAGGGCATCTCAGCCAGGGGATCTACCACATGTCCAGTCAGGTTTGGCCAGTGATGTGAGGCCTCATGAAACCCTGATTCTCCCCTTTTAGTCACTGAACAGCAGCATCTACTTACTTCCTCTTCGTGTCAAGAAACAAATACCAGGAAGCCACTTTTCACTCAGCCCTGAGCCAGGACCAGGGAATATAGACATGAATAAGACCCTAAGGATTTAGAATTTCACAGGGAGATTGACCTGGGAAGGTCATAGAAAAGAACGGAGCAAAGGCAATGAGAGAATATTGTTCAAGGAACTCTGGGAGACAGACAAGGGGTGTCTACTAGATCAGTGCCTGGAGGTGGTGGGATGAAAGATCTAGGAGGCTGCCTAGAGAGGTAGGCATGTGAGCTGCAGAAACAAGCATCACTGTGGTGAAGTGTGTGTTGTGGGATAGGGGAAGACACCCAGGTAACTCCAGAAACAGGTAATATAACAACTGCTCTCAGTTTTCTAGGGCTGCTACAACAAATTACCACAACTGGATGGCTTTAAACAACAGAGTTTTGTTCTCTCACTGTTCTGGAGGCTGGATGTCTGAAATCATTGGCTGGCAGAGCCAATGTCCCTATGGAGGCTGGAGTGGAGATTCTGTTCTTGCCTCTTCCAGCTGCCGGCGGCATGCTTTGGTGTGCCCACATCACTCCAATCTCTGCCTCTATCTTCATATCAATTCCTCCCCTGTCAAGTTTTCCTCTGCCTTGAAGACACTTGTGATAGCACGTAAGGCCCATTTGCATAGTCTAGAGCAATCTCTTCCTCTCAAGATTCTTAATTATTTTGTCTACAAAGACTCTTTTTCCATATAAAGTAAGATTAATCATTTCCAGAGAGTAGGACCTAATATCTTTGGGATCGCACTACTCAGTGTACTACAACAACATAAGACCTGGATGTGCAAAGGTCCTGGTGAGCAGATAGTTCAGAATTCATTGGGCTTAATAGGAAGTGAGAGATAAAGTAGGCCATTACATTATACACCAGGTGAATTACATGTGGCAGCCTGGAGAGAGCAGGCCCACGTTCTCTCTGCAGCCATGAGGGTAGATTTCAGTATCAAATGACATCACTATGGGCTTTGAGACAGGGAAGTTCAGCCCCTGACCTTACAAATGCCTAGTGCCTAGAGTATGTGGGCAATATATGCTTGCTAAATAAAATTTTAAAAAGTGAACTTTTACAAAGACTATAGGAACCAGGGTGGAAAATGGGGAAAAGACACTGGGGTACTAAAGGCCAGCCCCCTATGGTGAGACAGTTGTTAGTGCCTTGGAGTCAGGAGCCCCGTGGAGTCAGGCAAGGCCACAGATGAGACCACATCCTTGTTATACTCCTGCCCTGCTTAACCCAGTCATAGGTTCCTCCCCAAAACTCCTTCTAAATAAATCACTTGCACAAGAACCCTCATCTCAAGCTCTGCTCTAAGGAATCTACCCTAATAGCTTCCCTTCCTGATGATGTGGCTCTTAGGAGTGTCTGCGCTAAGCAACGGGTTAGCAAGCAGATGTTCAAACCAGTCATCAGTGAGTTCTGGGAGGATGCTAATTCGGCACACACCAAAATGAGGGAAGAAGGTTTATCAAAAAAATCGGTATTTAGTAAGTACATGCCAAAAATCCAGTGGTCTGCACCAAGTAGAGTGGTTTTTTTGTTGTTGTTGTTTTTTACCCAGAACCGTTTGGGTTTTTTTTAGTATGTATGTAAGTATGTATGTATGTATAATTTCTATACCCAACATGGGACTTGAACTCATGACCTTGAAATGGAGTCGCATGCTCCCCTGACTGAGCCAGCCAGGCACCCCTAGAACTAGTTTCTAATTAAAGACTATGCCTCTGTCGCTTATCTCACTCTTCACTGCACTAAAAATTTCTGTTTTTGTTTTGTTTTTTTAATTTTTTTTTCAACGTTTATTTATTTTTGGGACAGAAAGAGACAGAGCATGAACGGGGGAGGGGCAGAGAGAGAGGGAGACACAGAATCGGAAACAGGCTCCAGGCTCTGAGCCGTCAGCCCAGAGCCCGACGCGGGGCTCGAACTCATGGACCGCGAGATCGTGACCTGGCTGAAGTCGGACGCTTAACCGACTGTGCCACCCAGGCGCCCCAAAATTTCTGTTTTTGTAACACATATTTTGTTTTTACCAACTAAATTCTTAAATCTTCATGAGTGAGGCCCTGCATGATGGGTTCTTTTTGCCATAATACCTGTCACCATAGCTGGCATTCAGTAGGGGCTTAATGAAAACTGAGAGGTCACATTCTCCTGAATTTGTGTGGGCTTTAATGCTTATGGAGCACTTTGCATACCCAAAGTGTGCTCCATGGACTAGAAGCATCAATATTGTCTAAGAATTTGTTAGAAATGCAGAATTTCAGCCCCCAGCCCAGATCTCTGGGGTAGGGCCTAGAAATCTGTCTTTTAACAGGACCTCTGGGTGATTTTATGGGCGCTAACATTTAAAACCACTAACATATGTCAGCTTATTCAACTTGTTGGAAGATGGATCCACTGGAGGGAAGATGGTTGTCAGAAAACCACAAAGAAGGAATGGAGCCCCCAACAAATTTGCCTCCATCCATGCGTGTACCATGTGAGTGCTAGGTCAGGCCTATACTGCCCCATCCCGCCACTGGGACTCAGGCGCCAGGTCCAATACTGGCTGTCTTGGGCAAATGATTTGTCTCCCTCAGCATTTGTTTCCTCATCACTAGAATGGGAACAATCTTAGCACTAGCTCATATTGACTAAATAAATTATGGTACATTCGTACAAAGGAATACTCTGAAGACTTAATGAGGTAGGCTTATATCTGCTGTTGCAAAAAGATGTTCAAGTTATATTTTTAGATAATGCAAGATTCTAAAGAGAAAATTGTGTATGTGTCAGGTTAAAAATAAAGGACTCATTACATATATATGTGCATTATACACATACAATAGATTACACACGTGTGTCCCACATATACATTAGTATGTATGTGAACTTAAAGAAGACTCATTAACATATACACATAAATACTCATTACATACATATATTGGTAATGTATGAGTTTCCCATAGGAAACTAATATATGTATATATTTTTATGTACATATTATATACATATATAAAATGTGTGTGTGTAAGAGCCCTCCAGTTTTAATGTCTCATACACACATACACAAAGCACTGACTGTAGGCGAGGTGCTGAAAATACCAGGGAAAATAAGAAAATCAAGATCTTGTCTATGAGAAACTTACATTCTAACCAGGAAGGCAGCCAACAAAACAAGCAAATACATAAACAGGATAATTACAGATTACGATGAATGTTATGAAAGAAATCATCTAGATGCTCTGATTGCCACTTGGAAGAGGCCTGTTTGATACAGGAAGAGAGGATCTCAGGAGGATGTGATATTGAAGCAGAAACTAATGGAGGACATAGAGCTGGTGGTTAGCATTGCTGGGGAAAGGGCATTCCAGGCAGAGGGAGCAACAAGGACAGAGGCTCTAGGAGGGGAATGGGCCTGGCTTATTTGAGGACACACAAGAGCAGAGCAGTGGAGTAGGAGACGAGTAAGAGTTTTAGAAGATCCAGTGAGGAAGCATGGTAGGCAAACCTTGAGAATTGTGTTAACATATTGGATTTTATTCTAAGAACAAGGAGAACCCATCAAAAGGTTTATCCAGGAAACTAACACCATCTGATTTAGGTTTTTAAAAGGTCTCTTGGCTGCTGAGTAGGAACAGGCTTGCAGGGAAATGTGAGGGAAAGCAGGAACCCCATCCAAAAGGACATTACAAAATCCAGGTGAAATATGGTACAGGTCTATACCGACTGGGTCAGTGATGGTGGAGAGAGATGAGCAAACTCGAGGATTACATTGGAGGTAAAACCAAAACTGAACAATGGATTGAAAGGTACAGGATTAGTATGGGAGTCAGTTGGCTGTTGGTTGATCCAGACTGTCTTTACCTAGGACAACTCAGATGGAAGCACTCAACTTTGCCCTATGTCTTTCATTCTCCAGTAGGATGGCCTGGGCTTCCACTCATGGAGACAGCAGAGATACTCAACTGTAATGGAAACGAATAAGCATTTTCTCAAGCCTCTGCTTGAGTCACATCTGCTAATATGCTTTTGGCTAAAACAAGTCACATGGATGAAATCAGAATCAAAAATCAGGGAAATAGGCTCAATCTCTTAATGGGGAGGCTATAAAGCCACATGGCAAAGGGAATGGATACAGGAATGGCTGAAGAAAGGGAAGACAGTGCTTTTCAAAGCACCGGCAGCTCTACATTAACAGCCAGACACAGGAGAAAACAGAGGTTAACGCAGTTGTGAAATGTTGAAAATGATATGTGCCTATCACTGTCTGTAAAATCAGTGAGCTTAGGAAGCCAAGAATTAAATTGATAAATAAATGCTAGACTGTGCTACGCCCTAGGGCCTATGTGTATGCCAAAATTAGGGATGCTGTGCTTCCTGGCAAATTCTGTTTTATCACAGTGAAGCAGAAACTGCAGGACAGCATGAGATAGACTGACAGACAATTTCATTCTCTCTTTAGTTGAAGTTCTTCTCAGCAATTAGTGACCCAGTACCTTCCCTGACTGGGATTCTCCTGGAATCTCTGAGCTGGTTTATTGCCCCCAGAAGCCCATAGTAATTTCCCTAGAGAAAGCAGAATTTCTGCTACTGTCCCCAGATAAACCATTCCAATAGTCAGGTGGGGATAATGGTGGTAGTGGTGATGGTGATGGTGGCAGTGTATTTTCACTCTGTTTTTGTTTTACTTTGTTTTGTTTTTTCACTTAGGACATAAATTGTGAGCCCTTGAATGACATCAATCGTAATTTTCAACTGTATTGGGACAAGTAGGGATAAGCATCTCCCTAATTTCTAGAAATATAAATAGCAAGGAAACAGGATACTTAAACAAATAAGAGCTTTTAACAGAAGGTCTGCAGATGTTGCCTGCTTCTCCTCATCACTGTAGATCTGTGGTCCGGCTCTGGGAAGAGGCAGGAAGCCTTAGGGCGCCTTATTCGAGAACAGTAGATAAAAGTCACGGTCTGGCAATCCCATCTGCTTCCTTGAAGAAGGAAATATTATAAAATAGTAATGTCAGGGCCCCAGGCAACACAGTTTCCCAAGGGTCTCTGGGTTAACTCAACCAACATGTCCTCTTACATGTAAAGTTGGACTCATGATGGGGGTGGAGCAGACAGCTGAGCACACTATGTTGGCCCGCACTGCAAATGAAAAGGTACCATCTGTGCTGCTGCTGAAAAATGATGATGCAGAGATGTGACGTTTCTAATGTTCCATCTGGGTACAATTGAATTGCTTCTTTAAAATAAAAAATCCATATTTGATATCCATCCTGTCTTGTAATGGTCTCCATCTATCTTTTGTTGTTTCTGGAGGATTTATTTCATGAGAAGTATGACATGAAATATGAAAAGCTAAGAACAAAGGTCTTTGGGGGATGACTGTGGCATTTGTTGTTTCTTTGGCTGACTTGTTCTTCATTTTCTTGTCATTTCAAAAACACCTTCCATATGCAAAATGTCCTCTCCCCGCCTTGGGAAAAAACACCCTGACTAGATAACTGGATAGACAGGCAGAAGGTGAATTATCAGTCTGTTATCTACACACAGAAGGAAAACAGGGCGTGAATTTGCCAGAATACCCAGTTGCCCACATTTCCAAACCAAGAAAAGCCGCAATTAATTTTCTTTCCTAAAAATCATGTTGGTTCTGAAGAACATTCTGAGAATAATAATAAGAGTAATTAGAAGCACAACTTGAATTCAGAGTGACTTGCTTCTGAAGCATTAAAAGCACAAGAAGGAAACAATAGTATATGGAGGGACTCTAACATGCCTCTCTCCAGGTACAATTATAGATTTGAAATCTGTTGTTATCTTACCATGGCAACCTTCATACTTAATTTCCCAAATGTTGAACTTTTGTCATCCTTCTCCTCTAGGGGAGCCCTTCAACTACTGCTTTCCCTGAATTCATGTCGTGTCCTTGCCTTACAATACCTAGCATTCCTCCAAGCACATGCTGTGGGCTCACTTCCCCAAGCCAAGAACAATAGCTAACACCAGGAGAATTGGGTTATGCTCTCGGCAAAAGCACTTAGATGTGTTCTTTCTGTATGATAGAAACCAATGATTGAGCATAGCTTCAAAAGGTCCTTGCCAACTTTGTTTGGCCTCTTGTTCTATCCTGTGCCATTTTAATAAACACTTATTAAGTGTCTACTGTGTGCTGGGAGCATTGGGAAATATAAAGATTGGAATAAGCCATATTGTCTGATCTCCAGAAGTTCACAGTGTAGAAAGAGTAAAATCCAGATCACCAGAAAGCAGTTCTCAATGTGTGATCCCCACACCAGCAGCATCAGTATCACCTGGGGCTTTGTTAGAACTGTAGATCTCAGGGGCGCCTGGGTGGCTCAGTCAGCTGGGCATCTGACTTCGGCTCAGGTCATGGTCTTGCGGCTGAGTTTGAACCCTGCATCGGACTCTGTGCTGACAGCTTGGAGCCTGGAGCCTGCTTTGGCATCTCTCTTTGCCCCTGCCCCACTAGTATCTCTCTCTCTCTCTCTCTCTCTCTCTCTCTCTCTCTCAAAAATAAATAAACATTAAAAAAAAATTTCTTCAAAAAGAGAAATGCAGATCTCAGACCCTTTCCCAGAGCTTCTTTTTCTCTCTCTCTCTCTCTTTTTTATATTAAGTATAATTTATTGTCAGATTGCTTTCCATCCAACACCCAGTGCTCATCCCAATGGGTGCCCTCCTCAATGCCCATCACCCACTTTTCCCTCTCCCTCATACCCATCAACCCTCTGTTTGTTCTCAGTATTTAAGACTCTCTTATGGTTTTCCTCCCTCCCTCTCTGTAACTCCACCTCCCTTCCCCTCCCCCATTGTTCTCTGTTAAGTTTCTCAGGATCCACATATGAGTGAAAACATGGTAACTGTCTTTCTCTGCCTGACTTATTTCACTTAGCATAATACCCTCCAGTTCCATCCACTTTGCTACAAATGGCCATATTTCATTCTTTCTCATTGCCAAGTAGTATTCCATTGTATATATAAACCACATCTTCTTTATCCATTCGTCAGTTGATGGATATTTAGGCTCTTTCCATAATTTGGCTATTGTTGAAAGTGCTGCAATAAACATTGGGGTACAAGTGCCCCTATTAATCAGCACTCCTGTATCCCTTGGGTGAATTCTTAGCGGTGCTATTGCTGGGTCATAGGGTAGATCTATTTTCAATTTTTTGAGGAACCTCCACACTGTTTTCCAGAGTGGCTGCACCAGTCTGCATTCCCACCAACAGTGCAAGAGGTTTCCTGTTTCTTCACATCCTCTCCAACATCTGTAGTCTCCTGACTTGCTCATTTTAGCCACTCTGACCAGCATGAGGTAGTATCTCAGTGTGGTTTTGATTTGTATTTCCCCAAAAAGGAGTGAGGTTGAGTCTTTTCATGTGCCTGTTTGCCATCTGGATTTCTTCTTTGGAAAAGTGTCTATTCATGTCTTCTGCCCATTTCTTCACTGGATTTTTTTGGGGGTGTGGAGTTTGATGAGTTTTTTATAGATTTTGGATACTAGCCCTTTATCTGATATGTCATTTGCAAATATCTTTTCCCATTCTGTTGGTTGCCTTTTAGTTTTGTTGATTGTTTCCTTTGCAGTGCAGAAGTTTTTATCTTCATGAGGTCCTAATAGTTCATTTTTGCTTTAAATTCCCTTGCCTTTGGAGATGTGTCGAGTAAGAAATTGCTGTAGCTGAGGTCAAAGAGGTTTTTTCCTGCTTTCTCCGCTAGGGTTTTGATGGTTTTCTGTCTCACATTCAGGTCCTTCATCCATTTTGAGTTTATTTTTGTGAATGGTGTAAGAAAGTGGTCTAGTTTCATTCTTCTGCCTGTTGCTGTCCAGTTCTCCCAGCACCATTTGTTAAAGAGACTGTCCTTTTTCCATTGGATACTCTTTCCTGCTTTGTCAAAGATTAGTTGGCTATCCATTTGTGGGTCCAATTCTGGGGTCTCTATTCTCTTCCATTCGTTATGTGTCTGTTTTTGTGCCAATACCATACTGTCTTGATAAGATCTCTGGGAGTGGGCAATCTGTATATTCAAAGTTCTTCCAGATAACTAAGATGCTCCCTAAAATGTGAGAATGACTGGTGTAAAGCATTGGAGCACAAGCACCATAAGAGAGATACAAAGTGTTTTGAGTAAAGGGAAAATCACATCTGTTTTGGAAGGAGGGGATTTTTAGGAGTGATATAATTTCTGTGATGCTTTGAAAGTTAGCTAAGATATTGAAATGTAGGCAGTGGAGTAAGAAGAGGACATTCTGGGTGAGTGAAACATGAGCCAAGCAACAGAATTAAGAAAGCAGAAGGCAAATCGAAGAGTCTAGATTGATTGGCATGGAAGGAGATGGAGGTGAGAATCATAAGATATAAGTTAGGGTCTCAAGCCCCAAGCTGAAGAGCATGTGGACTAACTCAGTGGGCAATGACAAGCCACTAAGGTTTTTAGAGGAATAACAAAATTAGAGCAGTGCTTTTGGAAGACTTATGTGATGGTTTCAGTAGGATAACTTGAAGTAGGAATATACACAGGAAGTGGGGAACCAATTGAGTTGACAACTGTAATATTTTGGGTGGGTAATAATGAAAGTTTCAACTAGGGGGTTTACAGAGAAAATATGAGGGAATTAATTGGAGAAAATGCGAAGGACTAAATCAATAGCATTTAGCAGTTGATTCAATATTAGCAAGAAAATGAGAAGACTCAAAACCTTGATTAACAAGAGATTAGTCATGTCATACACCAAAGATTGAGGCAATCAGAGGATGAGTTGGTTTTGGAAGGGGTTTAGATCATAGTTGACATTTTGTGATTTGGTGCATCATGAAGCTGGGAATGCAGGCATGGAGTTTATAATAAAATCTACAATATTTGACCACATAGGCTAGGTCTGGCTAGGCACATGAGCTAGGCACATGACTTATATCATGTAAAGCTTATACTAACTTTATGAGAAGACATTATTATGCCTGTTTTTATTATTTAAATTAGATTCTGTTGCATATAACAGAAAATCCAAAATATACAAAACAGTGGCTTAAACACAAGGTTTATTCTAGCATGCAGAAGAAATCAGGAGGTGGGCAGGCAGGATAGATACGACGGTTTCAGCAAAATCATCAGAGGGCCAAGTTCCTTCTAATGTCCTTCCGCATCCTCCCCTGGGGAATCCTACCCTCCAGGTACTTCATCAGTCAAGATTGCTGCTGAAGCTCCAACTGAAAGTATGGGAATGGATGCTTGTTGAGAGTATGAATATAGAGTAAGAGGTTGGAAGAAAGAACCTTGGAGGATGACCACTAGGAAGGGCCAGGAGGAGGCATAGGGAAGAGAGGAGGACCACGTCAACAAAAGGCAAGGAAACACAAGGCTTAGAACGGCAGGGGAGGTGGGGAGGTGATGTTGGATCGTGCAGACCATGAAAAACGCTTAGTGGGTTGGACAAGGTGGGGTCCTCAGTGACCTTCAAAAGAACAGCATCATTCAAGAGTTCTGCAGCAGCAGCTCTTAGAGTTAAGGAAATAATAGATGATGAAGTAGTGCAGCAGTAATTTCTCTCCCATGAAGTTTGGTGATACAGGGAAACAAAGAAACAATGGTAGTGACTGAGAAATCCAGCAGCATTGAGGTAATGTTTCCTAGACTAGTAGGCCTGAATACAATTTCCCTTTATGATGTCAGGTCTCCTGGAGACCAGATTTAAATTGCTTGAGCGTGTGGGCTGAGACAGCGAAGCACATCTTCCCTGATCGCAGCCCCCGTCCAATTCCTCCCAAGAAAAGTAAAGCGAGTGTTGGCTGATACTGTAGCATAATAAAGGTCCAATACATTTTCTAAAGGCTGTCTGATAAGCTTCATTAATTCATTTTTGGCTTTCCCTCCAAAAGCTGGATAGAAGTTCCTCTAACTCTGGCCTGTGCTCTTGAAGAAAAATTAAATTGCAAAAGTGAGGCTGTTTCATTAGGCCACACTCCCCCCCAGGGTCAGCAAAGGCTCTCTGGGCGCTTTGCAATGGCAGAGCTGCGGCTCCATTTCAGCAAAAATAAATATCAGATTACACACATTGTTTTTGCAGCTGAGGATTTGGTGGAGTGGCTATTGCATTCTGCAGTTGCAGATAAAGAGAGCACAGCGTTTTTGCATCCTTTCTTTATGAAGCCATTTTCTCCCCTCAAGAAGTGCATCCCCAGAGGATTTTTTCCAACAAACGCCTGGTGCTTCTGTGATGTTCATCGTGCATGACTTGCTTTAGAGGTTGTTAAAAATAAAGACAGATAGTTGGGTCAGTTCTCTTGGTGCCTTTCACTCCTCCCTTGTTAGATTTCCACCCCACCCTTACCTCCCTCCCTGGAAAAGCCCTTGTGCTACAAAATTATGAAAGAATGGCAGAGACTGAAACCACAGCACGCCTTTGCAATTCTAACTTTCTAACCTGAAACCAGTGAGCCATAAAACTCTAGAAGCTAAAAGCTGCCTGAGGCAAATCCAAATCTTCTGGCTTTAAAATAGCAACACATCTTTTACCATTTTAGCTATTTTGAGGTAGATTTTCATGCGCAGGCATGCTTGTTGAAATTAAATGTGTTTCATTTGTATCTTTTTTTTTTCTTTCTGAAGAAATAGCAGGCTTGCGAGGTACTGCTTTCTGCGTCTTAAATTAAAGACTAAATTTGAGTGCCTTGAGTAGGTATTAAATTACCAAACTGGGAGTTTTCTATCTAGATTGGATAGGCCTGGTACCACTCTGGAACCTGGGTACATTTAGGAAAGTTGCCTTACTTGAGCCTGTCTTTGAGTATTCCTGTATTGTCACAGCTCTTAGTCTGGATGCCCCAGAAACAAACCCTAAGATGAGGTTCCGAGGGAAAGTAGTTTATTTGGGAGATGATTACAGGAAACACTGGTAATGTGACTGAACGAAAGGGAGTTCGCTCCCTGATGTATCACGGAAACTGCATGAGGTGAGTTGTCGCACAAAGAAAACTTTATTTGGAGCAAATAAGATCACAGAGAATGGCTTCCAAAGCCATGACTCCCTGAGAGAGGGTAACTGGGTTCCTTTTGTTTAGGTTACGATGAATATTTAGATAGGAAAGCCATGTCATCATATGTAGAGGTGGTGCACATGCACCTTAAGGAAACCTCCTATACATAAATTATATGTTATGTAAATGAGGCTCCTCCTTGGGTGGAGATTTCAGCATTATAATGAGGTAAAGATAAGTACCAGTCATTCCAGGGGGTCACACCACGGTCCATCTGTGCAGGTGCAAGTCATTTAGCTCAGATGGTCAGGGTGGACTGGGCTGGTACCTGTCTTGTCAGGCCTGTTGCCATCACCTGAGGGGTGGTTTTGGGTTCATTTGCAAGATTTAAAAGGTAAGACAGAAAGGAGATCTTAAGGAAAGATGTAGGACAAAGGTTAGTGAGTTTGTACTCACTACTGCAGGTAGCCACTACCGCAGGTGGGCAGTAAAGGTCAGGTCTTAGGGTCTAGCTGGTGACAGTAAGAGGATGGGGAAGTGAGCAGAGAAGAGAAAATAGCTCATAAAAGGTGCCACTGTGGGCAACTGGTGCTTGATCCTGCTGAGGACTCTGGGAAACACTGCATAACATGAACAGATATGTCCTACCTGAGGGCTGGGAAAGCTTGGGTATTCATCAGCCAACCCCCATCTGTCATTGGTTCACAGTCCTGACCAGAGATGTCAGTTCTTTCCAACATCCTCTATAGATTCAATGAAATCCCAATCAAAATCCCAGCAATTATTTTGTAGATGTCAACAAATTGATTTTAATATGTATATCAAAAAGCAAAAGACCTAGAATGACTAAGACAATATTAAAAAAGAACAGAGTTGAAGGACTTATACTACCCAATGTCAAGATTTAATATAAAGTTGTTATAATCAAGGCAGCATAGAAGTGAGTTGGGGGAAGAGTAGTGGAACAGAATAAAGAGCCTAGAAATAGACCCACACAAATATAGTCAATCTATCCTTGACAAAGACTCAAAGGCAATTCAGTGGAGAAAAGACAGTTTTTTCAATAAATGGTTCTAGACACTAGATACTTATACTTTTCACAAAAATTAACTCAAAATGAACCATAGATCTAAATGTAAAGTGTAAAACTATAAAAGTTGTAGAAGAAAATATAGGGGAAAATCTATATGATCGTGGATTGAGAGATGAATTTTTAGATGCAATACCAAAAGCACAATCTATAAAAGGGAAAATTGATATGTTGCATTAAAATTTAAAACTTCTTCCCTGTGAAAGACAGTTAAGAAAATGAAAGAATTGGAGGAACTAACTGCAAAACATGTATCTGATAAAGGACTTGTATACAAAATATACAAGGAATTCTTAAAACTCAACAATAAGGTAAGAAACTCTTAGAGCTAAAATCTTTTCTTAGAGCTAAAAATCTACGATTGTTGATAAAAACAGGTAGAATGTGATTTTGATTTTGTAAACAATAATCACAATACACGTGTAAATAAATAATTTCTCAATAGTCAAGTCTTTTATTATCCCTTTTTTGGAAAGAGAGTTGTTAACTGTAAACATTTCCCTCTCCAGCTCTTAGTCTTTTTAACTGAGCAGAAGGGATTATGCAGTGAGAGAAGGAATTGCAGGAGAAACTGACAGGCAGATAGAAGGGGAAAATTCCTTAAAGGGGAGGCGGTGCCTAGGAGCTGGAGGCCCCAGGTCCCGTGCCTTACTGTGCCTCTCCATCCCATGCCTCACTGTACCCATAGGTGGTGGTGAGGACTGAGAGGGAATCTCAAACACACACTGAGCCTCCCATCCAGAGGAAGACTCGGTGCTCCTCTGGACCCTGAAGGCAGTCCCTGCCCTCCTGACCCACTGGACATTAGACAGTGATAAAGGCTGCCATGTTGGGTTGAACATCAAAGACATCCCCCAGCTTTCCAAGCGGTACATAAGCCTCCCATTTTTCTCTTTGACCCTCAAGAAAGATCAAAAGCCCCAGTACTTACAAGGATCTTCTGACAACCTTGTAGGACATGAAGGTCAGAGGCAGATTTAATCTGATTTGAAGAAAACGGAGAAGTGTGACATTCCTTAGAAAACTGAGTTTATGTGCAGGCAGTCATACACGTTTTTGGTACATATAAATGAGAAAACAACTATAGGAGTAAATGCCGAATTAATGATAGGTGTTGAATTCTGAGTAATGGGATTATAAGTGATTCTTATTTTCTTTTTATTTACTCTGTGCTCTTTGATTTCCATGCAAGGAGAATGTATTACCTATGGGAAAATGGGGAAAGGCTAGGTGGTACAGTGTATAGGGCCTGGGTTTTGAATTACTAGTGCTTCTTATTTGCTGGGTCAGTTTGATAAAGTTATTTACAAGTCTTTTTCTTTTTTTAACTTCGGTTCACATTTTATTGCACTGATCACATGTCATGACTGAGAAGACATTGTATATTGTTAGACTCTCAGTTTTTGAATAAAATGCAAAACACAGTCTTCACTAGAGCATAATGGTCAATTCCTAAGCATTCCCAAGGTAGTCTTAGATGAGATGTTTCCTGAAGATATACGAAAATATGGCTAGGATAAGAATATGTAATGCACATCCTGACACAAGAAGGGAGGCAAGAAAAGGATCGTGCATTGAAATGACTAGCAAGTTAACTATTTTATGTATTTACCAGTAATTTGAGGCAGACGTGAATGAACAGGAATACTTGGAGGATGATCGTGATTGAAAAGCATTTCAATGTGGGGCACTTGAGTGGCTCAGTGGGTTAAGCATCTGACTCCTGATTTCAGCTCAGGTCATGATCTCACTGTTCATGAGATGGAGCCCACTGTTGGGCTGTGTGCTGACAGTGTGGAGCCTGCTTGGAATTCTCTCTGTCCCTCACTCTCTGCCCCTCCCCCGTCACATGCATTCTCTGTCTCTCTCTTTCTCAAAATAAATAAAAAGAAAGAAAGAAAAATATTATATAGTATAAATGACTGTTCAGTGATATTTCTGATTATTTTACTTATTTCTACTTGTATTACTTTTAGTAATAAAATGTTTTTTTTCTATCTCATACATGATTGAACACATATTTTGCTTTAAAATTAACAGTCACAATTGAAGAAACAATGGTTTGTTTTTCTGATGAAGTTACCAACCTGCTGAATCTTAAGGCATCAACAAATGTTGTGTTTCATTTTCCCTGAACAATAAGACCTTCTATTTTGATTATCCAGTAAATAGCAATTTTGTTTCTCTAGTTGTTTCCATTTGCCAAACAGTCATGACAGTTTAACATGGTGGCTACTGCTTTCAGGGGATTCTATCAGGGGAGTCCTCACTTCCATCACAGCAGCTTCTGGCAATCTTTCATCTAAAGTCCATCCATCAGGACTTTTCAATGGTGGTTGGCCAAGGTGTCATGGCTGCCATGGCTTCATTCTGCTGAATATGATTTTCCTGAAATCTCCTAGATATTCTTAGTGTTATATAAAAATATATCTGTGAGCAATGTTCCGAATGGGTGGTCTCTTCGGGTTTTACTTCTCTTGCTGTGAAGTCTTTAATGCAGTCAGAAAAGCAGGTTTCTGTAAGCTTATTGTAGGTTCCAAGAAATTCTTTAAGCTGTTTTATCTGATCAGATTCTGGTATTTATGCAGCCATATTCTTTTGGTGTGTTTATTAATCACCTTTTCTGATGCATGAGTTTCCTTTTTGTTCTGGAAAGTCAGTTGTCCAACCTTTGCTTGAACGTCTCCATTGAGACCTGATTTCTTAAGCACAGGCTCTCACATCAGACACAATTGCAAGGCTGAGCTGCCAGTTGGGTCTAGGGCCAGAGGGTCTTGGTCAGGGCAGGCACTGCAGCTTCGGGATGGAAGAGAACACCAGGTTATTTACATTTCTAAGCCTTATGTCTTTACCTATAAATCCCAATGGTGTCAACTTTGTAGTTATCAAAGAGATTATAAAGAGAGCAGAGTAGTTTGCCATATAATTGCACACATAGATACTTATGATAAGTGTACACTTTAGACTGGTGAACGTCACAGTATGTAAATCTCAGCAATGTGAAAAAACACACAAAAAATACTCATGATGCTTTTGTGTGAATATTTAAATCAACTATGGAAATAGCTAACCTAGATACCCTGATGAATATTTATAAGGTTGGCATATGTCCATCATTTATATCTTTAAATTAAATACAAAAATAAAAACATTACTTTTTTCAAGCTTGTTCCATAATGCCAACTGAAACTCCCAAGAAGTTCTGCATTCTAACAACTCTTCTAAGAATGACTTAAATCCAAAGTACAGGTTATCAATTAGAGGTGATGCCTATGTTCCTTGATGGATTGTTCAGAGATCACTTAATCCCTGCCCACCTGACATTTTTCTGCTACTAAAATGAAAAGAATGGTCCTTGTCATAAGGTAAATTATATCCCCCCCCCCATTTATATGTTAAAATCTTAACCCCCAGTACCTCAGAATGTGACTGTATTTAGAGATAGGGTCTTTAAAGAGGTAATTAAGTTAAAATGAGGTCATTAGAGTGGGCCCAAATCTAATATGACTGGTGCCCTTATTTAAAAAAAGGAGATTAGGTCATAAACATACACAAAAGGAAGACCATGTGAGACACAGGGAGAAGATGGCCATCTACAAGCCAAAGAGAATCTTTAGAAGACACTAGCCCTACTGACACCTTGATCTTGGACTTTCAGCCTCCATAATTGTGAGAAAATAAATTTCTGTTGTTTAAGCCATCCAATCTAGGATACTTTGTTATGGCAGCCCCACAAAACTAATATCGTCTTTTTGCTTGTCTGAATTTGGGGTGTTGTAAGGAATCTGAAAGACATTTAGGAAAATCTTAAAACTCCTTTTTTTACAGAAGTCTAATAAAATTATTATCATTTGTGATGCACCCATACTTAGAATTATGATGTGGCAGCTATTCCTATTCCAATATATATAGCAAAGATATTTTCTCTTTAAGTTTAAAATAAACTGTGGCATGGAGGAAGGTATCAAAATCACATGTTTTTGGGATAGATTTCTCCACTCCCTTCAAAGGATAAAGGACATAGTATTTGCTTGGTTCAATGATCAACACTTTGTGCTGAGAGGTGGAAGAAGAGAAGACCCGAAGAAGTTAAGATAATGAAATTACTTTTCATAAATACAAAAACCAGAAAAGAGGGGCTATAGGGAGAAGAGCTAGCACAATGGAAGACTTTGGGAGAATAACTGAGAAAGAGATTCAGGAGCTTTGGGTGGGAGAAAGAGGTGTGTAAGTAGGGCTCCTAGAAAGGTATGCTGGGCAGAATGAAGTGCAGTGTCTCCTCATTCTTCAAAGAAGAATTGTCATAAGACTTTCACATTATTCTCCAAGGCTTTTGATTCAAGGACCCCAAATTCATGGTGCTTTTCCTGACATTCCAAAATGTTGAAGAGATTGTGAGATTAAAACAAGGTAGCTTAAAAGATAGCTCATCCATTTAGTCAGTTTCTCTTAAAATTTTCCACGATGTGAAATGCAAAGTAATGTGCTGTAAAGAAAATGATTAAGCAAAGGGTATTTTAAAGTTTACTTTTCTTTCCATTTGATTTCTCTGCTTTCAAGTATCTGCTCCTCAGTCCATCTGTTGTCCTATTTTGATTGTTTTTGGCAAACAGATGCAGGAGAACACTATTGCCGTTTCTGTTTTATAAAATCTCAGAGATAAGAACATAATGTTAGTCAGGTTTTCTTTTGTGGGGAAAAATTGTGAAGTACTGAAATACATCAAAAAAATATTACTGGATGTTTTCAAAGGAAAACTAAGCATTGTCTAGCATCCCCCTCCAGCTTATTGGTTCTACGGTGTCTTTATGACTTTCATTATATTGGTGTTATTTACAATTCTGTAAATTGTACATAACTGAAAGAGATACAAATGATTCTTATCCAAAAATATGCAAATGAATTTGAAGGATGTTCCATTAATTTCCCTCCCTCTCTGTGGAAGAAGCCATTATGGCACAAATTAAGCAAATTCATTGCAACATTCCTAATAGCCTTCATATGCATTTTTTCTTTGGATTTTCCTTCGAATTGATTGTAACATCTTACTGGTTCCCTCCTTAATTAGTGAGTTAAATAAAATCTTTGATATATGCCCATTTTATATATGTATGAGATGTGAGTTTATCTTTTCTAAAAAATTATCCTTTAATACTTTCATGAGTTGACTGTCTTTCAGCCTTTAGAAACCCAGCTGAATATTAGTCTTACCTGCGTTTCAACTGGACACAATATTGAATTAATCTTTTGGAGTGAGAAATAGCAGGGGATGGCTGGGGAACAGTGTAGTTGAACTGACCTCTCTATACCTCAGTCAAAAGTCTCAACTGCGTGCATCTCCAGTGAACCCAGGGGACCTGAGCCATGATCTGCATGACATTTTTATCTCTGACATTCAGTTTGACTTTCAAGTATCACAGAGTAGCAAAAAAAAAAAAAAAAAAAAAAAAAACCAACAAAAAAACCCATGAATCCAAAATGAAACGGAATATTTTTCAACTTGCCACTATACCATCCAGTCTAATGTGAAAGAAAATCCATTTCATTTTGCCACTGCCTGCTGATTGGCATGAACTCAGCTGCCCTTCAAAGGTTCAGCCTCTTGAAAGCAGTTTCAGTCATTGCTGTGAGCCAAAGGGAGAACAGGAGTTAACATTCTCAAATTCCCCTGAGAGTTGTTTTTGGATGGGTGGGGGAGAATGTATTTGGTGAATGGTTTTAGCTTACACCGAAAAGGTACTTTAATTTTGGTCCATTTTTATGTATGAAAGTAAAAGTAATATCAGAGAAATGTGTTGACAACTTCCAGTGAGTAAAATATCTGCCATCTTGAGATAAGTGTTGCCAGAAAATAGAAAATGATGCAAGAGGTTTACCCTGTACACATTATCCTATCAGAATTAGAAGCATATGCCATATGTTTTTGTAGGGGAAGAAAGAAATCATTTCCTTCTACTCTTCTAGGTTCTCCACTGGGGGACCCTGTAACAACAGAGTATAACAAGAGAAACAGAAGTTTATTAACATGTATATATCCCATATACATGGGAGAAGCTCAAGGATGAGTAACTCAAAGAGATGGCTAAAACTTGAACCTAAATGCTGTCTTCAACTAAAACAAAGGAAGAAGGATGTAAAGGAGGTAAGTTATGGGCAGGTAAATAGAAAAAGTACAGTAAAGAAGGGAAAGGTTTGTTATGTAAGTTTTAGTCTATGCCTTTTCTATTTGTAAGAGTCTCTTGGGATTTAGAGTCACTACAAAGAGGGAGACACTTTTACAAATGAAGATTTCCTTTATAAATGTAGATTTCTCTTACAAAAGAGTAACTTCTGTTTTCAGAACTTCTGCTTCTGCTGTTTCTTTTTCTTTTTTAATTTTTTTTATGTTTATTTATTTTTGAGAGAGAGACAGAGACCGTGAATGGGGGATGGGCAGAGAGAGAGGGAGACACAGAATCAGAAGCAGGCTCCAGGCTCTAAGCTGTCAGCACAGAGTCCAATGTGGAGCTTGAACTCACAAACCATGAGATCATGACCTGAGCAGAAGTCTATGCTTAACCGACTGAGCCACCCCAGTGGCCTGCTTCTGCTGTTTCTTAAAACAGCTTATAATCAGCTCTAAATAAAGTCATCATTAGCAGCAGCAGCAGCAGCAGGAAAACAACTGGCTCTAAATAGTACTTATACCAAAAAGGCATTTTTGGGGGAGGGCATACTCTGGTCTCCTACAGTCATATTTGGCGGGGGGGTACATTCTGGTCTCCTACACTTTCTGTTGCCAAACTTGAAGCCGCATCCTGGCATTTAGGTTGAGTGGTTGATCTGTCCAAGGCAACCATGGCTTCTTGATCACATTCAGATAGTTTTTACTTGTCTTCAGCTCTTGGTTTGATTGTTTGGAGTCTCAAGCTGGTTTTTGAAGTCAAAAGGAACACTTCTTCCTTTCCTTCCCTGTTTATAGAATTAAAGGACAAGAACATGGGGCCTAATTCAGGTAAATATATTAACAAAATCTCAACCAAAGTATCATTTTCAAAATGTTTAACATCATGCAATTCTCATGTAAAATCAAAATGAGCAGAAACCAAAGTTTTATTAAACTCATCAATGAGGGAAGCAATGGGATGGTGAAGTTGGTTCAAGAAAGGATACAAGGAATTGATGATTATATCATCAATGAAAGAAAGGAAGAATACAGAAATAAGTCACAAGGTTAGAGGCAAAACTCATCATTGTTCTATCACTAATAAGACCATGGCCTTTGGAGTTAACTTTTCTACACAAGAAAAATCATTTGTGTTACTATCAGACAAAAATAATTGTCATTGATCCCAGACAAAAATTACTTTCATGATATTGGGCAAAAATAATTTACATCTTTGAGAACAAACTGAAGGTAGATGGGGGTGGGGGAGAGGGGAAAGTGGGTGATGGGAATCGAGAAGGGCACTTGTTGGGATGAGCACTGGGTGTTGTATGGAAACTAATTTGACAATAAATTATATTAAAAAATAATTTACATCTTATCAGTTTCCAATAAAGAAATATTTAGCTTTACAGAGTTGAAAATTGTCTGAGCCCTAATCAAGAGCAATGGTAAATCAAACAAATTCGTGTATCATGTGACTCTAGGGTAAGAGTCAATAAACTATAGCAGGCCTAGCTTACCTTAACTTGTTTTTGTAAATAAAGTTTTGTAGGAACATTGCTGCAGCCATTTACTTATGCATTGTAGATGGTTTCTTTTGCTACAGAGTTGAATAGTTGCAACAGACTAGATGGTCCTAGGATCTAAAATATTTGCCATATAGCCCTTTACAGAAAACAAAACAAAACAAAACAAAACAAACTTGCCAGCCTTTGATCTAGGAACACCAGGAACAGGGCACTGCCTAACAATGGAAACAGAAGTGACATAGTCTTTTTTCCTCCTTACTTTCAAGTTTTAGATAATATTTTTTTCTTTGCAACAGTGTTAATAAAAAATACTTGAGAGTGAAATCAGACAAACTTCTTCAAGGAAAAGGCACATCAGAAGTATATGCCTTCTGATCAGGTACATATTACTGAAAATTATGTGCATCGTAGCCACACTGTACAATGAATTCTGCTTGACAGCATTATAGATTCTCAGAAACCCCTTCAGAATCAATTACACACACTGAAAGCAGAGAAATACCAAGTTCTTTATTTCTAAGAAAAAAATCTCATGACCCATTTAAGTTCTCAGCATTTTGAATTACTCACTTCTCTTCGATTAAAAAAAAAAAAATCAAACCAGGGGCACCAGGGTGGTTCAGTCAGTTAAGCATCCGACCCTTGATTTTCACTCAGGTCATGATCTCACAGTTTGTGATCAGGTCATGATCATCACAACTGCTCCATCCAATTTATGTGTCCAGGGATTCTCACCACAGAATCCCTGCTTGGGATTCTGTTGCTGCCCCTCCCCTGCTCACACACTCTCTCACTCTAAATAAATAAATAAATAAATAAATAAATAAATAAATAAATAACTTTTAAAAAATCAACCCAGATTTTGATATTAAGTTCATCCATATCCTGATATTTTCCTTTTGCTATATGTGGCCTACTTCAAGGGGTTGCACTTTCAAAAAAAAAAAAAAAGTCGCTTCTGACTACCTTGGTAATCTTATTTACAAAAATAAATATATGAACTCACACAGTTGATTATTATTTGGAAATGGTATTGCAGTAAGGATTTTAAGTTTTCTGTCTAGACTAATCCAGTTCGTGTTGCCTCTTTAGAGGTCTTCCTACCATCACTAGACCACAATCAGTGTGCATTACAGACATTTGGGAGATTTTATGGACTGCCTGGTCCCTATCTGTAAAGCAGGTGTAGGCAAAATGCCATCTTAAATCTAATTCAAAAAAGTAAATATTGACAAAATTTTACCTAGATTCTACTCAGGGCTGAGTTTCAGCCACTACCTTTAGATAATTCTCAGATTATCTCAGTCATTCCAGCCTCTCTCCCTTGAAGTCCTAGAATCAGCTACTGAAGGGTTAACTCTGCATAGAGTGGAGAGCCAACATTCAGTCAAGAGTTCATGACAATTGGCTGGTGTCCTCACCATGTTGTATGCTACATATTTCCATGGCACCCCCCACCCCCCCCCCCACCCTGAGCCCCATGTAACATTTGCCATATTGCCTAATTGTTCACAATCCCTTTCCAGTTGCTACCAGCACCCACCAGCCACCACACAAAATCAATGCAAATCTCTTTAAAACTAACAGGGGCAAATCACAAGGAAAAACAGGAGGAACAAACCAAGAATGGGACATCAGTGTTAACTGAATGAGGATAGGTTGTGCAAACTATTCTTTTTTTTTTTTTAATGTTTATTTATTTTTTTGAGAGAAAGAGCATGAGCAGGGGAGGGGAAGAGAGAAAAGGGGACAGAGGATCTGAAGCAGGCTGCATGCTGACAGCAGAGAGCCCAATGCAGGGCTCGAACTCACAAACCACGAGACCATGACCTGAGCCGAAGTCAGATGCTTAATCAACTGAGTCATCCAGGCGACCCTGTGCAACCTATTCTAACAAAGGACTCTAGGCATAATCAAGACATGACTGAGTAGGGAAGAACTGTACAGCCTAGCCTAATGCAAAGAACTGGAGCATTTATACACCCATCAGCTGAGAGGGATCTCAGGGAAAGAACAAAGGAAATAGAAAAACAACACAAGGGAGCTTTAGGAAAAAAAACTGATTTCTTACTTCTGCTCCATCCAACTTATGTGCCCAGAAAAGCCCGTCCATTCTGGTTTTAGCTCTCCCTGATGATTGAGTTATACTTGCACACACTGAAGATCAGATGCTGCTGGCATCCCATCTGCACCCCTCCACTCCTCTTTATAGCTCAGTGCACACTGGTCCAGCTTTCAACAGCTAGCCTCTACATTTTGTTCCTCAAGGGCCTTCGCTGTTTTCTGGAGCCCCATCTACTAGTTGGTGTAAAATGTCCCAGTTCTTTTGATCCTCGTGTAGGATGATCCTGACATGTTCTACACTGGCTTTCAGAGTTTCCCCAGCAAAATTGGGCTCCAGTCATCCATAACAGTAGTTGGCCCAAGAAGGCATATATCACTGGCTCTTTTCCCTTCCCCTGTCTCACTTACATAACCCCCACCCTATGCTCCCCTCACCCCCCAAATTACGCTCAAATCATTGTCTCAGGATCTGTTTCCTAGGAGTACCCCTCCGCCCACCCAAAACACAATAGATGTGCAAGAAATATTCATTCACTCATCCAAGCCTTTTGAGTATTTCTACTTTTTGAAATTTACTGAGGATTTTGGTGCCTTAATTTTTTTCAGTATGGCTCATTTTCATGAGTATTTCATGGGCAGTTGGAAAGAATGCATATGCTCTATTTCCAGGGTACAGTTGGGTATACATTGATCGGTTCTACTTTTAAACTGTGTTATTTAGACCTTTCATATGCTTTCTTATTTTTGCATCCACTCAAACTATTACAGTTAAAAGAGTTCATTTGAAGTCCTCTATTACCAGAGTGCTTCTATTTGTCTTTTTATCTTCTGTATTTTCTGCTTTATGATTGTTGTTATTTGATACCTAGATATTCATAAGTGACACATTTTTACATGCGTTACACCTTTAAAAAACACAAAGTGCCCACTGTTTTTTGAGCTGAATTACGCCTTTTCTGATATTATGTTAATAATTCATTGTTGTTTAAAAATGTACCTTTCTGGGGTGCCTGGCTGGCTCATCGGTGGAATGTACCACTCTTGATCTTGGGGTTGTAATTTTGAGCCCCACGTTGGGTGTAGAGATTACTTTAAAACAGTCTAAAAAATGTTTTTAAGTGTACCTTTTCCTAGTAGACTTTGCCCATCTTTCTATTTTTGACTATCTTGAATCACTTCAGTGTGATCCTTAGATATGACGTAGTTTCTGTTTCCTTTACAATCCATTCTAATCTAAAATTCTTCTTTTAATATGTAGGTTAAATCCATTTGCACTTATTAAAATGACACACATATGTTTGGTCTCGGTTCTGTCATAGTGTTGCATATTTTCTGTCTTTATATATTTTAAGGACTTTTCCTATGTAGTCTGTTTCCTTTGGTTTGCTTCCCCTATAGCTCTGAATTTTAGGTAGCTTTGCAACTCTGTTCTGGTGATAACCCTTATTAATGCATTTAGTCAGTGCATTATAGTCCTTTACTATGAGAAATAAAAAAATGGTGTTTCCTCTTTCTTCCCCATGCCCTTTCTCTCCACCACCCAATTTAAATCAATAATATTACCTTTCTTAATGTTATCTTTATACTATTTAAGAGTATGTATGGGTGCCCGGGTGGCTCAGTCAGTTGAGCATCTAAGTCTTGATTTTAGTTCAGGTCATGATCCTAGGGTCATGAGTTCGAGCCCCATATTGGGCTCCACCCTGAACATGGAGCTCTCTCTCTCTTTCTTTCTCTCTCACCTCCTGCCCCTCTCCCCAACTTGTGCACTTGCTCTATCTCTCTACAAAAAAAAAAAAAAAAGAAAGAAATTAAAAGAGGAAAGAATACATATATGTCTATTACTTGATTAGTCAGCTCTTAATGATGTCATTTAAATCATAGTTATCATAGATGAGATAACCAACATATCTATTCTAATTCCTACCTGCTTCACTCCAGTGTGTAAGTTGTAACATTTCTGTGTTGTCCATGGTCACTTCAGGGTTTAAAACTAACAGGGGCAAGTGCATTCTAACAGTGCTTGCTGAGATCTGTTTTTCTCCTGGGTTCTGTCACAAGTCTCTTGTTTTTTCCCTTCCCTTTCTTTTTTCAGCTGCTGCTCCGCTCTGCTGCTTTATTTATTTTACAGTCTGTGGGTCATATTTGTCTCCTACTTTCACGTGGATGGACTCTGTGGGAGATGCTTTTTCATTCTCCTTGAAGATTTGGGATCGTTTTCAGGAATTGAAGAAGAGAGGCTTATTTATACAGGTTTGTGGACATTGGAGTTCCCTGGGTCTGCGTTTTGCTGTTTTTTTTTTTTTTTTTGGTCACGTAACTCTTACCCATGCACATTTAGGATTAAGCTTTGCAGAAACACAAAAGGAGTGACAATAATCATAAAAAGTGTAGCTGTTTTAACAAAACAATGAAGGAATCATTGGCAGAATAACCTTTTCATCACTTCTCCAGACACAGAGGTAGATGGCTCTGCAATCCACCTAGACAATTATCTGGGCCATCTTCTAACCATTCCTCATTCAGTAATAACTATTTTCATTCCAGCTCAGTTTTACAAATCTAATTTCACAGAATTATAGGTCATTAGCAGTCTAAGGGATGAAGTTCATATTCTTGAAGAAATTTCAGCCATCAGTGTGTTTTTCTTGGAAGAGAAAGGTCTTGTGCTTATTCTTGATTACTCAAAAGAGTTTTAAAAAAAAAAAAAAAAGAGTTTTAACATTTGGACATAATTGTAACTCTCAAGGTAAAGATGACATTCAGTGAACATTTCCATTTGAAGTATTTTGGGAAAGTTAAAGAAGATTAGAAAGTGTTGTTTGTCTATAAAGTCAGGGAACTGAGGAGAAGATAACATACGTTAGGTTACTTTTACTTCACTGCTTAATTCTCCCCCTTCCTGAAATATTTGCCCAAAGCCTATGAAGTTGTAATAGAGGTCTGATGGCAGTTGACTAATAAGGAAATTCAGGTCACTGGCTCCTACAGGCCAGAGAGTCTGACTTTCAGCACAACCTTAGTGACCAACTTTGCCAAATGCTGCAGAATATTCCAAAAAGAAAGGCTTTTTGTGCCTTGATATTCTTGTGGCATCACAAGAACTTGAGGGATAAGGGAAAACAATCTGATGCAGTAAAACAAAACTAAGCTTTCGGAGCCAGGAGCCCATGTGTTCACATTCCCGCTCCGCAACATACTGGGCCTCAGGTGCCCACCTATAAGATAAAGAAAATGTTATCGACCTCATACACTCAGTGTGAAGACTGAATAAGATCATTTCTATAAAGTACACAGGGAGTAGTAGGTCATTAATAAAAGTCAGCAACCCTCCTTTGGGCTTCCCGGCCCTCCCCACTCCCTCCAATTCTTCCTTTCATTGCCTTCAGCTTCAAGTAGGGAACTGTTTTGTTGGGGGCAGATGCTTCTTTGTCTAACAGAGTATATGTAGTCTCCTAGTGATCTGGAATGCAGTGTCCCATTTTTGCTGCTGGATATCATTTAGCTCACTAGTGACTTGCCCCAATTATGGCATTTCCCACACTGTTTTATAGTTGCTTCGTGCATCTCTCTCTCCCCTCTCCATTTCAAAATATTCAAAAGCAACGGCCCTACATTATCCTCTTCAAATCTAGAATGCCTATTGCATTAGTAATCTATTGATGCATAACAAATTACCAAATTACCCTGAAAGGGCACCTCGGTGGCTCAGTCGGCTGGGCAACCGACTCTTGATTTCAGCTCAGGTCATGACCTCCTGTTTGGTGGGAGCAAGCCCTGCATCGGCTTCACACTGGCAGTGTGGAGCCTGCTTGGGATGCTCTCTCCCCTCTCTCTGCCTCTCGTTGTGTTCACTCTCTCTGTCTCTCAAAATATACAAAAAAACTAAAAAAGAATTCTCCCTCTCTCTCTGCCCCCCACTCATTTGCACTCTCTCTCTCTCTCTCTCTCTCTCTCTCAAAAAAACAAAAACAAATACAAACCCAAATTACTCTGAAATTTAACAGCTTAAAACAACAAACATTTATTTTCTCATACTCCTCCAGAAGTAGCTTAGCTGGGTGGTTCTAGCTTAGGATCTCTCATGAGATTGCAGTCAGGCTGTTTGCTGGGACTACAGTGAGCGTTTTTCATATTCTGGTCTGTGTTCAATATAATGTTCAACAGATTCTCTCTCTCTCTCTCTCTCTCTCTCTCTCTCTCAAGTTTAGGTTCTATATGAGATAGAATTACTTTCGAGAAACCTTTCAAATTACCCCTAAAGACTGTATTCGTTACAAGACATTTAACAAAATTAAAGGCCTGTTTAAAGGCTACAGTAATTGGCTTAGAATCAGAGGACATGTTGTATAAAAAATTATGTACTTAAACACAAGAATTATATTCAATTCAGTTACGCTGAAACACACACACACACACACACACACACACACACACACACAGCATTCAGGGACTTAGGAAGCTGAAGGAACAATGATATACAAAATCTTTTAAATTGGCACCTGCCATTTCAGTGATTGAAGGTAAGCCTCATGGTCACTGTGAGATGGGAATCTTCCTTCCCTCAGCTCCCTAAGTCCCTGAATGCCATGTGTGTGTGTGTGTGTGTACGTGTGTGTACTTTGCCAAATTGAATTTGCATAAGTTAAAAACATTTATGTTCAATACCGATATGTTGAAATGTAAAGAAGTTTTCTGATTCATTTGTTAGCACCAAATTATTCATTTTATAGGGCTTGATTTCTCACCTTATGCTTTGTCCTTCCAGCATTTCAGAACTTTGCTCTGCTTTTTGATTCATGCTAACCCAGCAGGATTCAAAATTGTTTCAGTATTAGAGCACTTGGAGACCAAACAAAGTGCATTTTGCAGAATATGATGAAGTATTGGTGTGTTTTATTTTAGTCATACAAATAATACTTGGGCACAAAATTATACGTTTGGTTATTTTAAGTTTATATTGATTGAGGTAATTAAATTTAATTAAATTTATACAATATAAAAGCTGATTGAATACCGTAATCACAAGTATATCAATCCAACCACAGACACAGAGGCAAGCTTTTGAACCAAACGTGTTCTTTAATATTGGCTTGTTATGTGTGCATTTTCCTAGTTGGCGGCTAGTCCTCCCTGGAAGATAATCAATGGTGCCTGTCAAAAGTTTAAGAAGCATTATATTTTTTTAAAGTATTGTTGAAAAACAATTTTGGTAAACGTTTCCTTGATTTATTTTTTTTCCACACTGTAATACTGTTCTATTTTAACAGATTGCCTTGTGCTTGCTCACAGAAGGTCAGTGTTCCATTGCAGCCGAGGGGACAATCTCAACCATCCCACTAGCTGAATAGAAATCTGAGGGTCTGAGCACCTGGGTGGCTCAGTTGGTCGAGCATCCAACTCTTGATTTTGGCTCAACTCATGATCCCAGTGTCGTGGGATCAAGCCCTGAGTCAGACTCTGCACTGAACCTGAGGCCTGCTTTGAGATTCTCTCTCTCTCTTTTTTTTTTTTTCTCTCTCTCTCTCCTCCCCACCTCTGTGCCTCTCCCCAGCATGTACTCTCCCTCTCTAAAAAAAAAAGAAAAAAAAAAGAAAAAAAAAGAAATATCTGGAGATATTAAAAAGAAAAGAAATCTGAAGGTCACAGAAGTCTTGAATGTGTTCCTTCCATTATGCTTATTAAGAACTAGTATTTCCTAATCTGAAAATTTAGAGTTTGCATTCTCCAGGGAGAGTAAGTTCTTCCCATATCGTTGTGCAATCTTCATTCTCTGAGTGACGTCTTTATCACCAGTTGTGTTTAATAATTCTGATACAGGTTCTGATACAGGTACAGGTACAAACACATCTCAGTTAAAGGTAAAGGAATGTTGAATAAACTGGCTTCTCCTATGAGAATATTGCCAGAATGTAAGCATCATGGGTGCAAGGGTCTCTGTTTTGCTCATGCATGTTTTCCTGGCGAAATGCCTTGCACATAGTAATGTTCAGTTAGTATTTGTCAAACAGTTTTATGGCTGAAACCATCTCTTATGTTTCTTGGCTTTTGTCATGTTTTATCTTAATGTCTCTGTATTATAGTGTCCTAAGGCTGCCATAACAAAATGCTACAAACCGAGTGGCTTAAAACAACAGAAATGTACTCTCTGGAGTTCTGAAGTCCAGAAGTCTGAAGTCAGGTGTTAGCAGAGCTACAGTCACTTCAAAGGCTCTAGGAGAGAATCTCTCCTTGCCGCTTTCCTTTTCTGATGACTCCAAGTCCTCCTAGGTTTGTGGCAACATTACTCCCGTCTCTGCCTCCATATTCACATGGCCTTCCCCCTGTGTCTGTTTCTTCTTGTCTTCTTCTAAAGACATTTATCATTAGATTTAAGGTCTACTCTATCAATCCAGGATGAGCTCATCTCAAGAGCCTTCACTTAATTACATCTATAATGACCCTTTTTCCAAATGAGTTTACATTCATGGGTACCAGGATTAGGATGCAGACATATGTTCTTAGTGGCCACAATTCAACACGCTCTAACCTCTGGTCCTGTTTTCAGATTCTAGTCATTCAATCCATGTTTACTAAGTGTTTATTATGTGCCTGACACTAAACAGTGAGGATGCAAACATCAGTATGCTATGGCCACTTTCTTTAAGAGATAATAACTTATCAAAGGTTTTTATTCTAAATCACTCAGATTCAAAATAAAATAAAACTGAAATTTTATTTAAAATAGAATAAACTTTAAACTCATATAAAAGGATTGATATCTACTCTGAAATCTCTTCGTGTTAATTTTTCCATAAATTCTAATGAACACTCTTCATTGATGTTAACTTTTCATTTGCCAGACTATTCATCATTTCAGATGTTCTTAGTTCAAAGTCATCCCTTTCAAAAAATTCCGTGATGTGAGACACTTTTAATTAGTTTCAACATATTTTATTTCACCACAAATCAGATTTGTGCGGGAGCATTAAATTCAGGGAGAGCCCATTTATCTGTGTCATTTGTCATTAAGGTATCCGCAACATAACTTTCGCTGAAGTTAACAGTATTCTGTCTTCACCTGGTTCCACAGAAAGCAAGCCTGCAAAAATGTAGGTAGTTTATTTGCAGAATAATGCCTGGGAGCAGCAATGCGGGACAGTGGGAGGGCATCAGAGCAAGAGAGAGAAACAATGCAGGACTATGTTGCCAAGAGAGAGAGCCTCTGCTGTGTGGTAACTGATGTTTGAACCCATAACACTTTTTGAAGAGTTTTATAACCCATATCTCAGAGACAAAAAAGGGAAGTGTTTACCCACCCATTGGCCTCCATTCCCCATTGGTCAATGGTCCACACTGCCGCTCACCCTGTTGCAAATGTGTAGCTGCTGAGCAGTTCCCAAGGGTGTGTATACAAAAGGGACACAGCTAGTCTGAATGAGATTATCCCATAAAGCTGGTCAAGGCATGTCCTGAACCAGTCACATGGTAGTGGGTGCAGTAAGAAGAGGTGCCAAAAGGTTTTGTAGATGAGCAAAAGAGGTATCCAATATACTTTCCCTCCCCCACTGCCAAGCAGGTTATCTTTGGCTTATTGAGACTTGGCAAACTTGGGGGTAGTATAACCTAATGAGTCACATCATTGAATTTTGACATGAAAATACCAGGCTTCTGATGTTGGAGAAGTCACTCTCTATGTGCTTCAACCTCCTAATTGGCATAAGAGGATAATGATAGCCACTCTTACCTGTAGGGATAACCTCGAGGACAAGATAAGATAATATACTCAAAGTGCTTAGCCCAGTTGGTGTACTTTCTGATACCAACTTTCTGGTATCAGCCGGGTGTCCTACAGTTTAACTCAGTTCTGACACTAATTACCTGGAGTTAGCACAGACTCCATGGGTTAACTGCTCAGTCCCACAAGACTGCCCTTCACTTCAGATGCCAGCTGCAAGTCCTGGGTGAAATCAAACCACCCACTTCTGCCTGGCAAGCTACAGATTCAGGGCTTCTCATACCTCTGCAAGTTTAATAATTCACTAGAACAACTCCTAGAACTCAGGAAAACAGTATACATAAAAGGGTTCTGAACATAGGAGTCAGGTTCCACTACTCTGCCAGTACATCATGTTCACTGACAGGAAGCTTCCTGAGCCTAGTTCTTCAGAGTTCTTACTAAGGTTTCAGTAAGTATACTGTAGGTATGGTTGATTAAATCAGTAAGCCATGTGATTGAGCTCATCTCTAGCTGGGGGAGGGGCTGAAATTTCCTACCATCCAATCACATGGTTGGTCCCACCCCCCCACCCCCCCCATCCTGAAGCTGTCTAAAGGCCCTGTCTTAATTCATTTCATTGGCATAAACACAGGTCTGGTAGAAAAGGGGTCATATGAATAGTAAAAGATACTCCTATCACTGAGGAAATTCCAAGAGTTTTTGAAATTCTATACCAGGAACTGGGCACAGAGACCAAATGTATGTTTTATTTTTAAAAATTTTTAAACGTTTATTTATTTTTGAGAAAGTGCGAGTTGGGGAGGGGCAGAGAGGAAGAGGGAAACACAGAATCCAAAGCAGACTTCAGGCTCTGAATGGTCAGCACAGAGCCTGATGCGGGGCCCAGACCCACAAACCAAGAGATCATGACCTCAGCTGAAGTCAGACACTCAACTGACTGAGCCACCCAGGCACCCCTAAATGTATTTTTTAAATTAGACTACAGCCTGGTACATAAGAAGCACTCATTGGCAATAATTATTCACAACTTGAGGAAGCTCTGCCATGTACCACCATCAACCACCCCCCCCCCAGAAAAGCTTTGCTCTATTAGCTTTTCAAATAAACAAGTAAACCTTAAATTAAAAAAAAAAAAAAAAAAAAAGAAGTTCAGGGTAAAAGAGTTGGAAATGGTGAGAGAAGTACCAGCTCAATTTAATTTCCTCTAGCAAAATGTAGGAAGCATATGTTTAAAGCAAAGAACACAAGCAATCATTCTTGGAGAGCCTCCTAAAGGAAGACATTGGATAGAATAGGGTGGGATTACCTAGAAGTAAAAGCCCTTGCTCTCAAGGAGTTAAAATTCCAGGTGGGGCAAAGTGACATTAACATGAAACTGAACAGTTTGAAAGATAAATACATGATAAAGAGAGTAAGCAAAGTAATATTGCAGAGCAGTTCTTGAGCAAATTGATAAATGTATTCCACAAACAATAAATGCCAGTGAATAATGACTACAGGTTTAAGAGATTAAAGGATTGTTTACAGGCAAGTTTCAATACCAGGGTTGATAGAGTGTAAACCTTTTTGGGGAAGAGAGGAGGGCATTGAAAGAGGCAGAAAAGCAGTAGCAAAAACCTAGAGACAAGAAAGATGAAATGTAGTCCTAACTATTGTCTTGACAATTAGTGCACCCTTGCTGATGTTTTAAGTTTGAAGGGAGCAACACATATCTAACAATAGCTATATCAGATTAAGAAAGGGCCTCATGTTTATTCATGATCTTTACACTAGGTGGAGCCTGTATAGATCTGTTGGGGATTTTATTGTTATCAAAGGAGGGAAAGATATCGAGGTCAGTTGTAGAAATGAAATGTATGAAGCCAGTGAATTCAGGGGAATGTATTCAGGTCACCAAGACTTTGTGGAGAGGTAAAAACGAGGAGGAGAAAAGTGTGAATTTTTTACATTCATGAAATCACAAAAGTGAATTGAGCCAATGGGAAAGTAACCCTATGGGAAAGAGAGTCCCATGGAGCCTGAACACACACAACCACTTGGGGTTCCCTTGGTGAGGACCTGTGCTCCCCCATGTGCTAATGAGAAAAAACATAACCTAAATGAAGGAAATAGTAGTTGTGTTGTCAAAAACCTACTTCTGTGCTCCTGTGCCAAAATATGAAATGGGAAGACGGAGTTTGGTATAAAGAAGGAAGATAGTTTATTATTTTGCTAAGCAAAGGAGGCTGCCTCAGGCTAATGTCTTCAAAACTGCAGACCCGCCAAGGTAAAAGGCTGAGGGCTTTTATAGGAAAATACAGGATCTAGGCCATTTCAGCAGGAATCCAGTCCTTGCTGCCAGCAGCATTGGGCATGTCTTCAAGGTGGACTTATGACTGGTGCTGGCAGTGGCCATCTGAGTCTGATTGCTAAGTATCAATATCGAGTTCCTGGAACAAAGGATTCTACAGAAAAACAACTGAAGGGGAGGGAAGGGCTTCAAGAATGAGGAAGAGAAAAATTTGTTCAGTTTAAAGTCAAGCATTAGTGTGCTTTAGTGTGGAGCATTAGTGTGTCCATCTTAATTTCCATCCATCTTTACATTTCTATAGTGGTTTCAACTGGATGTGGAGGTAGCAGGTCTCCACAGCTCCCACCTTGGGTTTTAGGTCACAAAGGATTAAGTAGAGAGGAAAGCACTCTGATTATTTATAAAGAAGCTAAATTGAACCTATCTGAGAGTTTCTGGGCCCACGTGATATTTTCCTTCCTTGGTCAGTGTCAGTCTCTAATAAGTCGAGTGATGATATATCCACATAGTTTTGACTATTTTCCTACTGGCATTGCTACATGGAAGGAACCTTAAGCAGAGAAACGGCAGGCTTATTTCTCCCTCCTGAAGAAGGCCGGCTTAGGATCTATGATGTGTGTATAATAAAAAAATATTTATTTGGGTGGGTCTTAGTCCTCCACACCAGGCACAGAACTCCTAAAGCCCTTGGAATTTTCTAAGTGTCTTTTGCTACTTTAATGGTTGATTTTTTATTTAAGATTTATTATGTTTTATTTTATTTTACATTTTATTTTATTTTATTTTATTTTATTTTATTTTATTTTATTTTATTTTATTTTATTTTATTTTTAGAGAGAGAGCATGAGTAGGGGAGAGAGGCTGAGGGAGAGAGAGAATCTTAAGCAGGCAACCCTGGGATCATGACCTGAGCAGAAGTCAAGGGTAGGATGCTCAAATGACTGAGCCACCCAGGTGCTCCAATGGTTGACTTTTTAAAAGCCCTTAGGTCACCTAATGATGGGGACTGATTGCCAGAGCAACCAAGTGCATGATTAAAGTGTTGGAACTTTTAGTCCTCTCCATCTCCCAGACCCACCTGACCTGGGAAGAGGAGAGATGGGCTATAGATTGAGTTCAGTCTCCAATGGCTCATGATTTAATCAACCTTGCCTATGTAATACATCCTCCATAAAACCCAAAAAGAACAAGGTTCAGAGAGCCTCCAGGATGGTGAACATGTGGAGGTTTGAAAGAGTGGCATGCTGGAAGAGTAAGAAATCTCACTCTCCCCCCTCATGTACCTTGCCCTATGTCTTTCTTCATCTGGCTGTTAATTCAGAGCCTTTCATATCCTTTGTAATAAACCAGTAATATGGTCAGTAAACTGCTTTCCTGATTCTATAAGCTGCTTTAGCAAATTAATCAAACCTTAGGAGGGGATAGTGGGAAGCTCTGATTTATAGCCAGTTGGTCAGAAACACAGGTGGCAAGCTTGGTGATTGGCATCTGAAGTGAGGGGCACTCTGGTGGGGCTGAGCCTTATAACTTGTGCAATCTGATGCTGTCTGTGGGTGGATAGGATGAGAATTGAGTTGATATATAGGACACCGAGGTTGGCGGTGTGGGGAAAAACCCACACATCGGAACTGAGTGCAGATGCGGGATCACAGCAACTGCAGTAGCCTGTAACCCTTACTTTCACTCAAGAAGATTGAGCCTGGGGCGCCTGGGTGGCTCGGTCGGTTAAGCATCCAACTTCAGCTCAGGTCATGATCTCACGGTCCGTGAGTTCGAGCCCCGCGTCGGGCTCTGTGCTGACCGCTCAGAGCCTGGAGCCTGTTTCAGATTCTGTGTCTCCCTCTCTCTCTGCCCCTCCCCTGTTCATGCTCTGTCTCTCTCTCTCTCTCAAAAATAAATAAATGTTAAAATTAAAAAAAAAAAAAAGAAGAAGATTGAGCCTACCCAAAGAAGGAACTGGGAATAGTGTGTAAGTCAACATGCACAGCTGTCATTTCATTTGAGCTTTGCAACCTCACGAGAAAAGAACAGTTCTGTTGTTCCTGTTTGACAGATGAGAAAACTGAGCCCCAGAAAGATTAAGCAGTTTTAATAGTGATGTCTCTTCTAAAAACTAAAGCACATAAGTGCTCTGAGATGAGTCTAAGAAACAATGCTGTGAGCTTTCTATGAGTGAAGTCTTTTTATCCAGTTCATGACTAGTTTCCATGATACACTTGCTGAGTCTATTTTCCGTATTTAGTGTGTTTAGGACATGAACCAAGAGGCCAAGATCATCTCTCAGGAAGACCAGCATATTTTTCCTTCCCTCAGGTAAAGTTTAATTTTGCTTTGTTTGATCAATAGTGCATTTCTCATTTCTAATTTAGTAAAACATAATTCTTCCCAGACAGTGGGAAGACTGAACCAACAATAATAAAAAATTTTTTTTTATGGGCAGAGATTCTGTAAAGGGATACTGAGCCATGAAATTGCTGTGTGAAGAATCGAATTTTATAATATTGTGGGAATTTGTAAAACAAACAAACAAGGCCAATACAAGGTGTGTTGCCCTAAATCATATGGTCTTATGTAATTGAGCACCATTCTAATTGAGGCAGCTCTTGCATTTAAAAAAAAAAAAAAGTCACTAACAGCTTAAATGGAAGCTTCGCATTTGAGTCTTACTGCTTCTAACCATGTGATAATAGATGGGACACTGGACCTTCATTTCATCTTCAATAAAGTGAGGATAATAATACTTACCTCCTTGAGATATGGCTAAAATTATACCAAATATGACATCACAATCTCCACCAAGTTACCATCCCCTGGCCATCATCACCATAACCAGCAACATCTCATAACAGATAGCAAGAGTAATAATTAGATGGGGAAAAACCCTACATTTTAATAATAATACTGTAGTCATCCTGAATATTTGATCCTCTTATTATTTTTTGATTCACTTAAATTTATTTCACATTACTAGAAATGAATTATTTAATTTGTTGTTTGTTGGAAAGGCCTTTGCTTTGGACTCCAAGTTAGTAAAATTCATTTTTTTATAAAGCACAGCATAAAGATTTATATAAACTATACATTGTTTATGTAGTCTTTTATGCTTCCACTTTACAAAGAAGAAGATTCCTGTGGTCAACATGAAATAGAACCAGAGAATTTTACTTAAAAACTTGGAAGACCAACAGGCTTGAAGAAATTAGCTATGGTGAAGAATAATAAAGTCTGATAATCATAATCCCTAAGTGTACATCATCCCTAGAGAGCTAGCTATACAACCATCCTGGACATTTCATTTAGAATATTATAAATGCCTAAAAAACTTTTGGAACTTGGGATCAAATCATGTGGTTTTTGCTGTCATTTAGATGGCATATGTGACTCTTGAGTTAAGAGTTGAAAACAAAAGAAACCTAGCCAATAGGCCTATACCGAAAGAAAAAGAATTTGTCTCAACTTCATTCCAGAAAATCTGTTCTTGAAGTGAAATGTGGGAATGAATGGAGCTATTCATTGAATGAAGATATTCATTTATATCTATGGCCTAATCATCTAATTTGATCCAGTGTTTTTGGTCAAGATAATTAATTTTTGTTTGAAAATGGTGAAACAGCATTTATAGAGCCCAGCAGGAGTGACAATTTTGTAAAGAAGAACTTACCTCAGTGGTTTTCAAATTTTTCAGGTGACAAATCTGAAAATCATGATATATTTTCAAATACTATGAAACACTAATATATTGAATTCTACCATACTGTGTTAAAGACTGGCTAGATGCTCATTAGTCTCTTTTTTTTCTCCTGGTACATGGGACAGCTACATTTTTCAGCCTCCCTTTACCTTGTGTCTGGGATCTGATCAATAGAATATGAGTTGATGAATGAATGATTAGATATATTGGTCTTGAAATCAGTGGCTCAAACCTCTATGTTCTTTTTCACTTTCTGTGGCAACCATGAAGGCCATGTATTGAATAACACAATATGAAAGAAGCATGGGGGCACCTGGGTGGCTCAGTCATTTGAGCATTGGACTTCAGCTCAGGTCATGATCTCATGATTTGCGAGATCAAGCCCCATGTCGGGCCCTGTGCTGACAGCTCAGAGCCTGGAGCCTGCTTTAGATTCTCTGTCTTCCTCTCTCTCCGCCCCTTCCCCACTCGTACTCTGTCTCTCAAAAATGTATAAATATTAAAAAAAAAATTTTTTTTTAAAGAAAGAAGTATGGATACCCGAGTCACTCCTTGAAGGAGAACCCCCTCCCTAGGAGGCCAACTAATCAATCAGAAAATTCTACATTGGATTTTGCATGAATGAAAAATAAATCTTTATTATGTGAAGTCACTGATATTTGCAAGTAATTTATGATAATAAACTGTAATTTAGCTCCAACTTATATATTTGGTTGTTTTAAATTTAAACTTACATGAAAAGTTTAAATTAGTAAGTAGCATATTCATGCAATTAGCAAACAAGACTTCTTAGTCTAACAATACCAAATGTTGGTAGGATTGCAGAGCAACAGCAACCCTTGTATACTGATCTGTGTAAATTATATGTAAATAGAACAACTTTGGGAAACAATTAGGCACTATTTAATGTTAAATGAATAAATAAATCATGACATATTTGTAAAATTGTTAACAAAAGCATTAAAAATAACTATAGCTATAATAATTTGTTAATGGATACACAATATAAAAAGAGGTACATTGTGACATTGAAACAGAATGGGGAGGGGACCAAAAGAGTAGGGTTTGGGGCACCTGGCTAGTTAAGCAGTCAGTTAAGCATCCAACTCTTGATTTTGGCTCAGGTCATGATCTCACAGTTTGTGAGATTGAGCCCTACATCAAGCTCTGCACTGATAGCATGGAGCCCGCTTGGGATTTTCTCTTTCCCTCACTCTCTGCCCCTCCCCTGCCTCAAAATAAATAAATAAACATTAAAAAAGAGTAGAGTTTTGTATTGAAGTAAAACTGTTATCAGCATAAAATAAGTTGTTAAATCTATAAGATGTTTTATGTAAGCCTCATGGTAACCACAAAGCAAAAACCTGTAGTAGATACACAAACAAGTGTATCAAAACTTTACACTTGGTTATTATGGAAAACCATCAGTTCACAAAGGAAGATAGCAATAGAGGAAGAAAGAAACAAGGGAACTACAAAACAAGCAACAAATAATAAAAAGGGCATGATAAACCCTTACCTATCAATAATTTAAAATAAATGGATTGAATTCTCTTAATCAAAAGTCATAAAGTGGCAGAATGGATTTTAAAAAAAGCCCCACAACTATATGCTGCCTAGAAGAAATTCACCATTAAGGACACATATAGGCTCAAAGTAAACGGATAAAAAAAGACACTGGAGAATTCATAAATATGTGGAAATTAAACAACACGCTCCTAAACAACCAGTGGATCAAGAAGAAATCAAAAGAGAAGCAAAAGAATGTCTTGAAACAAATGAAAATGTAAACACAACATACCCAAATCTATGGGTATAGTTTATAGTGATAAATGCTTATATTAAGAAAAAAGGGAATATTTCAAATAAACAACCCAATCTTACACGTCATGGTACTAAAAAAAGAAGAATAAACTAAGTCCAAAGTTAACAGAAGGAAGAAAATAAGAAAGAACAGGATGGAATGAAATAGAGGCCAGGTAAAGAATAGTAAAGACCAATAAAACTAAGACCTGGTTTTTTAAAGAGACAAGCAAAATTGACAAATCTTTAGCTAGATTAAGAAGAAAAGAGAGAAGTCTCAATAAAATCAGAAATGAGAGCCATTGCAACCAAAACAACAGAAATACAAAAGATTATGAAACTAATATGAACAATTATACAACAAAAAATTGAATAACCTAGAAAAAAATTGATAAGTTATTAGAAACATACAAGCTACCCAGACTGGATCATGAAGAAATAGGAAATACAAATTGACCAATAATAGGTAAGGAGATTCAATCAGTAATCAAAAACCTTGAACAAAGAAAAGCCCAGGACCAGCTGATGAATTCTACCAAACAAAGTTAATGCCAATCCACAAACTTCCAAAAATTTCAGAGGTGAGAATATGCTCAAATTCATTTTATAAGGCCAGCATTACTCTGATACCAAAATTGGATAAGGACAGTACAAGAAAGGAAAACTACAGGCCACTATTCATATTGATGAATATGATGTAAATATTCATGAATATAGATGCAAAATTTTCATCAAAATGTCTGGAAACCGAATTCAATAATAAATTAAAAGTATCATACACCTTTTGATCAAGTGGGATTTATCTCTGGGGTGCAAGGATGGAATTACCACATGCAAATCAATAAATGTAATACATCATACAGATAAAAATCATATGATTATTTCAGTAGATACAGAAACAGCATTTGACAAAATTCTACATCCTTTTATGATAAAGACTGTGAAAAAGTTGGGGATAAAAGTTGGGTATAATAAAGGCCATGTATGACAAACACATGGCTAGCATTATGCTCAATGGTGAAAGGTTGAAAGCTTTTCCTCTAAGATCAGGATCAAGACAAGGGTTCCAACTATCACCACCACTATTTAATAGTACTGGAAATCCTAGCCAGGGCAATTAGAGAAGAAAAAGAAATAAAAGGCATCCAAATCAGAAAGGAAGAAGGAAGATTGTCTTTTTACAGCTGATATGATTTTATATGGAGAAAATCCTGAAGACTCCACCAAAAAACTATTAGAACTAATAAATCCAGTAAGCCTGCAGAAATCAATTGTGTTTCTATACACTAATAGTAAATGGTGCTGAGAAAACTGAATAATCACATGCAAAAGAATAAAATTGGACCCTATCTCACACCACTCAAAAAAATTAACTCAAAAGGAATTATAGTTAAATAGAAGACCCGCAACTGTAAAACTCCTAGGAGAGAACATAGGGGAAAAAAATCCTTGACATGGGCTTTGATAACAATTTTTTGGATATGATACCAAAAACACAAGCAACAAAAGCAAAAATAAACAAGTGGGAGTACATCAAACTAACAGCTTTTGCACAGCAGAAAAAAACAATCAACAGAGGCTCCTGGATGGCTCGGTCAGTAGAGCATGTGACTCTTCATTTCAGGGTCATGTGTTCAAGCCCCATTTTTGGCCTAGAGCTTACTTAAAAAAAAAGACAAACCACAAAATAAAAAGATGACCTATGGAATGGAAGAAAATATGTTGCAAATTATTTGATAAGGAGTTAATACTCAAAATTCATAAAGAACTTATACAACTCAATAGAAAAAAACCCAAATAATCATTTTAAAAGTGGGCAAAGGAACTGAATGAGTCATTTTTCCAAAGAAGATATACAGATGGTCAACAGATACATGAAAAGATGCTCAACATCACTAATCATCAGGAAAATGCAAATCAAAACTGAAATGAGATTCACATGTGTTAGAATGGCTATTATGAAAAAGAAATGAATAACAAATTATGGCAAAGATGTGCAAAAAAGAAAACCTCTTGCATTGTTGATGAGAATGTTAATTGGTATAGACACTATGGAAAACAGTATGGAGTTTCCTCAAAAAGTTAAACTACCATATGACCCTGCAATCCCACTTCTGGATATATATCTGAAGGGACTGAAATAATTCAAAGAGATATCTGCACTTCCATGTTCACTGCATCATTATTTGTAATAGGTAAGACATGGAAACAACCTAAGTGTCTATCGAGAGATGAATGGATAAAGAAAATATGACATATGTGATATATATTATAATATATATGCTATTACATATATATCTAAATATCTATTATATCTATAATATATGTTATATATTATATCTATATATGTATTTTATCTATATATTATATCTAATATATATCTTTATAGATATTGTACATATATTTATCTATCTATATAAAATGGAATACCTTTCAGACACAAAAGGAAGGATATCTTGCCATTTGTGACAACGTGGGTGAACCTTGAGGACCTTATGCTAAGTGAAATAAGTCAGACAGAGGGGCTCCTGGGTGACTCAGTTGGTTAAGTGTCCGACTTCAGCTCAGGACATGATCTCACAGTCTGTGAGTTCGAGCCCCACGTCAGGCTCTGTGCTGACAGCTCAGAGCCTGGAGACTGCTTCAGATTCTGTGTCTCCCTCTCTCTCTGCCCCTCCCCTGCTCATGCTCTGTCTCTCTCTGTCTCAAAAAAAAAAAAATTTAAAAAAATTTAAAATAAGTCAGACAGAGGAAGACAAAACACTGTATGATCTCACTTATATGTGAATCTAAAAAAGCTGAACTCATAGGAACATAGAGTGGAATGGTGGTTGCCAAGGGATGGGGTACTGGGGAAAAGGGAAGATGTTGGTCAAAGGGTACCAACTTCCAGTGATAACATGAATACATTCTGTGTATCATTAACAGTACTGTATTATATATTTGAAAGTTTCTTAAGAGAGTAGCTCTGAAATATTCTTACCATACACACACATGCACACACACACAAATGTAAGTATGTGAGGTCATGGAGGTGTTAACCTTGCTGTGGTAATTGGACACAAGATAATATGTGTATCACATTATTGGGTTGTACCCTTTAAATTTATGCAATGCTATATGCCAATTATATCTCAACAAAACTGGGGAAAAAATAGAAGATGCTGCTTTTTTGACCTTAGATAAACTCAGTTTATAATTAATTTAGAAAAAAAATGGACATTGCTTTTGATATCTTATGCATTGATTCAGAGTAAAGAGATTATTTTGTGAAAATGCTAAGATAACTTTAATCTATCTGTGTATTTATACTACAAAAATAATTTGGTTGATTTAGGCTCAAAATCCAGGCTCTCTGTTGCTATGGTGCATAAAGGTCTACACTTTTTTTGATGTTATTTCTTGCTACCTCTGAAATCTATTCCAAGCTTTTAATTATCTTCAGTGTTGTTGGTTCTGCTTAATTATTCTCTAGAGGCAGACTAGAAAATATTTATATGAAATTAAATCGTGATATTTCAATGAAAACGAGGTGGTGGTGGGCAGTGAAAGTGCTTGAGAAGTAAATAGGTGATCTTTCTTATATGCAGAATAAAAGTTTTTATAGTCATAAACATTTATATATAGATCCCTTTAGTCATTAGAATTCTAATAATTCTTACATAGCATGGTAGAATTTTAAAGATACAGTAATTAACAGATTTGTGTACATCTGTTTCTATTGATGCTTTAGGCCTGATTTTAAGAGAACCTGGAAAAAACTTCCTAACCTTTCCACGTAGTCTATATGCAGGATAAAAGTTTTTATAGTCATAAACACTTATATATAGACCCCTTTAGTCATTAGAATTCTAATAATTCTTACATAACATGGTAGAATTTTAAAGATACAATAATTAATAGATTTTTGTACATCTGTTTCTGCTGATGCTTTAGGCCTAATTTTAAGAGAACCTGGAAAAAACTTCCTAATTTGAATTCATTAAATATATTCTACACATTTCTATGAAAATGCCACCAAATAACATTGTCATCTGGATTTTTAAATCCAAGTCAAAAACTGTTTCATTAATCAGGATTTATTTATTTATTCATTCATTCATTCATTTATTTATTCTCTAGTCCATAATCAATTAACACTGAACTCACAACACAGATGGTTTGCAAAGGATGCTCAGATGGGGTTTATTAATCTCGATTGTATCTGTAATGCAAAAAATGAAAGAGTAAATGGAAACTTTCCTTTTTGACTTCTAGAATTGTTTTGTAGAAAACATGCCTTTTAGCAAAGTACAGGAAAGTGGTTGCTTTTTCTTCCTTGTGACAAGTGAAACTGAATAAATACATATTTCTTCCATAATACCTTTTGTGTTCAGAGGTTAAACAGACTCCTAGAGGAGAAAAATGATGTTATTAAGTGAAACACAAATGTCAAAAGAGCATCTATATTATATATCTTCATTCAAAGCCCCTTCCAGTGCTCATCAGATCAATTCTGCAATCTCATATACAGTTAGATATCTAGAGGATTTCTACTTTTTAAAAAAAAAAATTATTTATTTATTTATTTTATTTATTTTTGAGAGAGAGAGAGAGAGAGCACGAGAGGGGCAGAGAGAGAAGGGGGGGAGAGAGAATCCTAAGCAGGCTCCATGCTTGGTGCAGAGACCAATGTGAGGTTGGATCTCACAACTGTGAGGTAAAATCAAGAGTCAGATGCTTAACTGACTGAGCCACCCAGGTGGTCCAAGGATTTCTACTTTAAGATTTTTTTTTTTTTTTTTTTTTGAGAGAGAGAGAGAGCGAGGGAGCAGGGGAGGGGCAGAGAGAGATGGAGAGAGAGAGAATCCTAAGCAGACTCTGCGCTGCCAGAGCAGAGCCCGATGCAGGGTTCACTCTCTCCAATCGTGAGACCATGACCTGAGCTGAAACTAAGAGTTGGACACTTTACCAACTGAGCCACCCAGGTGTCCTACCAAGGATTTCTGCTTTAAACATTCTCACACTCTTTTGGCGTGTCTGGGTGGTTCATTTGGTTAAGCATTGAACTTCAGCTCAGGTCATGATCTCACAGTTGGTGAGTTTGAGCTCCCATTGGGCTCTCTACTCTCAGGATAGAGCCTGCTTCTGCTCCTTGGTCCCCCTCTCTCTGCCCCTCCCCGCCCCACCCTCTTTCTCTCTCTCTCTCAAAAATAAATAAACGCTTAAAAATATATAATGTTTAAAAAAAATTGTCAGTTTTCAAAAGTTTTCAGCACATTAGCAGGAAGCTCAGAGGCTACTGAGCATATGCTAAGGATTGACTAATATAGGCTGATGCTGGAGCCCAGGTGATGTCTTGTGCCCCAGAGAGCCTTTGGGAAGATGGTTCCTTGTTATAGTTACCAAACCTGGGGCAAGATGACAGTAAATTGGGAAGAAGATATTCTTGCAGGCTTCAAAAGAGCAGTCATTTCTTCCTCTTGATATTACAAAGCTCAGATGTATAAGGCAGGGTATATTTTTGCCACTTAACCACCAACCTTAGTCACTGAAAATATGAAAACTTGAATGAGCTGTGGCCAAGGAAAAAACAAAACAACTAAGGAGATAGATTTTGTTTAGGCTAAAAAATAGGAAGAACACCACACAATATCTATTAATTTGCCTTACCCTTTTATAGGGAAGGGTAAGCAATTATAGGCAGGATAATTTACAGTTGGAATACTTTGCAATCGGGTGAACAGGAAATGTTTATCTCTGTGTCTAGCTAGATTCAGAAAGGGACAAATAGTTCTCATCTCAGCTAATCATTCATGAGACAAAGAACAGGGAGGGGATCTGGCCTTTCAGTGCCTTCAAGCAAAAAGAGAAGAAAGGTCCATGTTTGGCCTGTCCCAAGTAAACAAAAGGGCCATCTACAAATCTGGTGAGAGTCCTGAGAAAGAGTAGACAGCCAGTCTTATCTAAGCTGGTTTGGTGGTGGGGGGGGGGGGGCGGTGTTCTTTGCAGTAAGGCATTTCCTGAAACACAAAAAGGTGGTGGGATTTGACAAAATAAAAAGTTAGGAGGATATCTGAACTCTGCTGTTATCTGGAGCACAAGCCTGAGGTGAAGTTCAGCTGTGTCAACTCATGTATGCATGTGCTTACCCACCCACACCAAACTGCCCACATTTCCTGAGGACAAAACCAATTCTCTGTTGTCACATTCTTCCTTGTTTAATCATTTACCAGCAAAGTGTCCAAAAGTCAATACTTAAAAGACAAGATGCCAAATTTATTATTAAACCTGCTTACTTGGTAGGCTTATTATCATTTATTTACACCAAGTTAAGGTCCTAAGAATGTCTACATAAATCAAATGCTTATAAAATTGGTTGGTGGTCACACAGCATAATGATTATAAGCCTGTGCTCTACTGTCAGTCTTTCTTTAAATTTGCATTTTTGGGGCACCTGGGTGGCTCAGTCAGTTAAGTGATCCACTATTAATCTTGCCTCAGGTCTTGATATCAGGATCATAAGTTCAGTCCCCATGTTGGGTTCCACTCTGGGCGTGAAGCCTACTTTAGGCATTAAATAAATAAATAAATAAATAAATAAATTTGCATTTTCAAGGATTTTTTTATGCCTCTGCTTCTTTATCTCTAAAATGGGCTATGGGGGTGCCTAGGTGACTCAGTTGGTTAAGCATTTGACTCTTGATTTCAGCGCAGGTCATGATCTCACCATTCATGAGTTCTTCACTGACAGTGCAGAGTCTACTTGAGATTCCCTCTCTCCCTCTTTCTCTGCCCCTCCCCAGCTTATGCTCTTTCTCTCTGAAGGTAAATAAATAAACTTAACAAAAAAGAAATAAAATGGGATTGTAAATTGGTGCAACCACTATGGAAAACAATATGGAGGTTACTAAAAGAATTAAAAATAAAATTACCAGATGATCTAGCAATCCTACTTCTTGGTATATATCCAAAGGAAATGGAAACAATATCACAAAAAGATATCTGCTCTCCCATGTTCATTGCAATATTATTCACAATAGCTAAAATATGGAAACAAATCTTGGTCAAAGTATAAATGCATGGGGCATCTGGATGGCTCAGTTAGTTAAGTGTCCCACTCTTGATATCGGCTCAAGTCATGATCTCTTGGTTGTGAGATTGAGCCCCACATTGGGCTCCATGCTGGGCATAAAGCCTGCTTAAGATTCTCTCTCTCCCTCTACCCCTCCCCTGCTCGAGCGCTCTCTCTCTCTCTCTCAAAAAGAAAGCAAAAACAAAAACGAAAGCAAACCCCAAAGCATATATAGGCACACATATACAGATCAATGGAACAGAATAGAGAGCCTTGAAATAAACCCACATATCAATGATCAATTAATTTATGACAAAGGAACCAAGAATAGGGGCGTCTGGCTGGCTCAGTTGGAAGAGCATGCAACTCTTGATCTTGGGATGGTGAGTTCAGGCCCCACGTTGGGCATGGAGCCTACTTTGAAAAAAAAATGGAACCAGGGATATACAATGGGGAAAGGACAGCCTTTTTATAAATGGTATTGAGAAAATGGATAGCCATGTGCAAAAGAATGAAACTAGACCACTATCTAACACTATACATAAAAATTAACTTAAAATGGATTAAAGACTTGAATGTAAGACCTGAAACCATGAAACTCCTAGCAGAAAACATAGGCAGTAAGCTCCCTGACATCTGTCTTGGCAATGATTTTTTTTTTTTATTTGACACCAAAAGCAAAGGCAATAAAAGCAAAATATATAAGTGGTACTATATCAAGCTAAAAAAGCTTCTGCACAGCAAAGGAAACCATCAACAAAATGAAAACACAGCCTATGGAATTGGAAAAAATATTTGCAAATCATGTATCTGGTAAAGGATTGATATCCAAAATATATAAAGAATTCATACAACCTAATAGCAAAAAACAATCCAATTAAAAATGGGCAGGGGATCTGAATATCTATATATATATATTTGAAAGTCACTAAGAGAGTAGATATTAAATGTTCTCACCACAAAAAAAGAAATGGTAAGTGGATGATGTGATGCAGGTTTTAGTAACACTATGTTGATAATCATTTTTCATTAAGTGTATCAAACCAACACATTGTACCGCTTAAATTTACAGGTCATGTGTCAATTATATCTCAATAAAGTTGGGGAAAAAAGATGTTATAAATAGGTAGATATGAAATAACAATAAATAAAATGGGGCTTTTTCTCCTCCTGTGTTTAGATGGTCAGACCATAGCAAGAATTAATTCGCATGTGTCTAAAACCAGCATTTTTCAAACTTTAGCATGTATCAGTATTCCCTGGGCATCTTTTTCTGACTTAGCAAGTTTGGATGGGACCTGAGACTACATTTTTATCAAGCTCCCAGATGTTGTCCATGCTGCTTGGTCCTGGACTACATTTTGAGTAGCAAGGGTCTAAAGCCTGGATTACACTGCTTGACGCATAGTCAGCAGTTAATAAATAGGTATTATTTTTACTAACTTATATAACTGTGCATAAAATAAGGCCATTATTAGAGGAAACCTTGTGTGAGTTGCATATGGCCTTTATATATTCTTTGCTTTATGAATGTCTACTAATGTGACTACAAAGTAATGAGATACAGAAACCACATGCGAAAATCTCCCTGACAACTTTGTTGTCTGAAGTTAGGATCAGTATTGGATTTTGCTAGAATTGAGAACACTTTCTCAGCACACTCTCCAATGACTCATGAATTAAGTTCTAATACTGAAACGTGTTCTTAAATTGTAAGTCTCTTAAACTGATCCCTGCAAACTCACAAATGGTCAAACCAGAACACCAGGCTTTGCTGATGAAGATTCATCAGGGAAGGACAGGAAAGGCCACAGGGTGCCATGAAGCTCATAAAACAGTAAGCCAGGCATTTTTTTTTTTTTTGAAACTTGAAGCTTACTTTAAAACATGAAATTATTTATTTTTTATTCTTTTAAGTTAAAAGAAATTTTTTTTAATGTTTTATTTATTTTTGAGAGAGAGACAGGGTATGAGTGGGGGAGGGCAGAGAGAGAGACACACACACAGAATCCAAAGCAGACTCCAGGCTCTGACCTGTCATCACAGAGCCTGACATGAGGCTTGAACTCATGAACCATGAAATCATGACCTGAGCCAAAGTTGGAAGCTTAACTGACTGAGCCATCCAGATGCCCCAAAACATGAAATTGTTTTTAAAGGTAAGGACAGGCTTGGAGATTAATTGTGAGAATACTTATAGATATAATACCAATGGACAGCTTCAGATACCTAAACTGAAAAATATTACTGAGCTTGGATATCTGTTTTTAAATTATTTTTTAATATTTATTTTTTTAAGGTTTATTTTTAAGAGAGAGAGAGAGAGCATGAGCAGAGGAGGGGCAGAGAGAGGAAGACACAAAATCTGAAACAGGCTCCAGGCTCTGAGCTGTCAGCACAGAGCCCAACGTGGGGCTTGAACTCAAGAACGGTGAGATCAGACCTGAGCTGAAGTCGGATGCTTAACCAACTGTGTCACCCAGGTACCCCTGTTTTTAAATTTGTTTAAAGCTTATTTATTTATTTTGAGAGAGAGAGAGTGAGCACAAGTGGGAGAGGGGCAGAGAGAGAGAGGGAGAGAGAGAATCCTGAGCAGGCTCCACACTGTCAATGCAGAGCCCACACGGAGCCTGAACCCACAAAACGCGAGATCATGACCTGAGCCGAAATCAAGAGTCAGACGCTTAACTAACTGAGCCACCCAGGAGCCCCAGATATCTGTTTTTAAAAGCTCCATGGAACTCTCAGAAACTGCTGCTGGGAGTGAAAATTAGTGCAATCACTTTGGAGAACATTTGGCAGCATGGATGAGAGGTGACATGTACATGTCATGACCCAACTATGCAAACCTGCTTCTAGGTATTCGATAGGAAAGAATATATATGTTCACACAGGACACATACCAGAATGCTTCAAGCAGCACTAGCCCTAGCAGCCCAGAGCAGTCAGAAGCCAAAAGACCGCCGTGGTAGAAGGTTTAAATGGCAGAGCATACAAGAGAGCCCTACACAGCAATGAAAACAGTGGCACTGCAGCCATCAAGACGATGTGGATGAATCTCCATCTATAGTGTTGTGAAAAAGAAATAAAAAACAGAAGATGTAAATTAACAAACAAAATATTAACCTATGGTCTTAGAAGTTTGGTGGTCATCCTTGGCCTGGGGACCACAGGAAGGGCTTCTGGAGTGTTGGTCATGTTTTATTTCTTGGCCAAAGCACTGGCTATACAATGTGTAAACTCTGTCATAAGTTCACTTATCTATCCGTTCCCTTATGATTTGGGCACTTTTCTGTATGTACGCTCTGCAGTGACAAAATTTACATTACAAAAAGCCCTAAGATTATCTTAAAAGTGACTTTACACTTTGGAAGTGTTTATTGTACCCAGTGAACTGTTTGAGAGGAAAAAATGGTTTGCTTCTGAATTTTAACCTATCTTAGATTTAACACATCTCAGCTTAGATCCATTCTTTAAAACATGATGCCAAAAGGAAATTTTCAGGAATATGCTGAGAAAGAAAAGCAGCATATGGTTTCTTAAAAGAAGGCCAGAGCTTCCCACTTTGCACCTTGTTTTCACTAACTTATTAGGTTCCTTGAGCAAAAGCCAATTCAATAATCAAAGGAGACCCAAGGGATCCCTTCCTTCTCCCTGTCAAGAGAAAACAGTCAAGGAAAAGACAAGACCCAAACATTTTGGATGCAAAATCAGAAGATCTGAAGAGAAGCCATGAGATATCTAAAAAGCTCCAGGAACAATGGGTCTGTCCAAGGGTGGGCCAAGACATCCTGAACAACTCACCACTAATTGCACTGATGTAGATGAATTTTAAAATGGAGAACTAAAAGGGAGCCAGCTGTGAACTGCTTGGGGGATGACTCATCATTGAAAATAATTAGCCCACATACAAGATGCCATTTCTAGACACTCCCAAGACTTGTTATTATTTCCCTTCTTCTGTCTCTCCCTAAAAACCCAACTCCCAATCCAAATCAGTACCTTTTTATTGCAAAGTCTCCTGGTTGGGACTCTGAGTCTGGCCGCGGACAATTTTCGTTCCAAATCCAGTTTGTTTGTGGGAAGAAATCTGTTAAATGTGCTCTTGCAGCATATACCACTGCTGTTGTTCATTTGTTTCTCCTTCAGCCTTTCCCAATTGAAGTTCCCTCAATTTTATTGTTTTGCAGGAACTTGCAGTCTACAATCTCTTATCCTTAATGCCCAGATAGAAAAAGCTCTGAAAAGTAAAATTTCCCCTAAATTTTAATGACAAAATCAGAACTCACATAAGACTGTTTATAATGTCTATTCATCATGCTTGCTGTGAATTTTTATGTTTCATTTGCACAGATTTAAATATGTTTGTTACAGGATGCTGCTTTAGAACTCCCTGGAGATGGGATATGATTTGCCATATATGCACTGCATTACCTTTCTACACTCCACAAATTTCAGATTCCAAAGCGCACCTGGGATTGTGGAACTGTAATCAAGAATTCCTCTTCAAGAGGAGAGATGAACTGTTCAGCTGCTAGAGGGATTTGGGTTAAATATAAACAACAGTCTTATGGCCAGAAGAGTTGTTAAAAATGGATGTTTTTCCCCAAAAGACTGTGTTAGGTTGAGAGATCGGAACCAATATTTAACCTGGCATTCCAATTTAAAAGTCAATCCCAAACTGTCTACAGGACTCTGAGTCTCACTGAAATGTGAGATCATTTTCCTACTGATAAAATAAAGGGGCAGATAGGGAATGTACCTCAACACATTTGGGGGGGGGAGTCACCAAATTAGTAAGAAGAGAAAATGAAACATGAGTATTATGGCTAACTTTTGATTTGCCAACTTTGATGTGTCTGAAGCTAGTGATAAGAACTTAATTCCTAAAGTGCATTTAGAATCCATTTGTCTCTGCTTAAAATGTTCCTCCATGTGACATAAAGAGATTATGAGACTTTCCAAACTAGGAAGTCCTGTGTTTCATTCACTTGAACTTCTAAGACCACGAGTGTCAAATATGGCTGCATAGGCTGAGTTGCATAGAGGAGGAGTGGTAATTAAACCAGACTTTAGATCGTTGGTTCTCCACAATGGCTGCATGTTGGAATCATCCTCTGGACAACTTTTAGAAAAAGACTAATGCCTACATTGCACCCTCAGAGATTCAGACTTAAATTGTTTGGAGGGATCCTTGTATATCAGAATTTTTAAAGCTAACAGGTAATTTGGATATGCAGCCAGGGCTGAGAATCATTCTTTAGAATAAGCCTCTTAACAAGATATTTTTTATATCCTCTCCCAAGATATTTTTTTGGGTAAGCCTTTATAATTATTTTGATGAAGCTTTCATAGGGGACATTGTATCAGTTAGTTATTGCTGTGTAGAAAACCAGGGATAAAAGCTGGACGGGAGGTAGGAGATTTCTGGGGGTAGTTAAAGGACCTAAGTAAGGACTAAAAAGGAACACTGGGTGGAATAGAATGAGATTGACATCTGCTCACCATTGGTTGAAATAATCCCTATAGTTCACAGATGAGAGAAGTCCTGAATCAGGTCCAGTTGTCATTTTGAGGCACAGGGACCACTCAGAGTCCCTGGTTCTTCATCAATGTCAGCTGATTAGACAATAATGATGAAATTCAATATTCAAAATGCAGCCCCACCCTTAGATTCTGATTCCTCAGGTCTAGGGTGGGCCTGAGATCCTATGTATTCCTCCCAGGTAATGCTGCTGGTCCAGGACCACCCTTAGAGTTTAAATAAAACAGATATATCATTCTTTTGAATTTAGTGTTAATATCTGAATATTCATTTTCAAATAGAGGTAAGCATCGAAACATAATGTGAAACAAAAGTCTCCTTCGTGAGCTTTACATGTTATAATTTTATCAATCAGCTGAAACATAATTATGTATTTATTACTATAAGATGCTACTACAACTAATGATTGTGAAAGCTATTAATTTTATATACAAAATTGATGATTAAAAAATTTCATATATAGTTTAATCAATAAGGAAATAGATCATCAACTAATAGGAATATTAAGCAAGAATACTTCTACTAGATAACTGCAGGAAGAACACACTATCCTTTTTAAGCCAACAAATGTTTGTACAATTTTAAATAAGGATGGAAGGCAGAATAATAGAGATTACATACAAACCATATTTATAGTCTTTGCAGTACTATTAGATCATTACCATTTGTGACATTAAACAAAATAACATTCAAAAAACACATTTATTTTTATTTTGCTATTTAATTCCATTCAGCCTGAGAGTCTTTAAAGAAAACAGCTTGCCCTAGAAGTTCATTCTAAGTTGGTGATATTTGGCTTCAGTCCAGTATTTATTGTAACACTAGTCATTTGGCACTGAGCCAAAATGAGTATTTGGTACACTTCCAACATGAAGCTTAGAAGCCAAATCAAGGGACTTTCAAGACCCTGGGTCAGATACTGTCCAGAGGGCTTCTCCTCTTGATTAACTGGTGCATCTTACACCTCCCTGCCTAATCCTCTGAGAATCTTTTGAAAAGTCCAAACCAATCCACTGATAGCACTTCTTCCAAGGATTAGGTGAGGTTAGGGTTGCTAGATTAAATATAAGATGCCCAGTCAAATTTGAGTTTCAGATAAACAATAAGCTACTTTTTAGTGTAAGGATGCCCCACGCAATATGTGAGACATTCCTATATTGTTATCTGCTGTATCTGGCAACATGAGGTGAGGTCCCAGCTGCAAGAAGCTTGTCATAAGTGTCTCTGAAACTTGTAATTTCTTTACTAAAAGCTTTTAACATCAAATGGGAGGCAGCTAGGAGTAAATGAGAGTTGCCTTAAATTCATAAGGTATGGCATAAAAGCAATTTGGTTTTTAGTGAAAATGTTACCTAGTCATTAAAACATCACTTTAGGGACACCTGGGTGGCTCAGTTGGTTGAGCGTCCGGCTTTGGCTCAGGTCATTATCTCACCGTTTGTGAGTTCGAGCCCCACATCGGGCTCTGTGCTGACAGCTCGGAGCCTGGAGCCTGTTTCGGATTCTGTGTCTCCCTCTCTGCTCCTCCCCTGTTCATGCTCTGTCTCTGTCTCTCAAAAATAAATAAATAAACATTAAAAAAAAAAAAAACAACAAACATCACTTTGAGGGGCAACTGGATGGCTCAGTTGGTTGGGCGTCTGACTTTGGCTCAGGTCACTATCTCATAGCTTGTGAGTTCGAGCCTGGCGTTGGGCTCTGTGCTGACAGCTCAGAGCCTGGAGCCTGCTTTGGATTCCATGTCCCTCTCTCGTTCTGCCCCTCCCCTGCTCGAGCTCTGTCTATCTCTCTTTCTCTGTCTCAAGAATAAATAAAACATTTTTAAAAATTAAAAAAAAAATACAACCTCACTTTAAAACTGAGGAAGACTTAATTCCAGTCCATTCTACTATGGTCATGGACTGGGTATGAGATTTTGAGTTAATCATTTATCTTATTTCATAGTCCAAAGGCATAAATGCTTGTAAAATGTGTCCATAAAAAATGCCACCAAGGGGGTGCCTGGGTGGCTCAGTCGGTTAAGTGTTTGACTTCGGCTCAGGGCATGGTCTCATGTTTAATGGGTTCGAGCCCTGCATTGGGCTCTGTGCTGAGAGTGTGGAGTCAGCTTGGGATAGTCTCTTTTTCTCTCTCTGCCCCTTCCCCATTTGTGCTCTCCTCTCTCCCTCTCTCTCTCTCTCTCTCTCTCTCTCTCTCTCAAAATAAATAAACTTTAAAAAAACGGCACCAGGAAAGAGGAAATGATGCCAACCAATTAAACTGACACAAGGCAAAAATACCATTGATTATAAGACATGAATTTATTTCAGAGATATTAAAATGTGGGAGGGGCAGAAATGAATGACTCGGAATTGATAAAATATGATATTTTGACTTGCCTCATTTATAAAAAGAAAATAATTATCATTTTCTCTACTGAATACACATAAAGATCAAACCAGGAAATTAATCATCAGCTCTTATTTCTCAATGTAGTTTTGAATTGCACAACAGGAACTTTAGCTTCCAAGGTAGAATGTTTTCCAATGACTACTCCTGTTAAAGTAGCATAAAGGAAAGTTAAATTTTCCTATAGTCTTTTCAGGACAAATATTGTATGATCCCACTCATACAGAGTATCTAGAAGAGTCAAAATTGGGGTGTCTGGCTAGCTCAGTCAGTGGAGCATGTAACTCTTGATCTCAAGGTCATAAGTTCAAGCCCCACATTGGACGTGGAGCCTACTTAAAATTAAATTTTTTTTAATTAAAAAAATAGTCAAAATCATAGAAACAGAAAGTATAAAGGGGGTTACCAGCAGTTGAGGAGAGGAAAATGGGTAATTAGTATATAGTGGGTATAGCATTTTGGTATTGCAAGATGAGAAAGTTCTAGAGATCTATTGCACAGTAATGTCAAAGTCTTCAATGCTACTAAACTGTACACTTAAAAATGGTTAAGATTCTAAATTTAACATAATGTGCGTTTTACAACAATAAAAAACATTCTTACAGTCTTTTAAGAAAGATTCTTTCCTATGTGGGTCAAAGCTAACTCAGTCCTTTTTGTTTGTTTGTTTGTTTTTGTTTTGTTTTGAGAGAGAGAAAGCACAAGCAGGGCAGAGACGGGGAGAGCAAGAGAGGGAGAGAGAATCTTAAGCAGGCTCCATACATGTCCCATTAACTTACTCAGTCTTTTGATCTACTGGGTGAAAAATTATCTTTATGATTATCGTGCATCAGAGCCCAATGTAGTTTAAACAGAAAGTAGATGAATTCATGAATTGGTATCATCTACCTACTCACTCATTCTTTGATCCATCCATTGATTCATTCATTCATCCACCCATTTATTCATCCAATTATCCACCCAATATTTACTGAATTTCTATTTTATTCCAGGTACTGGGATATACTTTGAGAAAACAAAGATGAAAAAGTGCTTGTGTTCAAGGAGATGCCCCAAAAAAGTACTACAATGCCCTGCTTACTTAAAAGATTGGGATTTTGCTTCTCAAATCTATGAAAAATAGCTCATGTCTTCCCCCGCACCCCCCACATAGAATGCTCTCCTTTCTCCCACTGACTATTCAAATCCCATCAATTTTTTCAAAAGTCATTTCAAATCATCCTGTGCTATGAAGTCTTTCCCAAACTCCAAAATTGCTTATGGTATGTAATTTGGCTCCTAATTGGGTATTGGATAAGTAAAACACACAATGTATTAGATGGTTGTACGAGTTAGAAGAGAAATCAAGCAGAAAGAAGGAATATGACTATCGGGATGAGGAGGTTGACATTTTAAATAAGGGGTAGCCAGTGAAAGTCTCAATCAAAAGCAGAATTTTCAGAAGTGACTTGAATTAAGTGAGGCATGAGCCATGTATTTGAGGGAGGGGTATTCCAAGCAAAGGGAATAGTTAGTAAATAGCCCTGGGTGGCAGTATGCCTAGTATGTGAGAGGAATAGAAGGGAAACCATTGTGGTTGTAATGGAGTGAATAAGGGGTGAAGTTGGGAAATGAAGTCAGAGAGGAAATGAATCCAGGTCATGTAGGGCCTGTGGGTTTTACTAAGAAATTTGGCTTTTTTTCTGAATGGGACAGATATCATTGGAGGATTCAGGCTGAGAAGTGACAGGATCGGAATTATTTATTTTTTCTTATTGTTAATATAATCTCTTTGCTCTCTCTGTTCGGAATAGACTTTGGAGGTCGGGAGCATGGGACATCTTTGCAAGGAGACCATTTAGGAGGATATTGCAATAAGTTAATCAAGAAATAATGATGACTAGAACCTACTGGTGGCAGTGAGGGTAAAGAGAAGTAGTTGAATTTGGAATATATTTAGAAATAGAGCCATTAGAGTTTGTTGATGAATCAGACACGGGGTGTGAAAAAAAGAGTCAAGGATCACACCTAGGCAACCAGAAGGATGAAGCTGCCACTACCTGAGATTGGGAAGATTGTGGGAAGTACAGAATTTGCAGAAAACATTGTGAGCTTAGTTTTGTAGGTGTTAGATTTGAGAAGAGTACCAGACCTGTAAGTGGAGATGATGACTGGGCAGTTGAATGGAAGAATCTGGAGTTCAGAGGAAATGTGAAGTTTGGAATATATAAATGGCATTTACAACCATGATACTGGGTGAAATCAACTAATGAGAAAAAACTAGGTAGAAAACTAGGTAAAAAAGAAAAAAGAGAAAAGATCCAAGAGCTGAGGTTGTGGAGATGGCGCTGTAATTATCTCCATCAGAGCAGAACACTGTTAGAAAGAAGTGCTATTCAAGACCTCATGATCCTTAAAACTTAAGACATGATAGGAAATCCTCTGGAGTGGAAATTACAAATGTTCACTGGGTGTTTTGGACATTAAGGAGAAAATAGAAAAGAGAGAGCTTTGGAGATCAAAATAGAGGGCTTTGGGAGCATTTTGCACACCTGTAAGCATTCAGAGTGGGCACCAATATGTAAAATTCTCCTTAAAGGTAAGCAAGAATAAAATGAATATAAAAAACAATTTGGTAACTGAAGAAGAACCAATGTCACAAAGTGTGACTGACACCAATTCTCTGCTACCAACTGGTGTCCTGCAATGCTGATATAACACCCAGAATTAATGCAGACCCCACGCATTGCCCCCACTTCAGATGCTAACCACAAATGGGGTCCCCAGAACATCTGCACTTCTAAACAGCTGGTTACAAATCAGGGGTCTCATGACCCTTCCCCAGGTTTTATAATTTGCTAGAATTTTCAGAACTCAGGAAAGTCTCATACTTCCAATTATAGTTTAATTATAAAGAATGCAGATCTGACCAATGAAGAGAGTCATACACCAAACTTGGGAGATAAGGCAGAGCTTCCACGCTATCTCCTCATGGAATCCAGGCATGTTACCTTCGCAGCACATCAATGTATTCACGAAACAGGAAGCTCCACCAGGCCCCTGTGCAATAGTTGTACATGTCAACTTGATTGGGCCATGAGGTACCAAGATATTTGGTGTATATGTACACACGTGTGTGTGTGTGTGTGTGTGTGTGTGTGTGTGTGTGTGTGTAATTTGGCCCCTAAACATTTTACACAAAAATCAATTCTAAATGGATGGTAGGCCTTTTTATAAAAGGTAAAATAGTAAAGCTTTAAAAAAAACATTAAAAAAAACAACTTAAAACTTTGAGTAGGCAAAGATTTCTTTTAAAACAGTACAGAACACTCACATAATGGAAAAAAACTGAATTGAGCTATATTAAAATTACAAACTTATGTTCATCAAAAAGCACCATAAAAGGAGTTAAAACACAACTCGCAGAAAGAACATTTGTAATATAAATATCCAATAAGAGATTTTTATCTAGAATATATAAAAAGCTCCTACAAATCAACAAGAAAAAAAATGGCTAGCTGATAGAAATGGGCAACAGACATGCTTACAAAAGAGAACACTTAAATGGCCAGTAAACATTTGAAACAGTGCTTGACTTCATTAACCATGAGAGAAATGCAAGTTGAAACCACACCCAAAGCAAAATACACCAGAAAGGCTAAAATTATAAAAGACAGAAATAACAAATGTTGGGTAGGATGCAGAACAACTAGAACTGTCACACTGTTAGTTGTGAGCCACCCCAGTATTATCTGCTAACCCAGCCTATATATAAGTTTTATTTATTTACTTTTTAAGTAAACGTTCCACTCAACATGGAGCTTAAACTCATGACCCCGTGATCAAGAGTCACATGCTCCTCCAACTGAGCCAGCCAGGCAACCCCTGGGCTTTGCTTTAAAATCATCTAGTGAGAGTGGGGCACTTGGGTGGCTCAGTCAGTTGAGCGTCTGACTTTGGCTCAGGTCATGATCTCACAGTTTATGAGTTTGAGACCACATCGGGCTCTGTTCTGACAGCTCAGAGCCTGGAGCCTGCTTTGGATTCTGTGTCTCCCTCCCTCTCTGCTCCTCACCCACTCACGCTGTGTCTCTCTCTGTCTCTCAAAAATAGATAAAAATGTTTTAAAAAACTTAAAAAATCATCTAGTGAGAGGAAAGAGGCAGTAGGTAGAGTATAAATGAAACTATATGGACCTTATGCTGATAAATGTTGAAAATCTGTGATGAATACATGAAAGTTCATTATGTTACATTCTCTATTTCTGTATTATGTTTGAAAAGTAAAACACTTTGCTATCACAACAGAGTAATAACAATTTATATAAGTCCTAACAATTCCATTGTAAGTTCTACAACCAAGGAAAATATGTACATATGTTCACCAAATGACATGTACGAGAACTTTCTCAGTGGCACTATTCATAATAGCCCAAAACTGGAAATAACTCCAATGCCCATCAACAGAAGAATGACTAGTTACATCAACTGCGGTTTATTTAGACAGTACAATACAAAAGTAGGAATGAGAATGAAATATCTACAACTTCACAAAACATGGATGAGTCTTACAAACATAATGATGAGTGAAAGAAGCTAGACACAGTCCTTACTGACAGTATGATTCTATTTATGTAAAATACAAAAAAACAGGCAAAACTAATCCATGTGTTAGCTGTCAAAAGAGTGGTTTCTCTTTGGAGGCGGTAGTTACTGGAAGGGGACACAACAGAGAAAATTCCTGCTTTGTTGTTGTTTTTTTTTTTAATGTTTATTTATTATTAAGAGACAGAGGGAGGCAGAGCACGAGAATGGGAGGGGCAGAGAGAGGAGGAGACACAGAGTCGGAAGCAGGCTTCAGGCTCTGAGCTGTCAGCACAGAACCTGATGCGGGGCTTGAATTCACAAATGGCGAGATCATGACCTGAGCTGAAGTCAGAGGCTCAACTGACTGACTCACGCAGGCGCCCCTGCTTTTTGTTTTTTTGTTTTTAAGTTTTATTCATTTTGAGAGAGAGAGAGAAAGAGAGAGAGAGCATATGTGTGCACATGCAAGTGAGGGAGGAGCAGAGAGAGAATCCTAAGCAGGCTTAGCATTGTCAGCGTGTAGCCTGTTGCAGGGCTAGAACTCAGAAACCTTGAGATCATGACCTGAGCCGAAGTTAAATGCTTAATGGACTGAGTCACCCAGGCGAGCCCCCAAATCCTGTTTTTTGATCTGGATGCTGATTACATGTGTATGCTCCACTTGGGAGTATTGATCAATTGTATTTTTGTGTGCACTTTTATCATGTGTGTTACAGTTCAATAAAGTGTAAAACAAAACAAAAATACTATCCAATCTTCTAGAAGATCGTGGCTCAGAATGTAACTACAGTTATTCTGTCTAGTGGCTGTGTTAATGACAAGTCAAATTTGGGTTATTTCTTTTACATGCTCAAGTGGAAGTAGCTAGCTGAAGTAAGGCTGAGGCCAATCCTTCAGTAAAATGAATATTATTGTTGATATTTCAGAGTTCAGATGTTCTCAGAGTGAGCCCTTTCTAAAATCCCTTTTCATATTTTGATTCTCCAATCTATAGGTACAAAATCAAGTTAAATTCTATTCACTTGGGAGCTTAATCATTTTATGACCTTTTGAAGATTTCACAATCATGACTCCACTTTTCAATATTCATTTCCATTTGGATTGATCCAAGGTGACCAGAAGTTATTTTTGAATTCTGAAAATTATGGAGCCCTTAGAGGCAGAAATTTATTTAATTTTTTTTAAAGTTTATTTGTTTATTCAGAGAGAGAGAGAGAAAGGGAGAGAGAGAGAGAGCACACACGCATGCCAGTTGAGGAGGGGCAGAGAGAAAATCCCAAGCAGGCTCCACACTGTCAGCACAGAGCTGGATGTGGGGCTCAAACCCACAAACTGTGAAACCATGACCTGAGCCAAAACCAAGAGTTGGATGTTCAACTGACTGAGCCACCCAGAAACCCCATTAGAAGGAGAAATTTAAATGTAGGCTGTATAAATATTTTCATGCCAAAGTTATTATCAGAGATGTGAGAGAATTAACATGACATTCAATAATTTACGAGAAAAAAAAGCATTTTTTTTTTAAAGTAAGCTTCATATCCAGCCAAATGCAGGGCTTGAACTCAAGACCCTGAGAATAAGACCTGAGATCAAGAGTCAGATGCTTCACCAACTGATCCACCCAGGTGCCCCCCGAAAAAGCATTTCTAATACTGAATTGTTAGGACTTATATAAATTGTTGTTACTCTGTTGTGATAGCAAAGTATTTTACTTTTCAAACGTAATACAGAAATAGAGGATATAATATAAGGAACCCTCATGTATTTATCACAGATTTTCAACATTTATCAGCATAGGGTCCATATAGTTTCATTTATACTCAACCTACTATCTCTTTCCCCTCACTAGATGATTTTAAAGCAAAGCCCAGGGGGTGCCTGGTGGGCTCAGGTGGTGGAGCATGTGACTCTCGATTATGGGGTCCTGAGTTTAAGCTCCATGTTGGGTGGAAAGTTTACTTAAAAAAAAAAAACTCTTAAAAAAAAAAAAGCAAATCCCAGACATCATATTTTATCTGTGTAGGCTTCAGTAGACACATACGCACGCATACTTTAAAGACTTAAAGACCATGGTATCATTATCATATCTAAAATAAATTGACAAAAATTCTTCAATATCATCAAATAGTGAGTCAATATTATCATTTTCCTCATTGTCTTATGATGATGATGATGATGATTTTTTGGTTAGTTTTTGATTCAGGATCTAGTCAGGGCCCATATATTGCATTTGATTACTGTATCTCTTAAGGGTCTTTTAATCAATAGGCTCCTGGGGTACCTGGGTGGCTTGGTTGGTTGAGCATCCAATTTTTGACTTTGGGTCAGGTCATGATACCAGAGTCATGGGATAGAGCCCTGTGTTGGGCTCCGTATTGAGCGTGGAGCCTGTTTAAGATTCTCTTCCTCTGCTCCTCTCCACTGCTCTCTCTTTTTAAAAGAAAAAACAATTATTTAATCAGTAGCCTCTCTAAATGCTCCTTTTCCTCTGCCATTATTTGTTGAAGAAACAGGTTGTAACACCACAGTTGAACAAGTTGACTTTGGTATTGTAATTCTATTTGGATTCACATTTACTGTTATTCACATGTAGTTTTCTTGTAGAAGTGAGAAACCATATTTCTATTAAATCTTGTCCCACCAGAAGTCCATTATGAAATGGGATTTTATTGCTGACTCATTAATAAGTGGCTCTATCAGTAAATATTTATTAAGTGCTTACTATCTCTTAGACACTGTGCTAAGCACATTAAAAGCATTATTTCACTCAATCCTCACAGCCCTTCATGAGGTAGCTATGATTATTCCCATTTTACAGACAAGGAGATTGAAGCACAGAGTTCAGTAATTTGTCCAACGACACTAACTTTTGGAACTGGGAAAACTGGGATTACGATCAATTTGTCTAACATCAAATCCATGCTCTTAACAATAGCACTGTTTTATGAGCTTTTAGAAAATATCCCCATTTTAGGAGGTGTCAGTGTCCAGACCTGACTTCCACATTTTTCTAGTTTTCTTTGTACCCTTATTCCTCAAAGTGTGGTTTGTAGGCCAGCGGGAGAATCTCACGTTCTACCTCAGATCTTCTGTATTGGAATCTTCATGGGTGGGGCCCAGTGAACCTGTAATAGTTCTCCAGGTGATTTATTTTTTTTAATTTATTTTTTTTTTTTATTTTGAGAGAGACAGAGAGAGAGAGAGAGAGAGAGAGTGAGTGGGTGTGTGTGTGTGTGTGTGTGTGTGTGTATGTGTGTGTGAGTGGGGGAGGGGCAGAGAAAGAGAGAGACACAGAATCTGAAGCAGGCTCCAGGCTCTGAGCTGTCAGCATAACTGACTGAGCCACCCAGGCGCCCCTCCAAGTGATCCTTAATGCCAGCCAAAGTTTGAGAGCCACAGCTTTAGACTGTACCAGGTTGGTGGTCAGGATAGCTACTTAATTCTTCTACCTTGTATTTTGAGGCAGTTTAGAGAGATATGAGGAGAGTTGCAACTCTGGATTATGGCTTTGGATTTTATGACCATGGAAAGTAATAAAAATAAATGCTTCTTTCTCTTTCTTGGAGCTTTCCCCTATTTATCATTTCCTATATCATTTTTTCATAGACTTTTCCATGTTCTTCCTTTTCCCACCCCCGACCCCTGAACCCTATGCAGCTATTGTGTTAGTTTTGAACTCCTGGGTACTTAGAAACACACAGCCAGTGTGATGGATATACCATGAGAAGCCCCTCCCTCTACATGTTTTGTCTGAAGTTGGCAGAGCAATTATCTGTTCACCTCGAAGGCTCAGCCCAAATGACATTTCCTGGGTGACCCTGCCTTGACTGCCTCCTTTCCTGGGCCAGAATCAGTTATAATCTCATTTCCTTTCTTGAGTCAGCTGGAACACACACATACCCCACCCCTTCACCAAAGCTTTTATCACAGGGGACTGTACCAGATATTTAAATGCTTGCCCCCACCCTGATGGCTGTCTTTTGAGGACTGTCACTATCCTTGTACCTTTTATATCTGTACGTTGTTCATCAGTGTAGCACACAGTAGGTATAATGATTTCTGAATGAAAGAAAAGAATGCAGTGAGTCTGGGCTTCAGCATTCATGTAATGGGCCTACTCTCCACGATCCAGGGGTAGGAGTAAGAGTGTGTGTGTGTGCAGAGGCACAGGCAGTGGTACAGAGAGAGATTAATAAGCCCAGGGAGGCAGCATGGTTTGATCATTGCTGCAGCCAGCCAGCCCAAATGCAGGTGAAGCTGTGGGAGACGGGAGAGGGCACTTGCTGTCAAGGCAATGTTAACCTTAAAAATAAAACTACCACTTATTTTACCAGCAAAAGATGGGTTTCTTTGGGAGCCACAGAGAATTGCAATCCAGACACACAAGCTTTAGCAAAACCACAGGCAAGTCCAGCAAACAAAACAGAGGAACATTACTTTATAAAGGAGGAAGTTGGGAGGGGTTGCTTTGAACAAAAGTCCGTTAGAGAGAAGCAGGAGTTCAGGACAATGACGCTTTCTCATTGGCTGAGTGACAGGGGTGATCCATCTCTTGTAGGAGATGCAATCAATGTACATTGTTCCCTGTTGGGACATGTACTTGGTGATTCTTTTCTTTTTTTTTTATTTTTAATTTTTTAAAGTTTATTTATTTATTTTGAGAGAGACAGAGACGGTGTGAGCCAGGGAGGGGCAGAGAGAGAAGGAGAGAGACAAAATCGCAAGCAGGATCCACACTGCCAGCACAGAGCCCGATGTGGGACTCGAACCCATGTATGACGAGATCATGACCTGAGCCGAAGTTGGACGTTCAACCAACTGAGCCACCCAGGCGCCCCTTGATGATTCTTTCTTGTTGAGATTCTTCTGTTTTTGTAATTGACAGATCTCCCTGTAATTGACATTGGGTGGTAAGGTTCCCCCCACCAGCCTCCCCTTCTAGCACCCGGAGTCCACTTTAGTCAGGTTTCCCTTTATTAATTTTCCCACAGTAAAGTGTTACAGCTACTTTGGAAATAACTTGATACAAATTCCACCAGCAGAGTTATTCTGCCTGTTCCCACCTATCTCCTTTCTGAGTGGTCAAGTTTCATCCTATGGGGATTGGAGGCCAGGTGGGGGCAGAGACCTGAGGAGTACAAGATTTGTTTCTAGCTCAGCAACATATGTAAAGCTTCTAGTCTTGGGAAGCTTTCCTTTAGTAAACATATTGCCTATTACCTTGAATCAACTTCTAAAAGATACTAGTTTATTATTATTATTAAGAAAGTAATATACACTTACTGCAGATTATTTTTTAAAAACTGAAAAGTTGGGCACCTGGGTGGCTCAGTCGGTTGGGTGTCCAATTTCGGCTCAGGTCATGATCTCATGGTTTGTAAATTTGAGCCCCACTTAGGGCTCTCTCCTGTCATCACAGAGCCTGCTTTGGGTCCTCTGTCCCCCTGTCTCTATCCCCACCCCTCTCTCATGCATACCCTCTCTCCCTCTCAAAAATAAACATTAAAAAAAGTTTAAAAAAAAAACAAACAGAAAAGTTGATAGGGCCATCCATAATTCCATTACTCAGAGAAAATGATAATTAATATTTCTTGTGTATTTTTTCTCTTGCAATTAGCAATAAAACTCTACAGAATGATTTAATTGAAATATCATCTGAAATTTTCAATCCTTTACTTATGTTTAAAATGTATGAAGTGATATGGGATTGTGCAGTTTTGCATAGGACTTCTAAAATTTTTGGTGACAGGAGAGTATGTATAAATCAACAAAATGCGGGGAGCCTGGGTGGCTCTGTCAGTTGAGCATCCAACTCAGGGTCAGGTCACAATCTTGCAGTCCGTGAGTTTGAGCCCCACGTCGGGCTCTGTGCTGACAGCCTGGAGCCTCCTTCAGATTCTGTGTCTCCTTCTCTCTCTGCCCCCACGCCCCTACTCTCTGTCCGTCTCTCTCTCTCTCTCTCTCTCTAAAAATAAATAAACATTAAAATTTTTTTTTAAAAAGTCAACAAAATGCAGGCTGCTTGCTCTGTGGGTTAGCTGAGGTCAGAGAATAGTCTTAGTCATTTTGTAATTTGAAAGTTAATATACATTTTAACTGAAAATATTAGTAAGTGACCATTTGGTCTAAATGTTTTCCTCTTTACAAAGTATATTTTTCCAAAAGTAAATAATTTGTTCTTATCTATAGAGTGGCATGCCATTCATTTTGACCTTAAATGTCTATAAAAATTATGCAATTTGGCAGGCAGGTCTGACAGTCCTAAGTCAACCAAATGTTTTGCAGATTAATAATGATAGCTATGCTCTTCATTTATCAGCTTAGCTGGGAATATCCTGAGTTCAGAGTCGTACAGTGGTTGTTGGATGCACCTTTAGGCAAATTTATTTTTGTAGCAGTTGGCAATATAAAAAAAAAAAAAGACAAAGGCAGTGGTTTCCACTTCACTGAAAATAAAAGCAATATTTATCTTAAGAGCAGTGCTCATTACACTTTACATTATTCTATTTAGATGACAAGCTATTATTAACAGGAAGCAAAATGCTATTCACAGTACATGTTACAGGATCATCATTAACTGTGCAAGACTAGTGTTTTTGTAGCCTTTCAGACATACGCTCCAATTTGGCTTCGTTATCCCTGCTGTTTTCTAAGCTTGCTTGATGTATTTTAGGGTGTAGATAGATCTCAAACAGGAAACAAAAAGATCTTCCTTGTTTGGAATTGCCAGGTCCTTGTTATAGCGGGAGTTTTTTGGAAAACCCATTTAAACAGTGAAACTTCATGTTTTGAGATTTTATAATAATGACAATAAAGCGTACACATTAAACTATTTTTTTTATTACCCATTTTCAATTAATTCAATCATTTGGGACATTACTGTAGGATATATATTCGTTGGTTTTATATCTCAAAAGATAAATTTCTCATTGACTAGGGACGGGTATAAACATGTAAAACCTGAAACATCACAAAAGAAACTAAAAGAAGTTGTAACAATCCTTTTTACTATTCAAATTGTACTGGCAGTCCTAGAATGCAGTGAGGTCAGAAAAGGAAACGAAAGGACAAAACTGTTATTATTTGCTGATAATACAACTGTTTAGCTCCAAAGTCCAAGAGATTCAATTGACTTGTTAGAGCTAGTAAGGCAATGTGGTGCCTGGGTGGCTCAGTTTGTCAAGTGTCCAACTGGCTCAGTTGGTTAAGTGTTCAACATGGCTCAGGTCATGATCTCATGGTTTGTGAGTTTGAACCCCACTCAGGGCTCTGTACTGACAGCTCAGAGCCTGGAGCCTGCTTTGGATTCTGTGTCTCCTTCTCTCTCTGCCTCTCTCTCTCTCTAAAACAAATAAACACTTAAAAAAATTTAAAAAGAACTAGTAAGGGAGTGTAGTAAGGCAATTGAATAAAAGTTCAATATGCAAAACCTTTTCTATAGGTCAGTCAAAACCAATTGAGAAATGTGACATAAAGATTCTGTTCACAGTAACAAAAAAACTTATAAAATGTCTAGGAACAAACTCAATGAAAGAAACATATAAGGCACATAATTAACCAAACTATAAAGTTATTAAAGAACTAAAGTTCTAAATAAGGAGATATATGTACACCAGTTTTCAGGTTGCGCTGCCTGCATATTACATGGGTGTCAGTTATGTACAAATAATGAAATCCCAATTAAAATCCCAAAGGATCTTCATGGAACTTGTCAGGCTGATTTTAAAGTTCATTCATCGGAATACCCAGAACCTAGAACAGCACCTGGCAAATAAAAGGAGTGTACCAAATGTGTGGTGCTTGAATAATCAATGAATGAACAGCTTTAATAACTACCTATATGCAAATGACTCCCATATTCGTATTTGTACCCTGAAGTCATCCTCTGAGCTCCAGACCTGTATATTGAATTGCCTGCTTAACCTCTTCACTTGATTAGCAAGAAACCAATTTAGACTCATTACCCCTCTTGCAAATCCTGTCCTCTACTAGTCATCAAGATGAGTAAACTCAAAGCTGGGAGTTATCTGTAACCATTCAACTGTCCATTTACGATGGACATCCAAATCATCACAAATCCTGTTGAGTTTATCTGCTGAAATTTTCCTGAGTCCCTCTGTGTCTCTCATCTATATTGCCACCACGGTCTGTCATAATTTCTTCCCCATTCTAGTGAATAACTTCCTAACTAGTTTCTTCTCCTCAAACTCAGTACTTTTCCTTCTGCTGCCCTCCTACCTCAAAACAAGGTCAGGATTTTCATTGCTTTTAGGATTAATTCCAAGTTCTTCACCGTGGCTTACAAAGTTTGGCCTGGCCTGGCCCCCACCTATGTCTTCAGAGTCATCTTCCATGACATTTGCCCTCACTTCTAAGCTTTGGCCACAATGACTTTTCAATTTTTGAAATATATTATGTTCCTCCTGCCACAGGGCCTTTGCAGATGCTATTCCTTCTGCCTGGAATCATCTCATTTCTTCCTTATCCTAATTAACTCTACTTCTCCATAAGATCTCATCTCAATCATCTTAGGTACGATCCTCCTGATTCCCATCATACTCATATCACTCTGCTTCATAGCTCAAATTAAATTTACTTTACGTGGATGATTTTCAGACTTCAAGCTTAATCAGAACAGCTTAAACATGTCTTTTTGTACTTACTATGGTTTCCCTAGCCATGATGCTAGGGAGAATAAATAAATGGAAGAATGAAGGTATCTAGGTAAATATATGCACAATGACTTGAAATGGCCAGCAATCAATAGCTCTTCATTCAGTGAGTGAGGAGAAACTTAATCTGGTTCTAAGTAAGAAAGGATCATGGGCCAGAAAACCAACTGCAAGTGCTTTATGTTTAATTTCACATTTTGAAATTGTTTCCACAGGAAAGTCCCAATATTGACATCAGTGCATTACAATGAAAACCAGAAAGGATTCAAATATGAGGAGAGATTCATCCATGCAGATAATCAGGATTTGATTTATAATAAAAAATGATGAAGTAGATATTTCTTACAATGCTCAGTTAAAAGCAAAAAAGAATATTTAAACAAGAACTTGAAATCATCTGTGTTTTAAAGATCTTGGTTTCACGTACCATAAATATAAAGATAAAATTTTCCATTATCCTTCACCATTATGTAAGACTAGCTTAATTGAATAAGATGTTCATGCATAGTAAATTCATAAGTAAAATAAATAAGAATGGCTGACAGTTTATCTTGAGGAATTGATAGAAATTTTTGTTTTAGTTTTTAGAAGTTCTTTAGTTTTGTTGAGTAACCTAAGATTTTTCAAGTTGCCTATATAATCATAACATAGATTCAAACTTACTTCACATATATTTATTCATTTCTTACAGCCCCCCAAAATTTTTAATAAGAGTAAAGAGATGCAACTTAGTAGTTTTGATAATACTTTAAGCACCATTTATAACAAATGTTAGTTATTTGTTGACACAGATTAAATGCATTTTTCCTAATTTCTTTTTTTAAATAATTTTTTAAATGTTTATTTTTGAGAGAGAGAGAGAAAGAGAGAGAGAGAGAGAGAACAAGCAAGGGAGAGTCAGAGGGAGAGGGAGACACAGAATCAGAAGTAGGCTCCAGGCTCCAACCTGTCAGCGCAGAGCCAGATGAGGGGCTCCAACCCAGGAACTGTAAGATCATGACCTGAGCCGAAGTCCGACGCTTAACCGATTGAGCCACCCAGGTGCCCCATTTTTCCTAATTTCAGGGATTATTTAATTACTTTGCAATGAAATCACCTATTCCATACCCATAAATATATCTGATACACTGATAAAAAGTAAAATGTAACGCATTTCTCTATGTTTCTAGTTAACCAAAACTGTCGGGGAGATTTAATAAATATGCACATTGTGTAGTCTCTGACATAACCCAAGAGAATTATAAGATTATACTGTTAAATTACTAAGCCTACATGAAGATTTCAAAATTAAGCAAATGATTGAATATCCTTGTAACCACTCCACCTAACTTTATAAATTTATAATTTAGCCTTATCTCAATTAAAATTTTAGAACATTTGTTTTTTTTTTTTTTAATTTTTTTTTTAACATTTACTTATTTTTGAGACAGAGAGAGACAGAGCATGAACAGGGGAGGGGCAGAGAGAGAGGGAGACACAGAATCCAAGGCAGGCTCCAGGCTCTGAGCCATCAGCCCAGAGCCTGACTCGGGGCTCGAACTCACGGACCTCGAGATTGTGACCTGAGCTGAAGTCGGTTGCTCAACCGACTGAGCCACCCAGGCGCCCCTAGAACATTTGTTTTTTTAAACGGATTTTGATAAATGTATGACATGTATACACCAGTGCAGTATCCTAAAAAGAAGTTTCACTGCTTTAAAAACCGATGTGCTTTGTCTATGAAAGGGCGGGCCTATGTCTTGTTCTGTGTTCTCCACCTTGAGTGACTACGTCCCCCACATGACCCCTTTTCCGGGAAAATCGCAGAAACCTCAGACCGAGCCTCCTCCCCTTGAGTAACCTCCCGCTCACCGGTTCAAACTTCCTGATCAAAACACGCCCAGCGACCTGCATAACAGGACTCCTACCCTTCCCCAGCCAATTGGCTGAGGCCACAGCCATTACCTCACCAACTGCCCCTAGACCCTTATAAAACCTTTTTTCTTTTGAAACTCACTCTCTCTCCCTGGTATCTCACCGCTGCGTCGGTGCAGGTAGGGGATTGAGCTCGAGCTAGCTCCAATAAAGGCTCTTTTGCTTTTGCATCGGACTCGGCTCCCTAGTGGTCTTTGGGGATCACGAACTCTGGGCATAACATCTATGTATCCCTCCCCATAATCTCTAGCAACCACTAATCTCATGTCGCCATAGGTTTGCCTTTTCAACAATGTCATACAATTGGAATCATATAGTATACAGCCTTTACAGATTGGTTTTTTTCACTTAGTCGTGTTCATTTAAGTTTCTTCCGTGTCTTTTCATGGTTTGAAAGCTCATTTCTTTTTACCACTGAACAATATTCCATTGTCTGGGTATACTACAGTTTATTTATCACCTCTTCTACTGAAGGATATCTTGGATGCCTCCAAGTTTTTTTTTTACCGCTTAGGTGAGACACCACTGCTGGAGGGGGCTGGAGGTGTGTATTTACCTTCCTCCACTTGGAAAGGTAGAGGGGGCTAGAGTTGGTATTCCCTTCCCTCAGGTAGGTTTGGCTCTCATAAAATCCTAGCAGGTTGATAAAATAGACTGAAAATTAATAAAAGGAAACCTTGTTTAGAATGGAGTCAGGCGGCCAGCAGGGGGAGCTTTCGCATCCTGCCACAATTTGTCAATTGCAGATCCAACAGGAAGAGATGTACCTTTCAATTAAATACTATTTTAGCGGAAAAAAAAGGTTCTTCTTCTGCCCTGGCAACAGCCCAGCCAATGACGAACGGTCACAACCCAGCCAATGAAAAGCCACTATACTTTGAACTCCCAGTTTACTCCAATGGACTTTTTGTTTATAACAGCCTTGTAACTCCCCACCCCCCCTTAATTTATAAAAGACCATTCCTCTCCTTTTTTCTACAGAGTTGCCTGTAGTTTTGCCTTGTTTTGTACTGTAGCTTCTGTGTCCCAGAATGCAATTCTCCACGATTCCCAACTAAACTTATTTGCTGGTAAGATAACTGGCATGCTTTTTTTTTAAATTTTTATTTTTTTAAGTTTTATTTATTTAAGTAATCTTTACAGCCAACATGGAGCTTGAACTCTTGACCCTGAGATGAAGAGTCTCATGGTCTACCGACTGAGCCAGCCAGGTGCCCCTAGGAGTTTTATCTTTAAGGTTAGTTAGCAAGGTGTTGGTAAAATAATTTCTCCTGAGGGGGGAAAAAAATTCTCTAGTGTATTTCCACATGGTTCCTTTTCGTCTACCCTTATTGGAAACACAAGGGGATTTTTCTTCAGTATTCAATGTAAGTACCTATTAGAGCTCTGGAATGGGGTGGGGCTTAAAACTCACAAAAGTATGAGGACTCTCCTATGGTCCCCCTGGAGGTCTTACTTTTTGACATATGCTTAAGGAGCTGACATCAATTCGTTAATTACAGTTTCAGTTCTCCCACGCTTGTAGTTGTTTCCACAATGGTTACTGATTGTGAGTTTCTGCTCTGATAAATTGTGATTCTCTGTATCTGTTTGTCTCCACTTTTGGGGATAGTTGTTTGCCCTGTGTCCTCACTTTTCTAATGGACTGTGATAGTGGTGATTTATAACAAATATATTTGGTCTTTGTCCCAGGTCTGGCACAGAGCTCCTAAAACCCTTGGAATTTTCTAAGTGGTGAGAGCTAAGGTGTCTTTTGTTATGTTAATGACATTCTTAGACTGAACCTAAGAATGGGAGCTGGTTGCCAAGGAACCAACCAAGAATATAGGAGTGGAACTTTCAGTACCACCCTCTGACATCCAGACTGCACAAAGGAGCTGGAGGTTGAATCATTCACTTCTAGTGAATGACTTAATCAATCATGCCTCCATAAGTAAGCCTCCATAGGATGGCGTTTAGAGAACTTCTGGGTTAGTGAGCACAGGGCTTTGGGGATAGTGGTACAGTCAGAGAGGGCATGGAAACTCTGTGCTCTTTCCCTATACCTTGCCCTATGCATCTCCTTCATCTAGCTGTTCTTGAGTTCTATACTTTTATAATAAGCTCGTGACCTAGTAAGTTCTTTGAGTTCGGAGATCCCCTGTAGCAAATTAAGAACCCAAGAAGGGATCATTGGAATCTCTGATCTGTAGCTGGTAGGTTGAAGCACAGGTAATATCCTGGTTTTGCAAATGGCATCTGAAGTGGAGTGGGTGGGGGGGGGAGGGGCAGTAATGTAGAACTGAACCCCTCTCCTTTGGAATCTGACGCTATCCAGGTAGATCGTGTCAGGATTGAGTTGAATTGTAGGACATGCAGCTGGTGTCTGGAGAATTGCCTGTTGGTGTGGGAACCTCCCCACAACTAGACACACACACATTGGGATTTGGTGATCAGGATTACCTCTTACAGGTACAGTTTTACAGATTTACACCAAAAAATGGTTGTTGATTTTGCAGTTTGTTCAGCTTTCTACTCGTTAATTAGGATGTAGTGGTGACTTTGAAGCTCCTCACATGTAGGATGAGAAACAGAAGTTGTAATGTATTTTTAAAATGCTCAAATTCACTCATAATCAGGAACTTTAAAATTGAGAAAAACAGTAAACATGTTACAGACAGAGACACTAAGCGGGAGAAGAGGTTACGGGACATCATACTCTCCTGCATTGATGGTGGAAATGTGAGTTGTTATAGTTTTCTGGAAAACAATTAGGCAGTATTTATTAAATGGTACATTTTTTTGTGACCTAACTCCTTACTCATTAGAATCACTTGAGGACCTCACTCTTATAAAGGAAAACATAATTAGGTAAGAATATGTGTACAAAGTTGTTGGCTGAGCGTCCCCCCTCCACACACACACACACACACACACACACACACACACACACAGGACAGGGTCAGATAGTGATCTCCCAGGCATAATCTCCCTGGGAAGGCTTGTTTGGGTTTAGAGAAGTTCCCTGGAGAAGGGGTTAGATGTAAGCCATCAGCGGCCAGGATACTCACAGCATTTAGGGATGGGTGCACCAGGCTAGCAAAGGGGACAGCAACATCACAACTTGTAAAGGCGTATTATGTGACCGTGAAAATAATGAATGAGATCAGTTTCAGTTGACTTGGAGACATTTCTGAAAAAAGCAAAGTTATATACAACAATCTCTCTTAGTAATGTAAACATTTTTTGTCTATGTGTTTGTATGTAAATTACGTGAGCATAGAGAAAGTATAGAACAGTATCCAATGAGTAGTTTATATGTGATACCTGGGGAAGGAGAGTAAGTGTGAAGGTGATGCAGATAGAGATGCCAAGTAGAAGACAATGTCAGGTGTAGGGCAATTTAAGGCAAAAAGGGGGCAAAAGAGATTGCACTTTGGTTATAATTAAAAAACAATGGAGAAATGACTTGAAATGTTTGGTGGTAAAACCTGGCATTGGTGCTTCTGTCCAAGTTGGGCATACTTTACTCCCTGCACAACTGTAACCTGGGGAAGGAAGATTTACATCTTGGGCATTTTTTACTGTCTGTAGTGAGTTGAATGGTGTTGCACCCTAGGCCCCACACCTGCAAATGTGGTGTTATTTGAAAATAGGGTCTTTGCAGATGTAATTAGGGATCTTAGGATGCCATCGTTCTGGATTTCGGGTGGGCCTAAAAATTTTTTTTTAATGTTTGTTTATTTTTGACAGAGAAAGTTTATTTTTGAGAGTGCAAGCAGGGAAGGGGTAGAGGGAGTCACAGAATCCGAAGCAGGCTCTGGGTTCTGAGCTCAGCACAGAGCCCCAAGCGGGGCTTGAACCCACGAACTGTGAGATCATGACCTGAGCTGAAGTTGGACGCTTAATTGACTAAGCCACCAGGTGCCCCTGCAATAACTAGTTTCTTAATAAGAGAAAGGAAAAGGAGATTTGTGACCCTGAGAGAAGAGAAGGTCTGTGAAGATGGAGGCAGAGATTGCCGGGTTGGGTGTATAAACCAAGGAATGCCAAGGATTGCCAACAGCCGCCAGAAACTAGAAGAGGCAGGAATGATTGTCCCCTGGAGCCCCTGTAGGCAGTGTAGCCCTGACGACATCTTGATTTCAGACTTCTAGCCTCCAGAACAGTGAGAGAATAAATCTCTGTTGTTGTAAGCCCACCAAGTTTGTGGTAATTTGTTAATGGCAGCCCTACCCAAGTCCTACAGCATCCATGTCACAGATGCTTTATCACAGGGTTAGATGGTATTCACAGGCAGGGGCAATAGTTTGCCCACTATTTTATATTCTTCACGCTACATAGGTGTTTTGCTGCTGCTTGTGTGAGTTAGTACAAATCAATAGAAACTGTGCCACATTTACTTGGGCATGCGCAGCTGGTTGGAAATTTGAGACCACGAAGAAAGGTTATGCATTTGCTTTAAAAATTTACCTCTCTGATATGTACATATCTTTAATAATGTGCAGGAGAAGATAAATATAAATATAGATGAGGAAAATTAACTTACTGATAGGAAACATGGAAGGCCTATTAAGAAAAGATTTACTAAAGAAGGACAACATTGGCCAACAATGTATAAAAAATGTCTATGTCGTTAATAATTTTAAAAATGCAAATTATTAAAAGGAGTCCATTTTCAGCTATTAAGTTGGCAAAAAACTAGTGCTGGCCAAAGTTCAGGAAAACGAGTACTTGTACACACTATGGTCAGAGTATTTTGATGCAACATTTCTGGAAGACTTAATTAAGACAATGTACATTAATATAGTCTTTCCATTTCAAATAAATACTTAGGTCCAGAAATCATAATTCTATTTACTTATCCCGAGGAAGTAATCTGGATATGGGAAAAGGATATATACAAGATGTTCACTGAGTTTTTGCTTATACTGGTACAAAAATTAAAACCAGCCTAAAAGTATACTAATAAAAGCTCATTGGCTAAATTATGGTAGAATCTCTACAACTGAAATTTCTTTAGGAATTAAAAATGATGTAGTAGTAGAATATGTAGTGATTGTACATGTTTATGACGTGCATCTTAGGTAAAAGGAACAGATTCTAAAGCAACATCCTATGTTAATACATTTTGGCAAAGCATATACAGAAAACAAACTGAAAAGATGCATATAAAATGTTAACAGTGGTTATTTCTGGGTAGTGGGACTACATTTGACTTTATTTTCCTTGTTTGTGTGTGATTCACATTTTAAAAATTTTCTATTACCACATAATGTTTATGAATGATTTGAATAATTATGTAATAATTTTATACAATTGCTTTTTAAGAAATAAAAATAATATTAAAAAAAAGTGTCACTGGCTAGGTGATCAGCTCCTTGAGTTCAGGGACTGTGAATAAATCTTTTTTTTTTTTTAATACTTCTAATACCATTGACTGTTGTGTCTGGCAAACAAAAAGAAGTCACTTAACACTTCTCAAAATGAAATTTTAATACTTCAAGCAAAAGCTACAGGGCTAAACTAGGATTTTCGTTACAAATATTTTCTCAGTGTGATTTCTTAATAGGAAATTATCAAGTTGATTGATTTCCCTCTAAAGTCACAATTTATTACAGGTAATGGTATGGCACTGCTTTTAGTGCTTTTCTTACTAATTATCTCTCCAATAAAAGGCTTGATCTATATGTAGGAGTAGTTTTCAGGGACTGCATTTGCTTTTATGAGTATTACTGTGTATTTAATAAACAAGTATATAAATTTACTTGTAATCTAAAGACACAAGCTGACACTGGGTCTAGATACATTTAAAATCAAATTTTGTAAGTGGCAAAAATTTCCAAGGATTATGGGATACCATAGTTATTAAGCGGAAACACAACTACACGATAAAAAAATTATAAAGATATCACATGTTTAAGCTTGCCTTTTCCTTCAGATCAAGAGATAGGTTTATTTAGACAGCTGAAACAGAGCCCTATAAGAAGTGTTTAGTCTCCTTGACTATTCCCCCAAGATTATCAGGAAGGAATGAATAACTGATTGTATGTTTCACAGGGCCTGTGTTAATTATGCAAGTGATTTTTGTACATGATTCTCTTAATAACCTGTATAGTTTATGTAACTGTAAACAATATTTTATTTTATTTTTTGGAGGTATTTTTTTTTTTTAAGTTTATTTTTATTAGAGAACAAGCGGGGGAGAGGCAGAGAGGGAGAGACAGAATCCCAAGCAAGCTCTGCACTGTCAGCATGGAACTTGATTTGGGGCTTAAACCATGAGATAATGACCTGAGCCAAAGTCCAGAGTCAGAAGCTTAACTGACCGAGGCACCCAGGTGCCCCCATATTGTTTTATTTTAAAGTTATCCAAAGAATTATTCACAGTGTAAGAATATAGGATATGATGGATCTTACAAAGGTACTTAAATTTTTTCTACTATCAGGTGAAATGCCTAACTAGCTTTGATTATACAAACTAAATGAGCTCAAGGATACTATGATAATAAAAGATTTATATGCAACTAAAAGACAATATACAATTTAAACATTCTGGGGAAAACACTTCACTCTAATGATTTAAAATACCTTTATGTTTTAGTAGAGATTATTTAATATAGTACAAATGGAAGAACTAAGGACTGGGGTATTTATAAAACCAAACAAGTATTTTGACTTAGAAGATTCCTTTAATTTGCTTTCATTTTCCAATATTTTCCTTGCAGCCAAAATCCTAACCTCTTTTGATAAATAGGATGCTAATCCTGTTGGACACCTACGGCTCAGTAAACCTGAATGCTACATGTCCTCTAAGTCCCACAGAAGTCGTGAGCAGCCGTCCCTGACTTCATTCTCTTGAGCATTATTCTCCCTTTCCTTTTTTTGTAGTGGTCAGGGTTTCCGGTTCTGTCTTCGAGGAATCTTGTAATGAGATATTCAGACCTCAATCTTACAGTCACAAAACATGGTCTGAGGCTTAATTTAGTTGCTGTTTCTGTCACTTATTTCTGTCAAAATGAGCTCCTCTGCAACTATTTGCATCATGAATTTTCATCTCATATTTTACCATCTGAGTTTGATGATTTCCTTCATCTGTTAAGGAATTGCTTTTTTTAAAAAAAATTATTTACAGTATTTTCTAGTAAGGCTTGTACACAACTTCAGGAAACATGACTTCATGAGACTATTTAAACAAATTTATGACATATTCAAAATGAGAGCATGGATGTTTCACCAAGGTATGTAACTGAATTTTATGGCAAAGCTAAATAAAAATGGCAGAGTTAATGGCTATCATGGGAAGTGGAGGCTCTTAACCTCTAAGATCAACTGGAGAGATTCAGCGTGGCATCCCTTTTTTGAGTAGCTTGGAAATGCAGTAGAAGGCCAGGGAGACCCAGGGCAATTCTCCTATTCCCATGTGATACACTTTCTTAAGTGAATGTAAAACCCCATTGTAAGCATGTATGATAAAGAACAGTGCCTTTATGTTTGTAGTGATGGTGAAAACGCAGAGGCATGGCATCAAGAAAGCTTTTTGCCATTGTGTGACCAAGTTTTCAGTATGTAATTATAAATAAGCCTTTGCTCCTGCCTTTATTAGATGTCTATTGCTGCATAACAAATTATACCCAAGACTTGACTTAAGATTTATTATCTCACAGATTTTGTGGGTCAGGAATCAATCTGGGAGTAATTTAGCTAGGTTCTCTGCTTTAGGGTCTCTCTAGTAGTTGCAGTGGCAGGGGTTACTGCTAAGGCTCCACTAGGGGGGATATGCTTCTAAAAGAATTCTTGTGGTTGTTGGTAGGATTCAGTTCCTTATGTGCTGTTGGCTCGAAGGCCCTGTTTCTTGCTATGTGGGTCTCTCTACAGGCATTCCCAACCCGGCAGGTAGCCTCTAATCAGGGTGAGAGTGAGAGATCAAGAGAGAAGCCCATCTTTCTACAACGTGACATCCCATCACTTCTGCTGTATACTCATTAAAAAACTAGTTTTTAGGTCCCATGCACACCCAAAGGGTGGAATACCAGGAAGTGACATCACTGAAGCCATCTTAGAGGTTGCCTCTAATGTATCAAATGCAAGATACATTCACACACTCCCCAGATTGCCAAAAGTCTCATCGTATTACACCATCAGCTTGAAGTCCAGAATCTTATCACTGAAATCAGGTCAGGTTGGGTGAAGCTCCTCAGGTGTAATTCGTTAAGTCCAGATTCTGCAACACAGCTCCTCTCAATCTGTAGATCCATGAAGCTAATGGGACAAGTCATCTGCCCTCCACTCCCAACATACAATGATGGATTGAGCATGGGAGAACTCCAATAAGACATTCCTGTTCACAAGGGGGAGAAACTCAGAGGAGTCCCTACATCCACCCCACACTCAAGGGGAGGGGACTGTTCAAGGTCCTGAAACCCAGGATTGGGAGAGGTCACTAGGACCGTCTTAGAGGCTGCCTACCACACTGTCCTTCCATTTGACTCTAATAATAAAAAGTAAAATTTAAGAGACTGTTTTATGAAGCATAAGGTACACTCAAGTTTTCATAGTTTTATGTTGCATTACTGTGTACTACAATTTTTTCTTTGGCTCAGGGTAAAAATTATTTTGCATTACAAGAATATAGGAGGAAATTGCTTAAAAACTTTTTTTCCTTCTAACATGGCTACAAATCTGACTCTTACATTGTTTAATTTTCCCAAAATTTTCAAAATGTTTAAGGTTTAATATAACATCTGTTACAGCTCCATACTTACTCCTCAAGCTGCATTCTATATTTCATCTTCAATTTATCAATACATTGATTGCATTTGCATAAAATTCAAATTATATTCCTTGGTGAAACATCAGGTTAGTATAACCAAACTAGAGCATAGATTAGGAAGTTTTTTTTATTTCTGTATATTCTTAGAATGATGTCACAATAACAACACAAATTTAGAACATACAGTGGCATCTGTGGAATCCCTAAGATAACTATAATATCTTTAATAATGCTTCATGTTTTTAATGTTCTATGGTATTTCCATTTAAGAATCATATATTTTCCTTATATATCTATAACTTTATGAATAACCTATCCAAATATACAGAAGAGGGCTTTGGGGGAGAAAAAATATGCACATTATTTTTCTTAACTGACTACCTAGGTTTTTTTGTTTGTTTTTGTAATATAAACATGCTGTTCTATCAGTTTTTATCTTCAATGATATATGAAAGATCCAAAATCAAGTTGGCTGTCTCCACAGCCACCTGCAGGCCACTAAGTTTAGCAGTAAAACAGTCCAAGGTCAGGTTGTTGGCTGAGCCCACAGCTTCATGTGGGAGGCAGGTTTGTGGTGCAAAGGGATGACGAGTACTCTTTAAAAAAGACCAGCGGAGTTCTTCCTGGCTAGTGTATAGTCCACAGCCACATCTTGAAAGCAAATCTGGCCAGTCAACAACAGAGGGAGACTCTGGCTGAGCAGACCAAAAGTGTCCATACTTCATGTCAGTAAGAATTTCACCTCCATCATGTTCTAGAGAGACAGCAACAGATTCTAGTGCACTGCAGAATGCTTCAGTGAGGAGCTGAAGTTCTGTTTGAGTACACCCATCATCTTGGAGAATGCTTTCGGGCTCATTACAAATCTAAATAGTAATAAAACCATTGAAAACACAGAGCAATGTTATAAAAATTTTTCTGAAAGATAAAATACTTGATCAAACCTTTATCATAAAGTTACTACTTGTGTTCAATTTCCTTAGGAATTTAGCACAATGCTAATGGGCAACTATGGGTCAGCTGTCCAGGCTATAATCCCTTAATCTGGTTGATTATAGTATAAATATATGCTAGTCATGTTATCAGAAAGAATGAATCAGAATAAACCCCATCATTGGCTTACTATGAATGACTGCTCGGTAGTGTCTCCTCAATACATGAAGGGCATGGCATAATGCATATATTACAGGTTTTCATACACACAGGAGGAGGTTCCTTAAGGCTAATGTCCAAATGAAGTACTTATTTAGCCAACTGTTTGAGATTTGTTTAAAATGAGAACACACATGATTATTAAGACAAAAGCCATTTAGGGACATGTGCAATTTTCACATCAAGGTTTTAAAATAAATAATCTCTTTAATGAGAAGTAAATGTTTTTTGTTTGTTCCACCATTCTAAAAAAGTTTATCCTAGAGATTTAATGATAGAAAAAGTAATATATTAGCAAACTAATAATTGAATGATAGCTAAAAACCCATATTCAACCCACTTCAAAGCAGTGACCACTTTCTTTTTCGGCTCAGGATGTGTGAACCACATAAGATGGCCTCTACTGCATGTTCTTTCCCCAGATTTTCAGTACTGTATTGTTTCTTCAAAATTCTACTTAGAAAACCTTCCTCCTCCAAAAAACCTTTTCTAGTTTACTCAATCCCATTTGCAGACTATATTGTATCAATAGATGGGCACTGATTTTGTTTTTTGTGATGTATATTCTGATAACTTTTAGATTTTAAATCATTTTGGGAAGTAGGGTGGGGCACATGTGTAAAAAATGTGCACTGTCTCTCTAACCTAGTCAGCCACCAGAAGCTCTGCAGTCTCTTCATAACACTCCTGACCAACCAAAGAATCAACTGCAAATATGTGGGAAACATACCTTTTTGTATCTGTTTTCAAAAAGCCAGCATTTATGAAATAATCAGAACCATAATGGACTAAGTTTATGTATTATCAGGACATAGTTTTCTAAATGAATAAAAAATATTCCACTTGATAGAATTTATATTATAAACAGATACCAATTTAAAAATCGTAATAGAATCTGGGATGTCTGGGTGGCTTAGTTGCTTAAGCTTCTGACTTTGGCTCAGGTCATGATCTTGTGGTTCATGGGTTTGAGCCCTGTGTCAGGTTCTGTGCTGACAGCTCAGAGTCTGGATCCTGCCTCGGATTCTGTGTCTCCCTCTCGCTCTGCCCCTCCAGTGCTTGTGCACCCTCTCTCTCTCTCTCTCTCAGAAATAATAAATGAATAGACTTTAAAAAAATATTTAAAAAATCATAATAGAATCTAATACTTGGAATGCTTTATTAAATGAAATTAAGTCTTCTTGACAGTCCAGAAGGTAGGAAGTATTCTGTGGAATCTTAACACTTTCATTATGAATATCAATTATTATTGGACCACAGCAGTTGAAATCTCGAGTACAACTCCCACTTAACAGAACTCTCATTTCAACATGCAATATTTAGACAATACTCAAAGAATGTGATCATTTGGTAAAGGGCTGGATTAATAATAGTGTAATAAAGATATTACTTTATATTTGCAAATGTTATTTTCCTCATGTTTTCAAATACAATATTTGATTTGAACTACTGAGAAATTAAGCATTAAAAGCTCCAGGGTATTATGATTTGGTTTATTGTCTCATAAAAACAAATGTTGCTGGGAATTCAGATAATCTGAACAGGACTATCTAACCTACCTTGTGTCTGATATATGCTGCCAAATGAGTTTCAGTACAGCCACCTCCCAACAAAACACTCGGTTCCTTGATTGTTAACTGCAAAACATGCAGTGCTGTTTGACATGTGAGCTAAAAAAGAGATGAATCATCAGAATCAGACATTGACATGAGATACACAAAGAACTATAACCATTTTTCAAGGGAACTTAGATAGTAGACTCAAAGAGCTGGATTTTAATTGCAAAAGAACAAAACTTGTGTTGCCAAGGTTGTAATGTGATGAATACAGTTTGAAACAATAAAGATTAGAGATTAAAGAAAAATACTTTAGCCAGATGTTTATTTCCATGGGCAGGATTAATATCATCTTTCATATGCACTTAGCTCCTCAAACTGAGATTGACAAATGGATGTCCTCAAAATAACTGGGTCAGTAAGGTTTGCTAGTATTTCTACCAAAAAGATTATTTCAGTCTAAATAAATGAGTTATATACATGCTATAGAATTTATTTCAGGCTGCTATGGAAATAATATAGCTACAACCCAGTAATAGTAGTAGTAATAATAATAATAATAATAATAATAATAAAGAGAGCCCTTTCATATTTACCAAGGACATATCCTTGAGTATATATGAATCAAGTTTGTGACCAATACTCATATAAAAGTTGCATGTGTTATTGCTGGTAGAAAACAACAAACTCTTAAGAGGTGGATGGGTATGGCTGGGGAACTCATTTTCTAAGTGAATTGTTCATACACATTAGCATCAACATATACACAATTCAAGTTAATTACTAAGAAAAGTTCACATGTCAAGGACCTTTAGATTGCTTGTAAATACTAGAAATAAAAACTGGTAGCACTTGCTAAGTCTACTGTAATATCACGGGCAATTAAATCAGCTTACTTGTGACTTTAATTCTCTCATTTTTGTTGTTGCTTCCTCAATCACCTAGGAAAGTTATGAAAAACAAAATGCATAGCTCAGCTATGTGAAGATAACTATTGTGTCTGTCTGACTATTTAATCCCTGTTTCAGCCCCTAGACAATGGAATTCAAAGTTTGTTACCTACCTTCAGCTCATCCCAGGCAGTGTCATTTCTGTTGCAGAGCAGCAAGCTGCAGATAGTTGCCTCATTAGGAATAAGATGAAGAAAATGTTTGAAGCCAAATTTTTCAGTGCACAAATCTTTTACACTTCCATAACTACTAGGAGAGATTGAGCCTAGGGAACCAATAGGCTGTGTTCCTATTTTTTAAAGTTTAGAAAACACAAAAGGTATGAGTAAAGATGGAACATACAATCATGTACAATGGATTCCTAAAAGCCCCTAAGCATACACTTCGAAACATGAAATGTAGACTAAATAACAAGATGTATTTTTAAAACCTACAAAATAGGTAGTAGTCTGCTATTAAAATGATATACACTAAAGCAGAGGTTCTTTCACTTTACAGACTTCTTTGAACACCTGTTAGGAGCTATCTTATACTCTAGAAAAGCACACAAAAATGTGCATCCATTTTCTGGGAGCTTAACAAATTTGCAAGAACCCAGAAAGTAATCCCTGAACAATTACACTTATTTGAATATTCTTTTCTTCTAAAGCCTCAAAGAATAAGGAATACTTGAGTAATCTAAAATTTAGGGATTACCAAAAAATGCCTACGAGATATGTATTTCACTTGGACACAACAAAGAATCTGAGAGGATCTGGCTCTACTGCTTATGTGCCACTGGACACGAAGCAAGTCTCTGATGTCAGAGTCTCTGATGTCTGGGTGGGTCTCCCCATATGACAGTAAGATGGGAACAGTAATGCCTACTTCACAAAACAAATCAGATATTAAATGTTCTGTACTCCATGACAAGCTTCAAACACACCAATGGCCTATGCACAATAACCCCAGATCATCGATAAAGAGGAATTCTGTCTGAAGGGGGAGAAAGGAGGTAATAGGTAATGTTAACCTAGATACACTCAGGAAGGTGGAAAATATAGTTTACCTGAGCCATGGGCTTGGTATAGTTTTTCCCCTTTTTATCTCACAAGGTCTCTGCTCCCAAGATCCAGGACTAAAGCTCTGGCTATTAATACCATGTTCTAGTTATATGTGGGATAAATAAGAACTGTGGGCTGGTATAGAAACCCTGTGCCCACATAAACTATTGTTTCTATAGCAAAATGTTTCATATTTTAAAAACTGACTAACCTGTAATACCCGATATTCACAGCTGGAAAAGTCATGAAAAATCAATAAATATTTAAAGCTATGGGTCTGACCCAGAACATCAGTGAGTTCCATAGAACTATTTCCATTATTTCTTCATAATTTCCACTTTGACAATCATGGGACAGCCTTATAGAGGTAGGGCAATAATCCAGAGATATTAGGTGTTCAATACTGGCATACACACTACTACATTTTGATGAGTTATAATAACACTAAATATAGTGAACTTTAACAATGGCTTAAAGTCTGATAAACGTTGCAATTGATCAAAATGATCAATTTTGGTATGCTGTCGATGCAATTAAAGGGATACTGAAAGTGGCTCAAATCACGAACTCTTCACGTTGTCATGTTTCTTTGGCTGTAATAAGTGAGTATCAATCTTATGTCTGATTTTAATTTACAAAATACAGTGAATTTCTTTCTTGCCTGTTACAATTCTGTATCTTACCAAATATATTAGTTAATTCAACAAATGTCTTAGAACACCTACTGGGGACAAGGCCTGTTGTCAGTGCTAAAAATAAAAGACGATCCTGATTCTTAAGGAGCTCAGCTGGAAATATCAGATATTTAAAGCTAGTGCGTGTACATACCCACCCACCCACTCCTAATTAAGAACTATTTAGGCAGAAGTACAGTAGTGAAGAAGTACGGAAGTGAAGAAAGGGGATCTTTTAGCTGCAAAACTACCTTCAGAATGTAATGTGATTTAAGAGGTTTGTAAAATTCAGTTTTGTGTTAAGTATGAAAGACCTAATGATTATGAGGTGGTTAAACTTCTCAATACTGTAAGATACCCGGGGGGGCTAATAGTTTTACGTCATAACAGATTCTGTTGTCCTTTGGGGGGCAGGAAAATACATAGAAATAGCCATAATCACTCAACTTTCAGTAAGTGAATGTTATAGGATATCCTTTATGAGAAACCTTTGCTGCCAGAAATGTTAACATATGCTATAAAGTTGGCGGCTTCTAAAATTTTTCAAGATGTTCACAGTGACACACACCAAGCATATCTCTGCTCAAAAAAAGTGTGATTTATTAAGTGTAAGAGGCAAAGGCTGAAGGTGCTTTTTACCTGTCACTTTACTCAGGGGTTCCATGAGAGCCGCTCCGACTCTGTCTATGGCAATCATGCGATGCATACTGAGAAACTGTTTCAAAGATGGGTGCACAACTTTTTGGCATATGACTAGATCTATGTGATCACTAACTAGCTGCCTTCCTAGGTTAAGCAACTGGTCCAGGACTGCATTTTCAAGAGAAACCCCAGAACTGACCACTACAGTTCCTTCTCCAGTGTCAGAGAGATCTCCAGATAAAGATGCACAGAAGAGTGCCACCTTGAAGGTGTCTGATTTTTTGATAGGTAAGATCTTCATCAATTGAACTTCTGATATTTCAAGAAGTATTCCAGGTAATACAGTAGAATCTGTAACTCTTTGACCTTTTAAAGGCACAATTATACTCTTTCCTAAAATGAGGCAGTCTTTGGTGTTTTCTGGAATTGTAAGCAAAAAGGCTCTCAGAATCAAAGCACTGATATGGTCTATTTCCTGTCTGGTGAGCATGCAGGCAGGTTTACTTGTTACTATACTGCGCACCAGGCAAAGGAGGGTCTGAGTACTACTGAAGTCGACTAGAATTCGACAACCACAGAACTCAGACTGGAGGTAGCTGGTGCAGAGGCTCAAAAGATGCTTATTTAATTTGATAACAGTGGTGGGCATCAAGCCTATTCTCTGAACATTTTCAATCAGATTGCAGCAAAGAATGGCTGTGAATAAGCCACAGTCACTGAAGCACGACACATGATTCTGCATGGATGTTGTTAGGATCTTTAAGATGGGATGGGTGACGGAAAGGTTAGCGAGCAGGGCTGACGACTGTGAGGTTGTGCACACACAGCCCCCGAGGCCATTGTGCAGCTGCTTCAGCCTACCTGAAGGGCCATAGCTCGATGTTAGGATGCCTTTCAAGACACAAAGTGTGGCCCTGACTCTCTCACTTGTCAGTGGTTCACTTTTACAGAACGATGGCTTTTTAGCTTCTAAACGAGACATCTTACTTTGGGTGATAATTGGTGAGGATGGCTTTTATTTTGTCAACCATATTTTTCTGTTTATTGCATTGTCATGGGTTTTGACATTTAGAAAAAAAATTATTCTTCAAGGAATGAAAGTCTTGAATATGCAGCACTGTGGCTATAAAATTAGCTCCAGGTTTATGAGGCTTATCAGCATGGAATGACTTAATGACATAGTAATAATTCCAGGTATTTATTTTTCCTTCATTCTTCAATACTCATTTTGTTTGCCTCTAGATTGAGATTTTACAGATTGTTTTGCAGCCCTCTGTATAAAGTATGTTCCAAGATGGACACCTATGAAAGACACCCCAGCTACAAGAAGCCAGTTCTTTCTAATCCAGCTGGTGTTTTTCATCTCTTCTTTCAATATGAAGCTCAGATTCAAAGATACTTCTTTCTATAAGAAATAAAAGTAAAACATTTTAGAGAAATAATTCCAAAATATTTAATAAAATGCAATTTACTATTTTGACACTCTGCTCCCTCTTTAGAAAAAGGAATTATCAACTGGCACAAGCCTCCAGAAAATGAAAAATGTAAATCCACTTAGACTAAGCATTCACTCCTTTGTTCCTCAATGAATCCCTCCAAGAAAAAGTACTGATATTTGAATGATTTTGGAATGTAAAACAACATAATAGCTAGAAAGCTTACAGTAGTTATTTGAGTATGACATGCTTCTAGAAAAGAAATGCTATATTATGAAACTCATTATAAAATTCCGAGTCTTAAAAAAAAAACCCAAATGTTTTTATTCTCTTACATCAAGATTTAATGTTATGTTTTTTCTATAACTCTGGAAACCTTAGGTCTAAACATAGATACACTTACATCAAATCCTGCTTATAAATAATTATGAAATATGATAACTGTTAGGTCTCCCAAATGTAGACCCACTTTTTAATGTACAGTCTAGCTCTAGCTGTATAAATCTGCACAGCACATTGTACCAAAGAATAAACCATGTTTTCAATGTTTGACTAAAGTCAGAGCTAATTTTTTGTAGTTTCATTCTCTCAATTAATGATTGTCAGTTTTGATGTCCTACCATAATCCTCTCCAAGACTTTGGTTAATGACAGTAAGTACAAAAATCAGGGAATATGCTGTTTGACAAAGAGAAAGACAGGATCTGATTTGCAATTTCTATCTCCAAGGGTCTGAATACCATAAAATATTATAACAAATGTACTTGCACTTGTACTAGCTTCCTTAACAAGGTTGTAAATAAGTAGCGTGCCTTGCAGCATAAAATCCTGACACTTTAATAACATGTGAAAAAAATAAAAATTTCAGGTCATGGACCTTGTCTGTTGAGGTTTGGTGCTTTGAAGGTGAAAGTTCAGCCAATTATTATTTTCAGGAATATGCTAATTATGCCAATCACTTGGAGAGTATTTAGCATAAATAAAACTAATTGGACTACCTCACTACAGGACTACCTGAAGCAGACGACGGCACAGTGTGCTATAGACTGAGAAGGTGGTGTGAAGATGTGCAAAGAAGAGGTGAAGAGGAGGAGGGGATGTTATTCAGTGTTATTTCGGTTACCACTCCTCCCCATTTAAAGGACTGTAACTATGGCAACTGGGCCCAACTAAAGAGAAGGCAATGATGGCTAGTTTTCTCCCTGCAATAAACTACAGTTATCCTTTTTTACAAGACGAGGAAAAAAATCTTTCATCTTATGCCAAGAACAGCCAAGGTACTTAAATATTATTTCAATGGTTATTTTAGATTCAGCAAAATCTGTGACATACATTTAAACAAAACCTTAGTGAAGTGACTTCTATACATTATTTTATACTTTGTGACACATACTCACACCAAAACACAAATCATAATAGAAAACTGTGATCGATAAAGTGGTTTCTCCTTTTAAAAAACCATTTCAATACATAACAGTGACATGTAACATTTCAAAAGCAGAATGCCACATCAGCACCTCTAAGAGTCTTGGGTAGTGAGACCAGTAACCACATCTTTTGGCTAGTATCTCTATAAAATCTACAAAATCAAAGAAGAAATCATTGAAAGTATTGGTGACTCCCAAATCATTTTTAGGATGTCAAAACTTTCTGACTTGTGAGTCTAGATCCAGACAAAGCAAGGTACAACTGAAAGAAAAGAAATGAAATGGCTTATAGAATATGTGTGGAAATGTCAGTTTAGATCTATTAGAATTCTTTCTCCTGACACTATGTCCCGTATTTCCAAAGGCTACCATCACATGAACAGCTCTGACTTCCTGGATGCATAGGCCTGCCAGATGGGCTTTTGCAGTAACAGATAATTTAATTAAAACAATAATAAAATTGGGGCACATGGGTGGCTCAATTGGTTGAGCATCTGACTTCAGCTTGTCATGATCTCACAGTTTGTGAGTTCGAGCCCTGTGTCGGGTTATGTGCTGACAGCTCAGAGCCTGGAGCCTGCTTCTGATTCTGTGTCTCCCTCTCTGCCTCTTCCCCCTGCTCACACACTCACTCTCTCTCAAGGATAAAAAAACATTAAAAAAAAATAATAAAACTTACATGACTGTATTCCAAATTTAGACATACACTATAAATTGTGATTTAAAGAGATATAAACAGGTAAAATTTTCTCCCATCAGGGTTCCTGGGAGAAATGGCTGATTCTAGGTCTATGGCAAAAAATATACAAGATGAACTAAGGATTTTTTTTTTTTTTTTTTTTTTTTTTTATACCTAAGAGTAATATACTTGGGTCATATTAAAGAACACAGGAGAGGGGCACCTGGGTGGCTCAGTCAGTTAAACATCCAACTTCGGCTCAGGTCATGATCTCACAGCTGCTGAGTTGGGAGTCCTGCATCAGGCTCTCCACTGACAACTCAGAGCCTGGAGCCTGCTTCAGGTTCTGTGACTCCCTCTCTCTCTGCCCCTCCTCTACCCATGCTCGCGCGCGCTCTCTCTCTCAAAAGTAAATAAACATTAAAAAAAGGGGGGGGGGCGCCTGGGTGGCTCAGTCAGGATCTCGCAGTTTGTGAGTTTGAGCCCTGCGTCGGGTTCTGTGCTGACAGCTCAGAGCCTGGAGCCTGTTTCAGATTCTGTATCTCCCTCTCTCTGCCCCTTCCCTGCTCATGCTCTATCTCTCCCTGTCTCTCATAAATGAATAAATGTTAAAAAATTAAAAAAAAAAAAAAAAGGCACAGGAGAAAAACAGACATAGGACTCAACATGAAGGGCATCCAAGATGGGACAATTTGAGTATTAAAAAGAATATTGATAGTAATAGCTTGAGATAATTCAAGTAATATGTAAACTCATGAATTCATATTGTCATCAAAAACAACCCTCATTGCTGTTAGGGCACAAATTTACTTTTATAAAAACTCATAGATGGAAATAAGCATTTATCTTGCTTTTCCTGATAAATGCATTTTGAGGGAAAACTGAATACTTGACGAGGTAAAGTTGTTCCAGCTCATAAATGGAGAAGCAATGATAGAATTTGAGCAACATCATTTTGCAACTCCTAAGGAAATAATGTATTAGACTATTGTGGTGGTTGGCAAATTACAGCCCATGGGCCACATCCAGCCCGCTATTTTTGTAAATAAAATCTTGGCTCATGCTCGTGTATCATGTACGAATGCTTTTGTGCTACAATAGATAGTTGAATAGTTGAAACAGAGACTGTATGGTCTGCAAAGCCTAAAATATTTACTATATGGTCATTTATAGAAAAAAAGTTTGCCAATTCCTAGATTAGAGCAATGATCATAAATTTTATAATAGATCTTATAATGGAGAGATCAGACTGATAATGCACTTTAATCTTAGCAACACTGAAAGTGGATCAGACAGTGTATGTGAAACAATGTGATTTTACTAGAATGTCTACCATAGCACATCCATGAAGTATTCTTTTTCAAAGAAAAAAAGAAAGTAAAAGCAGGCCTTCTGATCTAACTACCAGATTATAGGAGATATGGGAGAGTTAGAAACTTGTTAAATGACAAAATGAGGACTCAGTCAACCAAATTCAGAATGTGGGGCATTCAAAAGAGGCAGATTGGGAAGGGAAATGGAGTGGCTGAAAACAGACATATCTATCAAATACAATGTGTGGACCTTATCTGAATTCTAATTCCAACAAACCACCTGTAAAATGAGATTTTTTAAAAGACAAATTGGAAATCTGAACATGGCCCTGAGTATCCAATGGTAGTAAAGACTAACCATTAACTTTTTCAGTGTGATAATGCACTTGTGGTTGTATGTGTCTTAATCTTTAATGTTACAGAGACATACTGAAGCTTGGGACTTGCTTTAAAATATTTAAAATATCAAAAAGGGGGTGAGGACAGAAAGATAGATAAAATAAAACTGGCAAAATGTTGATAAGTACGAAAGCTGGGTGGTGGATACTAGAGAGTTGAATATACTATTCTCTATTTTGGGGTATTTTTGCAATTTGCTATAATAAAAGTAGAAATTAAAAAAATAATATGGGACAAATAACAGCACATTATTTTGATAGAATCAATGTTTAATTCATTCTAAATGTTTTTTTTTTTTTTTTTTTTTAGATTTTATTTTTAAGTAATCTCTATACCAACATGGGGCTCAAACCCACAATCCCAGGTTCAAGAGTCACATGCTCTACCAACCGAGCTAGCCAGGTGCCCCTAAATCTGGTTTTAACATTTGCTCACCCTAAACCTGTTTTAATATCTGTTTCTGCTTCCTTGACTGGCATTGTTGGTCTCTCTGAAACTTCTAACTACTGCAGCAATGACATCCAAATCTCTTACTGTATTTACCTTAACGTTGTAGAGGAGATGTTTTCTTTTCTCAACTTTACTTTCCAAGAATACCTCAATTAATAATATTCCTTGTATTTCTTTTCACAGAAGGAGAAACTACTTTCTTTTTTTTTTTTTTTTTTTCAAAATTTGGCTATTGCAGACCCCCAATCTCTTATGACAAGAATTAAAGGAAAAAAAAAAAATGTCATAAGTAATACACATACACACACACACGCGTGCGCACACACACACATTCTATCTCTCTAATGATCTCATTACAGTCTGGAAGAGTTTACAGATAAAAATCAAGCATCTAATAAACTCTTTAACTCCCTGCTGCTCATGTCCACTAAAACTCCCTTTATAAAAACAAATCTTACATCTTTTATAAATACAAATCTTACACAGAATGTCTTGTCTTAAGGTTATTCTTTTAAGTCATTAAGCTTCTGATATTTTATTACCTGTTTTTTTGTGTTAAATAATTGTCTATTACGTTAAGCTACCCTCTTCCCTTTCTCTTTATGAGCATTTATAAATAAAATCTTGATTTAAAATAATGTAATTTTGGGGGGCACCTGGGTAGCTCAGTCAGTTGAGAGTCTGATTCTTGATCTTAGCTCAGGTCTTGATCTCAGGGTCGTGAGATCAAGCCCTGCATTGGGCTCCTCACTGGATGTGAAACCTACTTAACAACAACAAAAAATGATGTAATCAGAAATTACAGTACAGTTTTATCAGAAGTCAAAATTACAGACCTCTTAAGAATGTGGAAAATCACAGAGGTTGTCCTTCTATAAGAAGCAGACCCTAAATTGACCTAGCTTATGCCAAAATTAAAAGCACATTATTACTCATCTGATGGTCATAAAGGTATATTAAGATAGAAAATGGTCCATAATTATAGGGCCACAGTTCTCCATCTGGGGCCAGATCAGTTTCATAATTCAGGGTTTCTTGAATTTTAGAAAAATAATACAGCATCTAGCACCTATAACCAAAATAATATAGTGTTTAATACCCATAAGCAATATAATCATAATGCTCATAATCAAACACAACAGTATTTCTGCAGTAAAACTAATCATATTGAGTGGAATAAAGACTGTAAACTGACTCATGTCAGCTAAGATTAAGTTTTGCTACCAAAGGAGTTATAACAAAACTTTTTGGATTTTAGAACTTACTGGTTTTTGGAATTATAGTTAAGAGATTATAATCTTGAATTATGTAACTATATCTTCTTATTTTGGCGACTCTCAAAAGTAACATTACTTAGAAGCTAAAATATTAGATACTAAAAATATTAGATATTAAAGAAGGAGTATGTGGCGTTTTATTAGCTCAGTTGGTTAACCATCTAACTCTTGATTTCAGCTCAGGTCATGATCTCATGGTTCGTGGGATTGAGCCTCATATGCTGGGCTCATGCTGTCAGTACGGAGCCTGCTTGGGATTCTCTACCCCGCCCACCCCTCCGTCCTCCTGCCCCACCATTCCCCAGCTTGCTCTCTCGCTCTCTCTCTAAATAAATAAATTAATTAAATAAAAACTTTACTAAAAATAAAAATTTTAAAAATAATAAAATAAAAAGTAAAAAAAATACAATTAGTTTTATTTGCCTTGGAAAGAAACAGAACAATAATAAAGGAGAGAACTTTTGCAAGTTACAGATTTGTATGCTCTGGGATGGACTTATGTCAACTAGACAACTACTCTTTTGGATACATTTATGATCCTGGTGACATTAGTGAAAAGGACAGGACAAGTAATGGACTGCATGCCCTTTCTCCTTTCATCCAAATGACTCTGCCAGGCAAGTGTCAAAGGTCTCCATGGAACAAACTTTCCTAGAAGCAATTACAGAATTAATATTTTGGCAATGGGCCATAATAAAAACAACAGGTATGTAACTTACCAACTTAAGCTTTTTCTTGCCAGAGCTCTGTACTTAAAAAAAATTTTTTTTAATGTTTATTTTTGAGAGAGAGGGAGAGACAGACAGACCAACCATGAGTGGGGTAAGGGCAAGAGAGAGAGGGAGACACAGAATTCGAAGCAGTCTCCAGGCTCCATGCTGTCAGCACAGAGCCTGATGCAGGGCGCGAACTCACGAACCGCGAGATCATGACCTGAGCCAAAGTTGGACATGTAACCGACTGGGCCACCCAGGTGCCCTGAACTCTGTACTTTTTTAAAGATTATGTTTCCCATTGCTGGAACATACCATTTGGTTGACTAGATTAAATCGAACTTACCTGAAGATTCCAAGCCTGCTATTTCCCTTGGATGTGACTCTTCTGAGGACGTCCAAGTACTGGACCATCTGGCTCAGAAATGTCCTTATTAGGCGTTTGGAAAACAGGGCTGCTTTTGATTCTGTGCCATCCCAAATGTATGAGTCCGACTAAAGGTACCATAACAACCAGAACTTTGTAGTCTCTCCAGAAGTTCTGAAAGCTCATAGTACTTCAGCATCAGTGCACCTAAGAAAAGGCCAATAATTAAAGACAGGAACAAAACAACTCCCCCAAGTTCTACCTATGAACCACCACAAGTAAAATATTGCACTCTAATAAAAGTAGACTGTTAAAACATTTTTAGGTGTAATACAGTTTACTGTTAATTAAAAAGGATATGTTGTAGGCTCAAAGGGATAGCAGGAAATCAGGCTTGAGAACCTTATAAAGCAATAAAACCTTTAGTCAAAGATTGTAAAGGTGCCTGCCACATTACCTGCTAGAAAAGCTATATACATCTTTGGAAATGCTCACGCATAGATATCGTTTTCTTTATATAATTAACTATACTTTTTCTGAGCTGCAGTAAACTTAGATTTAAAAATAATTACATTTAGTCATTATTTTAACTGAAGAATCAAATGGTAATCCTTAAATATGTAGTAAGAACTTAGATTCTGCATTCCGACACATGTAAGTGATGGGTGTTTCAATGGAGATTGGGAGAGTCATGCAACAAATTTTGGCATGGACTCTGATTTAGGATGAATTAATGCTATTTCCATTTATGTCCTGAAGCACAGGATTTTAGTGGTTGCCCTTATCACTAATAACTCTACCACACAGGGGTCTACCCAGTTTACATGGAGAAATTGGAGCTAATAACTTGCATGGATTTACAAAGCTAATTTGTATTAAAGCAGATTTCTTTCCTGTCTTTGGTTTGTAAAGCCTGGACTGTGGCCCAGGAAATCTGTTTCTGATGATCTGTTGGCTTTGGGAACTTGAGTCTGGACAACCTTTAAAGACTTCTTAAACTTTTTTATTTAAGGGACACTCGTTAGGCTTTAGTGATTAGCTTATAGACTTGCAATAGTATGAACAGACCCACCTTCCAAGTTCCTTTCTGAGCATAGACAGACAATAAGGGCTGCTCCATCATCTGTGGGATATACTAAGAATTACGTCCAGTTGCATGTAGATGAAATTTGGTACATGCAATCTGTTACGTTAAAATAATTTTGTATGAATGCCATTAGAAAAATATCTCAACAAAACTTACTTCTTTCCAAATCAAGATTAAAGTATACTGCTGGGATGCCTGCGTGGCTCAGTGAGCTAAGCGTCTGACTCTTGATTTTGGCTCAGGTCATGATCTTCTGGTTCGTAGGATCGAACCCTGTGTCAAGCTCTGCATTTACCGTGTGGAGTCTGCTCTCACTCCCTCTCCCTTTCTCTCTGCCCCTCCCCTCCCCTGTTCGCATGCACACTCTCTCTCTCTCTCTCTCAAAAATAAATGAACGTTAAAAAAAAATACAGCTAGTGAGGTGAACAACTGCCTCAGTGTTCTGGGTATATTAAAAATAAACGGCTCAGAGTTATGCCTATGTACATATATCATTTCCAGCATTAGAAACCATTTCTCTCAGTGTCCAAATTCACATTATATAAGGACTTTGTTGCAAAACTTAAACTACTAGAAAAAAACAATGGCCTAGTTGGCTTTCTGTGGCCTTTTCCTGTTCTAACGTGCTCTTGTATCCTATACACTTTCTGCAAACCTTTAGGGACCATACTTTTATTGACGTATTTATGTTCTATCTTTGGAGAAAGCCTATTACAATTAATTGTATCATTAAATTTCATTGTGAAGCCCACTATACAAAATGCTTTTGAGATTTGAGGATACAATAAAACACAGTGGTCTGGAATAGTGAGGGAAGAACTATAGCAAGGATTACGTCGTAGAGGGACAGAAGCTGCACCAAAGTTACCTGGCTTGTGTTGCGTGATGTGATATTTTTGTCCACAAAATACCTACAATTAAAGGGTTAGAAGATAACATCATTCATATCTAGTTTCATCAGTACTTATGGTGATTCTAACACCTCTGAACTCTCAACATGAGGTTATCAATTCACATTACTTTTTTTTAAAAAAAAAATTTAATGTTTATTTTTGAGAGAGAGAGAGAGAGAGAGAGAGAGAGAGAGAGAGAGAGAGAGTGCAAGCTGGGAGGGGCAGAGAGAGAGGGAGACAGATTCTGAAGCAGGCTCCAGGCTCTGAGCTGTCAGCACAGAGCCAGACGCCGGGCTTGAACTCATGAACTGTGAGATCATGACCTGAGCTAAAGTCGGACGCTTAACTGACTGAGCCACCCAGGTGCCCCAAGTCACATTACTTTTGATGGATGGCATTTCTTCTATGCAGTTTACTTCTCCATGATCTCTAATATAATTCAATATTTGTCAGCTTTTTTCCTGAATTATAAACTTTTAGGGAAATAGTTTATAGAAAATAGAGTTGTCTGCATAAAAGAATATAATAATAAAGTTGGGGTGAAGAACTCAATAACTAAAATTCAGAATAAATTAAACTATGATCTGTAATAGCAATGTTTGGGCAAGTGTTGTACAGGAGAGCCTCTCCATGTAAAACACAGTATGTGATGTGATGTACTGTGAACCTTCTTTGAGAAGAATCTTGGATTAACATCAAGTTAGCTTACACTTAATGAATCTTTGGTCATCCATGGGTTAAGGACAAAGGAGGCACTCCATTTTATTTACTCTGTGTTGAACGGTCTTATTTGTTTCCATTAGGATAATTTAAGGATCTATGCATCTTTTTATACATTTAGGTTGAGTTAAATCTGGGAATTATTATTTTTTTGGTTGAAAACTCATCATTGGTCAATATCACTGAGTCCCAGTAACAGACTTCCTGGCTAGTAAATGATGTAGACTGATCTAATGATTAGTTGCTTCTGTTTATGCAACACTTACATGCCCCCATTTCCTCAAATTCTCCATATGTCATATGTTGAGTTGGGTAATGGGAGTGAGAGGCTGGTAACTATTTTCCAATGATTATTCTGTTGTATTCTGAGAGGTCTGGAAATCGGTCAGGATCTAGAGAGGACTTTTTACTTTATAAAACGCTTTTATTAGAGTTTTCACATTTAATTCACCTAAAAACACTACCACACTGCATACATAACTGTCCAGCTCCACCAAGCCTGATGGAACTGGCACTCTTTTAAAATGGTACAGGTAACTTTAACCTCCTTCATTTTTTTTTTTTTTCATTTAATAGGTTTTCAGCACACTACATGTCTCCAATAGGCTGAAAAACCAACTTCCCAGGACAAAACACATTAAACTTTACTAACAAAGGCTCATTGTTAGTTTTAAGAAAAAGACAACACAGTTTTGAAATTTGATGTTAGATGTGATAGTGAGGTAATGCATTCCTTATTTTGTTCATATCTTCTTGTGGAGGTTTAAAATATAATCAAACATATTTTCGGGGTATAGTTTTAACATTTTTTTTTCTCAATTCTTCTGTGGGATTTTTTTCAAAATGAAAATTAGCATAACTTCCCATTTCTAATAAATATAATATAGGCTTGCTTTTTAATAAAGTTAGAAAATATAGAAATAAGGAAAACTAAAAATGTCTGTTCTCTTTGCAGTTTAAACAAAAATGTGATGACGATTTACATGCTGTTTTATAATCTTTTCTTCCCCCAGAAATATAAATCTTCATTATCATTTTTGATAGCTTTATAATATTTGATTGTATGGAAACATGCTAATTTGATAGATCTCTGATTGATAGAAATTTGAGATTTGTTTCAATGTTAAATTTATTCCTAATTACGCTATGGCAACAAATATTCTTTTTTATTTTAGAGAGGGCGAGAGAGAGTGTGCGAGCCAGGGAGAGCAGCGGAGGGAGAGAGAGAGAATCTTAAGCAAGCTCCACGCTCAGCACTGAACTGGACACTGGACTCAGTCCCACAACCCTGGGATCATGACCTGAGCCAACATAAAGAGTCAGACGCTCAACCAACTGAGCCACCCAAGTACCTCTGGCAACAGATATTCTTGTAAATATTCCAGAGTCCTTGTTTACAGTTCCTATAATATGCTGCTTCTCAGGACAGTGTGAAGAATTACCAGATGTCTTCATTAATTCATTTTTCAAATGAACTTACGAGGTTTTCTAAAACTGTTGACTTTTACAAAGGTTCATGATGTTGAGCAGTGGGGATATTGAGATTCAATTTGGGAAGTGGGAAATTAAGCTATATGCAATTTATCTCATGATGGTCCTTCCCTCAAAACCCTTGTCAAGTCATTTCAAGTGAGATGGAACTATTTTACTGACACCAGAGATATCTGAGTCTGAAACAAAACAAGAATGTGCTCAAAATGATCAGGTTTGATGATCAGTAACAGGCTGGTCCCTAAAAATAACTAGTCCTTGCTGTTTATTCATTGAGCTTTTCAAGTTTGCTTGGACTAAAGCAGCAACAGAAATGAGAACACAGTGATTTTTCCTCCTTGCTACCCCTGTTTGGTGTACTTGCAACTGCCTTTTTCTTATCTTTTCTGAATCTTTTTTTAATGCACTGATAAACAAAAAAGGTACAGGGCTCTTGGAAATATGAGAGAAGGTAAGAGAAGTAAAATTACCAAGTTTTAGCTCAACTAAAATAGCATTTAGAGTTTTACTCATTGAAATGCTTTAAGTTTAAAATACACTTAGAGGCAGTCTTCCCACAGATTATGCTTTCATATAGTCTTCTTTCAAAAATATATACCTTGCATTATTACAAAGGTTTCGTAATTTTTATCTCATTTTGTTTTCATAGGAGTTTTATGAGGCCACTTTCTGAGGAAACACTAAATGATTGATTTCCAAGATTACTGATAGTGAATTGTGGCACTCAACTTAGATTTTGGAGTTGGTCTGGTAGTCTTGGCTGGTATTCTATAAAGCTGTTTTCAAAAGTCAAGAATTAGTGACCCAGCTCTGGCAGTAGAGTTAATCAGAATTTCCTGTGCAGGATGATGGATGAGAAGAACATTCTGAGTGAATCATGCATACTTGAGAGTCACCAAGGTCAACTATCCTAATGCGTTAAGCCTGGCATGTTTTTCTGATTCTCATGTCAGGTATGTAAGGGGTTAACAGTAGTCTTGTGCCAAATCGTCCAGAATTAGAGTCTATGTCCTCCAAACACATATCTGTGACCTACTAATAGTTGAGATTAGCTGGGCTAATTTTAGTTCAGTTTTCTTTAGCGTAGTACTTAGTACAGAATGAATAGCAAGAGTTAATGAACCATAGAATGGGGAGAAGTTTGCTATATCTCTACCTTAATAAAATATTATAATCTTCTGAGTACATAGAAATATAAAAACCAAGAAAGGAAAGCACTGAGTATATTACTGAAAACTACAAATATTCTTTAAAGTTAAGGCATTACTGTGTCTAAAGCAGCAACTTTCCCAACCCTTACTTTGTATTACAGAGATTATTATCTCTTCAATTTCTACCACTAAGGCCTCTGACAGGCTTGCTGAAGCTTGTTACATTCCAAGCTAACTGAAGGTCTCTTGGTGATGGAACTGGACAGTAAGGCAAAGGACAAAACGGCAATTAAGCTTCTTATAAAATCCTAAACAGCTTGGCTCTCGCTATTAGTTTACTCTTTCTATGTAGCATCATATTAATTAGAACCATCAAGTTTTGTTATTAGCCATTACTAAATTAGGCCTACAATAACCTGGATGCAGGAAATAGTCTGAAAAAGGTTAGCATTTTGCCTACTGGGCTTGCTGGACGCCATCTGCTGGTCTTTTAGACACAGTGTAAAGGTAGATTCTTTCTGGTTTTCATTGCTGCTCTGCTTAAAGTATTTGAAAAATAGTAATTTTTAAAAACTTCCACCAAATGTAATTTAAACATGAAGAGGACATTAGAATGTTAAACAATTTAATGAGATCTTGTGCCTATGACAAGAGATGAAGTTTACTGGAACTGTATTTCTTTTACAATGTCGGCTACAGTTATTTGGGAACTCTTCATTTTTCTTTCTTTTTTTAATGTTTATTTTGAGAAAAAGCACACTAGTGGGGGAGGGGACAGAGAGAGGAGGGAGAATCTTAAGCAGGCTCCATGCTTGGCATGGAACACAATATGAGGCTCTATCCCACGACCATGAGATCATGACCTGAGCCAAAATCAAGAGTTGTGCGCTTAACCGACTGAGCCACCCAGGTGCCCTGGGAATTCTTCATTTCTGAGCTCCCAATCACTGATGCTAAAAATATCCTGTTTTTAATACGGCAGTTCAAATGTTGGCACTTTTTGTGTACATATTAGAAAGGACTGTGTACTGTCTTCATGCTTACTCAACTGGCACACTAGAGACCAACAGTTTCTTTTTTCCCCCTTTTATCAACTAAACACAGTTTGCTGAATTTTCATCTTGTCACTACTGTCAGCTCTTGATGAATTGAATGGATCATACCTGAGTTCTAAAGTTTCCATTTGGCAAAATCCTATCATGGCTCTCTCCCCTCCATTCAAGGTTGGCTTGACCTACACCCAATAGCTACAGTGCTGACAGCACAGCTGGTCAGTAGTCAAGAACACAGTGAAGGTCGGGGTGCCTGGGTGACTCAGTTGGTTAAGTGTCCAACTGTTGGTTTTGGCTTAGGTCATGATCTCATGGTTTTGTGGGTTCAAGCCCCACATTGGGTTCTGTGCTGACAGTGTGGAATCTGCTTGGGATTCTCTCCCTCACTCCCTCTCTGCCCCTCCTCCACTTGCACAGTCTCTCTGAAAATAAATAAGTAAACTTAAAAAAAAAACAAAACAGCAAAGGTCAACATAGTTATATATGAGTATTTTATGGCCTCTGCTACCCTTCTCCATTATTGTGAATTCAATGTCTTTATACATAAATAATATAGTGAAAGCATCACAAGTTTTGTAGAGGAGCTTTACTAACAGTCCAAAATGTAAACAGTGAGTGAGTGATGAGGGACTAATGGGGAAGAGAAAATCAGTTTATTGCAGGCTGTGGCTCATCGGAAAGATTGTAGTTTTTTTTTTTTAATAGACTTTATTGAGTTTATACACAACACTACAACTTTTCCATCTCCTTTCTGTTTTTAAACCTGGCTGCCATTTGATGCTGAGGTTGCTGAGGGAAGAGGAGTGGGTATCATGTTGAAAGCCAGATTGTTCCAGATTAAATGTGCAGTCAATTGACCCCTTAGGGCTACCCCTGGTTAGCTCTGATTTCTATCTTCATCATTTTCTTTTTCTTATTTAAAAAAATTTTTTTGAAAGTTTATTTATTTTGAGAGACAGAGAGAGAAAGAGAGAGAATCCCAAGCAAGCTCCACTGCAGTGCAGAACCCAATGTGGGGCTCAAACCCACAAACCATGAGATCATGACCTGAGCTGAAGTTGGACACTTAACCAACTGAGCCTCCCAGGCTCCCCTATCTTCATCATTTTTAAGAGCTCTATTTTACTCTTCACCTTTGTTTCTGCAGCTAACCTACTGGTCAGAAGAAACTGTAGTTATTGCATATCAGCACCTTCAACTTCCTGTCCCACATATAAAAACAGACCCACCCATCTTAGCTCTCATCTTAACCTTTTTCCCTGCATCTCTTCAGGGTTCTAACTCCACTACCTCTCTTACATCTCCCACCTCCCACTTATAATGGGGTCTTCCTCCTCTGCAAAACCTATTCTTCCCCATTGAAAAGAACGAAAACAAATTCCTAAAGCAACTGCTCTTTACTAGTCTCCCTTCTAGCTACTACACAATCTGATTCCTTTCAAATAATGAATCTTCTCCTAGAGTCACTTCCCACTTCCATTTTCAAACTCAAGTAACGTGCTTTTGTTCCACTCTCCATGGAAACTGCTCTGACTGTAAAGATCACCAGTCTCTCCCCTTACTTGATCTCTGAAGCATTTTGATGTGCTCCAGAAACTCCCTTAAGTACCTGGGACTCCAGTCTGTTCCTTCTCAGTCTCCTTTAACGGCCCCTCGGGTTTCCATCCCCCTTTCAACTTTATCAGAGATTTGTCCTTGGTTGTCTTTCCCCCCTGTTCCTTTCCTAGGTGGTCTCATTCACATCCAAAGCTTCTATTATAATGCATCCACTAACGACTACTGCACTTTCATCTCCAGCTTACACCCACATAGCCAACTGCTACTCTTCACCTTTACCTGAACCCACAAGCAGTCTCAACTCATCTCATATAAATATGAATCCTCTTTCATTTCCAAACTGCTGTTCAACCTTATTTCCTGTTTTGGCAAAAAAAAAAAAAAAAAAAAAAAAAAAAACCCCAAAACATAAAACATTTCCTGCTAAGCCATTCAATTCTGGATATAGTTGTCTCTACCCTTTTCCTTATATTCCTCATCCTATCAGTCACCCAGCCTTGCCATTTGACATGAAACTCTTATATATAACCTCTTCCCACAGCCATAGTCCTGACCCTCATTACTTCATATGACATCCTTGCTTATAATCCAGTGGCTCTCAAAATGTGGTCCCCCTCACCAATAGCATTAGCACCACCTGGGAACTTTTGAGAAATGCAAATTCTGTGGCCTCCTCTGACTTACCAAATCAGAAACTCTAGGGTGGGGTCCAGTAATCTGTGTTTTAACATATTCTGGAGAGTACGTTAAATTTTGAAGTTAAAGTCTGAGAATCACTGTTCTACTTTACTCTTCACTATATATACTCCACACACTTAACAGCCATCTTGCAAAATCCCCACATCTGGTTGTTATGCTTTGCTTAGAAGCCTTTAGTGATATTTTTGTTAGAAGGTGAAATCTAAATTTCTTAGTACAGCATAAGAAGCCCACCAGGATCTAGTTCCTGTCTACCAGTTTTCAGAAGGTAAAGCACAATCAATCATTTTCGTAAGAATGCACTGTCTTATAGTGTGATCAAGGGGATGAACTGTGGAATCCTACTGCCTGAGCTTTCCGTCTCCACCCCTGCACTTTACCACTAGCTGTGACCTTGGATGAGTCACTAACCTCACTAAGCCTCAGTTCCATCATCTGTAAAATGAGTGTAATGACTTCCACATCACAAACTTGTTGTGAAGTTAGCACAATACCTGGCACTTAGTCTGGACTCAGTGATTATTGGCTATTACTCTTATTTTGATTATTTCAAAAGGAATAGAGCCAACCTCGAGTGTAGTAAGAACAGAAGAGGACTGGAATGACTGCCCAGACTAAGGGATGTGGCCCCCATAAAGGAGGCCTGCTTCTCTGGGCAGTTTGAGTTAGTCTGGAGGTGAATAAAGATACCCTGATTCTCATGAAAGAGGTTCTGAGATCTTTGGGGCCATTTTGATTAGACAGGGGTGGATCGATAATCAGATTCCAGGATGTTATAGGAAAGGTAGCAAACTCCTACAGTGAGAGCCAGGAAAGCAAATTTTGAAGGAAACAGGAAAATTCAAACACAGCAAAGCAGCAAAAAATAGGGTGAATAATTTATTTGTTTCTCTGATAACAGCTAACAGAGTTGCTGTTAAATATTAGAGTCCTGAGGGGTTAAATATTAAGAGTCCTAGTGGACTATATTTTCAGAAATGTTGTTGGTTACTTAAGAGCAAAGGTATTAAGTAATGATGGGAATCCAATTCTCACTACCACAAATTAGTTATCATCTTGGGCAAGTCACTTCTCTCCTGCCTCAATTTAATAATCTGTAATATCAGCTATATTATGAAGACCACTACATATTTATATTTATTTATTGCTTACTAAAGGGTCTAGCATGTGGGAAGAGTTCAATACATGGCAACTATTATTAGTGGAAGTATATTATCTTTAATACAAATTAACAGAAAAAGGCACCTCTGGAGATTCCTGCTTGACCAAAGCAGTTGTTTATTATCACCTAATATTTCAACTAAAATACTTGGTTATAATTTATAAAACTGAGAAATATTATAAAGACATATCTCCAAACAGTGTTTATATCACTTAGGGCTTATCAATTTTCACTTCAAATATGTGTGAGATTAATTTTATTTGAATGTTTACTTAGTGTCTGTTAGGTGCTAGCAGGACACTAGGCTGGGTGGGGGATGGTGTGAGTGTGATGGTAACTACCAAACTGAATAAGGCATGTTTCCTGTTCTCAAAAGAGAATATAAGCCTGAGAAGAGAAAGGTACAATCCAAATAAAACATGATTAAATGCTGTATTCGAGCAAAAACAACAACAACAACAAAACAACCCAAACTGTAGAGATTAAAAGTCTGTACCAAGTTGACTATTTTCTCAAAACTTCCAGACTTCTCAGTTTCTCCCCTATCTTCCATCTATTTTTACATACTCCATCTTTGGTAGTAGCAGGGAGTCAATATCTATGAAAACCAGTAACAGCCACCCACTGCAGCAGGAGGTAGCAGCCATTGTTTTTTCTCGGTTATATTCTCAGCGCATAACAGGAAGTGGAGCGTCTTCCTCCTTTTGTCCTACACAGGGTTTCATTCTTGTGCTTAGTTCAGATGTCACCTACTCAGAGTCCTTCTCTGAGCACTCAGCCTAAAGTTTCTTCCCTCTCCCACCATCATTATTCTCTAGCACATCCCACCATTACTTCTGAAGCCCTCCCATTGTGGTGAATGCTGTGATGTGCCACCTCGATCCCCTTTAAGAATGAAAGGCTTATTTCCCCAGCTCTCCAGATTGCTGAGACAGATCTCAGTTGTCAGCCCCTTTACAGGACACACTTGGCTGAAGAGAAGGGAAGTCAGGCCTTCTTTCCAGGGCAATAGGCATCCAATGACCACCCAGGTATAGACTTGGCTCTTCCCTCCAACTTGGGACACCTCTGAAGGGCCAAACCATCACCTAGAGTTCCCTTGGGACTGAACTGCAGCTTAACTTTTTCTATCCACCCATTCCTGCTTCCTTTCTTCCTTGGTAAGATCCAGAAAATCCTTCCTAATAAATGTCCTGCCCACAAATCTCCTTCCCTGGGAACCCACCTAGAATAATCTGGAAACACTTTGTTCACTGTTAGCGTACTTGTTTATTGTTCCCTCTCCTATCACTAGAATATAAGCTGTATGTGGTCAGGGACTATGTCTGTCTTGGTCACTGACGAATCTGCTAACTCAGTGTGTGTGTGTGTGTGTGTGTGTGTGTGTGTGTGTGTGTGTACATACACACAATTATATATATACGTATACAACATATGTGGATATATAAATATATGGAGGAAGTTAATGAATGACTAAACTGCCAGAATTGAGAACCTCTGAGACAGTTACAGTATTTGGGCACGGTCCTATTGGAGAAGATAAACATGATGCAGGACGTCTTCATCTCAAAAGGATTCCGTCGCCCTAATGTCAAAAGTCCTGTGAGTCCTGCTTCTGCTTTCACGCAGTTGGTACTAACCCTGCTGTCCAACAGTTCTGACTTCCAGTTCCACGTCAGAGGGTGGCCGTCACCTCCCACATAGACACAGGCATAGTATGCTCTCTCCCTGAGAAGGAGTGACCAACAAGTCACACAGATTTCAGCTAGAAGGTGGCAGCGCAGGTGCAATCGGTGCTTTCACTGGAACACCTTTTCCATCTACTCCACGGCGTGGCCGCGCAGATGCGAGAGGAAGAGGGTCTACACCTGGAATTCTTAGCCGCCCTACCGCCATTCACATTCCCTCCAGCTGCAAGTATTTACTGCCCATGGCTATTTTAAGGGTAGGTCTTTAATTTTATAAGGAGCCGGCCTCCTTGTCCCCGCCCCCAAATATCCTTCAGTGAAGACACGAGTGACCTTTCTGAGAGGGGCCAAGGGGCACCAACAAGCCCACCTCCCCTCTCTTCGGCCAGGTAGAAAGCAGGTTTTTCCACCTGAGGTTCCAGAGCTCTCACCTGCCCACCAGCCGCTGAGCCTCTCTAGGCCACCGCCACCAGCTGGCCCCAGAGGCCGAGCCGCACGGAGCCGCCGCAGCCTGTCCCGGCAACCTGCGCTCGGGGCTTGGAGACGGAGCATGCGTAGTTCTGTGGTTGGCGCGTGCGCTGCTCAAAATCCGCTTCTCCGGGTTTTAGCGAGGGTCTCAGCCCTGAAAGCTTTTGGCCCAGACCGAAAAGGGCCAGGGGGCGGAGCTTATTTAGCATCAGTCTCAGCAAATGTGTTGAAACCAAAGAATTTAGCATCAAATGGGCTTGTTAGGGCACAGTATCTGCCTCATGGCCCGCGTTTAGGAGACATTTATTGAATGTATCACACAGTAGTCAATAGTTCGCGGTAGTCTTCCGTCCTCCCAGACTTGACCAATCACAAGGCGCGGTTCGTTTTCAGCGCCGGTTCCTCGCCGCCTTTTTACGTGTGCCTTCAAAACGAGGAGAAAAGGATTGGACTACCACCACTTCCCCGCATCACACTGGAAAGTGGACATGCGCAGTGCGAGGGGGCCACATCACAAAGCTTTTGCCCTCAGCTCTTTGTAGGGGGAGGTCTACGGGGAGATTAGGGGTCCGCCAACACTTGCTGTCCTCAAAGTGGATAATTTTGCCGCTCTCTCCCCATCCTGTTTCTTAGTTGGAGGACAAAACTTTAATTCTCTTGTAGCATTCAAAATAATTATGGAGGGAATTATGTTAATCGCTATTTTAGAGTTTATCTGGTATTGTGAAAGCCACCTTTACTTTCCAACCGTTTTTATAATGTAATTCTTGTGTTAGTAACTTTCCGGTATCAAGAAGCTCTGTACCACAAAAAAGTTCGGTATTCTTTTTCTCTCGATTACCTCTGCTGTCTAGCATTATGGGTAATGGAGATTCGTTACCTGCCAATCATACTCACTGCGTTCCTAGTCTCTGAATAGCCAGCCTTGGTCGCCATTTTTGTTTTGGGCTGTCCTTGAGAAATGAACGGTGGCCATTTTTCTTTCGGGCAGATCCTTCGCGCTATTCAGGCCCCTCACCCAGTGTTTCGCAGCCATCTTAACTCCTGGTTATGGCTTCAAGGCGACAGTGAGGCTGCCCAAATCATCTTGTGTTTGGGCAGCGGCAGCTTCCCCTCCCCACCCCCACCCCCCAACGCGCGGGGAGACCCTGGGAAAGGGGAAGTAAGGCCGAAGGTTGAATCCCCAAAGCACCTGAAGGTGGGCTTCAGAGCCTGCTGCCTGTGTAGTCTAAGTTTGCTCAGCCAAGTACTACTCCACCAGTGACCCTGGACAGTAACAAAACTAATAAAAGCCCGAACCCAAACCCTGCCACCATCATAGGTAAGAACATGGAACTCCTGACAACCTGAGATGGTCCTTCACTTGCACTGAACTATTTGCCCATCTCCTCTCCCCCTCTGTTTTTTTTTTTTCTTTGATTTTTGAGCCTTTTCTGAATTCTTTTTCCTGTGCTTCCACCTTTTTCTCGTTGTTTTCAAAGTGCTAAAGAGTTGTTAACAGAGGGTGCAAGAAACCTGGGCTTGAAAGTGAAAGTATTAATCTGGGTAATTTTTTGGTTTTTTCTTTAGGACAAAATCAGTGAATGGGCCAGGTATCTGTATCAAACTATGGCTGCCGACCACGATTTATACAAATACAGTTTCAGACATTTTTAGGTTGTGACATAAATACGGATTGTGTTTGTATATACTGCCCGTTCATTTATTCATTGGATTTATTGAGTACCTAATGTGTGCTAGACCATCAAGATTCTGCGGTAAACCAAACAAACAACCCCTCTCTCTCATGGAATTTACAATCCAACTGACCTCGACAGCTACTAGGTTGCAGCAAGTCACAATATTCTATGGTTCTTAAGCCACAAAACTGACAACAAGTATCCCCTGGCTTCTTTCTCAGTATCCTCACGTTTGTTTGTTTGTTTTTTCCATACTAGGGGTAAATTGTATTGACACTTGTTTCTTGGGACCTAGACACCCCCATATTTGAAGACCAGTTGGCTAATTTGATGATCAATATTCAAGGTTTAGGGTCTTGCTCAAAGTGTAGTATACTGACTCTCATCACCTGGGAGCCTGTCAGAAATGTTAGTTTCAGACTCCATCCCAAGACCCACTGACTCAGAATCTTTTCTAGAGAGTGCACCTTAAAGTTCAAGGAGCATTAATTCGGGGCATCAACTATAGACTCTTTTAAACCTGTGGTTCTTAAACAGTTCACAATGTATTGTTAGTTTATTCCGTGTTTTACATGCATCGGATATGTGACATATTTTCCTTTGCTTTTAGTTATCAGTTTGATGTCCGAATGCCAATTTAGCATTCTAAAAAGCTGAGAATTTGTCATTCTGGTATATTATGTAACTGTTGCCATGGCAACACCTGTGTGCACATTTTTCCTCTGTGCATATTTTTACTTTTAATTTATTAGAAGTTGAATTCAAAAGCCTGCATGTGTTCAGTAGTTCAGTATTGATTTGGAAAACCCTGGGCCATGCTTGACCAGTTTTTGTGGCATCTTGCTCTCTTCTGTCTTTTCAATGAGAAATCTAAATCTCATTTGTCTCAGGAATTCTCAATCCTAGCTGCTCCTGAAAATCACTTGGAAGATGGGGTGGGGACAGCATTAAAAAAAAAAAAAAAAAAAGACTGTAGGCCACTATCTGCAGAATATTAGACCCTGTGGATGGAATTTAGGAACCAATAAGGTGTTTGAGAGAACAGCAAATTACTTTTATGTTTTTCACATGCTGTATTTAGATTTTTGTCTCCCAGATAGATTTACTTAAATTAATTAGGACTTTGAAGGCATTGGAGAGAATTGGACTGGAAATGTGGTGAACCAGCTTCTCAAGAACCAGTCAACTTATCATTTATTCTGTGTGCTCAGCAAGTTGTCCAGTCTTTCTGGCTTGTCCTTTTTCCACCTATTAATTGGGAAAAGAATGAAGGTTTAAAAAAAATATTTTTATTTATTTAATTTTTTTTTTTTTTTTTTTTTTTTAATCAGAGCGTATAAGGAAGGGAGAGGGTTAAAGAATCTTAAGCAGGCTCCAAGCTCAGAGCCACCCTGACACGATCAGGACCTGAGCCAAAATAAAAGAGTCAGTGCTCAACAGACTGAGCTACCCAGGTGCTCCAATGTGTTGTTTTTTATTTAGCCTCCTGGGAGTTTTCAAAATGTAGCAAATACTTCTGTGTGTGTGTATGGAAGTATTCTTTAAGTGCAATATGTATTGCTTTTGATTTTCACATATGGTGTCTTGTGTGTGCCAGTAGAGCATAGGGGGCAAGGAAATGAACTTAAAAGTGACCTTCAGAGTCACACCCCAGGGTTCAAATCCTAGCTCTTCCACCAGCTACTAGCTGTGTGACCTTGAGCAGATTACATAACATTCTGCTTCAGGCTTCTCATCTGTAAACTAGGGTTGAAGTGAGAGTTAGATAAGTTAGTATCAGAAAAGTGCTTAAAACAATGTCTGGCACGTGATCACAGCTATGTGGATATTAACCGTTGTTATTTATTAAATCTTTAGGTTATTAAGGTTTTGTTCATGCATGGAAATCACTAAGGGAAAAAGTTCCATGGCTTTCGGATATTCACCTGTTTGGAAGAGATGGTGGTGATCTAAACAGAATGTACTAGGAATATGAATTTTTTTTTTTAATGATCTCTTTCTTTTTCAACAGCCTTATTGAGAAATAGGCATATCTTTAATGTGCTTTGCAGATACTGTGTTTTTTACAAATTGAAGGTTCAGTGCAACCCTGCACTGTGCAAGGCTATTGGTGCTATTTTTCTAACAGCATTTGTTTGCCTCATGTCTTTATGTCACATTTTGATAATTCTCAAAATATTTCAAACGTTTTCATTATATTTGTTATGGTACTTTGTGATCAGTGATTTCAACTGCTGAAAGCTCAGGTGATCATTAGCATTTTTTAGTAATAAAGCCTTATTTAATTTACATTGTTTTTAATGTACATTGTTTTTTTTAGGTATAATGCTGTGACACACTTAATAGAATAGTATAGTTTAAATATCAGTCTTACATGCACTGGGGAACCAAAAATTTATATGACTTGTTTCATTGTGATAATCACTTTTTTGTGTTGGTGTAGGGCTGAACGAGGAATATCACCATGTTATATTTGTAATTGTCATACAGTAAACTGCACATATATAAAGTATATAGTTTGATACGCTTGACATGTATATACTGGTCAAACCATCACCATAGTCAAGGTAATGAATATATCCATCATTCCCCCGAATTTCCTTTTGCTGTTTTATAATCCTTCTGGTAACTTTCTTTCAGGCAACCACTCATCCGTTCTCTGTTACTATAGATAACTTTGCATTTTGTAGTTTATCTAAAAGGAATCGTATAGTACATGATCTTTTTTGGTGGGAGTTATGGCAGTGTCTGGTTTCTTTTCATGATTTAGAGTCTTCTTTGTTGCAAGTATCAATAATTCATTTCTTTTTAATTGCTAGGTAGTATCTTGCTAGATGTACCGTAATTGGTTTACACATTTAACAGTTGAAGGGCATTTAGGTCTTTATTTTCACAGTACTCCTTTTCACATTGCTTTGTTCCTCTCTAGCTTATTTGAATTGGAAAAAAAAAAGTCTAATTATTTGGTGGCCATGCCTTCTGTGTATACTGAAACCAGGAGGTAACTGGTAAAATGTGTAAATGTGTATGTATTGGGAGGTTTTACCTTTGTGTTTGGTAGTTTATGGATGAATGTTTTCTGAGTGAAAATTTGCTTTTTTAAAATACAAAATGCATGTATTGACTTTTTAGTTATTGTATCTCTTGATGTGTACATGCCTAAACATTTTAAGCTGTGTTAAATCTTTAAAACCTACTACTTGTATATTATCTTTTGGAGATTGAAAACGATAATGGGTGCATACTAAGAACCTACTCATTAGGCAACAAAGTAGAAATGTAAATGGAGAATACCACTCATTTAGTGTTGGTGTAGGTACATTTCTAAAGTCTGCTTCTGGGGTGCCTCGGTGGCTCAGTCAGTTAAGCCTCCGACTCTTGATTTTGGCTCAGGTCATGATCTCATGGTTTGTGGGCTCAGCACTAAGCATGGAGCCTGCTTGGGATTCTCTCTCTCCCCCTTTCTTTCTGTACCCCCTCTGCTTGTGCTCTGTCTCAAAATAAATAAATAAATAAATATTTAAAAAAAAGTCTTTGCTTCTGTTATAGACAAGCAGTGACTCCTGATTAATATTGACATTTTGTGCTTGAATAAATCAGAGCTGGTAACTAAAATTGGATTTGACTTAGGTTAGTTATAAGATAATATATAGAATATTGCTGTTATGATGTCTCGGACATTTAATTTCATTTGTGTCACTATTTTTATTTCTCTAGTTAGAATTTTTTGTTTTGCAATGAAAAAAAATATTTTATATTTGCATATGGTAAAATTCATTCTTTTTGGTATACACTTTCATGAATTTTGACCAGTGCACTGAGTTTTATAACCACTGTGTCAGTCAGACTGCTGGACAGTTCCGTCACCACACCCCCACATTCCCTCCTGCTACTCCCTTGTAGTAACTCTCCCTCCAAATAGCAACTAAAGATCTGTACTCCATCTCTATAGTTTTCACGTCAAAAATATTAGATTTTAAGACAATTATGTTAATGATTATGGAAGTTATTTTGTATTGTGAAGGTGCTGGAAAACAGTTGTAATCAGAGTGGGGCTTGGGCTATGAAGTGGATTGATCAGGACCTGTCTGTCTGTGCCCTGCAATGTTTATAATGATTATGGTTAACAGAGACTGAGCAAGGAATTGCCAAATACTACATATCAGATCTTATGGAATCTTCATAGGACCCTGGAGATAGATACTCATTATTATCCCACTTCATAGATAAGAAAACGGGAGACAGAAGAATTGAGTAGCTTGTCTGAGATCACTTGAAGAGGCAGGATTTGACTGCATGTCTGTTTTACTAGAACCTGAAGACCAGGTCTGCCTCCATGGACAGGTGCCTGTGTCTTTCTGACAAAGTATTAAATAAAAATTAGATCTTTCCTATTAATGAAGCATTCCATGCCGGGCCCAGTGAGGATTTTCTATGGGCATAGCAGGATATGAGGGGCCCAGATCATGGATCTGGATTAAGGATGTAGAGTGACTGAAAGGTAGGACTGTTCTGTGGAATTATTTTTGGTAGAGGATTTCAATATCTGACCTACATTTAAAGACAAAAAGAAAAAAAGCCCTTATGTTTTTGTCACTTGTATTATCCACTTTTCACTGTTGGAGCTTCCCTGGGTTTTCGTTTTGTTTTCCTTTTTTTACAAGCTGATTTTGGAATTCAAAATGACCATTTGAGTAATAGGAAAAGCTGATTCTTTCTTACACTGAGGTCGCCTCCTTAAGCTTTATCTGAGTGGTCACCAGCAGCATCTTTGTTCATTTGTCAGTTTTCCGTGGTATTTTGTTAAAGTTTGTGATTTTTCCTTGATACTGGTTTTTGCTGTGTGTGTGTGTGTGTGTGTGTGTGTGTGTGTGTGTGTGCATTCCAACTTCAGGAGTTCTAGGGCCTTTGTTTTCTGTTTCTGCTCCCCTAGTTAGTGAAATCTTGGTAAGATGAAAAAAGGAAGTATAATAATTTTCTTGATAAAACTTGAAATCCAGAGATTAGAAACCTAAAATTAATTTCTAGTCTTCTTAATCTGGAGTAGTTGCTTTGGTTTATGACACAGGCCAGCAATTCTGAAAGGAAGACAAATGTGAATTTCAGAATGCCTTGGATTTTCCCACAGAATAATCTAGAAGGTCACTGGCTTTCTTTATTAGCGTTTATCTCTGCTTTGTATTTAAATGACAGGACAATCATGTGATAATGTTTAATCTACTTCCATTCCCTCCAAATTTTCTTAAGGATCTTAGAATCTTTCCCTCTCTGTGAAAGACATTTACGCACACATATTTTTGGAGGGGTCATGCTCTTTCAAAGTCTCTTCTTTTGAAAAGAATGCCTATTCTCAGGCCCGGGAAAGTGGGCTCAAGAATGCAGAATAGAGGATGTTATTTGTAAGATTTATAATATACATTAACTTCTTGGCATACTCACGTAAATTGTTTTCAGATATTCAGAAAATTGATCTTGTTGGATATTGTCCTGAAGTTCTTAAAATCAGGCAAATTAAATTAAAAATTCCACTGAACTTGGACTTTAACTGGAAGCTCTGATAGCAAGACTTTTTAACATTATGCTTTAAACCGTAGGCACTGAATTTGTTGCTCCCTCTTGAAGGCAACTTTAAGGACCTAGGAAAGTACTTTTTTAAGATGCATACTTGCTTTGTGTGTGTGTGTGTGTGTGTGTGTGTGTGCATGCGCACATTTAGTTTTTAATATCAGTAAAGCAAGTCTAGAAAAACCTCACTATGTTCCAGATTTAAAATTGAATGAATACAGAGACTGATAATATCTTTTCCATTCAAGTGCTTGTTAGAATGTCAATATTTTAAAAACAAAAAAAAAATTATGCAGTGAAAAACTCACATTTATGGCCTAAACTTCAACAATACCTCTGATCTGTTGCCCATTCTTTTCTTTTTTTTTTTTTTTAATTTTTTTTTTTCAACATTTATTTATTTTTGGGACAGAGAGAGACAGAGCATGAACGGGGGAGGGGAAGAGAGAGAGGGAGACACAGAATCGGAAACAGGCTCCAGGCTCTGAGCCATCAGCCCAGAGCCCGATGTGGGGCTCGAACTCCCGGACCGCAAGATAGTGACCTGGCTGAAGTCGGATGCTTAACCGACTGCGCCACCCAGGCGCCCCATGTTGCCCATTATTTTCAAGAGGAAACATTTTGATCTTCTTTTTACAAGTTTATGTGTATTACAAGGTGTTCAACTGAGGCTGGTGATACATTCAACTTAAGTCTTATTTATGTATTGAAATAGGTCCATAGTGCTTTCACCTCCTTTTAAAAAGGCTTAATGTGGGATTTGGGACTTGGGGACAGTAAGGATGCATTAGATAAATAGGTATAAATCTACAAAAATAATTAACAGTCTGTAGCCCTTATTTAGTAACATCAATAGGCTCAAGTCAGCACACTTTTGATGTATACCTGTGCCCTGCATGCACCAGGTATCAAGGAAGACAGGGTTGGACCTTGTCCTCAGGACACTTTTGGTCAGGCAGAGGAGACAGACTGAGGATCAGAATTATGTGTAATTCGCTGAACTAAGTGTGAGAGTAATGGTGGTGTAAGGTGCAGATGTGGCTCAGAGAAGAGAATGATTCATTCTGGAGATTTGTGGAGGCCTCCAAGGAGCAGGTGGTGTCTGAGTTGGGTTTCAGAGGATAACTCCTCTAGGACTGCCTGTGTGGGTGAAGGTGGGGAGGGCTGGAGCTGCATGTTCAAGGACACATGATGGAGTTGGCTGTGTGGGGCCACTGAAGCTGTGAAGTTGCCTGAGCCGTGGGATAGAGGGGTGGGCAGAGGGCCTGTGACAGTGTGGGAGATGCCAGCACACAGTTCTGCTCTGTTACCTCTAGTGATGGCTTCGGGGATGGAGAAGTATAAAGATGGAAACAGGAGGTACTTTAAAAGGCTGTGGTTGTGGCGACCTTCAGGATAACCAGCTCTTTGGGGTCTGGGACTTCCTGGCATCACCAAGTCGTGATTTTTCCTTCTTGTGGGAGGCAGACGGCTCCGCCTTTGACTGTCATCTGTTCTTCCCAGATGATGGGCTCTTTGCCTCCAGTCAGAGAAAAGAGCAGAGTGTGTGCTTTCCCCAGATTCCCTGGTAAATGGTCTTTTTGCATTTAGACTTGATGCTTCTCAGCTTTTGTGAAAGAATACTGAGAGACACACCCCTCCCACCTCCCCAAAGGAGGTAAGAGTCATGATTGGTTGTCGCACAGTGATTGTGAAGGTATAAATAATAGAAGGGATCAGGAAACTCTTTCACCTCTGTTTCCCACTACCTTGCTGGACCTGCAGATTTGGCTGGAAGACAGGGACACCTTGCTCTGAGTGTCCCTTTCCCTGTTTTTCTGTTGGATTGTTTAATTTCGGATTGTTGTCTTTTGATGATTATGTGTCTTGTATCTTGTCCCAGTTTGTCACCCCCCCATGTCTTTATGGTGTATTTTGATGAACGGAAGTTTTAATTTTTGCAAGCTTTTTATTTTGAAATAATTATAGATTCACAGGCAGAAAAGATTGGGGGGGGGGGGGTCCTGTGTACCCTGGCAAAGATTAAAGCCAGAGAATTGACATTGGTACAATGCAGAGTTCTTACATTTAAGCAGTTTTACATGTATTTATTTAGTTTTGTGCCATTTTATCACATCTGTTCATGTAACCAACACCACAATCAAGGTACAGAACTCCATTGCCATTGGCTCCTTCCTGCTACCTCTTCATATAAAACCACATACTCCTTCCACATCCTTAATCCCTGGCAACCTCTAATCTGTTTTTCACTTCTATAATTTTTTTATAGAAGCAAAATGTCTATATTATTTTATATAATTTTGTTATTTCAAGGATGTTATATAAATGGAATCATACATGAAACAACCTTTTCAGGTTGTCTTTTTTTTTCACTCAGCATAATTCCCTGAGATCCATCCAAGTTGTTACCTGTATCAACAGTTCATTCTGTTTTATTACTGACTAATATCTCATGGTATAGCTGGACCACAGTCTGTTTAACCATTCACCCATTGAAGGACATCTGGGTTGTTTCTAGTTTTGGGTTATTATGAATAAAGTTTGCTGTGAACATTTGTATACAGATTTTTTTTTAATCTTCCTAGTATTTTTATTTTACACTAAACCACAGCTTTTAAACTTCTGTATACAGATTTTTATGTGAGCCTAGGTTTCATTTCTCTGGGGATAGATTCCTAGGAGTGGTTTTGAGTCATATGGTAAGTGCATATTTAGTATTATAAGAAACCTATCTCTTCTCCATTGTGGCTGTACCACTTTTACAGTCCTACTGGCAGTGTATGAGAGATACATTTTCTCGGTATCTTCATCAACATTTGGTGTTGATATTTTATTTGGCATTTTGGTAGGTATATGGTGATACCTTATTGGGGTTTTATTTGCATTTCTCTGATGGTTGATGATGTTGAACATCTTTTCATGTACTTATTTGCCATCTGTATATCCTCTTTGGTGGGATATCTGCTCATGTCTTTTGCCCATTTTCTGACTACATTGTGTTTTTTTACTTGTAAGTTTTGAGAGTTCTTTATATGTTCTAGTTACAAGAGTTGTTGGATTTGTGAATTGCAACTATTTTCATCAGGCTGTAGGGAAGTTTTAATTTTAATATGGCTAGATCTACCATTTTTTTTTTCCTTTATGGTTTGTACTTGTTTTGTCCAGTTAAAAAACTCCTCGTATAGGGGTGCCTGGGTGGCTCAGTTAGTTAAGTGTCTGACTCTGGATTTTGATTCAGGTCATGATCTCCCAGTTTGTAACATCGAGCCCCATGTCAAGCTGTTTGTGGACTGTATGGAGCCTGCTTGGGATTCTCTCTCTCCCTCTCTCTCTGCTTTTCCCCTCCCCAAATAAATAAATAAGTAAATTGAAAACAAACAAAACAAAAACAAAAACCAACTTCTTTACTTTGAGTTCTTGAAAACTTTTGTAAGAGGTTCTGGTTTTCTACATTTGAGTTTTTAGTCCATCTGTAATTGATTTCTGTGTGTTGTGTGAAATAGTGTGCCAATTTCATCTTTTTTCAAATGGATAAACAGTTGTTCAACCACATTTTATTGAGTGAATGATCTGTCTATTTCCCACTGATGTGCAATGCCGCTTCTATCATCCATAGATGGTGGGTGGGTTTGTTTCCTTCTAGTCTGTGTGGTCTGTCCCTTTGGCCTGTTTACCCTTTTGCCAGTACAGATTATTTTATTTCCTGTAGCATTGCAATTTCGCTGTATCTAGTTAGACAAACTCCCTCCTTTGTTTTTTCTTCTTTTCTCTCCTCCAAGTATCTTAGTCCTCTTTGCTCTTTCTCAGATTCCCTATTCAGGATTGTGCTTAGAACTGTAATAAGTTGGAAGGGCAATTTGGTGAGGCCTTACACGTTTCCTATTAAATGTATTCCTAGATATTTTATATTTGTGGGATGCTAGTTTAAAAGATATTTTTTTTACTTTTTAAAAAATTTTTTAGAGAGAGAGGCTGAGATGGGGAGAGGAGCAGGGAGAGAGAGAGAGAAAGAGAGAAACTTAAGGAGGCTCTGTGCTCAGCACAGGCCCGATGTAGGGCTTGATCCTATGACCCCCTGGGATCATACCTGAGCCAAAATAAGAGTGGGACGTTCCACTGACTGAGCCACCTAGGTGCTCCTAAAAGATATTTTGAAATCTACATTTTTTTTCTTTTTTCTTTTTTAAATATAATTTATTGTCGTATTGACTTACATACAACACCCAGTGCTCATCCCTCAATGCCCATCACCTACTTTCTCCTCACCCCCACCCCCCATCCACTCTCAGTTTGTTCTCTGTATTTAAGAGTCTCTTGTGGTTTGCCTCCCTCCCTGTTTGTAACTATTTTTTTTGCTCTTCCCTTCCCCCCATGGTCTTCTGTTAAGTTACTCAAGATCCACATGAGTGAAAACATATGATATCTGTCCTTCTCTGACTGATTTCACTCAGCATAATACCTTCCATTTCCATCCATGTTGCTGCAAATGGCATGATTTCATTCTTTCTCATTGCCAAGTAGTATGAAATCTATATTTTCTACCTATTTTAAAGAAATTGCTTTTAATGATTTATTATGAAGCATGTTTGCTACATTTTTTGTAGATGCTTACATATGATTAAGAGCTTTTAAAAAAGTTTATTTAAATATTTAATTTTTTAGGGGCGCCTGGGTGGCGCAGTCGGTTAAGCGTCCGACTTCAGCCAGGTCACCATCTCGCGGTCCGTGAGTTCGAGCCCCGCATCAGGCTCTGGGCTGATGGCTCAGAGCCTGGAGCCTGTTTCCGATTCTGTGTCTCCCTCTCTCTCTTCCCCTCCCCCGTTCATGCTCTGTCTCTCTCTGTCCCAAAAATAAATAAACGTTGGAAAAAAAAATTTAAATATTTAATTTTTAAAAAAATTTTGATGTTTATTTATTTTTGAGAGAGAGACAAAGAGAGACAGAGACAGAGCATGAGCAGGGCAGGGGTAGAGAGAGAAGGAGACACAGAATCCACTGCAGGCTCTGATCTGTCAGCACAGAGCCTGATGCAGGGCTCAAACTGATGGACCATGAGGTCGTGACCTGAGCCGAAGTCGGATGCTTTACTGACTGAGCCATCCAGGTGTCCCAGTTTATTTATTTATTTAATTTTAGTAATCTCTATACCCAATGTGGGGCTGAAACTCATGATCCTGCAATCAAGAGTTGCCTGCTCTTCTGACTGAGTTGCCCATGTGCTCCTATTATTAAGACATTTCTTTTCTCAGATTTCTACTGTTCTTTATTTTTTCCTACTCCTATTAAAATGACCTTGTGTTGTTTTTTTTTCCTACATTAATTTTTTATTATGGTGATTTTTCTAGTGTTAAACCGACCTTGCACTCTTCTGATAAACTTCACTTGGTTCTGGTGTAGTTTTCATATGTTAGATTCAGTTGCTTCTATTCAGGTTTCTTGCCTCTATGTTCAGGTGTAGAATTGGCTGTGATTTTCATTTCTTATACTTCCCTTGTCAGGCTTTGCTGTCAGGACTTCATAAAATGAGTTGTGGAGGGGAGCAGCTTCCCTCTTCTTCTTGAATTTGTAAACTGGTATTATTTGTTCCTTGAACTGCTGTTGGATTTTGGATTACAAAGCAAAGGTTTTGAAATGGAAGAGACATGAGTCTACCTGTGTAACAGCCTTGTCCTACTGAGGCACAAAGAATGAAATGCTGAGGCTCAAACCCAGAGGGTACAGTCCTGTGTATCATGACTCAACCATTTCATCATTTCAGAAATCTTATAGTTAAGGCAGCAGCCATTTTGTTACCTTCACACTGAAGTCCATGCAAATCCATGTAAGAGAGGCTTGGAAAATATCCCATTAACCTGACAAACTTGGTTCCTTAAGTTTCTAGCCTTATCTGATTAAGTTGCAGAACTGAGGGGGAAAGGTAGCCTTGGAAGACAGGCACTCTGACAGCTCAAGGAAAGCCTAGATCTGCCAGAAACTTCACTGGCTCCATTGTTGAGTAGCAGCTCAGAGGGGCATTAATACAGGTATTGCCCAGTGTGATGATAGGTGGTAACTATCTTCTGAATATCAAAAAAATAATCAATATGTGGCATTTTTTTATGAAAGTCATAAAGATTCAATATACTCTTTGGAAAATTTCTCTAAAACCAGCAAAAATAAAATGGTTGGGTGCATAAATGACTTAGCTCCCATTATCTGGAGTATTTCTTCATTCAGTAGATATTTCTTGAGCGCCCTCTAGTGTCAGGCAGTGCTCTGAGGGCTGTTCACCTTTAACAACCTGTTTCTACCAGGATGATAAGTGTGCTTTTACCATATTTGGGAATTAGCAGACTGCTTCAGTTCACCGTTTAGTTCATTTCTAGCACTTGTCTCTAATGATATAATGAAACAAAAGAAATACATCTTCATTATCTGAAATGACTTCAGCGGATATGCAGGCTCAATGTCTGTGCACTTGGCTATCCAGATGTGTTATGGGCTTTATGTTGATGAACTTTATTTTTTGTTTATGAAGATATATGCCATGTTACATAGCACAATGGTAAATTTAATTCAGACCACATTTCCTTACCCATAAACTTCCTTCCTTTCTTCCATTAGCAGGAGAGAACCACTACTCATGTAGCTCTATTTGAAGTCATACTCTGTTGGGATTTTTTTTTGCCTTTGTGGGCAATGGAGGTTTGGGAATGTGGTGGTGGTGGGGGGTGGTGGTGGTGGGCTAACAGTCCAGTTAGCAATTGACCTTGGCAGTTCTGCAGATGACAGATGGTGTTAGTTTGCCCTTGGCTGAGTTGACAAGTCTCTTCTCTCGCCCTTGACCCTCAGCTGTGAGACCCTGGCCTCATCTCACAAGTATATTTGTTAGGGGAATAGATGGCAGGGCTGGGTAGATCGTTCGTAAGGTCTCTCTTAGTCCTAAAGTTGTGACTTTTGGAGCCTCCAAACATTGTGGAAACAAATGAAAAAAATTATATACACTGAGAGGAAGAATGCTATATCATATTAAAAAATGAATTGAAAATATGCAAAAGGTAAAAATATGAAATAGGTGAAGGGAATTAAGAAAAATATATATGCAAAATGTATTGTGTAGTTCCTTTTACGTGTGGCCTATTTTTACATTAGCAGACCATATTATTTTATACAAAAATATATACTTTTCAGTCCTAGATTCCTACAGATCGTATTTTTGAGATGGGACTTCAATGATACTTTTTGAAGAATCCAGTCCTTAGAAAAATTCAGCTACTCTTGCTTTACTAATAAAAATAAAAAGAAAAAAATAAGCATTTTAAAAAAGAATACTGGAACCTTATTGTGAGTTGAAAAATGTAACCTTCACTGTAACATGGCCTGTAATCTATCTAATGGCAGATATGGTTTGAAAGTCTTGCTGCAGCCTTCAGTGTGGTCTACCTGTCCTTCAGGAAAGGAAGGACATATGGGAAAATCAGAGTACAATTAAAAAGTAATTTGATCACATGCTTCAACTTGGTTGGGTACATGCTGACAAAACTCTCTTTCCCTTTTCTCTATCAGCTGAAGACCTTAAGTACCCTCCAGTGAGGGACTCCCTAAATTCTTAGCAGAAGTTATTCAAACTTAATTTAGTGTATTTAAGGGGACTGATTTTGTGTTTATCAGTCTTAAATAATACAAAGATCTACCTAAAGTTTTCAGGATGACTTTGTAAATGTTGTTTCAAACACATGTTCCTGATTCTCTAGGAACTTATTTTTGGAGTTACTAGGTGGATGTCCTTCACAATTTTTCTGAATCACCTGTATTACATCATTCAGAGAATAGAAATGAATAATTAAAGTGATTGGGTTTGGATAAAGATGTTTTTGTCCATTAAAAAAAATAGAATCAAAGGTTATCAAATTTTGAAAAAAATTAAAACATCACCATTGACTAAGTAATTGTTAACGCTTATTAAGGGCCCAGTTCATTGGGAGTTTTCATGTCATTTTATTTAATCCTTTTGATAATTTCTATCCCTATGTTATGGATTGGGAATCTGGGACACAGACATACGTGCATCTCTTGTTATAAAACCCAAGCATTCTCAAACTGCACTGTCTATTATGGTAGCCACTAACCACAGGTATGAAACACTTGTCATGTGGCCAGCTGAATGTGCTGTAAACATAAAATATCCACCTGACTTCAAAGACTTAGTTAAAACACCAAGAATGTAAATATTTTTATATTGATTACATGCTGAAATGATAATGTGTTGGATTTTTAAGTTAAATAAAAATATTATTAAAATTAATTTCCTCTGTTTCCTTTTACTTTTTTATTAACTGCTGCTACTAGAAAATTGGAAAGTACATCTGTGGCTTGCATTCTATTTCTGTTGTACAGTGCTGCTCTAAAACTTCTGTGCACATAATTTAAACAGGCAAACAGTTCCATGTACAAGGCTTATGAGTTATGGCATCCTTTTCACCTCATTCCTTCCTCCAGAGCAGCTTTCTTCAACTTACTCTTCATGTTGGAGCCAAGTTTAGCACTTAACAATTGGTCCATATCACAAACTTCCTTGCTATATTTCTGCTTTATTATTACTGAGGTAGTGGTTGTTGTTATTGTTTTTTTGTTTTTGTTTTTGTTTTTTTATCGATTTTAAGCTTTGCTTCTAATCATTCCCTTAGCATTAAAGGGAGCTTTTGCTTAGGTTAGCCCCTATGCCCCTACCATATAATACACAAATACATATATATTTCCCATCCTCATAATGTCATAAACATAATATTGTTTAGGTCAAGATTCAGTGTTTGTTATCATGACTATAAATGCTAGCCGTAGCTCAGCTGTATATGAAGTACTCTTTTTATTTTCTTGCAGTTTTTGTTTACCCTAGTATCAATAAGTTGCCTAGCTTTCCATGTTCCCATTCTCAATCTCATATTCTCCACCAGTTGTCTAAAATTAATTTTGTGCGCTTGCAGACACTTTTAAAGATGCATCTCCTGGAGACTTGTAAAATGTTGTAGCCTGTGCTGATGGTTCCCTCTTGGTCTAGCCCATGATCTCTGCTTTCACCAGATCCTGGGATTTCCTCTGCCTTTTGCCTCTCTTGGCCTTCCTGTTTCCTGTATCTTCCTATTTCTTGGTTAATTTCCTCATTTGGGTGAAGCACATCTTTAGTAGCTTCCTGAGAAAGGATGCATGGGATTTAAATTTTTTAAGACCTTGCAGGTCTAAAAATGCCTCCTCCCCCTCATGTTTAAAATGCAATTGGAGGTTGGAAACAATTTTCTTCAGAATTTTGAAGCTATTTCTCTATTGTCTTTTAGTCTCTGGATTTGGTTTGAGCAGTTTGGAGCCAAATATTTTCTTACCACTGCTACCGCTCACCTCCCACACACTTTGTATATATATGTGTGTGTGTGTGTGTGTGTGTGTGTTATATTTATATATATATTATGTATTGTATATGTTATACATATATATTACTTATATATATGTATAATATATATATAATTTTTTGTTCCCAATGCCTGATGTTTTACTGTGATATATGTCCTAATATGAGTTGTTTCCATCCTAACTTCCATGTATGGATCCTCCTGTACTGGTCCTTTAATTTTTAATGTGTTCTTATTTTTCATCTTTTTGATGAAGTTTCTGAAGGACTTGCTGAACTTGATCCTCCAGCACTTGTGTTGTTTTTTATTTCAGCTATCATAATTTTAATTTGTTGTTTTCTGAAATTCTCTTATTTTTTGTTATTGTATGTATTGCTTTTTGGTTGCAATATCTTCTATCTCCCTGATAATAACGATAGTTTCTTAAAAAATGGTTCCCTTTCCCTGCATAGTCTCGGTTTTGGCCAAGTAATTTCTTTTTCTGTTTTGTTTTCTTTCATGAAAGAGTTGTTCCTTGGATAGCAGGTGATTCCTGGTTGTTTACATGTATTTGAGAGTGGGGCTTAAAAAGATTTGGAAGTCAGTTCTCCATACAGATGTGGGGCTTGTGGGTGTGGGCTTCACTTTAGAGCCATCTGTCTAGGTTTTTCCTGAGAGTCCCTGATATCAGTATTTAGAGATCCTGCCTTTTAGGTTAGTCCAGTTCCCTGAATGGGGAGGTTTTAGTCTATTTGGAGAGGCTAGGCAGGATAGAGGGGTGTACTAGTCAAGGTTCTCTAGAAACTCAAAACCAGTATGAGGTATATATAAATATTATAGGAATTGGCTCATGCTATTATGGAGACTGAGAAGTCTCATGATATGCTGTCTGCCAGCTGGAGAACAAGGAAAGCCAGTGGTGTAATTCATTCTCCGTGCAAAGGCCTTCGAACCAGGAGTGCTTAAGACTGAGGGCAGGAGAATATGGGTGTCCCAACTCACTCTTCCTGCACCTTTTTGTTCTATTTGGGCCTTCAATGGATTAAATGATGCCCACCCACATTTGGGAGGGCCATCTGCTTTACTCAGTGCACCAATTCAAATGCTAATTTATTCCGGAAACACCTTCACAGACATATCCAGGAATAATGTCTTATTAGTTATTTGGGCATAGATAACTCAGATAAATTGACACATAAAATTAACCATCATAAGGGGCATGTGGGTTGGGGAAGTTATCAGTAAGTTTGTAAATCTTCCCTTAATTTTCTCTTTTTTTCAGTAGAGTAACCCCACTTTATGCTGTGCTTGGTGTTTTCCAGACCAGAGATCCTCTGTCTCACCCTCTCCAGAAAGTAATTCTCTAGGTTTCTGCAGGGGTGAGAGAGGGCATTTGCCTGGCTGAGCACAGTAAAGGGTCGTATAACAGTTGACTCTTTTTGTTCTTAAAATTTTTTTTAAATGTTTATTTTTGGCGGGCACCTGGGTGGCTCAGTTGGTTAAGCATCCTACTTCGGCTCAGGTCATGATCTCAACGTTCGTGGGTTTGAGCCTCTTGTCGGGCTCTGTGCTGACAGCTCAGAGCCTGGAGCCTACTTCGGATTCTGTCTCCCTCTCTCTGTCGCTCCCCTGCTCGTGCTCTGTCTCTCTCTCTCTCTCTCTCTCTCTCTCTCTCTCTCTCTCAACAATAAAAAATGTTAAAAAATTTTTTTTTCAATATTTATTTTTGAGAGAGAGAGAGAGAAAGAGAAAATGAGCAGCAGGGGAGGGGTAGAGAGAGTGGGAGACCAAGAATCCAAATTAGACTCCATGCGGTGTTAGCACAAAGTCTGACACAGGGCTCGAACCCATGAACTGTGAGATTCTGAACCGTGAGAACCTGAGCCAAAGTCAGAGGCTCAACCAACTGAGCTACCCAGGCATCCTAGAACAGTTGACTCTTTTTTTTTTTTTTAATTTTTTTTTTCAACGTTTATTTATTTTTTTTGGGGGAGAGAGACAGAGCATGAACGGGGGAGGGGTAGAGAGAGAGGGAGACACAGAATCGGAAACAGGCTCCAGGCTCTGAGCCATCAGCCCAGAGTCTGATGCGGGGCTGGAACTCACGGACCGCGAGATCGTGACCTGGCTGAAGTCGGATGCTTAACCGACTGTGCCACCCAGGCGCCCCTTTTTTTTTTTAATTTTTTTTTTTCAACGTTTATTTATTTTTTTTTGGGACAGAGAGAGACAGAGCATGAATGGGGGAGGGGCAGAGAGAGAGGGAGACACAGAATCGGAAACAGAAGAATACAATATATAATACATGTAGCATACAAAATATGTGTTAATCAACTATATGATCAGAAAGGCTTCTGGTCAACAGTAGGCTATTAGTAGTTAAGTTTTGGGGGAGTCACAAGTTATACACAGATTTTCTACTGTGTGCGGGGCCGGCGCCCCAACTTCCATGTTGTTGAAGGGTCAGTTGTATTTGATTCTTTTGTATTGCCAACGAATATGCCACTGTACGTATATACCACATTTTGTTTATTCATTCATCAATTGATGGACATTTGGGTTGTTTCCATTTTTTGGTTATTGTGAATAATGTTGTGAGCATTCCTGTATGAATTTTTATGTGGACATATGTTTTTCTTGGGTTCATACTTAGGAAATACTGGATCATATGGCAAGTGTATGTTTAACTTTTGGAAGAATTGCCAAACTGTTTTCCAAAGTGGCTGCAGCTCCCACCAGCCATGATGAGAGTTCTAATTTATCCACATCTTTGTCAACACTTGTTATTATTTGTCTTTTTTACTTGAGCCATGCTAGTGAGTGTAAAGTGGTATGTCCTTATGGTTTTGATTTGTATTTCCTTGATGGCCAATGAGTTTGAACATCTCTTCATATGCTTATTGGCCATTTGTTTTCTTTGGAGAATTGTTCAAATCCTTTGTCCACTTTTAAGTTGGGTTATTAGTCTTTCTGTTAATGAGTTGTAAGAGTTATTTATGTATTCTTGACATGAGTCCCTTATCAAATGATTTATAGTTATTTTCTCCCCTTTGGTGGGTTTTCTCTTCATTTTCTTGATAATGTCCTTTGAAGCACAGAAATTTTTAATTTCAAAGACATCTGATAATATCAGCTTTTTGTTGGCAGGGTGTCACTTGTGCCTTTCGTATCTTATCTGTGTTTTCTTCTAAGAGTTTTACGGTTTTAAAGGTGTTACATTTTGGTCTTTCATTGATTTGAAGTTAATTTTTGCATGTAGTGTGATGTAGCAGTCCACCTTTATTCCTTTGTATATGGATATCCATTTGTCCTGGCACCATTTATTGAAAAGACTATTTCCCCATTAAATTGTCATGACATGTTTGTTAAAAATCAATTGACTATAAATGTGTAAGGGTCTATTTCTGGACTCTCAATTTTATCCTATTAATCTTTCTATCCTTATGCTACTATCATCCTGTCTTGATTGTTGTAACTTTGTAGTAAATTTTCAGATGGGGAAGTGTGAGTCTTCCAACTTCTTTTTCAAGTTTGTTTTGGTGGGGTGCCTGGGTGGCTCAGTTGGTTGGGCGTCTGGCTCTTGATTTTGGCTCAGATTGTCATTTCATGGTTCCTGGGATCAAGCCTCACATCTGGTTGGGATTCTCTCCTCTCTGCTCCTCCCCTGCTCATGCTGTCTCTCTCAAAATAAATAAATAAACATTAAAAAAAGAAAAGCTTGTTTTGGTTATTCAGCTCCCTTGCATTTTCATATGAATTTTTGGATAAACTTGTCAATTTCTATAAAGAATCCAGGGATTTTGATAGAGATTGTGTTGAATCTAGATGAATTTGGGAAGTATTGCTATCTCAGCAGTATTGTCTTCCAGTGCCTGAACATGAGATGTCTGTCCATTTGCTTAAGTTTTTAATTTCATTCAGTAATGTTTTGTGATTTTTGTTGTACAAATCTCATTATCCTTCTGTTAAATTTTTTATAAGTATTCTTTTTGATGCTTTTGTAAATGGAATTGTTTTCTTTTTATTTTAATGTTTATTTATTTTGATAGCAAGAGAGAGAGAGGGATGCAAGGGGTAGAGATGGAGAGAGAGGGAGAATCACAAGCAGGTTCCACACTGTCAGCACAGAGCCTGATGGGGGGCTCAATCCCTTGAACCATGAGATCATGACCTGAGCCGAAATCAAGAATCAGATGCTTAACCAACTGAGCCTCCCAGGAGCCCCTGGAGTTGTTTTCTTAATTGCATTTGAGGATTATTCATTGCTATTATATAGAAATATACCTGCTTTAAAAACTTTTTTATTTGTTGATAATTTTTTAGTAATCTCTGTACCAAAGTGGGACTCAAACCGACTGAGCCACCGAGGCGCCCTATGCTTCTATTTTTTTTTTTTAATATTTTAACGTTTATTTATTTTTTTTGAGACAGAGAGACAGAGCATGAACAGGGGAGGGGCAGAGAGAGAGGGAGACACAGAATCTGAAACAGGCTCCAGGCTCTGAGCAGTCAGCACAGAGCCGGACACGGGGCTCAAACTCACGGACCGCGAGATTGTGACCTGAACTGAAGTCGGACGCTTAACCGACTGAGCCACCCAGGGCGCCCCTATGCTTCTATTTTTTTAATAAAGGGATGTGAAGCATTGATATTAATTCTTTAAACATTTGGTAGAATCCATCTGAGTCTGTGCTTTCCTTTGTTAGTGGTTTTTAAGTTACTAATTTAATGTATTTTTAGGACCAGTTATAAGTAAACATTTAAATTGCAAATACTTATTGATATTTGATTATTCAGTCTTCCTTTCTCCTTTATATTACCAAATAGAAAAAGATGTTTATACACCTACTTACAACTTTTTCCTTTCCATTAAAGGTCTGTAATTACTCTGGAATCAGTAAACCATGGCGTCAAAGAAATTTGCTGTTAAAGTAAGTAGCGCTTAATAGCCTTCTCTAAAATGGTTAATCATTTGCTAATATAACTGAGTTCGGTGTGCACTGACAATTGAAGCCCTGAACTTTCCTTCTCCTCTTTAAATTAGGGATTTTACTGACAACTTTAGGTGATTGAAGATTTGCATGTTAAGAATGAGATGGAGGGGGGCAGAACAGACACTAAAAGTGGAACGATGCAGAGAAGGTTAGCACGACCCCTGAACAAGGATAACATGCAAATTCATGAAGCTTCCTTATTTTTAAACTTGCTCTCCCTTGAGAAAAAAATTAAAAATGAGATAGAGGAGAAAATGAATAGTTCATGTGGTTATGAGAATTGCTTAAAATCTAGGTAAGATGCCTTTTGGTCATAACTTTGTCCTTAATGTTGAAAATTGTTATTCACGTTTGTATATCTGTGACATGATTTTTGATTATGACAAAGCAGATGAAAATAAAGAGGTAGGCAGCAAATGCTGCAGGTGGGTGAATGCCTGTACAGAGGTCTCTTGCCTGGCCGTTCTGTGTTGTTTTATTTTTGTAAGTTTCTCTTCTGTCTCTCTCGATGGCTGGGGCTGAGACCTCAAGTGTGGGGGGATGAGGGAACCGTGTGTGAGGGGTGGTAGGGAAGGAGAGGGGAAGAAGTGATAGTATAAGGTCTCTGAGATGCCTTCACCTGTGTTGGCTGTTTAGGACATCTTTTCTATACTAGTGTTACATTTAGTGCATTCAAAACACCAAAACAGGGGCACGTGGGTGACTCAGTCGGTTAAGCATCTGACTCTTGATTTCAGCTCAGGTCATGATGTCATGGTTCGTGAGTTCAAACCTCACAACAGGCTCTGTGCTGACAGTGCAGAGCCTGCTTGGGATTCTCTCTGCCCCTCCAGCGCACGTACATTCTCTCTCGCAAAATAAATAAATAAACTTAAAAACAAAAACACCAGAACAGACAAATTACAGTAGTTAGCCAGGTCAGATACTACTTAATATTGTAATTATATATTATTTTTATCAGGTCATGGCTTATTAGATTTACAACATATTTATACATTTCACTGCTTACAATTATTTCTTGTATCTATGTGTTCTGTAGTATTTCTTTTTATGAGAGATTGTTAAGTGGTGAACTTTCCCTGTTTGTCTAAGAATGTATTTTTTGTCTTAACTCTAGAAAGTTGGTTATAGAAATCTAGGTTGAGCATTATTTGTCCTCAGCACTTGGGAGATATTTTGCCATTGTCTTCTGGAATCTGTTATTGCAACTGAGAAACATTGTAGATACTGACTGATATTTAAAACCACCTTATAACTTAGTGGCTTAAAACACAAGCCATTTCATTCTTACTATTCCAGGTTGCCCAGTATCATTTGGGTCATTTCTCTTTTTGATGATGGCTGGGCTGCAGTTATCTGGGTACTCCGTTCAGCTGGAACATCAAGCATGATGTACTCACATCGCTGTCAGCTGATACCATGGTTGGGCTCTCATCTGGGGCTGTTAATTGCTGCCCTTCATTCTCATTCACATGGCTACTCTGTGTGGCTTGGGCACCAACTAGCATGGTGGCTGAGTTTTGAGGGATGGTGTCCCAGAGCAAGAGTTTCTAGAAGACAGAAGTATAATTTGCCAGTTCTTTGAAGGCCTGGGCTCAAAAGTCTCAGGTGGCACTTAGGCTGTATTCCGTTGGTCAGCACACCCAAAGGGCCCAGCCCAAGGATAGTAGCAGCTTTTGATGCAAGAAGCAGCATATGCTCATAGAGAAAGGAAGAATTGTGGGGGCTCATCTGTGGAAACTAGCCACTACAGAAGTCTGCTGTCTGCCTCATTGTGATTTCTTTCTTGGTTATCAAATTTTTTCTTTCTGGGTCCTCTTTAGATTTTATTTTTGTCTTTGAGGTTTTACAATTTCATTATGAAGTCTGAAGCTTAGGCTTGTTATTTACGTGGTTTGGGAGGCATTGTCCATTCCGACAAATGCTGCTCTGGTAGGCTTGTATGAGTGCTGCCTGGCCATTTGCCTTTTATTGTTTGTCTCTATGTCCCTACATTGTGTTCAGAGTGCTTTTTTTCTTTTCTTTTTTTTAAAGTTTATTTATTTATTCTGAGAGACAGAGGGATGGGGGTGGGGCAGAGAGAGAGGGAAAAAGAATCCCAAGCAGGCTCCATGCTGTGAGCGTGTGTAGCCCAATGCGGGTCTCAAACCCACGAACTGTGAGATCATGACCTGAGCCCAAATCAAGAGTTGGACACTTCACTGACTAAGCCACCCAGGTGCCCCCAGAGTGCTTTTTATTGGACCTCTTCCAGTTCATTAAAATCTTCTCATCTGTATTTACTTTGCTATTTAATCTGTATTGAATCTACTCTTTAACTTGTTTATTTTTAGTGACTACATTTTTCAGATGAGAATTTGTGTTTGGTTATTTATTTTAATTTTTTTAATCTTTGTTTATTTTTGAGAGAGAGAGACACAGAGAGACAGACAGACAGAGCCCGAGTTGGGGAGGGGCAGAGCAAGATGGAGACACAGAATCCAAAGCAGGCTTTAGGCTCTGAGCTGTCAGCACAGAGCCCAACATGGGACTTAACTCAGGAGCTGTGAGATCATGACCTGAGCCGAAGTCAGATGGTTAACCAACTGAGCCACCCAGGTGCCCTGGTTATTTTTTTTTTTTAATTCAAATTATACCAGTTCTTTTTTTATATATGTATATATACTTGTGCTATTTTAAAAATGTGTTTCTGTATCCTCCTTTTATCTTCTTTATAATTTTAAAGTAATTTATTTCAGCCTTTTTTAGATTATTCTGTCACTTCCACTATTATATACTAAGTGCGGAATAAATTGGTGATCAGTGTTCTTGTGTGTACTTTTTAATTGCTCATTTTCAGTCACATCCCGCACATGGTCCGTGTGCACGTGCATGCGCGCGCATGCGCGCGCACACACACACGGTGGAAGGACCTATGAGCCCTGTAGTGCAGCTGAGCACTTCCAAATTTACTTCTGCTGGAGCCACTGGCATTTCAGTGGTTTTGGACCAGGCTTTGTATTAATTTCATGGCTTGGGATTCCACCACCTTGTGGGTAGTACAACTTTGCAACCCACAATGGAGTCTGGCACGAGGTTGGTGTTTTGAGTATTTTCCAGTATTTTCCTTGCTGTTTTCCCTTCCCTTCCCCCTATTGAAGCCCTGGATTGATGGCAAGCTTCCATGTTGCTTCCTTGGTCTGCAGGCAGTGATTTTCTTTTTTTTTTTTTAGTTGCATTTTCATGAAGGTCACAGTTTATCAAGAGAATGAAGGCGAAAGCTCTGCTGAATAGTTCCCGCTCCAAGAAATTATGGACAAACTGACCCATTGTGAACCAGAGTATTTTTTTTTTTAATTTTTTTTTTCAACGTTTATTTATTTTGGGGACAGAGAGAGACAGAGCATGAACGGGGGAGGGGCAGAGAGAGAGGGAGACACAGAATCTGAAACAGGCTCCAGGCTCTGAGCCATCAGCCCAGAGCCTGACGCGGGGCTCGAACTCACGGACCGCCAGATCGTGACCTGGCTGAAGTCGGACGCTTAACCGACTGCGCCACCCAGGCGCCCCGTGAACCAGAGTATTAATATATGGGGATATCTACAAATCCAGTACTTATTTATGTGTCAAGCATTGTGCAAAGAACTGAAAGTTGAAGTTCTTAACAGCTCTGAGCTTAACCGGAATGAGTTTCTTCCCATCCCTCCTTTCTCTTTTTTCCTTTTTGGGCATTAGGATACCAGCTCTCAACTATCATGGCTCCCACATATTCTGACCAGCAGGCTTGAACCTTCCAAAGGGGTGATTTTTTTTCTCCTCCCTGCTTTATTGAGATATTACTGACATACAACACTGTGTAAGCTTAAGGTGTATAAGGCAGTGATTTGATATGTGGTGAAATGTTTACCACAAAAAAGTTAGTTGAAACATCCTTTACCTCACATAATTACCATTTTGTTGTTCTTATGTAAGAACATTAAAACTCTACTCTGGTAGCAACTTTCAAGTATACAATTACAGTATTGTTAACTGTTGTCACATTAGATCCCCAGAACCCATTCATCTTATAACTGGAAGTTTAACGCTTTGACCAACATCTTTCTGTTTTCCCCACTACTTGGCCCCTGACAACCACCATTCTGTTCTGTGTTTCTATGAGTTTGATGTTTTTAGATTCTATATATAAGTGAGAGCATACGTGATTTGTCTTTCTCTGACTTATTTTACTTAGCATAATGCCCTCAAAGTCTGTCCATTTCTCACAAACAGGATTTCCTTTTTTTTAAGCGGCTAAATCGTATTCCATTGTGTATTTATGCCACATTTTCTTTATTCATTCATTCATTGATGGACATTTAGGTTGTTAGGTTGTCACAATTCCCATTGTGAATAATGCTGCAGCAAACATGGGGTGCAGATAGTTCTTTGAGATAGTGATTTCATTTCCTTTGCATATATACCCAGAAATGGACCGGTTGGATCACAAGGTAGTTGAAGTTTTAGTTTTTTGAGGAACCTGCATACTGTTTTCCATAATGGTTACACCAGTTTGCATTCCCACCAGTCATGCACCAGCCAGGGTTCCCCTTTCTCCACAGTCCCACCAGCATTCCTTTCTCTTGGTCTTGTTGATAGTAGCCATTCTAGTAGGTGTGAGGTGATACTTGGTTTTGATTTGCATTTCCAAAGGAGGGATTATTAGTATTGTTAGGGGTTTATTTATTTACTAGGCTTCTCAGACAGAGAACCGTCTTTTGGCTTTGATTTTCTTTTTCCTGTAGTGTACTTGTTTTCTGTTTTTTGGAATTCTTTCTTATTTTATTCTGTTTGAACAAATGTGCTTTCTCCAATTTAAGGTGAAAGCTTAAATCATGAAACTTTTCTAATATATTTACTTAAAGCTATAAATTTTTCTCTCTAAATGTTTACTAGTTTAATTGTATCCTTGTTTTGTTAGAGATGCAGTTAAAGAAGGAATTTTGTTTTTCAAATAAACATATTTTCTAATTCTTTCTGTGATTTAATTTTTGATCATTGGGTTATTAAAATATAGATTATATAGTTTCTAAGTATTTGGGAGTTTTTTTGTTTTTAAGTTTATTTTGAGAGTGCATGTGTGCAAGTTGGGGAGGGTCAGAGAGAGACAGAGGGAGAGAGAGAATCCCAAGTAGGCTCCCTGCTGTCAGTGTGGAGCCCTACTCTGGGCTCTATCAGGAAGTATGAGATCATGACCCTGAGCCTTGAGATTATGACCTGAGCCGAAATCAAAAGTTGAACACTTAATCAACTGAACCACCCAGGCATCCCGAGAGTTTTCTAATAATCATTTTGTTGTTTAGCATAATTCCCCTGTTTAGGAAAATATTCCATAAGCACTTGAAAAATGTGATGGTTGTCAGATGCACTGAATTATATATGTCACTTAGAGCAGGTTTTTTAATTTTGTTATAAAAATCTAATTTTTTTTTACTAGTTATTAAATGATAATCTAATGTTTACAAATAGTGTTTTCCTCTTATTTAGGTAAATTCCTAGTAGTAGAATTTCTGGATCATATGGCGATTCTATTTTTAATTGTTTGGGGAACCTCCATACTGTTTTCCACAGTGGTCCTGCCAGTTGCATCCCTACCAGCAGAGCATGAGGGTTTCTTTTTCTTCACATCCATGCCAACACTCCTTGTTTCTTGTGTTTTTGATTTTAGCCATTCTGACAGGCAAGGCAGAACAGAGGCATTTTCAGAGATGCAGAGTCTAAAACAATTTCCTTCGAGTGTGCTCTGTTTTAGGAAGGGTTTTCCAAAATGAGGGAGTAAACAGAGCAAGAGTGAGACAGAGGGTCTGGGAAACAGGCAATCTTGCAGGTGAAGTGAATCCCATAGGATCAGCAGTGTGTTCTGCCTAGAAAACAGTCAGTTGGATTGGCACAGGATATAGGGTTCCACGAAAGAGATCTCCAACAAGAAAGGAAAGGCTGAAACACCTCACATATTTGAGGGTACAGAGAGGAGTTTTTTTAGGTCTGTCAGAGAGTGTGGGTATGATTTAGTGATAAGAATACGGGAAGCTAAACAAACAAAAAAAACGATGCAGCTCTTACCTAAGCGAATGAAAAGTTATGCAAGATAGGAAAGTGAGCACAGTACACTACATGGCTCAGCTTCGAACCAAGGGTACATTCCATACGTTGTGAACTCCAAATGTTGGAAGGCTGGGGAAGGACATGTGTGGGTGGTGCGTTGTAAGCACTGTCCTTTTCAATAGAAAATATGTGAAACTGAAATAATGAGAAATTGATAGTAATAACATAGTATTTAGAAATATGATAGTAAATACCAGATCAAATATCTGCTTTCAGTGTGGCTGCTCCTGGTGAGTGAGAGCTGGGGAAAGGTAGTGAGAAGTTAGAGCAGAAGAGGCCTCTGTTTGATAAGTAGTTGTAATCTGTGTAGATGCATTACCATAATCCATAATTGAGTGAGTAAAATTTAAAAGGAATTAAACAAATTTTCATATATATGTATGTACTTTTGGCTTTCTGGGTTGAAAAATACTTGGATAGAGCATGGTTTCTAAAGTAATAGAACACCCAATGAACACCAAATAGTTTGCCCCTTGCACCTTAGTTGTTTATTCTGAGACTTTCCCTGGAATGGTATTAATTATCCATGCAAACAGCTTATCCTTCTTCAACTGAAGAAAAAAGAAAACTCTTCTGACCTCCCTGCGTATAATAGAGCTCTTATTATTATTATTATTTGTTAAATCATTGTGTCTCTGTTCTTGAACTCTTTCTTTTAATTGTCTCCTAGGCCAGAATTCCAGGAAATGGCAATAGTGAATGAGATGAGAGCCCTTGGAACCAGAGCTTTCAAGGTCTCTTGACTTGTTGGTCACTGCAACCTGTGGCAGGGAGATAAGTCCTATACTTCCAGGACTCCTTCCTAATTTGTGCGTAGTGGTGACAGCTGACACGTCTTCCCAAGGCTCCTTAGTGATCTTAATTCTAGCTCTGCACCCACCTCAGTATTTTAGAATTTCCAAAATTATACATTGTTTAGGGGCCAGGGGTCAGCAAATTTCATCTCACAGGTTAGCTGCTTGTTTTTGTAAATAAAGTTTTATTGGAATGCAGCCACTCCCATTTGTTTACATATTGTCTCTGGCTGCTTTTATGCTACAGTGGTAGAGTTGAATAGTTGCAACAAAGACATCATTGCCTGCAAAGTCTGAAATATCTGTCTGTCTGTCTGTCTATCTTTCTGTATAAATATGTCTCTTAGAGCACATCTCAATTCCTGCTAGCCACAATTCAAGTGTTCAGGAAGCACACATGGCTAGTAGCAGCTGTGTTGGACACCATGGGTCTCAATTCATGCATCCTTATATGCCGCCACCTCTTTGCTTCTTGTCAGAGTAAGCTTTCAATGAAGTTACCTTGGTTTAAACTGGCTGCAAGGGTGGATAAATTGGCAAGCCAAGGCAAGGCCGTTTCCTTTGCAAGTGGAAACGAGAAATAGACATGGACACAAACTGTATTAATCATGGGCTTTTATCCATAAAAACACAAAGCTTTAGTAAGAAGAAAATAAATTTGAATAACAAATTATGGCTAAAAGTGTCAAATCAGTATACATGGTATTTGCTTCTGAAAAATTTATGGGTCCACCCCCTGCTTTAAAGGTATTTTTAAAAGTATGTGATGTTGCCAGGCCTCACTCCTGATAATAATTACATCTTAGGATTTAAAATTTTTAGCTTGGGTTCCAGCAAAGCAGTACTTTGAAAGGTTCCTACTTCATTGTCTGTCTCTGTTTGTAGATCATTTCCTCTGCTTCCTGCATCTGTTTTCTTGGATTAGTTAGGTATTACACCAAAGTCTAGAATTCTTTTGGCTACAAATCTTGCTCTGCTGCTTCCCCTCCCCCCAATCTACTTTATTGTGGGTGGGAAAATTTTTGTTGGGAGGGCTTGATTAATTAGAAGGGATTCCTGGCTTCCCTAGCAGTGGCAGCCTGGGAAGATTACAGAGCTTGGCTTAGTGACAGGCCAATCTGTATTTAAGGAAAAACTCGGACCAGACAGATTTCCCTGGAATGTGGATCTGGCTTTGTCTTCTTTCACAGAGAATGTGTAATGACCCCCTCCTCCTCCTTCCCACCCACTCCAGGAGACTTAAAGCTTTTACTTCTGCTGTTGATATTTGTCTACTTTTTAATTCTGGAGAGGGTGGGGAGCTGGAGTTTTGGGGCAGGAAGACTGAGTCGTTTTCTATATCTAAAGTAACAAGTTTAGGATTTTGTTAACGTTGAGGAGTAGAGGAGAGATTTTACTTTTTAAAAAAATCTCCCTGCATCTTTACTATCTATGTTTTTCTTTCTATTCCTTTGTAGCTTTTATAGTTTTATGCACTGCTCTGAATTTCAGTTAACCTTAGTCTCTGCATTCCTTAGAACAACCACAAAAAGAGAAATGTGTCCAAGAATTGACAGTAATTTCCTCTTTGTAATAAAAGTAAAAGTGAAGAGGAGCTCTTTGAACTTCTAGAGAAAGAGAGAAAGTTGAATAGCAAATGGGCTTTTGTCTTGCTGGCTTGCCTCAGTGAACCACTTCAATTCTGTGTCCTAGGCTTTTTAGTCTACCTAAAGGAGAATGTGGTATTGACTTTGTCATCACCACTGATTTGAAAGCTGGTGCTTTGGTTTTGTGTATTACATTGAAAAAAAAGATTTATACAAATGTTTTCATACCAGTTGAGTTCTAGGTAATGAATCTTATACTAAATTTTAAGAAAGAATAAAACTCAAGTGTCCTAATAAATCACAGAAGTTTTAAATGGTTACATTCTTTATTAGAAATGAATTTGAAGGAGGAGTGTGTAACCTTTATTCCTGGGAATGTTTTTAGAAAGGCATTGGTCTTTGTGAAACTTCTCAAGGTAAAAAGAAGTACCTTTGTATTTCTTCTCCATTACTTAAGCTCTTCACCTTCCAGTTTCTTCTTAATTCTGTCAATTCCTTGCGAGAGCTTTAAGTTTTCAAGACATAGAGCCAGTAAGCGTTTGCCTAGTGGTAGATGACATGCTCCAACTAAAGTAGGCTGCTCTTTTTCCCCCGTTGCATATTATCTGTTCTGTTACACTGGCCATGCAGGAAACTGTGGTCACAACTAAACATGTCCTGATTGCTTGATAGACTTGACATAAAATTCAGAGTTCACCAATAGTCACCCAGTTAAGTCTGCCTCAGGCTTAAAGCTCTTCGGTTCCTTCTCATTCAATAATAGGGCATTTGCTCTGTGTGTTGATGTCTTTGAAACAGGGTTCTTGTTGGACTTGAAATGAAACTTCCTTTTCCAAGTGTTCTCTCTTTCTGGCCAGACACCCAGTTTCTGGGCTTTATTTTTCCAATCCCTTCCTGTGTGTATAAGATCATCTATTCTTCTTCTTCTTCTTTTTTTTTTTTTTGGATGATTAGAAAGTGCTTAAGTACAGCCCTGGCTTCTCATCCTCCTTTCGATTTCAACTTTCCACCTGCCTCCATCAAATCTCTGCCTACACTGATCCCTAAAACCTCAAACTAAGAATTCAGTTTGTCATAGTTTTCTTCTGAACTGGCTTTTGGTTTGAATGTCCATGACACTACCCTCACACATCCCAGACGTGTCCAGTTATGATATCTCCTCGTCCTTTATTCCTGGTATCCTGTATAACGCATCCACCCTCTGCAGAGTATCTTGGACTTGCTGCTTCTGTCTTCTTTTCTTACAAATTCAGCCTTTATGATCCTTGTGGTTTCTATTTCTACCTTAGTCTCTGGATGATCTCTATGCCTTTCCTGTCTTGCCATCCCAGTTTATCTAGACAAGTTCCAGGATAATGTTTTCTTAACACCATTTTCATCATGTTACTTCCTTGCTTAAGTGATCAGAGTAATTCCTTCTGTTTAATCAGATCTGATCTGAACTCTCTGACTAGATTTAAGGCACTCTTATGACTATTCTCTCTTCCTCGTTAACTTTGACCCATGTTTTTATCTTGGAACTTGGGAACGTGGCCTTCTGAAACTGATGCCTTCTCATTTCCTGCAGTGACCTAGCCTGTGGTTTTCTCTCTTCTTGTTCTCTCTTACCTTTTCTTCCTTAGTCTCTATCAGCTTGTTTAGGCTTGATTAATGACTCCTTTTTCCTTTGACACACAATCTAGACTTTTCTCACATTGATTATCCTCTCACTTTGTTCCTTTGCTGTGTGCAGCTTATGTTTTCTATATGTTCTCCAATTGTTTATATATGTGTTCACACATGGTTTTACAACATACTATCCCAGCCACATTTCCTGAGAAGGACTTTTGCTCTACTTCTTTTGTATGCACACAGGTCTTGAGTAATCTGGAATATTTCAGAGGTGCTCAATAACCCCTCACTTTCCTTATTACAAAGAAAAGAAGTTTCTTTCCTCGTGGTTCATGGAGAACAGGGAAGTCACTTGAGCTTAGAATTATTTCTTATCAGTGTTTTTTTTTTTTTTTTTCAGTTCCAGACAGGGAATGTTGTAATACTCAATTTGTGGTATATTTCTTTTCTTTAAAAAATTTCATCTTGACCTATTTCTCCATTTAGGAGTCCACAGTTCCACTTTGGAAATATTTTAAGTAATAGCCTCTGTTAATAGCTAAAATGACAGTGTGGAGTTTGCTTCTGTATGTCTTTTAGGAAAGTAAATTATTTCAGTATAGTATAATGTTAATTGTTTGGACATTATTGTATTTTATTTTGATTAGCACCTTAGTTTAGCACCTTGATACTTTAATTTTTCCAACATACATACAAAGCATATACTTTGTATGTTATTCTAGTAAAAGAAAATAATTCTGGGTAGAAAAGTGAAGTCAGGATCTAGCACCAGATGCAAGAACTCGGAAAGTTCCTTGGATTCTCTCTGAAGGCTGTAGAGGGCATCATTGTTCTGTGTTTTGTTAAGTGTGTGCATCTGTAGACATTGTGATTCAAGGAAACACAGCAATTAAAGTGCTTTTAAAATCACTGGCTCATTCCTAAATTGTCATGACATCCTAAAGGCCTGTGTTTGTTTGCCCGGGGGCGTGTGCATGCTTTCATCCAGAGCCTGTTATGCCTGTGGATATTTAGTTTGCTCTGTCTTATAATTGTCCTCACCAGGAAACACCACCATTAACTGGAACAGTAGAAAACAGTCACAGCAACCCAAACTATCCAACGTGGCCTCAGAGAAAACATTCTTAGAGTGACACAAGACTCTCTCTAGTGTGCTTCCTTTCCAGATTCAGGAACTGGAAGTGATGTGTTGAGAGTGAGGATCCCCTCTCTTTATCCTTGGAAAGCTTTGGGAGCCCCGCCCAGCTCTGGTCCCAGTAGTAAAGGCTGGGGGGTTTGGTTGGGACTGGTACAAGTCCTTGAATTCATGGTGTTATTATACTTCCTGCTTTTCCTACTCCCCTTTCCTTATTGTTACCACCACCATTCATTTTGGGGATGCATGGTTGAGTCAAGAGGTAGAGTGGAGACTACAGAGTGTTCTTGCATTCTACAACCCCTGGGGATTCCATATGAAGGACATCCCACTGAAAGAGCTGTGTGTGCAGTGGTCTAGTCAACCATATGATGGAAGAATGTACAGCATTCACTTCTTGTCCTTTAAAAGCTCCTCTTGTAGTAATGTCTTGGAATGCCCGTGATTAAGTAATATAGGAAGCTAGGCCACTGCATATATCACTTTGTCACATGTGAGTAGCATGTGACAGTAAGACTACATGAAACATCAAGTAATGAGTTTTTCATGGTGACCCTACATACTCACACAGGCATGCACTGTATTTTGCAAGTGTAGTCTGAGATGTAAAAGAATGTTACGCCATTTGTTTCACAGAGGTGTGCCCTATAGATGCTGGCAAGGCATATATGCTAGACCTAACATCCCAGTTCTTATTACTTGAAAATTCACTATATGTTGTGGATAATATTGAGGTCATGTCTAGTTCTAAATTTCTTTGATTGTCTATAGTCTATGCATGTTGCTTTAGGTTCTTTTGTAGTACTTCGTGAAATTTAGATCATCAGGTACTTGAGGAAAGGATTCTGGAAGGTGAAATTAGCATCAGACATTTAATCAGGTTTCCTGAATTCACATTGTGGTTTCACTTGTGCAAATTGGATGACTTGCAGTGAATCCTGTTACCTCTCTGACCATTCTTCAACTCTAAGATAGGAATAATAGCACTATATGTCTGACAGGGTTTCTTGTGAGTATCAGATTTATAATAAAAGACAATGCCGTGGAAGTGTTTGAGAAAATAACATTTTATGAATGTCATGGCCCTCGGTGATTATTTAACAGTAACAATCTGTACAATAGTAGAGGGACTTGGCCTCAGCATCTTACTTGTTCCTGGTCTCATAGTTCTTTGGAATGAGGACTAGTCTAATTCTTTTCATATGTGAGGTGTCACTTAGAAAACTGTCATTTATCCTGGCCTGCAAGACCCTGGGTTAGGCACTGGTGATACAGACAAGGCTGATGATCACCCTTCCGTATTCTCAGGAGGATTTGCATTGAGAAATGATTGTGTTAGACCGTAAATAGCAGCAGGTCGGTAGAGCACAGAGATCAGAGTGTCCTGCTTAGCTGAGTTGTGAACAAATGAGTGCCGTAGTCCCCCTTTACCCCTTGTAATACATTCCAAGACCCCCAGTGGATGCATGAAACTGCACATAGTACTGAACCCTATATATACACTGTTTTTTGCTATACTTACATACCTATGTTAAATTTATAAATTAGGCACAGTAAGAGAGAACAATAATAAAATAGAACCGTTATAACAATAACTAATAAAAGCTATATGAACGTGGTCTTTCTCAGAATATCTTCTTGTACTGTACTCATTCTTCTCACGATGATGTGAGATGATAAAGTGTCTACATGATGAGATGAAGTGAGGTGAGAGATGTAGCACTAAGCTACTATTGGGCTTAAGCTACTACATGTTGTCAGAAGAAGGATCATCTGCTTCCTGACTTTGGGTGACTGCAGGTAACTGAAACTGTGTAAGGTGAAACTGCGGGTAACTTCTGTTCAGTGATTGTATTCAGATTTGTTTTGATGGGAAGTCATAGCAAAGCCATAGTTCAGTCATTCCGTTCGGTATCCTGTTTGTGTGTCCATTTACATGATGGACTACACTGACAGGTTGCCGGGGCTAGAAGTCAGGGGGTTTCGATGTTAGTCCTTGGTATTCCTGACTTTGGACAGGTCAGTTAACCTCTTTTTTTTTTTTTTTTCCAGTTATCTGTAGCTGTGTAACCAGCCAGCTCCAAACTTCGTGATCCCATGGGTCAGAAAATCTAGCCAGGCAGATTTTCTGCTTTACATGACATTGGTTGGGGTCACTGTCTTGGGTGCATTCAGATACAGACTAGGCTGGAAATCTCAAGGAGGCTTTGCTCACATGTTTGGTTTTCCTCCCTGATGCCTCTCTTTGTTCACAGGATGTCTCATCGTTCAGTAGTCTAGCTTGAGCTCCCTTATGGCATGGCAGCTGACTTCCCTGGGGATCATGCCAGTGGAAACTGCTAGGCTTCCTAAGGGCTGTGTCTGGAAGTAGAAAACTGTTTCTTCCACCATATTTCATTGGTCAGCTATTCACAAGGTCAGGAGAGGAAATAGACTCTGCCTCTTGATGGAAGGAGTGGTGAGCTTATACAGAGGAGGTAAGGAATTCTTAGTGGCCATCTTCAGAGATTTTTTTACCACAGTTCTCTAATCTCTCTCTTTTTTTCAATGTTTGCTAATTTTTGAGACAGTGAGTATGAATGAGGGATGGACAGAGAGGGGGGACAAAGTATCCAAAGTAGGTTCTGCGCTGACAGCAGTGAGCTTGATGCAGGGCTTGAACTCACAAACTGTATGATTATGACCTGAGCCAAAGTTGGAGGCTCAACCGACTGAGCCACCCGGTGCCCAATAGTTCTCTTATCTCTTAAATGAAGTGTTGAATTAGGGAGTCTCTAAGGACCTGCTTGCCCTACATTTTTATGATTCTATAAATTTTTATTTGAGGAATTTTCTGCATACGTTATAGTGGAAAGAATTTAGGCTTTGGAGACAAAAAGGCTGGAGTTTGATTCAGGGCCTTAACATTGACCTGCACTTTGGAAAATGACTTATTCTTTCTGAGCTTTTGTATTCATCTGTTAATTAAATAACGTTAACATAAACTCCCTTTTGGGATAATTGTCCATCTTAGCACAGAGTCATCACTCAGAAAGTGTTAGCATTCTTTTTCTTCCATGTTACCTGATAGGGGCCTTTTTCAAAGTCAGTAGTAGTTGAAGACATTAATCGCAGGTCCTATTGTTTATTCTAATACGAAGATGTTCAGGTATTTAATCACATTTTGTTGGTGGTAAAGGTATTTTTGTGAGATCAGGAGTCCCAGTCCAAACAAGACGATTCAGTTTGTTTACCTGTATTGGTATTATGAATTATCCCTAGAACAGTGTTGCTATTTAGAAAACATGCTTAAAAAGAACTAATTTGAACATGTATTTTGGTCTGTGAAGAGCTGACTTGTTTGGCATTTCTAGTATCTTTTGTCTAGAAGAAAGAAAAAACCCTGTGGGGTGGCCAGCATTCTGTCTCGCTGTTTTGGACTGTGATACTACCTCACCCATGGGCCAGGACCTGTAGGTGAACTGGGTCACATGCTTACACTGTCATGTGAAATGGGCCTAAAAGGTCATAGACTAAGGGGAGTAAGAGGAGAGAAAGACTGTTCTCTAAAGCACTGGTTCTCAGAGTGTGTTCCTTGGATCAGGAGTATTAGCATCTTATGCACTAATTATGGTGTGTATTTTCATCATAGTGTTATTGTGAGGGTTAAATGAAATGATTAATATAAAGGCCATTTTTAATAATATTAGACATTATAATATTATCATCATCATAAAAGTAATCATTTTGATTAATTTTTTCTTCCAGGGTATTTCATGAAGCAACTTATTTTGCACTTCTTCTTAAAGAAGCCAGAGTTCTTATTAGTCCTTTTTAAAGTTTTGCAGATGGTCTGTCGGTCTAGCAGTATTTCATGTTGTTAAGTAAATGAAGGCTTGTTTAAGCAATGTCTCAAGGTACTTCTTACAAAAGCTCATAATTCTGAAGAAGATATTCCTCAGTTTAAAGTGATGTTGAGAAATCATATAACATAGTTATGCAAATATGTTCAAAGCCCTAGTGTTTGTGGGAGTCATTAATACCATTTAATGAGTCCCTGGGCAATGTCTGAACTCCGGAGTTTGCTTTCAAGAGCCATTCTCTCTCTAGGTCTGCTTGCTTTCTTCATTTTAGATCTCGATGTCCTTAAACAAAAGTCTCTGTGGAGACTTTTTTTTTTCTTTTTTTTGTTTCCATTTGTGGTCACATAAGGATCATGGTTAACCCCAAAAGGAAGGCCAGCTAGGCTGTGGGGGCCTGGGCTGGGGCCTGGAGCCTCTATACCTCAGTCTGCTGCCTATTCACTTCCTCTTTTCTCCTCCTCACCACTACGTTTAAGCCATATCCCAAAGTGAAAAGCAGTTTATTTGTCTTTGGGGCTTGCTGATTCAGAGGCATGGGTGTTCTTTGGGATGTCACTGTCTGACCGCTGAGCTGTCAGCTTCCTTCTGGCGCCTCCTTCTAGGACTGGGAGTGATTGCTTTCCCTAAGGAAGCCTTGGGTTCAGGCCTTGGCCGGTGATTGGCAGTTTGCCTTGCTTGCACTTACTGGTTCTGGCTTGGTGCTCATCCTCTTGTCTTTTGCCTTCTCTCGGGCAACGTGTGGAGTGGCCCCTTTTAAGCTGCTGTTTGATCGGAGGATGAGATATTCAGGCAGAGCCAGGGGCCCCATAGAGCATTCTGCTTGGGGTTTTCAGCAGTGTTTCCTGGAAACGCTGCATTCCAGGGAGGGCCTGAGGTGGATCCCTGTTCCTGCTCTAGCTGAGTGGCCGAGCTCCTATCGGTTTAATGTATTGAGGTTCTGCACAGAATTGAATGGCGGGGAGGGGGGCTTAAAACACATTGAGGAGCACTGATGTAGTCCAGCTCCTTTGCAGAGGAGCTCTGAATCCCTATAGAGCAGAAGATGAAGATCTGAAAAGTTGCTCAAGAGAATTTTGTACCTTATTTAGAGAATAAGGACTCTATTGGACTGATGATAGTCAAGGTTCATTGGAAGAAGAAACAAAACTGGCAGACTACCAGAGCTGAAAAAGGGTCCTTACTTTATGGTAAGGGAGCAGAAGGGCCTCAGAGTATCCCAACATTGAGCTTTGTAAAGGCCTGGAGAAGCTTCCACTGCCCATGGGCCTGCTTCCAGGTAGCTCCCCAATGGGCCTTTCTTTGACAAGCAAAGCCATCATCTCTGTGTCTTCTTTGTCATTCTCCCTCTGCTGGTATCTTTCTGCTCCCCTATGCACATTATAGAACATGGTGCCCCCTCACCTCTCAAGGGATATATTTTACAGCTTGTGGAGGTGAGTTTCGGTAGGTGTCCATCTTTGCTCCAATGACTGGGACAGGGGCAGTGTCACTTAGTCCATATGTGGCTGTCCATGCCTGTACCTACCCTTGGGTATGGTGGTTGTTAGAAAAAGGGGCACAGAGTACCTCAAAAGTTATGCAGTAGTATTTTATGATTTAGAGACTTCACCATAAAGTTTCTCCTTAGCAGTCTTATAGACAGGCCTTCTTACAGAATATAATAATGAGTTTTCAAAGGTTTGTAAGAGGCCTCAGGGGCATCTGGGAGGTAGCTGGAATAATCTGGTCCTTGAGAAGGTTCTCTTAGTTACTGGGGATGAGGATGATCATAATTAGGGCTTTACTTACAGTTTGCAACTTGCCTTATTGTTGGTATGCATGTTGAGGTGTTTTAAGGTTGTTCATATCCCACAGTATTTATATGTTATGGTAATTAAACCAAAATATTGCAACAATCAAGGAAAGTATCAAAGAGGATGTCAGTCTACTAAAATTTCTGAATGTCTGCTCTACAGATGACACTGTGAGTCAGGAGAGGACCCAACCTTCAGTAGCATGCATCTGTCCTAAAATCTTAAACTCCAAAACACTGAATGCTTTCCAAAGACTCAGCTCTGAGTCTGCATGTTTGATTTTGACTCAGCATTCCATTTATACTTCCTCCAGTGTGTGAAACAACACAAACTGAATTGTAACTTGAGTATTTTTAATTGTCACCAAGTTGTGCTTCTAGACACTGTGCAAAGTCTTTTAACAGCTGATGAAATGTTTTTTTAAAGATGGCCTGATGGGATCAGATGTTGCTGCATCATTTCCAATGCTGCCTGAGTCTGTTTCACTTCCCACAATGACTGATTCTCCATCTGCCATGACAGTGCATTCCTGAGCGGCTGCCCTCACTGGGTTGGTGACTAGACTGTTTATTCTTAGGAAAAATTAAAATGATCCAGAGAAGGGTGTCTTGTGTAAAATTCACATGAATCAGTCTTTTTCACTGCAGGAGTCAGGGAGGAGGGTGTGGGGTATGTGTGTGTGTAGACCTTAAAGAACTTTTTATGGAATAAAATTTAAAACTACCAAAGGAGAGGAGTATAATGAACATTAATGTACCCATCACCCATCTTCAACATTGTTGACAGTTTTAAATTAAGTAATAGGCAAGTTGAAGGCTGGTTTAAAAAAAAGTGAGCAGTACCATGTGACATTAACACTCGTGTGTTTACACCGAATTTTCCAAATTTCAGCACTGTTAATAATTCTCCCCCAAATCAAAAGATCCTTTGTTCTTTCCTTCAGTTTTCGGTTTAAGTTCTAAGAAATATTACAAGTATAACAGATCTTATTAGGGTGTTATTGTGGATAGCCCATGACAAAAGCAGACACTAAAACTGTTGATTTTGGTTACCTGGGTTCTGAAGATACCAGTATTCCTTAGATTTCTGATTTTACTTTGAAGGGAATTCTTATTGGAGTATTGCATAATAGTATTGCATAATGACGTGGACCTCATTGCTTTTCCTACCTGTGGGATGTTTTTTTTTAAGTTTATTTATTTTGAGATAGAGGGAGAGAGAAGGAGAGAGATCAGTGGAAGAGCAACAGAGAGAAGGGGCAGAGGATCCGAAGTGGGCTCTGCGCTGACAGCAGAGAGCCCGACATGAGCTCGAACTCATCAACCAAATTGTGAGATTGTGACCTGAGCCAAAGTCAGACGCTCAGCGCTCAACTGACTGAGCCACCCATGTGCCCCCTACCTGTGGGATCCTGATTCCTTTTCTCCAACATAGGGATAATGTGTCAGCTTTTACAGCAGTGTTATATAAAAAATATCTAACCCAGTGCCTGGCAATTAGTAAGCATTCACTAAGGAAGTCTTAGCTATTAGTAATCAAGTTAAAGATACAGCTGGGAAGCAGACCAAATTTAAAATTTTGTAGGCTACTCTTACCCTCTTTAGGTATTTCATTTCAGCAGCTTAATGTGTGAAGTTCCAGTGTGTTGTGGTGGGTGGGCTTTTTTGTTACAAGCTCTCTTTTAAAAGCTTTTGTGATAGGGTCACCTGGGTTGCTCAGTCGGCTCAGACTTCGGTTCAGGTCATGTTCTTACGGTTTGTGAGTTCAAGCCCTGCACTGGGCTCTCTGCTGTCAGCACGGAGCCCGCTTTGGATCCTCTGTCCCCCTTTCCACACCTCCTTATACTCGCGCTTATGCTCTCTTTCAAAAATAAATACTTAAAAGCTTTTGTGACAGCAAAAGAAGGATACTACCGTTTACTGACTACCTGCTGAACTGGATGTTTTTCACATATTAACCTACTGAATTCTCACAACACTGCCAACTGCACTTTACTGTTGACAGTCACAGAGGTGAAGGGCATTGAGGTTGAAGAATTTGCTCAGGTTGAAAGTCAGAATGGTAAAGTCAAGCCTGCTATCTCTTATTGAAAATTGTATACTTTGATGAAGAAGATAGAGCCTGCTAGGTGCAGTCTTGTAAAGAGATTGGTTTAGAATTGCCCTATTGCCCTTGTCTGGTAATAATATGACTACTTATGTGGTTTATAATTTTTAAAGTTTAATGAACTGTATTGTAACTTTTATTAGCCACAGTAAAACCACTACCTTGGGAGATAGGCAGGGCAGATGTAATTATTAAAGAGGGGACCCTGCAGCTCCTGATGCTGGTTCTTTATTGCCCTCCCCTTTAAAAAAGTCTTTTAGGGAAGGACTTGTAGGGAAAAAGATGCATTGAAGACTATCGTTGAAGGTCAGTTTTAGGTCCTGTTCTCCTTTTAGAACCTTGCTGAAGCAGGCCACTTCTGCCAAGCCCTTCTTCAAGTGGGTGCCCCTCTCAAGGGAGAGATTGTTGAGCTCCTTTGGCTTACCAAATGGATGGGGTGAGGGAGAGTGTGAAGAGGGACAGTGAGAGAGGGAAGGAGACAGTCCTAGAGCAGAAGGCTTGTTGCCTCTGTAGTTAGGTAAAAGCAAGAGAAAACTGCCCAAGAGCTAGAATTCCAGGGACAGGCTGGCCCGTCCTCCCTCCACTAAGGCCTCTGCTCAGGTCCTGACCTAGTTTTGGGGAAGAAGTTAGGGAAACCTTGAGAAGTGGGTGGGATCATTGAGTTCCACCTGTGTGCCAGAGTGATTGGCTTCTTCCCAAGATGACAAACCTGCCTCTCAGACTGGGGACAGTCTGGGTAGTCAGCTAGTGTGGATGCAAAATAAAAACCAATGTCATATAACCTCTGTACTCTTTGCATGCTTCTTTTTTCCCTTCAGAAAATCAAAACAAGAAAAGTTTCCATATGCCCACAACTCAAATTCATATTCTGTTACTGTTAACATTATGTAGTATTAGCTTTTGTTTAAAAGCAGGCAACAGATTTGTTTTATTAAAAAAAATGACCCATTTTCATTATGAAGAATTCCAACATGAAAAAGAAAATCACTCCAGATTTTGGAAACAACTCTTGTTAGCATGAGGTGAATGTCATTCCAGATGGATACTGCAGATATATGTACAGTTAGAATGACTACAGCAAAAGGTAGAAATACTTCTGTTAAATATTGAATATTATAGCTATTATTTTATTTTATTATTTTATTAAAAAGTTTTTTTTTAATGTTTATTCATTCTTGAGAGACAGAGACAGAGACAGAGACAGTGTGAGCAGGGGAGGGAGAGAGAGAGAGAGAGAAACACACACACACACACACACACACACACACACACACACACACACAATCTGAAGCAGGCTCCAGGCTCCGAGCTACCAGCACAGAGCCTGACGTGGGGCTCAAACCCACAAACTGTGAGAGCATGACCCGAGCCCAAGTCAGACGCTTAACTGACTGAGCCACCCAGGCGCCCTTATAGCTGTTATTTTAATTAAAAACAGAAAATGTAATTTTACTTTAATAGTAGGGAAAAAAGCTGAATTGAAATGTAATGAATTGTTGAACCTTAGAGTTCTTCTCATGTAGATTTTATTTTCTAAGGTTTCTTTAAGATTAAAATAGCTTGTAAATAAGAGGTTGAACTCATTTTTTTAAATTTTTATTTATGTATTTTGAGAGGGAGAGAGCTTGAGCAGGGGGAGGCAAAGAGAGTGAGAGAGAGAATCCCAAGCAGGCCCCATGCTGTCAGTGCAGAGCCGAATGCAGGGCTCGAACCCACAAACTTCGAGACCATGACGCAAGCCAAAACCAAAAGTCATATGCTCAACCAACTGAGCCACCCAGGTGGCCCGAAGATATTTTTATTTGTTTATGTATTTTAAAGTTTTTTAAAATTTTTTTTTTGAGAGAGAGAAACAGCATTAACCATGGAGGGGCAGAGAGAGAAGGAAAGAGAAAACCCAAGCAGGCTCTACACTGACAATGAAGAGCCTGACGCAGGGCTCAAACTTATGAACTGTGAGACCGTGACTTGAGCTGAAACCAAGAGTTGGACACTTAACCTACTGAGCCACCCAGGGACTCCTTTGAACTCATTTTTTTTTATTATTTAAAGATAATTTTTAAACATATTTATTTATTTTTGAGAGAGAGAGAGCGTGCATGCGTGCGTGCGCCCACAAGTGGGGGAGGATCAAAGAGACAGACACAGAATCTGAAGCAGGCTCCAGGCTCTGGGCTGTCAGCTCAGAGCCCAATTCAGGGATTGAACTCATGAACCACGAGATCATGACCTGAGCTAAAGTCTGACACTTAACCGACTGAGCCACCCAGGTGCACCTGAACTCATATTTTAAAAGTTAAATTTCAGTCTTATACTGCAGGGATTGACTGCTTGCTGTGAGAAAGGGCAACAGTGTCTCTCCCTTTCTCCTTTCTCCTCTCTCCTCACCTCCCAATTTCTGTTGTTATTTTTATGTGTTTTATTCACATTTTTGTCCTGTGCTGTTCAGTAAGGTAGCCACTAACTGTGTGTGGCTATTTGATTTTAAATTTACATTTACATAAAATTAAAAATTGAATTCTTCAGTCTTGCCACATTTCAGGTGCTCAGTAGCCACAGGTGGCCAGTAGGTTGGTGTAGGTATTACAGAAAGTTCTGTTGGACAGCACTTTTTCTCAAGAAAGGGTTATTGGTGTTTCATATCCAAATTCTTTCATGTTTAAGAATGTCTCTTATTGCCTTCATATTTGAATGCTACCTTGGCTCATACCTTCTTTCTTTCTTTTTTTTTTTTAAGTTTATTTATTTTAGACAGAGGCAGAGAGAGAATCCTAGGCAGGCTCTGCATCATCAGTGTGGAGCCTGACGTGGGGCTCAAATCCACCAAGAGTCTGACACTTAACTGACTGAGCCACCCAGGCACCCTGCCCTGCTCATACTTTCTTTCCCTCAGAATCTGGTAACAAATCTTTCACCAGTGTCTTCTGATACTGAATTTTGATCTGAAGAAATGTAAAGCCAGCCCAGTATTCCCACACTGAACAGATGACTTGTTTTTTGTTCTCAAATATCTGAAAGATTTCATAAATATCTCTCAGCGTAGAGTACTATCGCATCTTATAAAAAATTTTTTTCTGGAACATGTGCTTTTTTTGTTTATTCTGTTCATTTTTCATTTCAGAGAGATTCTTAATGTTGTCTCTTCTGTTGTCTCTTATTCTTAGTTGTCTCATATCTTGCCTATTCCATTTCTTAAGTTGTCTCCTTAGGGGATAGGTGCTTCTATTAAATTATTTTCACTTGCCTTCTATATTTATTCCCTTTCTCTAATTGTTTTAATGTCCTTGTTTCTTTTATTTTTTTAATCTGAAATGATTATACAAGCCATATTACCCTGATTGTCAGTAAATCAATTTCCAGGGTTGTCAATTTCTTGTCAGTTTTGTTTTCACTCATTTATTCCATAATAACATTGATTTTGTTTCTTAATTTGTTTCCTTATTTTCCCCATGTTACTTATTATCGTTCACCAAATGACCCCCAAAATTAGCAGCTTAAAACAATAAACACTTGCTCACTCCCAATTTCTAGGGATCAGGAATACAGGCATGGATTAGCTGGATGCCTCATGCTCAGGATTTCTCACAAGTCTTCAATCACTGTGTCAGCTGGGACAGCTCACTTGTGGGAAGATCTTCCAAGGGCACTCATGTGATATTGGCAGAATGTCTCAAGGGGCTCACTGACTGTTAGCTGGAGACATGTTTCTCAACACATGGCCCTCTCCATAAGGCAGCTGAGTTTCCTCGGAGAGAGCAAGAGAGGGTGCCCAAGATGGAAGCCACAGCCTTTGTGTTACTTCACCTCAGTGTGACATCACATCATCACCTCTGCCACATTCTTTTTGTTAGAAGGAAGTCATTAAATCCAACCCACACTCAAGGGAAAAGGATTATATACAAGATCATAAAAACTAAGAGACAAGATTTTGGGGGACCATCTTAGTGCTGCCTATCACACCTTCATTGCCATTTAATTCTGTTTGATTGTCTTTGGGTTCTTGAGTTAATGAATTCTCTCCCTGGCCCTGAGTTTACTTGTTTCCTTTACAATTAGATACTCTGCTGTTTCTCACATTATCTCTCCTATTAAGTTTGGCATGTGCCTTTTGTTCCTTTGTTTGTTTGTTTTAGATTTTAGAGAGAAAGAGTACAAACCAGGGAGATAGGCAGAGGGAGAGAGAGAGTGGGCTCAATCCTGTGACTCTTGGGGTCATGACCTGAGCCAAAATCAAGAGTTGGACTCTCAACTGACTGAGCCATCCAGGCGCCCTCATTTGTTCCTTTTTTATATTGTGCTTTTCATAGAAATCCAAAGCCATGCCATTTATTTCGATCTTGGTTTTCTATGGCTCTGTTCACACATTCTATTTGCTTTGATTAGTGTAAATGACTTTTTTATATTTTTCCCTTTGTTTCTGATGCCAGTTGGATTTCCCTTCAAGCTAAAGGTTGAGGACTGGGTATTTTGGCCAGTCCACTTATACATAGCTCTAGAGGCCATCTAGAGGAAGAAGGCTCAGTCAGGGTGAGGAAGTTAACATCACTATGCCTGGATCCTGCTGCCTTCTGAGGTTCTGTTAGAGGTCCTGTGTCAGAGTTCATTCCTGGTTGGGGAGGAGTGGGGCAGGGCTGGGTTTTCTTCCATGAGGATGTTCTGTTGTTAACTTTGCCTCTCAAAAGGCCATTTCCCATATTTAATAGAAGGAAAGAAAAGCAAGTTTGCTGGAATAGGCAAATGGGCTGAGGGAATATTTTGGGATGATTACTCTAAAGCTAAATTATGATGACAGTTGCACAACCATATAAATTTGCTAACTTACAAACTGGCAACTTAAAACAGGTAAATTTTATGATACACAAACCAGAATAAAGCTGTTTTACAAAAGCATATTTGTTCAGTATGCTTTTTTTTTTGAGAATTAGAGGTATTAATAATTTTAAGGACAGTGATAACTCAGTAGCCCCAACCGTTCATTGTTCATGTTTATTAATTAATTTCGTGGACATGAACTACAATGGATAAGTAAAACCAGAAAGATGGTTTTATCATTATCATGGAGTTAGTTGGCTCTCTTTAGCTTCAGTAGCAAACAGTATGCTTGCTTGCTAGTATTGATCAGATGGTATATAAGTGAAAATGTCCTACCTAAATGTTGCAAAAATGTAAATTAGATTTTAATTACTTCCCAACTGTAAAAGAAAAAGTAGCAAAAAGAGGGAAAAAAAATGAACCTAATGCTTTCCAAAAAAGATTTTATGGTGAGATGGTCTTTTATTTGTGTAGTGTCAAGTGGAGTCAAATCTTGATGGTCTCAATATTACAAAGATAGATACGTTGTGGGTAGGGAATTAACAAATAACTTACATTTTTGTTTTGTTTTTTTAACTTGTTTTATTTTTCACTTTTTAAAATTTACATCCAAATTAGTTAGCATATAGTGTCCATTTATTTTAACGGTAGCTTTGTTCACTTATCTAAGGTGTATTTATTGGGGGCTCATTACTCTGGTGATCAGTTAGATGTGAAAAGAGATACGGCAAGCTTCCTACCAGTCAACCTTCCAGCAGATAGATGGGTAAAGACTTGTGTGTGCTTGTCACTGTTAGGTACTGTGGGACATACTAAAATTGTGAGGTCTTTAAGGGAAGAACTGTGTCTTATGAATTCCTTTTTATATCTCTGATCCTTTGTATATTACTGGTGTTCTGTAAATATTTAATGCATGAGTAAATGAAAGAGTCAGATGGAGTCCTTATCCTCCAATAAAGTATATTCTAGTTAGGAGCCTAAGCCATGTGCGTATGAAAAAGATAGCTGATAACACAAGGCCCCATATAAATCCCAAGTGATCACATTGTCCAAGTTGTGCCTGAGAGAGGCGAAGGATGGTACTAGGAGTGCTCAGATAAGCCTGGGGAGTTAGTGATAACCAAATGGGTCCCCCTACATCCCTGAGTAAGAGCAGAGAGTATACTTGGGAAGGCTATATGCACAAGGCTATATGCACAACATATAAATGAAGATGGTTTTTGTGGGGATCCAGGAGATAGGACCGATTCTGGTTGGAGAGGAAAGAACTGGGAAAATGGAGTTGGATGGAAAGAGTGGCTACAAGGGAAGAGATTGGGTTTGTTTCATTGGGCACTGGGGAGTTATTGGGTTCTTGAGCCAAGAAACGATTACATTAAAATTTATAAACTTACTATTAAAGTTATTGATGGACCATGTGGATAATTTGGCTATTTTTTTGCTTCTCTTATGTGCAAGATGCTTACAGATTTAAGAAGGTTTGTACATTTGGTTGTTGTATTTTCTTTCTTTTTTTTTTCTGGCACCTTATGCAGAGTAATGATCAACTCTTTTTTTTTTTTTTAATTTTCCTACATAGGGATTCTAACAGTCTTGCAAATAAAAACAAAGAGGTTTTATTTGAAACATGGAGGCAGAAATTCATTGAGGGTGTGTTTGCAGGGCACAAATGAGGAGTTTAGACATGAGGGACTGCACAGGGTGGTTAGACAATTATCAAGGGAGCGATGAAATGCTTCTGGAGAAAAAGAGAAGGTGTTGCATTGTGCTTGGGAGCCAGGGACCAAGACGGGACTTGTGTACCAGACACTTTCCTGTGTTTTTAGTTCCCGGTAAAAACTGTGATCTCTGTATACAGAGGAGAGATGAGGCTGAGGGGGCTGATTTACGTGGATGTGAGTGTCTCAGTCAAAGGTTAGGATGAATTTGTTGACGGCATGTTGATAGGAAAGGCAATCAGGACTTATAAAATAACTCAGTACTGTCGCATCTTTCCTGGATAATTGATCACACAGAGGATATAACCAAGGCAGTTCAGTGTCCCTATTTGCAAAATGTTAAACTCTACGATAATTAATAGTCCTTTAAATGTTGCTTAGAATCAAATTAGTTACAGTAAACACTCAACCCTAGTGTTTCTTAGAAAGTTTAAAGATTGCCCTTTGAAAGGATTTCTAGTCTGAAAAAAATTTCTCCTATTGGAACAAAGTGATGCCCAACATTTCGCATTCAAATGTACTTTGTTTCTTTCAAATAATCAAATGAAGGGTACAATTAAGTGTGCTGATATAGTTCACCTGATCATTTGATTTTGATTCACCTCAGTGTTGGGGTTGGTGTCCTACTCAGTAAACAGAGGTTTGCATTAGAGCAGCCTCTGGACCTTTCTTAGCTGCACACTGTCTGTCCTGTACTGTAGAAAACTGTTCCTTCAAACTGAGGGCTGATGGGGGATGGGAGGGAGGGGAGGGTGGGTGATGGGTATTGGAGAGGGCATCTTTTGGGATGAGCACTGGGTGTTGTATGGAAACCAATTTGACAATAAATTTAATATATTTAAATAAAAAAAAAACTGTTCTTAAGGCAGTAGCTCTTGGAGGGTTTACGACAACGACGACAGTAACAACAAACCCTGCATCTAGTCTAATCCTGCTCTGCTCTTACTGCTCTTATTTACTCAGATATGTTCTGGAACTGTAATAACTTGTTAGATCTTGTGCAGTAAAACCTAATTCCCAATTTTCCAAGGCCAGCTGTAGATCAGGATTCTAAAGGCCATAATGGGAAAGGGCGGGTATGTGTTTAAGAGGCCATTTAGAGAAATCAGTTCCATGTAATTTTTAATACAGTTCTTTGGATAGGTTTTTTATGACTCACTGTTACAGATGTCATTAATTTATAATGGAAAATAGACAATATGACAATTATCTTCCGGCTCAAGAATACTTAGGCACCAGGATGAGTGATGATTGAACAGAGACTGCTGTGAGGTGCCTCTGCCAGGACGAAGCCTTGAGCTGACGGGTGGGCCTGGGCCTTATTGCCTCCGACCCTGCTTGGTTAGCCAGCTGCTCACTGGATAGCCTGGGTGGCAGAAAGAAACAGGTCTGCTGAAAACCCAAGGCCCTTGAGGTCTCTTCTCACTGAGGGAAATTCTACATGTGTGTGTTTTGTTTTGTTTTGTTTTTTTCTAGGCAGGCTGGGGTGTGTGTGAGATGGGCGGTCTTGGACAATGTGGGGGGAGAGTTCATTTGTTCTTCTTCCATGGCCATGTTTCCACATACTCCCCTCCTCTGAATGGTAGACATTCTAGATGAGGGCCAGCCTGTGAGGCACGGCATTTTTGTGAAGGAGGCTGTTAAAATACGTTGCTGAACATTGACCAAATGGAATAATGTCTTCTTTCTGCTGGTTTTTGAATGCTTTATTGGCTTTTGCAAAATACCAACTTATTGTGGGTGAGAGAAGTCACACCTGACTTTGTACGTAGGGCCTGGCATCTGTGGACCCTGCAGTGTGTAACATGTGCCAGTAGCAGAGAGAATCATATAAATAAGAAAGGCTGCTGGCATGGAATTCGGAGACCTGGGGTTCCCCCCTCCCCACCGTCTTGAGTAGAGTTCTCTCATAGTCATTGACATGGGTTAAATTATGTCCCCCCCAGGAAGATATGTGGAAGTTCTAAGCCCCAGTACCTCAGAATGTAACCTTATTTGGAAATAAGGTCTGTGAAGAGGTAATCAAGTTAAAATGATGTCTTTAGGGTGAGCCCTAAGCCAGTATGACTGCTGTCTTTATAAAAAGGGGAGGGGTGCTTGGGTGGCTCAGTCTGACTTCGGCTCAGGTCATGATCTCATGGTGTGTGGGTTCGAGCCCCATGTTGGGTTCTGGGCTGATAGCTTGGAGCTCAGAGCCTAGCCCGCTTCGGATTCTATGTCTCCCTCTCTCTCTACCCCTCCCCTGCTCGTGGTCTGTCTCTCTCTCAAAAATTAAACATTAAAAAAAATTATAAAAAGGGGAAATTTGGACACACACAGACACAGGGAAGACAGAGAACATCATCTATAGGCCCAGGGATGGGCGAGGCTATCAGGAATGAGGCCTGGAACAGGTTCTCCCTCACAGTGCTCAGAGGGAACCTACCTCATGGCACCTTCATTTCGGACTTCAAGCCTCAAGAACTGCGAGACAATAAATTTCTGTTGTTTTGAGCTATCCACTTTTTGGTACTTTGATATGTATGGCAGCCCCAGGAAATGAATACAGTCCTAATCCCCCAAAAGCCACAAAACTTTGAGCGAGCCTGTCAACCTCCTGGACTTCTGCTTTCTTATTTGTCAAATAGCAGCCTTGAGTAGATGATGTCAGGACCTTCCTGCTCTGACATTTGATGATTAATACTTCACAAAGTATACTCAATTTCCAGCAAAGTAGTAATAGTTACATTTCTTAATATAGCTAAAATACGCAAAGAAGAAGTTTTTTTTCAGTTCCCAATTTTGTTCTTTTCATTCAGGAGTCATTCTTAATACTTCCCTTAAGCTAAAATATTGGGCAAGGCTGTCCCTTCCAAGTTGACACACTAAACAAATGATAGCTCGTCTGGTCTATATATAATATATAACCAAAGAACGTGTCACTTGAAAGCCTGTAGCTGTATTCCACTGGTTGGAAGTTAGCATATTTTGGATGACATTTCATTAACTTTTCTCCCCTACATCAGTAGGATGATTTCTTTTAAACGTCCACAGGCTTATTCTGTTTTTCCCAAGGGAACCTGCCACATAGATACAAGCCACTCAGGTATTTGCTAGTTGTCTCCCCTTGGTAAACAGTGCAACAAGCACCTTGCACCCAGTGAAGTGTTCTTCCTGCCAGAGTTTGACAGAAGTCCAGGAGTTCTGCATGGGGGCTTGATCTCTTCTTGCCTGACTCATCAATATAGAGTAGTGTCCACTGATGCAGCAAAATGAAGACATTGTATTTGGTGCTGTCCTAGAGGAATGCAGTGAGGAGACAGTTACCCACCTCTTTAAGAAATGTCTTTCCCCACAAAATCAGCAACTGAAGCCTATAAAATGTGTTTGAAATAATGCTACCTTTGGATCTTCTCTGCAGTTTTTTTCCTTAGTCCCTATAGTATAGTGAATGTTTTCAGTTTTTTTATGTGTCTTAAACTTGTTTCTTTTTAAATCTTTTTTAAAATGTTTATTGTTATTTTTTGTTTTGAGAGAGTGTGTGTACAAGTGGGGAGGGGCAAAGAAAAGGGGGCAGAGGATCCAAAGCAAGCTTTGTGCTGACAGCACAGAGCCCAATGTGGGGCTCAAACTCATGAACCATGAGATCATGACCTGAGCTGAAGTTGGATGCTTAGCCAACTGAGCCACCCAGGCACCCCCTTAAACTTGTTAAGGAAAGATGAGTAATGTGAAATTATTTTCCCTTTAAAAAAAAATCATTATGTATTTGATTAAGTACAGAAAGGAAATCCTTTGAAACAAGATAAATGTATAATGGCACTCGCCCTCCTATCTGAGGCTCTGTCATGTTCTTCCTCTTTTCCTCAGAACTTTTTTATATTTTCTTCCTCTGTTAGAATATTCTGTCTTCTGGGGCGCCTGGGTGGCGCAGTCGGTTAAGCGTCCGACTTCAGCCAGGTCACGATCTCGTGGTCCGTGAGTTCGAGCCCCGCGTCAGGCTCTGGGCTGATGGCTCGGAGCCTGGAGTCTGTTTCCGATTCTGTGTCTCCCTCTCTCTCTGCCCCTCCCCCATTCATGCTCTGTCTCTCTCTGTCCCAAAAAATAAAATAAAAACATTGAAAAAAAAATTAAAAAAAAAAAAAAAAGAATATTCTGTCTTCTCAGTCTGTTAGGACTAAGAGACAAGGGTCAGATTTAAGCCTAAGGAAAGAATTTTGAAAGGGAATGGGAAATAGCAGTGGTGAGATGTGGCTGGGTGCTGGGTTGGCTTTAATGGCTCTTTCTGTTTTCTTTGTACTTGTCAGTGAGAAGGATAGAGAAATGATTGACTTGAGGACAGTTTCACCATATTCAGCCAAAATAAAGGCATTGGTTTTCTTCACATTTATTCATGGTCTTATCTGGTTCTTCAAGAATTACTGTGCTATCTTCTGAAAGTGTTTTAACACATGAGGTGTTTTCATGCATGGTGTCTCACTCTTGGCATCGGTTTGATTGAAAGTGTCTTCTTCGGGGCGCCTGGGTGGCGCAGTCGGTTAAGCGTCCAACTTCAGCCAGGTCACGATCTCGCGGTCCGGGAGTTCGAGCCCCGTGTCGGGCTCTGGGCTGATGGCTCAGAGCCTTGAGCCTGTTTCCGATTCTGTGTCTCCCTCTCTCTCTGCCCCTCCCCCGTTCATGCTCTCTCTCTGTCCCAAAAATAAATAAACGTTGAAAAAAAAAATTAAAAAAAAAAAAAAGAAAGTGTCTTCTTCACATATTTCTACCCCATCCGTCTCTCTGTCTAGGTTAAAAGACAGGGAAGGACCCTAAAAATGTCCTTAGTCTTAATATTTATTCTAAAGAGGCTCCAATGAATTACCTGTGTGGATTATAAAGAACAGCACACCTTGGAAAAATACTATCACCATGAGAGGCCTTAAGAAAGAATCTGTATCATGTGAATGTAAAAACATGTTGTGTTTTGTGAAATCTCTTTTTTTTTAAAGAATAAAACTTTCTTCGTATGTCTATGCATCAGATGTTTATGATTGTAACTTTATTTTGTTTCTGAATAAAATGTAATAATTCAAATAGTCCATTTCTGGCTCTGTGCTTAGTTGTTTCCTCATGCTGGGTCTAGGTCTCTGCACTGGCTTAACTGGAATAGCAGTGATAAAAGAGATATTCAGCTAATTTGTCCATGTGATTTTCTGTAACATTTTTCTTATGGTGTCAAAAGTGGATTAAAAATAAAACTGATGAAGACTCATGGTCTCATAGATTCCTTAGATTAATTCACAGTCCCACTGATGGTTCTGACATCACATTGCTGAGACTGGCCACTCATTTTGTGAATTTTACCAACTCCTTAATTCCAGAGCCTTTTCTGGAGATCTAGTATTTTGGCATTTTATTTCTCCCCATGTACCTTTCCCAAAGTATTCTGGAAGGTCTTGGATGATAGGTCTTGAAACCCAACCTTCAGTGTTGCTATTAGTGAATAGAAGCTGAAAAGATTTGATGGGTCTGCAGTTTAAAAGTATTGGCCAAATTTTTGTTTTCATTGTTGTGTTGTTTATTTTAAAGTGTCTCTGTCAGTTTTCCTTCTCCCTGTGAACATAGTTTCTCATGCTAACAGTCCAGTTTGCATTCATTATTTGACTTGAATGCTCTGATTCAGTGGCTCCCTACTTGTTTTCTGCTCCAACACAGATGGCTTTCACATGTGTCACACACTCACAGGAGTGTATCCAAGGTTATGCAGAATTCCAAGCAAGCTACTTATAATTCCACCCCTTTCTTTCCCATTTAGGATGGTACAGTGAAAAGCAAGTGAAAGAATTGTTTTTATCACATGGCTGTCAGTTGGCTCCACTTCCTAAAAGCAAATCATTACAAACTTTGGTCTTTCTTTAGTCATCTGTAGATTTAAGTGATTTTTACAAATAATTTATTTGTATCTGACATACTTAAGTAGATAATGACATAAGCAACATGTTTGTATTCATTTTCCAATTGGAACATTTCCTAACATTTTGCCAAATATAGGCAGTATCTGTCCACTTCTATTTAAGAATATGGAGTTAATACTTTTGTGTTCTCTATTTCTCCCTCAACTTCCCTATTTTTTATATTATTATTTTAGGCAGCTGAGATTATTCATGTTTGTTCCCTATAATCATGTTTATGACAGAGTTTGGTCTTAGTTCTTTGTGTAAGTAGGTTTCATGCATAACCCTCTTTCCTTCACCTTGACGACATCTTCTCTGTTCACCTCTTGGTGGCCAGATTATTCATGCAGAAGAATTTTTGAGAGTGGATCCTGGATACCATCTTCCCTGAGGGTTTTTGCTTTTTCCTTTTTGACATGATGCCTTTCTGTTGTGTGTATTCTGGACCAGCAACTCGGATGGGTATAACTCTTTTCCTCAAAGGTTTTGGACTTTGTCCCATTGTCTTCTCCATTGACCAATGTAGAGAAGCATTAAAGTGATCACCTCAGAGTTTTACCCTCATGACTGGATTTTTCTGTGGTGGCTGAAGAATGCCTGAGTTCTATAGCCTCAACATCTTTTATGCAAGTTATACTATATCTCGATCTTCCTCAGAGCATGATGTATCTTTTACATTTGAAGATTTATTTCTTAATTTTGGAGGTGATTTTTTCTATTAAATCTTTAAACTTTTGCATTAGGTAATATTTTGATACATACAAAAGAACATATGTGATGTATCTGTAAATTGTGAAGTACTAATTTGACAAAAATTCATGATCTTGTCACCCAACATCATAGCTAGTACAGTGCCAATATCATTGGCTTAAAAATATGACAGACACATTTGAATCTCTCTGTGTACGTCTTCTCAACCTGTAACTCTGCGGCCACCCCAGAAATAATAATTTTTTTGAATTGGTATGTATTATTCCTATGTATGCTGTCATGGCTTTTCTGCAAGGGAACATGTCTGCGAACAGCATGAATACGGACATGCATGTTTTCAGACTTTATATAAATGGTAACCTGCTGTGCATAGTATCCTGCAGTTTGCTTTTACTACTCATTGTTAGGTCACTGATACAGCCACATCGGGACACGGAGCCCCAGTGATGGATCTGCTGTGTAGTTTTGTTTTCTCTTTTGTAAACTATATGCCATTTACCCATTTTTCTGGTGAATGTTTCAGTTTTTTCTGATTTTGTGCTGTTCCCATCAGTTTGCAATGCACATGCTTGCGTGTTTGGGGGAGTGGTGAGTTGTGCTGGTTGCTCTAGGAAATGGGCCCCAGATGGAATTGCTGGCCTGCAGGGGACGACTCATCCTTCACCAGACACTGCCGAGTGCTCTCCACCCTGAGGTGCCAGTTTCCTTACCACCAGCAGTGTTCGAGAATCTCCTCCTCTTCACATCCTGACGAATTCTTGGCATTGCCAGAAATTTTACTGTAACCTGTCTTACGGGTATGAAATGACATCTTACAGTTGGTTTTTATTTCTTCTACAGGTAGTCAGTTCTTATCTTTTACTCATTTTACTGCAGGATTATTTGTATTAAATTTTTGGTAAAATCTTTATCCTATATACTGATCTTTCGTCATTTGTATGTATTACAAATACTAACCTGTGACTTGTCTTTTTACTTTGTGGATGTCTATTGTTTAACAGAAGTTTTAAATTACAGTATAGTTAGATTTAACAGTCTTTATGGTTTGTGCTTTTTAGGTCTGGTTTAAAATATCCATCGTTCTAGTCAAAATGTGTTCTATATATTCTTCAAAATTTTAGAGTTTGGGTTTTCATATTTAGGTCTTAATCCACCTCGTATAATAGGTGTATGACATGAGGTAGGTGTCTACGTTTTTTGTTTCTTTTTTAAATATTTATTTACTTTGAGAAAGAGAGAGCTTGAGCGGCGGTCAGGTGGTGGTGGGTAGAGAGAGATGGAAACAGAGAAATCTCAAGCAGGCTCCATGCTGTCAGTTCAGAGCCTGATGGTGGACTTGATCTCACCAACTGTGAGATCGTAACCTGAGCTGAAATCAAGAGTAAGATGCTTAACCGACTGAGCCACCCAGGTGTCCCCTACTTTTATTTAATTCCAAATGGAAAGCCAATTGTCCCAGAGCAACTGATCCTTTCTCCACTCATCTGTAATGCTCTTCTGTCATATATTATGATTCTAAATATACATAGATGTATTTTTTTATGTTTATTTCTTTTTGAGAGAGAGAGGACAAGTGAGGGAGGGACAGAGAGAGAGAGAGGGAGACACAGAATCCCAAGCAGGCTCCAGGCTCCAAGCTGTCAGCACAGACCCTGATGCGGGGCTTGAACTCAGGAACTGTGAGATCATGACCTGAGCCGAAGTTGGATGCCCAACTGACTAAGCAGTCACCCAGGCGCCTCTGATATTTTTTCAATGTAAACACTCATCATCTACAAATAAGGTTTTATCTCTTTTAATTATTATATATCCATTTTCTATTTCTGGAAGCATTGCATTGGGTAGGACCTCTGGTACAATGATGAGTAGATGTAGTATATATTTGTGTTGTGCCTGACTTGAAAGAATTTTAGTCTTGAAGAGTATTTGCATTAGGTCTAGATAGAGACTGCTTTTCAGATCAAAGAAGTTTCCTACTGGTCTGGTCTGATTTGTGACCATGCTGTCTATGAATGAATAGAATTTTGCTAAAGTTTTTTTTTTTAAATGTTTATTTATTTTGAGAGAGAGGGAGAAAATGCAAGCAGGAGAGGAGCAGAGACAGAGAGAGAGACAGAGAGAGAGAGACAGAGAGAGAGACAGAGAGAGAGAGAGACAGAGAGAGAGAGCGAGAGAGAGAGAGAGAGAGAGAGGGAGAGAGAATCCCAAGCAGGCTCCACGCTGTTAGCCCAGAGCCCAATGCAGGACTCAGTCTCACAAACCGTGAGATGACCTGAGCCAAAATCAAGAGTTGGGCACTTACCTGACCAAGACACCCAGGTGCCCCTGACTGAAGATTTTTATAAAGCATTTGTTGAACTAATTATATTTTAATTTTTAGTCTTTCAATATATTTTATTAGTAGATATTCTGATTTTGTTGATATTATGATTCCTGAGATAAACTCTGCTTTGATTGGCCAGTGTTACATTTTAGGACTATTGAAACTATTTTAATAAATAAATAAGTGAGCTTTATCTTCAGGGTTTTGTTTTTGGGCTGCTTTTTTTTACTAATCTCACTAAATGAGTTGAGTAGTTGATCCCCCTTTTTAATATTCCTTAGTAGTTTGAAAAAGATTGGGATTATCTGTGTTTTAAAGACTTGGTAAAACTCTCTTGTAAAACTGCCTGGGTCTTTAGGGTGAAGGATGGGAATGCAGACTTTTGATTATTGGCTTGTTTTCTTTATCACTTAGGGGTTTGCACACATTTTAATATTTATTTTGAGTCCATTTTAGGAGTTAATATTTTTCTAGAAAAACAGCCATATTTTCACACGTTGCCATCAAATTGAGTTACAGCTTTTTCTTTTTTTTTAAAAACGCTACTGTATAACCTCAAAATTGTATCCAATATTATTTATTTGTGCTAGAAGTTTGCCTGCTTCATTTGGTTTTGTTAATAATATTTGCTATTTTTTCATTTTCTGTTTAACTTCTACTTTCTTCCTTTAGCCCTCTCACTTTCTCCCCGTTCTTCTGTCTCTTCCTTTTTCCTTACTTTGCTCTGTCTTAAATTGAAATTATTTCGGTTCCTTATGTTTTAGAATATACACAAAAGCTCTAAAATTATATCTAAATATCACTAATTAACTGCATGTTATGTTTTGATATGTAGTACTTTAATCGTTGTTAACTTCTGAATATTTTGTGATTTTTATTGTTATTTCCTAATTCCTGGTATATTTAGGATTGCATCTTAAATTTCTCAAACAGATACTTTTTAAGAGCATTTAAATTATTTTCTAATTTAACTGCCTATGTTCTCGTTAGAGGATGTGGTTTGTATGTTTGTAGTTATTGGACTTTTGTTGAGGCTTCCTTTATGACTTGGTACTTGATCTATTTTTGTAAATGTTGCATGTATAATTGATAAGAATTGGCATTCAGCATTTATTCAGTGCAGGCTTCTACTTAGATATCAGGTCAAGCTTATTAATTTTATTGCTCAAATATTCTGCCTGCTTCTACAGCATCTAATAGAATCTCTCACTGTGGTTATAGAGTTGTTATTTTCTCCTTATAATTTTGTCAGTTTTTGCTTCGTATATCTTGAAGCTGTGCAGCTAGATACAAATTCATGATTGTTCCATTATCCTCATGTATTTCTGCATTTTTATTATCAGATATTCTGCTTTAGTGATACTAATGTTTTTTCTCTAGGATAATATTTTTTGAGATGTTAGTATTTCTTCAGCTTTTGTTTTTGTTAAAATTTGTAAGACATTTGCTTTTCTCTGTAAAACTCTTTCTTTGCCTCTTCTCCTTTATAAGCAACAGATAACTGTTTTTTCGTTTGCTTTATTTGCCCAGTGTAATAATATGTACCTCTTCATTGGTTACATTGATTGCAAATATTGATATATTTGGGCTTATTTCAGCCACAGTAATCTTTTGCTTACCATTCATTTTCTTTATATCTTCCCCTTTCCTGCCTTCTGTGGATGAATCAAAACATTTTATGTTTCCTTCCCTCTTAAAGTCCCTCTTATGGTTTGGAATAGATATATAATAATTCCATTCTTCTGGAGCTTATTCTTAATTCTTCTTACTAAATAGATTTTAACTAATCATTTTAAGATACTCAACCACAAGTAGCAGGGAACCTGAGTAGAGAAACACAAAGGAGAAGGCCTGATTTTTCATACATAACACAAAATCTGGAGGTGGGCCTGCCTTCAGGGTCTCCGGCTCCTTCCAGTTTTCTGTTACATCAGCCGGAACTCTTGGCTTCTCCTCATTCTCACTGCTGCTTCACTGCTGGCCGCTGCACTTTCAGGCTGCACAGCCATCTATCAGGCAGGAAGAAATTGGTAAAGGGCAAATGGGTGAGGAAAGATGCACCTGCCAAGGAGTCCCTTTTTTGGTCAGAAAAACAAAGGCTTCCATTTTCTTGGCTAGGATTGTGCCATGTAGCCTTCCATAGCTAGAAAGAGGCTGGGGAGAAATTGAGAATAGGCTTTGAGGTGAGGCCATCCATGATGTCTCCCACATATACTTTATTCTAAAATTTTCTGGTGTAGTCTAAGTCTACTGTAAGACTTTATGATAGATTTTAAGCATCACAAATTTCTTTTAATTCCTGATTAAAAAGATTTTTAATGTTTATTTATTTTTGAGACAGAGCATGCGCTGGGGAGGGGCAGAGAGAGAGAGAGGGAGACACAGAATCTGAAGCAGGCTCCAAGAGGCTCTGAGCTGTCAGCACAGAGCCTGATGTGGGGCTCAAACCCATAAACTGTGAGATCATGACCTGAACTGAAGTAGAGTGCTTAACTGACTGAGCCACCCAGGTGCCCCTAATTCCTGATATGTTGTAGTTTCCTTACAGTGTATATAGGTGTGGATTTATCAGTTTGCTTTGTACCCAAAGGTATGTTCATTTATGGAATCATTTCCTCAATTTTAGAACATTCTCCAGTATACTTCTTTTCAGATAACTGTTTTTCCACCATTCTCGCCTCTTTTCTTTCCTGGAACTGTTATTCCAGCCTTACAATTTGTCTTTTATGACAGATGTGTTCTGCTAAATGTAGGATTTCTTGCTTTCTCTCTGCTGTGTTCTGGGGAAGTTCCCCAGTACTATCTACCAGCTTACTGATTTTCTTTTGTCATCTCACTATAGTCTAGACTTGATGTTCTCTAAAGATATTTCAAAATATTTCCCAAGATTTCTAATTTGTCCTTTTGGTATTTTTCATATCAGTTTCTTTTTTTTGGCACTTCCTATTTTAATTTCTTAATATTTTTAACGAAAATTATTATTTACCTCTAGAAGCTTCTCAAACACTTATTCCTAAGTCTACAAAGTTCCTCCAGAAAATTATTTTTCTTATTGATTTTGTTCACCTTTCTCAACATTAAAATTCTTCATATATTTTGGAATTTGGATTTGTAAGCTCATTTTGAGTAGGTGTTGGGCATGGCTGCTACTGCTGCTGATGCTTTTTGGTTGGTTGATTTTCCTCTATTGCCCTCTGTATGAAGCCTTTACCCCAGTTTTGCATTTTCTAAAAAGTTGCCTCTTGCCACTGAGAACCAGTGTTCTCTTCTCTTGGCTCCTCCAGCATGGGGTGTAGGGCCAAGCCAAGGAGTATGTTTCATCAATTCCAAAGCTCCCATTTTTCATGTTTTAAAATCTTTCAGATTGGGATACACAACATGCCTGCCCACGTGCATTCGTACGTGTAACTGAAAATGTCACAAAACGTTATTTTGCTTTTGTAATGTTTTAAAAATGTTTCTTTTCTTTTTTTTTCTTTTAGACATCAGTGGTATACTTTGCTTTATTCAGTTCTGGAGTGTTCACTATACTCATTTAAACAAAATACTGGGGGCGCCTGGGTGGCTTGGTCGGTTAAGCGTCCGACTTCGGCTCAGGTCATGATCTCACGGTCCGTGAGTTTGAGCCCCGTGTCAGGCTTTGTGCTGACAGCTCAGAGCCTGGAGCCTATTTCAGATTCTGTGTCTCCCTCTCTCTCTGCCCCTCCCCTGTTCATGCTCTGTCTCTCTCTGTCTCAAAAATAAATAAACGTTAAAAAAATTAAAAAAAAATAATAAACAAAATACTGATTGTAAACCCATAAGCTGATTCCAGGACCCACTAATGGGTTACTCTTTGGGAAATGAGAATTGTTGTCACTATCAAAAAAAACTTACGTTCTGGTGTATTAATTTCTTTTAATTTTCTTCTGAGACTCAGATAACTTACTTAAAAATTTAATAATTGAATACAAAATTTCATAGTCAATTTAGAAAATGTATTTCTACTTTTCAATGTTTTAACTGACTGCATAAAAATATAATGGGTACAATGCATCAGGAGTCTGATGAATGGGGTAGACCATTTCTCGTTAAGTAAAGGTGGATGTGATCATTGATTTGCATGTAGTTTCACTAAGCAAAGAATGGCAGAATTTTCATTGGGTGGTGCTGAGAAAGCAGTTAATTATTTTTTCTTTAGGATAGATACTCAGAAGGGGAGTTCAGTGACTGTACCACATTGGCCAAGATTTGTAATCCTCAGTGCTTGTGCAAGTGTGGCTGTTGCTGAAGGAGCCTCCTCCCTGGTCTCCCCTTGGTGGTGCCCCCACCCTCCATGCAGCAGCCAGAGTGATCGTCCTAAACACTTACTGATCATGTCACTCCCACAGAGTCGGAGTCCATGTCCTCAGAGCCCTCTGAGATCTGATTGCTCTCCATGTGCACGTGGCTCCATGCCCACAAACCCACTTGGCTTCAGCCTCACGAGTCTTCTTGTTATTCTTTGAAGGCTTCAGTCTGCATCTCATGGCCATTGCCTTTGCTACTCCTAGAATGCTGTCTAGAATGCTTTTTCCCCAGATATCTCCCCAGATACCTGCAGAGTGTACTCCCTCTCTTTGAGTATCACCTTCTCGTTGAGGCCTTCCTCCACCCCATTTAATCTGATAGCCACCCCTGTGCCCAGCATTTCCTCTCCTCCCCTCTGCTTTATCCTTCTCTACTCACATCCTTGTCTCCTTGTCGAGTATTTTACTTTTTTTTTTTTTTTTTACTGTCTCCATTACAACGAAAACTTATTGAAGACAAGGATTTTTACCTGATTTATTCACCGCTGTATCCTTAATGCCCAAAATAATGCTTGGTACATACTAGGTACTCAGTAAATATTTGATGAATTTGCTAGTGTGTACAGGTAGCTCTTCAAAATGTGCGTATAGCTCTTTAGACTTGATTGTCTGTATTACCTTTCTTGCTATTTTGACCTTGGCATTGGTGACTGTGAGTCTGGTTCTCTTTCTAGTTATGGTGCCCTGGGCTGTCTTAGATATACGTCCCCCCGCCCCCCAGCATTGTTATGACCATGGGTCACCACTGTCATGGCCTATCCTGTTGTCTGCCCTCCTACCTCCTGTTAACTTAGCAGGGTTCTCTCTGGGCGTAAATGGGACCCTTCTATGTGGCACGGTTTACTCCTAGGACATATATGTTGTAATCCTCTTGGGAGCTCCTGGGTCTCCTGACCTGCTATCCTCCAGAGCTTCACAGGAGTGCAATAGCTACTGAGTCTCCCTAACAGCTGGCAGGTAGGTGGCTGATGGGCAGATTTTAAGTATGCAACCAGACATTGCCAGGTGCCGAGCTGCTCTCTGGAGAAGTAGCCACACGTGTTTTTTTCTGTAAAACTGCCGTTGAGGCCAGCCTGCTGCCACGTAGCATAGGAGGATCCGGTGTGTATAACCTGTGCTTTCACAAGCAGCTTGGCTTTCATTTGAAGGACAACTCCTTTCACAAATGTCATGACTTATTTTTTCAGCTAAAGACAGAAGCTGCTCTTTGTATTAGTTTCTTGGAGCTGCCGTAACCAAGTACCACAAATTTGGTGGCTTAAAAACCACGATTTATTGCTTCAACATCCTGGAGGCTGGAAGTCCAAAATCAAGGTGTCAACCAGGCTGTACATTCTCTCAGAAGGCTACAGGGGAGGATCCTTCCTTGCCTTTTCTAGTTTCTGGTGTTTACTGGCAATCCTTGGTATTTCTTGGCTTGTAGATACATCATTCTAATCTTTGCCTCCACCATCACACAGCCCTCTTCTCTCTGTGTGTCTCTTTTTCCTCTTCTTATAAGGACAGTGGTCCTATTGGGTGAAAGGTCCACCCTACCAGCCTCATCTTCACTTGATTACGTCTGCAAAGACCCTATTTCCAAATAAGATCATATTCACAGGTATTGGAAATTAGGACTTCAACATCTTTTGGGGGTGGGCACAGTTGAACTAATAACACTATGAGGAAGAAGTAGCAGAAAGAAAGCATAGAAATTTTGTATGGGTGGAGAGCAGTGTTGACCTCTTGGCAGCCTTGAGATTCTGTAAATATGTTTGTCTTTATTGTTGGCTTATCCTAGGACCAGGGTCTTTCATCTTCAGACCCTGGAAGGGGATTCACTTAAGTATGTGTACCTTCTTTTTTCTTTGGGGTCCAGGAGCCCTAGGAGAATGGACAGATTAACTATGAATGGGGAATTCCCTGAAATAACAGGAAGAACCACCCTCCTGTAGGCTTAGGCTGGTCCCTTGAGTTAGGTAGATCTGGAATGCTGAGCAAGACAGTGGACATGGCGGAAAGATGGTTAGAGCCTTTTGAATGTGAAGAGCCCCTTCTCCAAGGCTCTCCCAGACCCTTTATGCTGCCTTCCAAAAGAGTCCTTAGTGCTCCTGGTTTTATTCATTGCTCTGTAACGTTGTTGTGTAGCAAGTGGGAGGCACCGAAGATGCTTGGTGGAGTTGGAGAGGCATATATCCACCATGCTCCTCTAATCACAGTTCTGCTTTTGGGGAAGTGAAACATTGGGCTTACTACATTCCTTTCCTTTCAGTGCAGGAGACCATTCCGGGATGTGTGTGTAGGAGTCCTAGCAGTTAGAGAGGGGCCTCTCAGAAGCTTGTGGGATTTTCCTGGCCAGAAAGATGGTGGCCGCGATGGAGGGAGGCCAGTTAAATGGCCGTGATCCACTGTCTGCAGGGAAGAGTGTGCACACACCCAACAGGGCTTGGGTAGCCGGAAATGTGGCAGCTCCATACCCCCAGAGTAAATTTTAAAGTTCACTTATTTATACTGTTGTCATAGGAACAGGAAAACTATTCTGACCTATAGCTGTGGAAGCCTCTGTAAAAGAAACTGTAGAAGGAAAAAAAAATAATGCCAGGAAAAAAAATTGTAACGAAGTACAATTCTTTCACTTATTCAGTCAACTGAGAGTAAAAATTTGTGTGTTTGGCAATTAGATGGGAAATGGCATTTCAGGTTGCAACATGAACCTGCTTACATTAAGTGATTTATTTTTTTGTTTAGACATAGTGTACTGAGAACTTTTTCGAGTGGAGAGCTATTAAAAATGTGAGAACCGGCAGTCCTCACTAACCTGAAGCATTTGGGGACTTGGAGGAATGATAAATGCAAACAGCCCAGAATCTAGAGACTGTCTTGAGCATTTAAACCCCAGACTCTGGGAATGAGTGTCTTCAGTTAGTCGGATGTAGATAATTTTTCTTTCTGTGAGGTCTTTTTTTTTCCAGTTATATCTTGTCTGGACAGGGCGGAGCCCCTGCTTAAATTCTATTTCTAGCTTGAAAAAAGACTGAATTATTGTAGACCAAAGCTAGTGCTACTTGGAAAATGGAAAGACAGAGGAGACAGGGCATGTCTTCTCGTTTGGCTGGGCCGTGAACTTGGGGTCCCTCCTCTGCTGGGTGCTCCTTGCAGGCTGCGTGAGGCCTGGGTTGAACTACTGGGCCAAGCCTGAGTAACGCATCTCATCTCCAGTGGATGAAGGTCTGTGCTTGGGAACTCTTTCCTAGATCTTCCCTCCACTTGAGTCTGGGCTTACAGGTCAACACTGTGCTCAGCAGATTTGTATATGATCTTGACTAGAAATCTATAGGCCAAAGACCTTATGAGCAATTTCTTTCTTTTTTTTTTTTTAATTTTTAAAGGTTTTATTTATTTATTTTTAAAGGTTTATTTATTTATTTTGAGAGAGAGAGAGGGCGTGAGAGAGAGCACATGAGTGCAAGTAGGGGAAAGGCAGAGAGAAGGAGAGAGAGAATCCCAGTCAGGCTCTGCCCTGCCAGCACAGAGCCCGGCATGGGGCTCAAACTCACTAACCATGAGATCATGACCTGGGCCAAAATCCAGAGTCAGATGCTCAACTGACTGAGTCACCCTGGCACCACGTTATGAACTATTTCTGTCTTCTCTCTTGTGCTCCTTCTCTCTCCCTGTTTATTATATATGTTTTTCTATATTGTGTATATACATATGTAACCCAGTTATATCAAATTATTTCTTTCTAAAAAATACATTAAACTTACATTTTTAGACACTCCTCGCACCCCCCTCCCACCCCCCCACCCCCCACCTCTTTTTCTCTTTTAACCTGCGCATTTATGAGTTAACCCTTGCATGGTTGCATCCTGATTCCCAGTTTGGCTGTGGAATTGCATCCACTAGTTTGTTGCATGCTGCTCCACTTTGTACTCATGGTTATGATATTGAAACTTCAGGACCACACACAGATAGCAAAGTCTCTGGCCACTTAAACATGTAAACAGTCTGGCTTTTTATAAAGTGGAAAAATATTTCTTGTGCACTATTTTAACATGATCAGCATGTTGAAACTTGGTGTGCAACTGTGTCAACATTTCTTTGGCTGGGAAGAACAAACCTGGAGAGCCTCTTGGTAACATATAAAACGCAAAGCTGGTTTGTTTACTACTGGGATTTGGGCAACAATTATAGTCTGGGGTTGACTTCCAACTTGGGATAGAGTAAGTGAAATAATTATTTTTGCATCATGATTATGCTAGTTAAAACAATGATTCCTTTGCAGATGGCTACGAATCTTTCAGGGAATCCAAGGAAAATGGGTAGCTGAATTCCCATGAAGTCCTTTTAAAGAAAAACTCAGGTTGGACCCAGCCCAACCATGTCTTCTTTGGTTTCAAATATTTACTGAACACCTTGAATGTGTCAGGGTCTTTTCTACGTGCTGGGTGTAGGGATTCAACAGGACAGATAGGCTGTTGCTTCACTGCTCTAGCTCTCTGACTTTCAGGGAAAATAGTAAATAAGTCGTCAGGTAAACAAAAAAGACATTATTTGTGATTGTTTAGAAATGGGTTTGTTGGACATCAGATGTTTATCGAGGGCACTGTTGAGACCCTTTAGATAACATCAGTGAACAAAACCAACCCGTTTCTTCTCTTATGGGTCTTACATTCTAGTTCAGGAGGCAGGCAAGAAGCAGTAACTGAAAGGAATATGTAAATTATTTTGTTGCAAGGTGGTCATTGCTATCCAACAAGGAAAAATAGAACAAGGTACAAGGTACCAGGAGGGGAGGGATGGGGAGCAGACAGGCTGCAGTTTTAAATTAGTGATCCCAGAAAGCCTCACTGAGAAAGCTTGAAGAAGTGAGGGAGTTAGCTCAGTGGTGCCTGTGGGCATAGGCCTGTGTGAGACCAGTTTGTTTGAGAGCAGCAAGGAAGCAAGTGTGACTGGAGGGGAATGAGCAAGACCAGGAGAGTAGGGGCCATCGACATGTAGGAAGGATATAAGTGTGTGTCAGGGGTGACAGAATGACAGGGATTGCTATTTTAGATGTAGCCTGTCAGGGGAGGCCTCTGGGGGAGGTTGGGAGAGTTGAATTAAAACCTGAAAGATCTGAAGATCCTTTCTGTTACGTAAAAACATACATACACAAAATCCCAAGAATAATATAATAGCACTATTTATATACCAGCCACGTAGGATTTACAGCACTTAGTTTTGGCACAGTTGCTTTCAGACTTTGTAAAATTAGTGTGTGTATGTGCCTGTGCGTGTGTGTGTAAGTTCTTTGCAGTTACCAGCCTCAGTTGCTTTCCCCGCCCTAGAGGCAGCCATGTTGTGAGTTGGCCTAATAACTTTTAGCCGATCCTCTGGTTTTGGTTCGCATCTGGGGGAGGGGAAGGTAGAGAGGAGAGTCTGTGTTTTCTGAGAGGCCCGTGGCAGGCATTGTGGCTCAGCATTTCCCCAGCTGGGGTCAGCAGGAGCGTCTGTGCGCACAAACCTTGCCTTGGAGCATCAGCCCTGTTCAGCAAGCCTCGGGCTTGGGCATGATGCCAACATGGGCAGAGCATACAGCAGCCCAGCCCTGAAAATCCCTGCCTTTTACCAGTCTCCTGTTAACACGATGTGACTGCCGAGAGCGTCAGCAGATGAGGTGCTCGGTGTGGGTCATTCTCTCAGATAACTGAAACGTACCCCTTTTTTCTTCGAAACACTTTTGATGGAAGTTATCCTCAAATGTCTGACAGGTTTAGATTTCCCTGTCTTCTTGAATGAGGTCTGTTAAACTTTGGTATCAGTTAATCAGGATCATTCCTTTGAACACCAGTAGCCATATCTGTAAATGCTCCCAAGTGCCATGGACAGCTTGCTCCTACAGTAAATGACCACAAACTGCTTTGCTGGAACTCTTGTGCCTGTTTTTGCTAACTTGTGCAGCCCTCCCCTCCATCAGCCGCCTGCTCTCCCTTCTTGCTGTTGTCAGTCTGCTACTAACACTCCTTCAGTCCCACTTCTCTTTACTTCTGACTTCCTGTCTGCTTTGGCCTGGGGAAGCAGATAATCAAAGTAAGAAAATTCTGGGGAAGGCCAAAGCAGACAACACATGAGTGACTCTCCACTGAGCATTTTCTTTGGGTCTCAGGGGTTAACTTAGGGCATCTGTTAGACTTCACAGCCTGACATCCTGGTACTGGCCAGCAAATGTGTTTGGATACATGGTCTCTTCCAGACAGCTGATGCTAACAGCAGGACAGCCATGTGGGGCTCTGTACTTGCTTTCCACAGTGGGTTCATTTTCCCCCTTCCATGCTGAGTCAGGGCTTTATCTCTCCTTCCCTGAGTTTTGTTTTGTTTTGTTTTGTTTTGTTTTGTTTTGTTTTGTTTTGTTTTTAAAGTTTATTGATTTATTATTTCTGGGAGAGAGAGAGAGGAGGGAGAGGGAGAGAGCGCACAAGTTGGGGAGGGACAGAGAGAGAGGGAAACACAGAATCCAAAGTAGGCTCCAGGCTCTGAGCTGTCAGCACAGAGCCCAATGTGGGACTTGAACTCACAAACCAAGAGATCATGACTTGAAGCAAAGTTGGATGCTCAACCGACTAAGCCACCCAGGCACCCCTTTCTCTGAGATTCTGACCAAGCATTTGGCGCACAGGGCCTCTCGGTAACTGCCATGATGGCCTCAAGTTGTAAATCAGCATTGGAGAAATTCAACTGTAAGATTGTTGAGGAAAGTCACTGCCGGGTCTATAAAATTCATTCTTATTTCTAAAACCAGCCATCTGGTCATAAAGGCAGCAGGAAACATGGAGATAATCTCATTCCAGCTCCCAGCCTTACAGCTGAAGAAACCAAAGCCCCAAACGAGAAATGACTTGACCAGGATCCCCCAAGTCAATAGCTGCTGACTGAGCAGTGTTCCCGCCATGTGACAGTCTGGCCACTGTGGTCAGAAGTGCCCAGCTTTTACCGTGGTGTATCTGAGCATGCTGGCTGGCAAGTGGGAATGCCGTGGCAGCAGTGTGAAGTAGGTGGTCTGCTATGCATGGTCTCCCAGGCTTGGTGGGATATCACCTCTGTGCAGACCAGATTTTCTACTGGTTTAAAAAAAGTGGTTTGGAACCTCTTCACTGTGTGGGTAGGGATTTATCCAGAAGGATGTTCGTTGTGGCATTATTTACAATAGTGGAAAAATTAGACACAGCTGGTCCAGTGTTAGGCTGATGAATACATTTTGAAATAACTGCATAATTATGCAGCCATTTGTATGCAGCCATTAAAATTACACATACAGAGTTGCTAATAACAAGGACTGTAACAGAGTCGCTGGCCATTTTTGAGCCTAATGTTATCATATGAAGTCAAACAATTAAGGAAGAAAAACAGTAGAAAAATTGAATATGGTATGACCCTAACTATATAAAAAATTTTAAAGAGAAAAAAGACTAGAGAGGAAATATTCCCAAGTGAGGCTGCTTTTTTTGTGAAGGGTTTTCTTTTTGTTACTTCCTTTATGTACTTTGCCAAACTTCTGGAAGTCCCTCTATTACTTTCATAAATTAAAAAATGTTCTTTAATGGGGTAGCAGGGATGGGGAGGCAGAAGCAGCTCTGTTTAGGGAGACAAGGTGAGAAACTTTATTTATTTATAAAGTTTGTTTTTGAGAGAGAGAGTAACAGTGGGGGAGGGACATAGAGAGAAGGAGAGAGAGAATCCCAAGCAGGCTCCGCACTGTCAGTGCAGAGCCAGACAGGGGGCTCGAACCTATGAATTGTGAGATCATGACCTGAGCCAAAGTCAGATGCTTAACCAACTGAGCCACCCAGGTGCCCTGAGAAACCGTATTTAAAGTTCCCTGGACACAATAGTGAGAAGCCGCATGGCTCACACAAATGTCACGCCCTTTGTGTAATGCTGTGTGTGATGCCACCAGACATATATGGGGTGGACTTTTCTCATAATATCCCTAAATGTAAGCTAGCTAGTTACTTAACCCAAGAAACTGTCATTTGTTTCAGCACTAGAAGGGAAAAAGAAAAAACAACAACAACAACAAAAAAAAACTGGCCACATTGGATTGATTTATACAGATAGTAGTAAACTTGTGTTTTATTTATCTTTGTGTTTAAGATATTTTCAGGAGTGAGTTTTAGTACACTCATTTCTTGGTGAATATAGAACCCAATCATCATATCCGCCCTGATTCCACTCTGTGTGCCTAATAAATGAATGTTGTTGCTCTTGGTTGCATATGCAAGCCTTGGAGGCCTTGCAATATAATCTTTGCTCTTGTGTGTTGCATTTATCAGGCTCTGAAATGAAGCCTGAGAGGGAAGGAGAACAGGGGTGAAGGGGTAGAGAAGCCTGGGGAATAGAGGATTGTTACCTTTGTATCCTACATCACCTGAGGCCAGCCCACTTCCCCTGTGTTGGGGGAAGAGGGAGAAAACACAGAGAAATAATGTTTATTCACTAGCTACTATATGCTAGACAGGACCACATTCTAGCAGATGCAATCTCACTGAATCTTTCCTGCAACATTTTGAGATAAGAATCATTATCCCCATTTTTCAGATCAGGCATCTGGGACTCAGCACTTGGTAGAGTTGGAATTCATACCCAGGTCTGCATAGGTCAAAGCCCAGATCATTCCTTCACCTCTTACAGCACCTTCAGGCAGCTCATACTCCGGGCAAGTCAGGAGAGAACCTGTAGCTGAATATTGGGGCAAGGCGGCCATTTGTTGCCTGGATGCATGGCAACGAGCCAGGTAGGGGTGCTACATAGTTCATTGTAGCCACATCCTGCTGGCCTCATGGTCCATGTTGTCTGGCTGGGAAGGCAGACATGGGGCAGGGCTCCAAAAAGCTGCAACAGAGGTTCGAACCTGATCTTCACCTCCTGCTAGTTTTCTAGAAACTTTTGAGAAGCATAGGGGAAAGCATTTCTGTGGGATCAGGACAATTTTCCCAAGTGGCAGTGAGAGCATGGGCAGGTGGGTGGAGAGGAGTCAGGTGCTGCTCCAGAGGTAAGTTGTTTTTGCTTCATTAGAGTTGAACTTCCTCTTTTCATCAAATCACAGACTAACTGCAAACCACTGATTAGTGTATTTCCCATGACTGTTTTCAGATTGGAAATTTAGAGCCTTGACTCCACTTGCTGTGGTGGCTAAGCATGCATCTGAGGTCACCCCTGTGACACATGGTGCTAGGTCCTCCAGACCATCTTATCCCTTCACCTTCCTCTCATCCCCTTTACTTCTGCCTAGATCCCTGGTCATTTCTCACCATGTCCCTTATTGCTGCTCTTGACTGAGCTCAGGCACCTGGTTCCTGAAGCTGGTAAGCATCTTATTGTGGCACAGAGCTGCCTCCAGGACTGTCCCCAGTGTCTCTCCTGCCTTGTTGCCTTCACACCTACTTTCCAGGCAGCCTTGGGGTGGGGAAAACAGCCTGGAGTTACTGCTGTCAGCTAGTCCACCTGTGATGTTGAACTTTGCCTTGCTGAGGAGTCATACACACCCAGCAGGGTTGACATCAGGATTGTGTGAAGAAATAATGTCTGAGAAAGGGCCTAGCACTCCTCCTTTCCTGTCTCCCTACTTCATTCTCCTCCCACCTGTCAGAGGATTCTAGCTCTGAAAAGCTGTCTGATAAAAAGCACCGCGGGGGGCACCTGGGTGGCGCAGTCGGTTAAGCGTCCGACTTCAGCCAGGTCTCAATCTCGCGGTCCGTGAGTTTGAGCCCCGCGTCGGGCTCTGGGCTGATGGCTCAGAGCCTGGAGCCTGTTTCCTATTCTGTGTCTCCTTCTCTCTCTGCCCCTCCCCCGTTCATGCTCTGTCTCTCTCTGTCCCCAAAATAAATAAATGTTGAAAAAAAAAATTAAAAAAAAAAAAAAAAAAAGCACCGCGGGTTGGCAGGCTGTGGTCTCCTTTAACTATGGGACATTGTCCAAGTCACTGGTCTTTTTTGAGTCTGTTTCCTCATCTACAAGAATGGGAGTAGAACTGCCCACCATACTAGTTTTTGTATGTGGTTTTGCTTTACAAACTGTCGAGTACCACACAAACGAGTAGCAGTTATTATGCATTCCAGTGCCTGTCCAGCCAGGGGCGGAGACTTGAGACCAATGGCTTGGAAGGTTCATGAAGAGTCATTTCATACTTGTAATTCAAGAAGAAAATGTGGACTGTGTGTGTTCTCATAGTATGCTTGCCTTTCTCCACCTATCTACCCCAAGCCTCTTCTTAGTGTTTCAACTGTGATTTTCTGTAGCAAGCCCATGTTTTCTCCTCCTCCTCCTCCTGTTCCTCCATTTAGAAACACAAAAACAAACAAAAAAAACCACTTTTGATTTGTATTCTGATCCTGAATTAATAACTCCCAATCCCTTAGAGCACTAAGGGGTGTGTGAGTCTATACTCCATATGGCCACACTTACTTTTCATCCTGGGTAACCGGCAGCTGGGACTGCAGGCCTGTTATATTTTGTTATAATTGGCTGTCTTCCATCTACCATGGTCAATGAGAAAGCCACCTGTTGGAGCTTGTCCACAAATGATAAGGTAGGCTGTGATGAGAGGGAGCCTGGGCCTAGCCTCAGGTGCCTGACAAATAATCAGTGGGCCCAAGTTTTTTTTTTTTCCTGTTTCTTAAATGTTTATGTATTTGTTTTTGAGAGAGAGATAGAACATGAGTGAGGGAAGGGCAGAGATAGTGAGACAGAGAATCCCAAGCTCTGACAGCGCACAGCCTGATGTGGGGCTTGAACCCATGAACTGTGAGATCATGACCTGAGCTGAAATCAAGAGTCAGACACTTAACCAGCTGAGCCACCCAGGTGCCCCATTAATGGGCCCGGGTTGAATGGACCCAGCCAGAATTGAGCACAGTGTGCCTCTGTAGGGTCCTGCTAGCCAAAACCATCAGGTCTGTTGTTTGGGAGTGGGCCACTTCCTGGGTTAATCCGTCGGTTGTGGCATTCATTGGTGCTATGTTCTTGGCCTCTCCAGTCACCTCTCTGGTGAAATGGAGCCAGATTGTTTTCTTACTCTGTTTTGAGTTGCTAGTGGTCCTTTAAAACTTAAAAAGTTTGCAATAGATTGTCCTTATAATCTTTCGATATCTGTTTAATCACTGGTGTGTCATATTTCCCTGTTAATAAGATGAAATGTACTCATCTTTCAGGCACACATAAACCTTTTTTAAACATAGTCACAGAGAAGACAACATTGAAGTCATTCAGTACAAATTAATCTTCTGCAGTCCCCGCTGCATCCTCTCTGTCATGGGGTCATGACTCCTCTGGGGGCAGGGTCAGGGATTTTGAACTCTACTTTATGAGAGTGTCCGTTTATCTGCCTACCAGGCAGGCAGGAAAGTGATAAGACTTCCCAATGTTGAGCTGAAATCTGCCTGTCTGAAACCTACCCCTGTGTGTTTTAATTTTGTGAACAGACTATGTCTACCAGCTCTTCAACAATAATAACAGTAATACAGATGATTAACTTAATGAAAGTAACAGCAGCTGGGAACTTTCCATCTCACTTGATACCACCAACCTTTGAAGACGGTATTGTTACTACCCCACGTTCACAGGCAAGGCTCCGAGGTGAGAGTCTCAGCTAGGTGGCCACACTCAAGAGCAGAGCACTGAGTCACCCTGTCATGATGGCTCCCACTCTGTGTGACAGCCCTTCCTGTGTGTCAAGACACGGTCCTGTCCTTTCCAACCCCAAATCTTTTCCCTTTCCATTTTAAATAGTTGAGTTTCCTTGGCCATTCCACATGTAATAATATTCCTAGACATGACACTCAGGATCCACTTCTTTGGATCCTTTCTAGTGTGGCAGAATCATCTGAAAATTTGGTGTCCGTGAGGAAGTTGTATTTTGATAAATTTTAGTTCATTTAAAATACGGACTTGCTACACAGTAAGAATCCCATGTTTATCATGAGAGAAGTAGTTTGTTTTTTTATTCTCGTCAAGAAATAGCACACAACTGTGTGCCTGTGAGCATGGAAGGCAGTATCTCTGAATTACTAGAGCCTAGAACAGGGGTTGGCAAACTTTTTCTGTAAATAGCCAGCTACTAAATATCTTAGGCTTTACAGACCATACGGTCTCTGTTGCATTAACTTAACTCCACCCTTGTTGATGAAAGCAGACACTGACAATGTGTAAACAAACGAGAATGGTTGTATTCTGTTAATACTTTATTTATAAAAAGCAACAGCTGGGTTTGGACCCTGGATCATAGTTTGCATTTAATGGGGTTTTCCTCGATGGTGAGAAAGTGTTTACAAGTGGGTGTTAAGTAGGACAGTCCTAGTTGTTTTGGCATAATTATTAATAGCACCCTTTGTCAGTTTCAAGTGTCTTGGTTATAAATTAATATATTGTCGCCCTAGTATTACATCACCTTAAGGTTATTAATGAGACTAAGATGAAATAGAAACTTTGGTTTTTGTCCTTCCTTCACTGAGTTATTTTGTGTTACCATAGTCAGGACCTTACTATATCAGGTAACCTTTTCATGGATTCTTTTTTTTTTTTTTTTAATGTTTGTTTATTTTGAAAGAGAGACAGAGTATGAGTGGGTGAGGGGAGAGAGAGAGGGACACACAGAATCTGAAGTAGGCTCCAGGCTCTGAGCTGTCAGCACGAGCCCTATGTGGGGCTTGAACTCATGAGCTATAAGATCATGACCTGAGCTGAAGTTGGACGCCCAACCGACTGAGCCACCCAGGCGCCCCACCTTTTCATAGATTCTTATCCTGTTCCAGTCCAGGAAGAGGGCCTGGCAGTGGAGGGACACAGGGAGGGAATATAGAGACCTCCCAGAGGAGTATCCACAGCTCACCTTTTGTGATACTGACTGTGTGCTGGGCATTTTGTCCAAGGGCTCCATATGGACCATGCCGTGAGCTATACACTAATCTCATTAAGTGTGAGTATCGTCTTCATTTTACTTGATGAGGAACCTAAGGCACAGAGGTTAGGAAATTTTCTGAGTTACAAAGCTAGTGGGTTGGATTTGGATTCAGACCTGGACTGTCTGACCCCAGAACCCAAGCTCTGAGGCTGATCAAGTATGAAATAATTAAATCTAATAAATGAGTCAAATGCAAGCAGGACAAGATTGGGATCAAGTGAAACCATGCTGTTTTCCAAGGTAGAAGAGATAGTAGCCATCCTTATTCATCTTATTCATCTTAGGTATAAATACCATGAAGGTCAGTGAGTCTCAGGTGGGACTTCTCAGTAGGAGGAAACAAATTACAACATCTTTAGGCCTTTTTGGCCAACAGAAACCTCAGGGCATTGGAGGAACTTCAGGCCAAAAGATGCCAGATGGACTAAGGGCATCCTTGAACTTTAAGGGTTATAGAGTTTGAGGGGTTTGGGGGCTACATTTGATTAGAGCTGCCTTTGGCCTACTCAGGTCTTTGGCTGGCTGGCCAAAGGATGAGAAGTGCTGGCTTTGCTTCTCACTGGTCATTGCCCCTCTCCAGCAGAGTAAAGAAGGCAGTATTCAGCACAGCATCTGCCTGGGAATTAAGATGTACGTTTCCTTAGGACACCTGTGGCTTCCAGCTGAGACAGTGGAGAGAGAATGGCCTACACTAGTTTCTGGACTCTTATAGGTTAGACCCCCAGATTTCCAGCTCAAGTGATTTAAAGAGAACACCAAGTTGTATATAATTTTCAAAGGGACTTGCCTTCTTCAGATAAACCTGTGCCAAAAGGAAATCTTTAAAAATAATTCCCATCAACTCTTATTATTTCTGGGTGGTATTTTTTTGTACAGTTTCCAAAGCAGTGACCCTAACTACAATGAGGACAGTCATTTGGAGCTTTTGCAAACTACTTACTCAGAAGTGCAAAGCAGGGTGCCTGTAGGTTTGGTTACAGAACTCCTCCCAGGGGTGGGAGGTGAGAGTGGAAAACCTTGGGTATGCCTCCTGACCCCTGCTTTTTAACATGTATTCTTCGAGGTGTATTATAGTTGGTGTATTTTCCCAGACTTTCTATGTTGCCCCAGGACAATTGTCTAAGTTCATTTTGGCATCAAGACAAATGAGAGGATGTTTCCTGTTTGCCTGACTCTTGCCCCAACTTCTTTCTCCATTCTGTTAAGCTCTTGGCTAGTTCTTTCCACATTTTTGTATTTGTATTCCACATTTTAACTGATGTTAGGGCACCAAGTGCAAAAATCTGCAAACAGTTAGCTTTCATGTTTGAGCATTCGGGTTGGAGCCTACTAAAGTTAAAGTTCTCATAGCATGGAAAGATCACCCTCTGTATAATGCATTAAACATTTAATAACTCTACTAATAATCCCAAACACTTTTAATGGGCCACATGGGAGCCTTTATGTGGTAAAAAATGTATTTCTTTACTGTCAAGTTAACTCGCATCAAATTGAGAGAAATTCTTCGAAGCAGCTTTGAGGGGTTGGAAGTTTATAAGCTTAGAAACAAATAGCACATTCTGCAAGTAATTTTTATATAAAAAGAAACAATAGAAATGAAGTGGGTATTATGAACCTAGTGCTTTGCATTTCTTTGCAGTTTAAGACTTTGTAGTTTGGGGAGAGGTGTCCCACCAGTATGGTGCATCTGCTCTGTGTCAGGTTAAGTGATTATGAGTGCAGTTAATGGCAAGACCAGTATGAGAGCACAGGTCTCTCTGGCCCCAAGATCTTCCTCTTTGATTGGGGAATATGGATTGTTTGAATTTGGCCCCTCTTGAAGTATTTTTTAAAATATAACACCTTTGGAAGGAAAAGTCAAAGGCTGATGTGCATATTGTGTTAAATTGAATTTGCATTTATTTCTAAGTAGAAGCATTTTTTAAGAAATTGTTTTCTGGTAAAATAGGTGTGCATTTGAAATGATGCAGTTGCTTTCAGAAGCTCAGAAAGGATTGATTAATACAAGGACAGGGTCCAATAATGTAATACCAATTTTACTTTGTTTTGGCTTATTTAAAATAGGCCTGGCTCCTGACAGCTACTGAAATCCAGTCAAAACACTTATAATTATAACGTGCATAAATTATAGACTTAGGAAACTGATATTTCTCAAGTATTGGGAAGGGAATGATGTCTTGTGAATAAAATTCCTGACATAAATGTAGCTCATCAGCTCTATTATACTTTTAACTAGAAGATTTTGTTGTTTACTTGAAAATGTCAGATATTTGCATATATTATTATCATTTTAGGTCTGTTTGTATGGTTGATATCAGAATATCAGTTAGTTTGTTCCTTAAAGCCTTTAAGAATGATAAAATCTTTACACCTGATTTTGCTGTGTAGTTACCTGAGATCTCACTCTCTCTCTCTCTCTCTCTCTCTCATATCTGTGAGGCTGTTTCTATCTGCTCCATCATACCTGCCCTGGTAGCACCTTCTTTGTCATGGTTAGGTGCACACACACACAAAATGTAGATGCTGGAAGTTTTTAATCTTTCAGGGGAGATGACAGTTTTTTATTTCAGAGAAAATAACAGACTATTGACTACGGTAGATAGAGAAGGTACGTAATGTTACTGAGCAAAAGCAGAGGGTTAAGACTATGAGGCTTATAAACTGATTCTGGGCACTGTTTCAAAAGAGAGATTCTTGCAAGTTGGCCACATTCAGGAATGAGCATTATGCCTTCTAAGAAGTGTGCTTGTTTGCATGCGTCAGTTTGGGGATGTCTTATAACAGGTCAGATTCTTGCTTCATGGCCCTTCTCAATCAAAGTGGCTCTAACAAGGAGGAACCCCGAATCTCATCCTGCTAAAGACAGCCATGAGATAGACATCAAGTAATAAGTGTGCTGCTTTGGTTTTTGGAAGGAAATTGCTTGCATTAGCAAGCACATCCCAGAATGGCTCAGGTTGTCTCCATTGGCTTTTATTCGTCTTTCCCTTTAACAGAGTGAAAAATGTCTGGGCAGTTACAGCTTTGTTCTAAAGTGGCCCGTAATTTTGTCAATGTTTTACATCCCAGTGGATTCCTAAGACCAAATATGGTATTGCTTCTCAGAGAAGTCCCCTTTTCTTTCCTTTCAATCTATACAATATTTAATAGATTTATTTTGAGGTCAAGATTGTCTTTTAGGTCAATGTGCAGCTTAAAACCTGATAGACCAATGGGTTTAGTAAAATAATTGCCAATGAATGCGGGAGGGACCATGTGAGGCATAGGTTATACACAGTGAGAGGGACTATGTATGTCCTTTCTGATTACTTTAAATTGTCAAGCCCTCGCATTTGCGAAAGCATTCATAAGAATTTGTGAAATCATTTAAATCAGTTTTTCTCTCGACTCCATGCCATCATCTTTTACTGGTTCTTTGTTTTCAAACAATATCACACAAAAAAGAATGTGCTTCTCTAATACCTGCGCTCGTGGTCCATGCCGTGCTGGGCACCACTGAAGGCTGGGTGTAATGCTGTGCCTCTCAGTCTGGCTTGACAAGGGGAGATTCAGAGAGAGAGAAGGGGCTGGATTCAAGACAAAAGATAGACATAGGCCAGAACTTAATTTGAGGTAGGGATAAACAGATGTTTGTTCTAACAGAAACTATGTGTAGTAAGTATCTTCCCATATATTAGAAATGTAAAATGCCAACATTTATTAAAAGAAGTGAAAAAGTAAAATGTTTGCTTTAAGGAAGTAGGCATATCTTATTGGTTAAAAGTTTAGGTTTTAGAGACAGATGGCTCAAATGAGACTTCTGGCTCCCCTCTTACTAGCTTCTTGACTGTAGGCTTCTTACTAATTTCTCACCAGTTATTTGGAGAGGCGGAGACGAGTAATAGTCCCTGCTTCATAGAGCTGATAGAGGAATAAAGGAGGAGAGCATTTCATATAGTAGTGCAGTACCTGGAAATTAGGAAGCCCTCAGTATGTGCTGACCATGGGGGCCCTGTTTCTGGGAGTGATGATAAGTGACCAGTGCTGTTGTCCATTGACAGCTTTGTCACTTTACCATCAGTGTAATCCTGAGAAAATCTTTAACTTCTCTAGGCCTCAATTTCTGTGTTTGTAAATTAAGGGGTTTGATACACGATTTCCTACCAGGATAAAAATGTGTGTGTTTTTTTTTTTTTAATCTTTTTTTAACGTTTATTTTTGCGAGACAGAGAGAGACAGAGCGTGAGCAGGGAAGGGGCAGAGAGAGAGAGACACACACACACAGAATCTGAAGAAGGCTCCAGGCTCCCAGCTGTCAGCACAGAGCCCGATATGGGGCTTGAACTCACAAACTGTGAGATCATGACCTGAGCTGAAGTCCATTGCTCAACCGACTGAGTCACCCAGGTGCCCCGAGACCAAAAATGTTTTTAAGGTGAAATAAAACCTTTGATTTGTCAGTTTGATAAAACTGACATTGTAACTTTCCTGCTGGACATTGAGTCTTGTCATTTCCTGACAGATGGACATCCTTCAACCAGTATTAGAGGACTTTCTAATGAAAGCAGACAATGTCTGCCTAATGATGATTAATGTTAGTCATGGAAAGGTAGTAATGAGTTTGATTCTTTCCTGCTTGATGTTCTGAAAATAACCTTTGTCTAAATTCAATGTAATAAAGTTATTGCATTGGAGACATTTTTAGAAATCTACTTTATTGAGGCATAGTTTATACATAGTCAAATGTACCCACTTAAGCATATAGGTAGATGAGTTTTGATGAAGGTTTACATCTGCGTAATAACCACTGCCTTATAGACTTTTAAAAACAGCTTTATTGAGATATAATTCACATACTACAAAATTCTGTGAAAAGTGTATAATCCAGTGGTTTTCAGTATATTCACAGAATTATACATCCATTACCACAGTGTAATATTAGAGCATTTTTATCACCCTAGAAAGAAACCCATGACTCTTAGCAGTCACTCTTTATTTTTTTCTCCTACTCCCTGCCCTTACTTCTAGCTCTAGGCAACCATCAATCTGCTTTCTTTTTAAATTTGTTTCTTTGGGATATTTTGCAAAAATAGAACTGTACAGTGTGTGGTCTTTTGGGACTTGCTTCTTTTGCTTAGCAAATTGTTTTCAAGGTTCATCCATGTTGTAATATACATCACTACTTCATTGCTTTTTATGATAGAATAGTATTCCATTGTATGTATATAACACAATTTATTTATCCATTCATCAGTTAATGGACATTTGGGTTGTTTGCATTTTTGGCTATTATGAATAATGCCACTATAAACATTTGTGTTAAATTTTTTGTGCACACTTGTATGTTTTCATTTCTCTTAGGTCGAATTGCTAGGTCATATGGTAACTGTGTGTTTAACTTTTGGAAGAACTGCCACATTTTTCCAAATGCCGTTTTACATTCCCACCAGCAGTGTAGGAAGGTTCTATTTTTCTCCACATCCTTGCCAATACTTATTACTGTCTGTCTTCTTGATTATAGCCATCCAGTGGCGTTAAGTGGCATCTCATTGTGGTTTTAATTTGCATTTCCTTAATGGCTAATGTTTTCAGGTACTTACTGGATATTTGTTGATCTTGTTTGGAGAAATGCCTATTGAGAACTCATTTTTAAATCGGGTTGTCTTTTTATTGTTGTAAGAATTCCTTGTATATTCTGATTAGATACATGATTTGCAAATGTTATATCCCATTCTGAGTATTGTCTCTGTTCTTTCTTGATCATGTACTTTGAAGTACAAAGGTTTTTAATTTTGACAAAGTACAATTTGTCTGTTTTTTTCTTCTTCACTTGTGCTTTTGGTATCATATTTAAGAATCACTGTCTAACCAAGGTCATGGAAGTTTATGTCTATGTTTCCTTCCAAGAGTTTCATAGTTTAGCTCTTACATTTAGATCTATGATCCATTTTGAATTAATTTTTGCATATGGTTGAGGAATGGGTCCAACTTCATGCTTTTGTGTGTGGATATCCAGGAGTCCAAACCCATCTGTATGAGCATATGTTTTCTTTTCCTTCCTTTTCTGATTCTTTCCTCATTTAATTGCCTTGACATCATAATATAGACTCTGAAAGAAAAACAGTAGTTCCCTGTCTCACTTCTCTCTTTACTCTGTTCTCCTTAGAAGTGTTCACTCTAAACTCTTTTAGCAATTTCTTCTGATTTTTACCTGCATATTTCTAAGAAGCATACTTATATGGCAATTTCATGAGTATTAAAATTAAACTCAGTATATTTAATTTTGACATATTTTATATAAATTCATAGTGTCTCATTATTATGATAATATATTATTATGACAGTATTCACTGCTGAGCTATACTCTGCATATTTTTTCTGTATCATTTCTGTTTTCCTTTGAGTTAATTCCTACCCCCCTGCTCCCTGCATGCCCCCATCGTTTTCAATCCCCTGCTCTCCAGCAGTTGGGCTGATCTGTCTTTACCTGCCAGCAGCTCTTTAAAGTGCTTGCCTTTCTGGAGCACTTGGCTGGTTCAGTTGGTGGAACATGCAACTCTTGACCTCAGGGCTGTGAGTTTGAGTCCCTGGTTGGTGTGGAGATTACTTAAAAATAAAAAATAAAAAATCTTAAAAAAAAAAAAAAGTGCCTGCCTTTTCAGTTTTCCAAATGATCAGACCCAACAGATAATCTTTCTGTTCTATTTTTCCCTCTGTCTTTCTTTTCTGGGAGTCATCCATCCTGGATTCCTCTCTGGCTCCATTCATTCAGGCTGGTCATTCTCTAGGATTGCTGTCTGACAGAGACTTCCTGTTACTCTTCTTTTAAGAGTCCCCTTCATTCTGCTCTGCCTTGGATGCCCTGCTTCCTAGCTTAGCATGAATGTTTCTGTCAGAAATCCCTTTCTGTACAGTTGAGGTACCTGATGCCCAGATTAATGAAGTTCCTTATTAATATCCTTGAGCTAATTAGCATTTTTTTCCTGCTTCTGGCTACAGAAAATGAAATAAAATCAATTAAAATCTCAAGTCAAGAATAGCACTTACCTAGAATGGCAGTTTTATTCACAGAACTATAACTCTAGGAATCAAGAAGTTACTGGGAAAAGACCAGAAATGGTGTCACATCCCCAAATATGGCCAGTAAATCTCAAACACTTTCCTCACCACTTCTGTTTTCATTCAAGTCCGCTTCTCTTTTACATGCAGCTCTAAAGTACTTGATTATTTGGCTTTCTAGGATACAGCAGATAATAAGTCAAAAAAATTAAAAATCAGGAGCGAAAGGAATGCTGGAAATAGACATACTGTGAAAAAAATGCCAGTTAGCTAAGATAATAGATGAGGGCATTATTTTAAAATCAATATATAATTAGTAAAGACCTAAAGTATGCATCATGTAATGTTATTACAGAAAGTCCTGTGTGAGTTAGAATCACATGTAATTATCACTTCATTATGGTGCTCCTCAGTGGCCTGCCTGCCCCCAACACCTTCCTTTCTGAGATATTATGCATTGTGCCGGGTGCTCTGTATGAACCCAAAGTGTAAGGCGTAAGTTTTAATTATCTGGAAAATAATTTTATGTAGAATAATCCATTTGTCACAATTACAAAAAAAAAAAAAAGGATTGTTACCTTAATACCTTTATGAGACTAGGATACTAGCTGGGTCCTGGACTAAATCCCCTTTATCTGCTTTTAAAAACACATTATAATGACTGTCCTTGTAAACGGCATTTGTGACTAAAACTATTTGTATTGAGTAAGTAAGAAAAAAAAAGGTGTGTGTATATATTAGTATATCAGTGATAGATTTAAAAAGCTTCTGTGTTCCTTCTCTCCCTCTCTTCTTCCTCCCCACCTTACTGTTGTAACATTGTCTTAGTTAACCAGGAAATCTATTATTACAGCATGCTATGATTCTAAAAAAGAGATTTGTTTAACATGTTATAATAAAAATACACTGAATATGTATATTGGGGTGCTGCCTTCAAGTCAGACCACTTCTTAGAACAAGCCATTTGGAAATGGTCTTAGCCATGATCAGGACTGCCCCCCCCCTCCCCCCCCCGCCCCGTTCAGATTGTCCAAAGGAGGAGACTGGGGTTAGGATTTTTGGAGTGAATACGGGGCTGAAGTGGAGCTGGACCTTCCTGGCTGTGCCATCATCTCTCTTACATCAAGAAGAGACAGCTTCATTTTGGGGGCTGATCAAGCCCTTGCCCAGTAAATGGAACTCATTAGAGCTTCCATTAACCACAGTCATGGAAACAGGAAGAAGCCACTATGGCGCGTGATAGAGATCACCACAGTAGACTGAGTGGCAGCTGGAGGTTAGGGAGAGTGGGCTCAACACTGCATAGGCTGAATAGGAGTTTGATCGAATGTGTTGTGACATGCAAGCATTGGAGGTAATTATTAGTACGATAAAACTGGAAAACGTCTGTTTCAATCTTCTGCTATCAATAGAAAATATAGGTTGTGTTGCAGTTAATATCAAGGGATTATTAGTTCTCCCTTAGTGTTGCCTTTTTCTTGGGGTCATAGATCTTTTTGTAAAGGCTTAATAACCCTCTCACCCCCAGCTCAGTGATACAGATCACTGTTTTTCAAACCTCTTCCCTTTGTCCCTGCACAGAGTAAAGGTGTCCTGTTGATAGGAGCCTGTCTCCTTCCCTCCCTGTTCCCTCCTCCATCCAGGCTGCTCAACAGGGAACAAGAAAGGAGGTATGAAGGAGGGAGGGAAATAACATGGCCCCTGGCCTCCTGGGCCTACAGGTACCAGTGACAGCGTATAAAATGAAAACCTGGATTTTGCTGACCCATTTTTTCTCTCCCACTTGCCTCACCCCCATTAAAATGTCCTTTGCCCACCCAGGTCTCTGTGTTCCAGGGGAAATGGGGTTGTCTCACATGTGCTCATGTGTCCACCTGGGTGGCTCCTACTGGTCTTCTTCCCCACAGAGCACCTTTCTTGTTCTTCTTCCCAGCCACTGAAGCACTTAATCCTTAAACCATCCATGCTACGGCAGCCCACCTGCGAAAATGATGAAGGGTTCATCTCTCTTGCCCTCTGGCATACCCCACTGGTTGGGAAGGGGTCCCACCATAGGGCTGCTTAGGGCTTTTATGAATACAGAGTTTGGTAGGATGGCAGGTCATGGTCATGAGGCTGGGTGCACAGCTCCCTTTCCTTCTGCCTTAAGCTTTCACTTTTTTCCTTGCTGTTTAGCTTCTAAACAGCCTTCCCTGCTTTGTCTAGATGTATCTGTGTGTGCCGGAACTCCAGGTGCAAGTAGATGTCTAATCTTTTCTTTGCTTCAGACCTCTTGGTACTGGGTGGATCAGTGGGTACAAGCATATGGGGAAGGTGGCTGTCACTGCCTCCCTGACCAGATGGGTCTCAAGTTCAGATTCACCTGGAAGGGACACTCTGCCACAGATATTGTAATGGTCACTGAGATATGGAAATTGTTGATAGCTTTCTCCTCCTGGTAGAGGTTTGTATTAAATTTGTTTCTTAATGCTTGTTGCACTAAGCTTGATTCAATTTATTCAAGTCATATTTTACTGATTTTTAGGATAATTATTAGATTAGCTAAACTTATCTCCCCCTCTGTATGGGGACATTATGAAATGCTTTTGTATTTATTTCTCCGTATCTATTGAGGTACAATCATATATAGAGAGATTAATTATAGGATAAATAAGGTAATATTCTCTTCACCCTTTTAAATGTCATGTTAAACTCTAATAACTGTTTCTAAAATACGACTGTAAGCACCAGGGAAGATGGGGACCATGGCTGCTTATTCCCATCATCCCCCCCACCCCCCAACCCAGGCACCCGATGCCGCCTTACTGAGTGAATGGAGAATTTGTTGCACGAGGTGATATGTTGGAGCTGTCTGCTGGAGGATGTATTATGTGAGAAGCTCATGTTAAGCTTTAAAATTATGAGCAGATTAAGAAGTCTTGGTAAGAATTATCTCTCATAAAAACTCACATTATCAGCTACAACTGAATTCTTTTTTGAATCTATTAAACTCATTTTTTTTAAAGGATATGAAGAGTAGGTGAAGTAGTTTTTACAAAATGAATCAGGGGGAGGAGGCAGTGAAGTTTGGTGGTTTGTTTTTGTTCCTGCCTAGCACGAGCCTGGGAGGGTTGGGCTGGCAGGGGGACCCAAAGATGCTTGGATTGGGAGATGTGGAGGAAGCAGAAAGGTCCAGCGGTGGTGGCCAGCCTGGGCTTGCCCCAGGGCTGTGTGAAGGAAGAAAGCTGCAGGCCTCACGGGGTTAGTAAAGTGGATTAGCCATGTCCATTTGGCATTTACTACATATTACGGAGATGGTTCACAGAATTCCAGGGCAGGGCTTGTGCAACATTTCTCATGTCTGCTCCTCTTTGGGCATCAGTGTGGTTCTTCTCAGGCTCTGATGCAACCCTCGTGTTTTCCAGGTTAGCAGGTTATAGGTATGGCTATGGGGGAGATGCTCTGGACCACCTGCCTTGCCCTACTTCCACATTGCTGAGAAACATGATTGGTCCATCAGCAATGGTCAGGCCTGGGGATGAAGTCAGAAGTGCACAGGGCTCCCAGGGGCCCGTTCAGTGATGATGAGAGGATAGTCATGGGGAAGACATTTAATTGGAAATCCGGTTTACTGTGGACATAAAAATGTCTTTGATGTTTAAAATAATTAATATTTTTGTGAGTTGCTTTCAAGTTTTTATTTGACCTGAGGGGGGTGTGGGATGGTAGTGGAGCCACAGACATATTAGGCAAGATGCGTATGTTCAGAAGACCACAGAGCAGTGTCGAGAAGAACTGGGGATGTTCTTGCCATTCCCTCATGCTGTAGGGCTCTTCTCTGTCTACCTGGTAGGAGTGTAGTCATCATGCTAGATGTCTGTTCAGGTGATACAATTATAATTGGGAAAGAACATTATTTCTACTGCTGTTTAGCAAAGCATGAAATGACAGTTTCCAAGCAGGCATATGGTGATTGTTGGGTTAGGATTTATCAACTGCCTTAATCCTTTTTGGGATGAGCGAACGTTCATTAGCAATATAGTTAATACTATTTCCTCAAAGGAGACAATTTCAGCATAGCGGGTAACATTAGAAAATGGTGAGCAGGCCAACAAATGCCAACTGTCCCAAACAGATCTTCAAGACTGCCATTCAGGTGTTGTTGCCCTCAAAATATTTTTGATCTTCTGAGATAGTTTCACTAGGCATCTCTATTAGTTTCCTAAGCTGCCGTAACACATTACTGCAAACTAGGTGACTTAAAACAAAAGAAGTTTATTCTCTCACAGTTCAGGAAGTCAGACATCTGAGCTAGAGTCTGAAGTTGGCAGGCATTCCTTGCCTCTCCCAGCTTCCGGTGGAGCCAGCTTCCTTGTTTTCTGACTGCATCTCTTGCTTTGTCTTTACATCACATTCTCATCTGTGTGTTTGTCTTCTCTGTGTGTGTTTTATAAGGACACTTATGATTAGATTATTAACCATCCGGATAATCCAGGATGATCTCTTCATCTCAAGATCCTAATAACACCTGCAAAGACCCTTTTTCTAAATATAGGACCTGCACAGCGGGGTGGGGGGGTGCTACCATTCAACCCAGTATAGCCTCTAAAGCAAGGTGTCCTTTGAGAGATGTCATCTCTGCTGATAATATTGTTCTCTGGTGAGAGTAATTATGAGTCAGTATTTTGCTGGTTCATTCATTCACTTAACACATAAACATACCATGAACCAGACCCACTGCTAGGTGCTGGCTTTATAAAAGCCTACACAGACAAAATCCTGGCCTTCCAGAGCCCACAGTATTAACCAGAAAGGCCAGCTTTCTCAAGATGATGCTAATCTATTATTTGAATACATTTTTGAATAACTACAGAAATAGAGTTAGAAATACAAAGGGAAATGCTGGCAAGTATAGTAGACACAAGTAGAAAGTACCGAGAGGTCTAGTCAAAGTAACTGCATTATTTTACCAACCAGAGGGATTTTGAGCAGACTTAGTATGTGTGGTGGTTTGATGATACAAACACGAACTCTTTGGTAAAGCTAGCTGTTGAACTCTACACACCATCATCTGTTTATTGAATATGAGACCTGTTACTCTTTGTTTTTTTAAGTTTCTTTATTTATTTTGAGAGAGAAAGTGTGAGTCAGGGAGGGGCAGAGAGAGAGGGGGAGAGAGAGAGAATCCTAAGCAGGCTTCTCACTGTCAGCACGGAGCCTGATGCAGGACCTGAACCCATGAACCACAATATCATGACCAGAGCTGACGTCTGATGCTTAACCTACTGAGCCATCCAGGCGCCTCCCCAATTCTTTTTAAAATTTATTTATTTATTTTGAGAGAGAGAGAGCATGCAAGTCAGGGAGGAGCAGAAAGAGAGGAGGGAGAGAGAGAGAATCAAGCCCTGTTACTTCTTGCCCTAAAAATCTGTTCTGTCCCTAAGGAAGATGTTTTTAACAAGGTAAATGGAAAGTACCCTTCAGCTTTTGGACATTTCCAAAATGTTGTTGCTTTCCATTGTTTTAGGATACTTGCTTGCATGCGAAACATTTCTTTAGGGTGTTCTTGAAGGCTCTCTTGGACTCGGTTAATAAGGAAGAATAACTTACAAATCCAAAATTATCACCTCTATTAGAGATTCTAATCTAAACTTTCTTTATAGTGTGGTGTGTTTTAGACAAATTGGTACCACAAATAGAGGACCTGAGTTTGTCAATGAATTGTTTTCTGGGGTGGGAGGGGGGACATTGACACACATTTAAGGTTATCCATTAATATAATTATGCCTTTTCTTTCACATTTCATTTTGCATTTTCATTTGGGGGTAGAAAAGGGTGGAGGGACAGCTGATGCCTCTGTAATTGCACATAACAGCCAGCCTACCTTATCTGTGCACTCCTGTGTGGGTTACAAATGTCATCCTCCTTCTTACATGTTCCAATTAAAATAACAACAACAACAACAACGTTGACAGACCCGGTGGTTCTACCATCCCCAAATAATTGAACATTATGGGTGTTGTGCAACCATTTATCAGATAAAAGTAGAATTGATTTTATTTTTAACTTTAAAAAAAATGTTTTATTTATTTATTTTGATAGAGTGAGAGCAGAGGAGGGGCAGAGAGAGTGGGAGACAGAGTCCAAAGCAGGCTCTGCGCTGACAGTGCAGACGCAGGGCTTGAACTCATGAACCGTGAGATCATGACCTGAGCCGACATCAAGAATCAGATGCTTAAACGACTGAGCCACCCAGACACCCCTATTTTTAACTTTTGAAGCTAATTAAAAAGTAGTTTAAGTTCTCAGAAGATAATTCAAAATGTGTTATTAAGAAATTTTTTGACTGTTCTCACAGTTTTTCTGAGTTTAAAATTATATCAAAACAAAAGAGCATCAAAGCAATTTTTAAAAGGCAATTTTGTTCCTATTACAAGAACTGGACCCTTCATGGGAACATGGAATTAATTTGACAAACATTTTTATAATGTAATTAATTTTCATTGTGTGATTAAATTGTTCAAGTGGGATTTGTACCTTACATAGTCACTCATCCTCTTGCCCCTCATTTTTCCTCTTCTCTTCCACTCCCCTCCCCTCCCCTCCCCTCCCCTCCCCTCCCCTCCCCTCCCCTCCCCTCCCCTCTCCTCTCCTCTCCTCTCCTCTCCTCTCCTCTCCTCTCGTCTTCACATTCCTAGGAATGTGTGTTATTGTATGAGACATAGGTCTTGGGAGTGAGCCTTAGACCTTTCTCCTTTTGTATCTGGACAAGGGAGGAAGGCCTAGACTTGTCAGCCCCCATCTGAAGACCCAGAAGACAACATCCTTGGGTCCATATGAAGACGTGTTTGACTGGTCATGTTTGATGTTTTTGCAGTTTGAGGTTTTCATTCTAAACGTGGATGCAAACATCTCAGATACCCTCAAACTATGCGACCAAATGCAGCCCAACTCAAAGTTAGGAGGCTGTCAGAGACCCCTGGAACTTTCCTTTTTGTACATGACCTATAGACACGGTGGTATTTATATTTCATTTTGATCTGTGCAAGGAGAGTGGACATAATTGTCCATCAGTGATTTGTTCAGATGGTTTTCTGGGTCTACTTGCTTTATAATTATAGGTTTAGGGTGATGTCTAACAAAAAGTGGATTCAGATTTGTCCACTGCTTTCATTTTGTTATAAATCCAGTTTTGGGGGGGGAGTATGTGGATGTAATTTCCCTCTCATGGTGATAGGTGTGGTTTTTGTAATTCGATCATATATTTTGTTCTTCAGCCTTGTGGTAGGAGAAGATAAAATAAATGGCTCGTTGTTGAAAAGCCATTCTTATCACTCACATTCTTATTTTTTTAATACTGGTTTTGTTAGAATTTTATATCACTAAGAAAAAGGAACACCAAAATCACCCAAAATTCAAAGACCCTGTTCAAGCATTCAAGGATCCTGTTCCATAATTGCTATCATGTGAAATATTCTTTTCAATTCTAGTCCACCTGGATAAAAGCTAACTTAAGCCAAAGTCAGCATTATGCTTGATGCCAGGAGAATTTCATGAGTATGGGAAGCCTTTCCATTCTCTGCCCTCAGAAGAGACTCATTTGGCAGTTGTTTCATTTCTCCACTGATGGAGAAGTCCAAGACCATATGCAGCTTACCACTGATCTCCACTGATGGAGAAGTCTAAGACCATATGCAGCTCACAGAGCTTCCACCTATGGGACAGGAGTTGGGAGTCAACCTGTGGAGTTGGCACTATGAAGATTCTGGTTCTGTACTGTAGCTTAGGCTACCGAGCCAGTACTTGGCCGTAGAGCTTGGTGCTTAGCAGAAGTTCTGGGACTCCATATTGGGACCCACTTATGAACAGGCTGACACTCTATTTAATATTGAAGGGAATTTACTTTGTAGTAAAGACCAAAAAAATGCTTAAAAAAAAAAAAACTTTGTAGGGGGATGAACCAAAGACTGTTTTGTGAAATAAAAATAGCATAAAAAAGCTTTCTTATGTTACTTGTTCCAGAGTTAGGCAAAGCAGTCTCGGAGATACAGATTTGGGGTTTTGAAGCACAGTACTGTACTGGTTGGTACTGTCATTTATTGGGGAGTATTTATTGTCTTTATGTTTCTGGTATGAGTTTGTGTGTTTGGAGGATTCAGTGAATCTTCGAGCCTTTTCCTTTGTGATGTCTGCTTGCATATTTGGAAATATCAGTGAACGTGGTACCATTGGTGTTTTGTGGCTTTGCACTTTTGATTCCCTTCTGAAGCTGCTGCCATGACGTTAACCTCTGATGAAGTCAAGAGCATTAGAGTGTAGAAGAAAATGATTACTAGTGGTTAATAACGTCCCACAGTTTTAGGAGTTCGGGAAGAGTGCCCATTTCCACGAAGCAGTTGGAGAGCTCACGTGGGGAGAATCTCCCTGACCACATGTAAATTGAGAAATAGATTTCAAAATCAGTTTTGATTAAAATGGGAATTTGAGCCTGCTTCTGAGAAGCAACCATCTTTCCATAAATTATTTATGGCATGAGCATAAGGGTTTGCTATAGAGGCTGTAGGCCTTTTTCCATTATGCTTCAAAAACTGGTTTGATTATAAAGAGAAAATAATGAATTCTGGTGTTGAAACAAATTTTGTAAAGGGAGGTTGTAGTCCCTAAAGTGATTTTAAGGTGGAAAATAAGAAATGATTACTAATACTTTTCAATAGAACCAGTGTTGCAGCTGGATTGTATGTAAAAAAGATGACAGAACCCTGATGCGAACACAGTTTATCATATTAGATACATATTGAGAGGTTTCTTACAGTGAGTACATCAGTGGCTTAAGGAGCATGTATTTGTAGAGTCCTTTGCTTATTAATAGATACTGAGATTTATTCCTGGCTAATTAGCTTATAGTATATCTTCCTGCTTAGACTGTACATGGAGAGTCCCCTGAGCAATGTGACTTGAGGGTGGAGGGTCCTAGTAGACAGATATTGGTCAGTAGTCCAATATCTTGTGTTGACCCATTTTCTGGGATCAGACCTCCCCTCACACCTCAGCTGCTATATCTTGCTCCCACCTGCTCTGCTTTTTCAGTGAAGTTCAGATTCATTTGGGAAATGGGAAGTTTAGATTGACAGATACAGAAACCATTTCATTAATGCTTGAAAAGATGGCATATTCTCTGCTTTTATTGTACACGGTTTGATACATATCTTGCAGGTCACCATTATATATTATATGCCCTCTATGATGTTATTTTTGCCTCCCTGATCTGACATGGGCTGAAAGAAATGGATTCAGTCTACTATGACTCCTCTGTTGCTTTTCCTCTTTTCAAACATTTTATTTATTCAATAAATATTTATCACTTGCTTCCTATGTACTAGAATGGTTCTCAGCTGAATAAGACTGAGAAGTTCAACGGTCTTATGGAGGTGACATTTCAGTTGGGGGGAGACATACCTGCACAAGGAAAGACACAAGATAATTTCAGATACTGAGATGTATAATGAAGAAAATAAAACCTGGTAATTTGGCAAGTGACTAGAAGTGGCTCCAGTGTAAATAGGATGGGCAGAGAGCCTCTCTGGGGAGGCACATTTGAGTTAAATAACCAAGTAAAAGAGGAAGGTGCCTCCCCAGGGATCTGGTAGGAGCGATTTCTAGTTGGGTTGCAGGGTGGGGACCACAGGAAGAGGCTTTGGAATGGAAACACATGTCACATTTTAGAGGAACAGGTTTTAAAGCTTTTCCACCAGCATTTGTCTGCTGTCTCTTAACTTGGATTCCCAGGATAGTTTTAATTTCTTGATAGCTTTTATCCTCTATCATTATAAATGCCCTCCTTTGGTCCCATTTAATTCTCATTGCTGCCAGTTAACAGTTTCTGACATTGCTTTCTTGACATTGTTTGGGTTGTATTTGCTGGCAGGGCTTTGCCTTTAAGTTACTCCTGGTCTTCTCTGAGTTGTTCAGATATTTCTCTGGTTGACTGCAGTGGTCTCCAAAGTTATGTGTGTTTGTGCCACTGTGAGGGGGCAGTTCAGTAATCCACTGTGCTGTGGAAGAAATACTAGAACATTTATCTGTATTTAGTTTGATTGACGTCAGTGCCCTAACCATGTGGGTGCACCTGAAGGTACTCTGGGAAGGTGACAGGAGGGAGGGAAGGGGTCCCCTTGTGGAGGGTGTGACTATGGTATCTTCAGTCTGCTGGCCTACTCTCATGGCTGGGATGCCAGGTGGTTATGTCATAAAATACATCCTGTCTCCAGTCCCCAGCTCATGCCACCCTCCTCCCCCCCGTTGGTGGCATATTGTGAAAATAACTAATGTTTTGAATTAGGGATTCACATCCTTTTAGTACCCCCGCCAAGGTGGGTGGCTATACCCAGGCTGAAATTTGTACTCAGAGATTTTAATCCATAATCAGTAGAAGTTGATAAAAAAGAATGGATTTTTGTAAGCCACAAGCAATATTTTTTTGTCAAGAGGGAGAAACTTTAATATTTCAAAACTTCAAGAAAGATGGTATGTCAAAATGCCTGCTTTTGATGAGGTGTTTTGGCTCAGTTTGCTCCTTTGGCTACGGTTTGCCAGGTAGACCTTCCTCTAGCCCTTTTCTGGGAGTGAGAATCTTTGTGCTGACCACAGAGTGCATCTCAACTGAGGGGTGATGATGGGGAGGGTGTGGAGGGCTTCTGCTCCCTGCCAGAACCCTGAGCCTAGGAGGGTTGGGTGAACAGGGCCCGAAGCTGACATCAGGATAGGATTTGTAAGACTCTGGGCACCTTCAGGGCCATGCTGGCACCCAGGAAGGATAGCTAGCCCAGAGTTGAGAGGCAGAGTACACCCTGTGCCTCCTTCCTTCCTGCAGTGCACTCATGAATACCTTCTATGGACCTGGCACTGCTAAGTATCGGAGCTTTAATAACTAGCAAAAATAGATGCAGACCTCTTCATCTCTTGGAAGAATCTGGTAGTCAGACCAATCACACACAAGCAGGAAAAACTGCAGTCTTGAAGCATTGTTTCCGAGAGAGGCACATGATGCTGTTGTCAAGGTTAAGGGTGGGACGCCTGGTCTGGAGCCCTCAGGAGGTTTCTAGAGGGAAGAGGCATTGAGCCAAGGCTGAAGGAAGCCCAAGTGGGAGCCCAGGGGGAGGTAGGTGCCCTCAGGGTGGAGCAGGGCCTTCCAGCAGAGCCAAGGTCCTGTCTCTTCTCTGCTCTGTGTTCAGCTCCTGGCACAGGGCTGGTGTCTGGTGTATGTTCAATAAATAAAAATTAAATGATTGAAGCTCAGTAGTGAGTGCAGGGACAGTAGACTGACATGAGGCTGGAGAAGCTGGCAAGAGCCTGACCTCACAGAAACTTGTAGCTAAAGAGACCATATATATGGGTTATTGTGGAAATCAGGACATAGGAGGGGTGCTATTAATAATTATGTTTGGACACTAGGGCATAACATGAGACTGACTCAAGGCAAACTAGGATGTATGTATGGTCAGCCTCTTCTAGGCCGCCATAAGGAATTTAGTCTTTTTTCCCCTGAGAGCTGAAGACCTTTCAAAAGGTTTTCAGCTTGAGTGGAGGGGTGGAGGTGGGACAAGACTTGATCATTCTGGCAACAGGCTGGTGACAGATTGAAGATGAGCTGACTTAGGGAATCATGGGAGACTGGTGCAGTTAAGGGCCAGGCAGGAGGAGGTGGTGGCTTGGACTGGAGGCCAGGATGGTGGAGGGGTGGGGATAGAACATAGTATGTGTGTTGCATGTGGCTGCTGAGGAAAGGGAGGTGATGGGGTCTCAGAAGTGGACAGACGTTGGGTGCTGCTAGCTGAGCCAGAACAGGGAAAAGAAGCAGGTGTGGGGAGAATGTGTAGTTTTAGATAGATTGAGAAGTCAAGGTACGAATTTAGGAGCCTTCATTCTTTGGTTTATGAATTCCTGAAGTAGGAGATAATAACGCAGCTCAACCAGTGTTGCATGGGCTCATGTCCCATCCCTCTTAAAACTACCCCCAGCCCATCTCACCTATTCACTACCTGCTTATGCCCCCAAATTTTATTAATCAAAAACAAATCCTTTCCTTTGTTAGAGGTAGACGTATTTAAAACGCAAACACTGAGTAAGCCTGCAAAGTGGTTTATAAGGGAGAGGAGGTTGGAGAATGCTTTGTTTAGAAAAGCCTGAAGACCCTAAGCTGGACAAGTGCTGTTTAGAAGATGAACTTGGAAACAATGGAGAGGTAGGGAGAAAAGGTTAGCAGAATTGAGACTCCACCCAAGGGGTCTGAAAAGCTAGGGTACTTACTAGAAGTGAATGTGCATCTGACTTTAGAATGGCTCTTAGGGTATCTATAATTTGCAGCCTTCTAAGGTACTACTTATATAATCTCTATTTGGAGATCTTTTAAGGACCCTCTGGTTTGGGGATGGGAAGAGTTTCGTGGCTGGTATGACCAGGGAGAGGGGATAACTTTAAAATATGTTGATTGGGTTGCAGTGAGCAGCATTTCTACATCATTAATTGGAAATATTGGAATGATTTGGTCTTGCAGCCACCTGTTCATTCATTCCAGAAAAAGGAAAGGCAAAGGGGCTGGTGTTTGCATGCATGGTACTTAGAAGCCAGCAGTTCCCGGGCTGTTTCCTGAGATCTGACTCTCTAGGCAGGGATTCCCTGGACTGCAGGTAACTGCCACAGCTTTGCGTAATGCTGGGCGGGCCGCCATTGCCCTCTTCTGGTAAGGGGCTCCTGCTACAAATGTACTGAGTTTACAGAGAAAGAGAATTCAAGCTCGTTTTTCACTTTTGGTCGGCTGTGCTTTGCCAGCTGGCATGAACCCCTAAAATGAAATGAGTGTTTGATTTGAAATGTTGTAATATATACTCAGACCATGGAACCATGTGAGGGTCTAACCTTATTTACAGTTTTGGCTTGTGGGCACTACCTTAGACATCCATATCATTTTCCACAGTTGGGCCACTTTCTATTTGGCAAAAAAGATTTCTTTCAGCCTCTTCTCTGCCTATGAAACCCTGTCTGACTGCTTCATTAGTTAACACATGTGTGAATTTGCATCACCGATAATGGCAGCAAATGCAAGGAACATGGTTTTAATAAAATTTTAGTATCTAATATCTCTGAAGCATTAGGACACAGAACATTATAGGCCTGGGGTAAACAATTCATATTCAGTAGGGGCTTTTTGGCATTTCTTGGTGACATATTTACAAAATGTATAATTTAGAGATGAGTTTATATTACATGGTAAAACTAAAGAATATATAAAAACAACTCCATTGGGAAGGGGCAATGAGAATATGGGATTACTGTGACGGTTTATGCCATGACCAGAGGACAGTTCTTGTTGTCCATCTGGTGCTTTATTCTTTTTGGATCTATCTTTGAGTGATAACCTCTCTTTCCCTCCCCAGTAGAAGGTAAGTGCTCAGGTGAACTAAGCTGGATTTGCTGTTGAAAGGAACCCTGTTCTTTAATTGTGAATACCTAGAATGGAAATCCTATTTTGTGAGGCATTTAAGCATGTCCTTAGTATAACCCCTTTTAAAATTTAGGTTTTTCAGGGGTGCCTGGGTGGCTCAGTCCGTTAGACTCTTGATTTTCACTCAGGTCATGATCTTGCAGTACCATGAGTTTGAGCCCTGCCCTGTGAGTGCAGAGCCTGCTTGAGATTCTTCCTCTCTCTCTGTCCTTCCCCCACTCATGCTGTCTCTCAAAATAAACAAATAAACTTTATAAAAATAAAATTTAGATTTTTCAGTAACCCATTAAGTAGCTATTTGGCATTTAAAATCCGAAGACTATCACAAATAAAAGCTACCTACCATATTTGCTTGGTAGCATATTAAGATCTAAACACATGTTAATATCTACCATATTAAGATCTAAACACATAATGTTGATCTTTTTAAGCTGGATCAATTTGATACCTCCAGTGCTGTTGAGCAATGTAATTTTTCTAAGAATTCAGTAGTCACAGGACAAACATCTAATAGTCACGATCTCATTATGATTTTCACCATGTGTGAAGAAAGTCCTTAAGCACTACCTCCATATCCCCCTATACAAACACCCCTATACAAATTGCCCAAAATAAAAATGGTTAGATAGCAGTCTCTCAAGAGAACGGGCAGTACTCTTTTGGATTTATAGTCCATTTCTAAAATATCTCTTCAAAATTCCCGCATTCCTTCCTTCCTTCCTTCCTTCCTTCCTTCCTTCCTTTCTTTTTTTTTTCTTTCTTCCTCTCATTCACTCATTCATTCATTCATTCATTGGTTTAGGCCTGGTTAAAAGTTAATAGTGATGGAAGCATGCTTCATAGAGTTGGGGGGGGGTGGGTAGTCTGTCAATTGGTCAGGTGATGAATCATGGAACAGAAGTGTTTTACCGAATTAAACCTTTAACCCTATATATTAAAAAAAAAAAACCTTCTTGACAAAGTCTGGCAAGGTCAAGATGAAGAGGACCCTCTTTCAGACAGTTGAAAAGATGGGCAGCAGCCTCAGCTCTCTCTTCTGGCTGGGCATTTTGTAGTTCTTCTTTGACTCTGGACCATTTGCCCCTCTCTCTCCCCCTCCTCCTGGTTGGCCTCAGATCCCTATAAATTCTGCAATGCCTGAAAAGTCAACTGGCTTCATATAGTAATTTCTAGAGCATGGTTTCTCTGCTTGGGCACTAATGACACTATGGGCCAGATGATTCTTTGTCGTGGGCTCTCCTGTGCATTACAGAATGTTGAGTAGCTTTTCTGTATTCTACCCCACTGGATGCCAATTGTGACAGCTCTAAATGTCTCCAGGCATTGCACATTGGGGGTGGACAGGTGGTGGAAGGTGGTAGTGATTTTGTCTCAGAGCCACAGCTGTAGATTATGAGTGATATATTCCTTCTACTTTAGCCTTATTACTTGGAGGTACACTGCACTGTCACACTTAACCAGTAGGTACTGATGTAGGGCACATGGTGTATTTTAGCCTGAAGGTTCCTTAATTTGAAGAATTCAAGGTGGGACATAGGTTTCCTGTCAAGGGTTAATGCCCAAGGCAGAGTTAACCAGGGTATACATACCAAAAATAATTTGACTTAGTTTCTTTTTTCTCACTGAGAAAAATATTTATTTTTATTAAATAAAATAATTTTTTATTAAAAAATATTTTTATTAGGAGCAGGCATCATAAAACTGTTTCATAAGAGTAACTCTGAACTTTATATTTGTCATATTAAGGCAGAGATAATAAGGGAAGACTAGAAGCAGGCAAATGATGTGTAGAGATGAGGAAACACAGAATCTGATTTGCAAAAAAAGAAAATGAATTTGAGGAGAATTGAAAAGAGTTTGAAGGAAGGAAGGTGTTAGATGATTTTGAGTGTTTAAGAATAGTTACATGCTGTTCATCTCATTGAAGTGTTATTTTAAAATTAATAATATTTTCAGGGGATTAGCAGATTTACCAGTTTTCATAGATGTTCATTTGCTATAATTTGTAAATCTTCAGAGAATTCTTGGAGAAAGAGAATGAGAGAGATCAAGAATTAGAATATGTGGTTTGCTGTTATAAGGAGGATTATTATATTTTTGTTTGTGGGGAAAAAGACCATTGAAATATCACCACCAACAGTAAGTGGAATCAAGCAAATGCCAGGATCTGCCTCCCTCTCTCTAATTTGTAAGTGTGTGTAATCTCCAAATTTAAATACTTGAAGGTGATCTGCAGGGGTTCTCAACCCAGCTAGCATATGACAATCAAACAGCTTTTAAAATGTACTGGTGTCCATCCAGGCCCCATCTTGAGAAGATCTGATTTAATTGGTCTGGGAGAGAATTTGGACATAATTTTTAAAAATTCCCCAAGTGATTGTTAAGTGCCACCAGGGATGCAAACCCCTATTTCTAGGCCTGTGATTCTCAAAGTGTGGTCTCCAGATCAGCAGCAGCAGCATCTGCCTCACCCATGAGTCTGTTAGACATGCAAATTCTTGGCCCCACCTCAAGCCTATGAAATGAGACTCTGGGAGTGAGCCTTTTTAATCTGCATTTGTGACATGCCCTCCTGGTGAATCTGATGTGCCCTCAGGTTTAAGAAACAGTATTTCAAGCATTGGGTAGTGGTGCTTGGAAGACACTGAATCCTGAGAATCAGGGGTATATATATTATAGTGATGTTGGAAATACTACTGTAGAGTCAATGATACTGTCGTTAGAGTTCAGTTGCCTCAGGAGACTCTTCACTCATCCAAGGAGGAATGCCTGGGAGCTGTAACTTTCCACTGAGAGCCTTCACAAGGCTTAATTACTAATGTGTAGGTCGCAGCTGATACCACGTTGTGCCTCCCACTTGTTCCCGTGAAGCTTTCAAGCTCACTGTCAATATTCTTAATTAATGATCTTCAGCTTCTGAAGCCATTTCATCAGTGCATCGCCTGTCCTAGCACGTTTCCCCTCAGAGCAGTCCTTGAAGAGGGTGTTATTCCCAGCAGTCAATTAGAAAAGGAAAGTAGAGGTGGCTCTAAACAAGTCCTGTGACCAATTAACCACCTCCCTTTATTCCCCTTTGTAGTTCTCTAAAAAATGGGTCAGGGGGAGAAAAACTCCGGCTCTCACCAGTGGACCTCGCCTGTGTTTGTCTAACATTCTTCTATCCCACTTGGTATTTCAATTTCCTGCCTTAGGCATGAATTGGTTGAAAATTCCCTTTGAACTCTTGCTCATTTTGTAGAAACTTGATGAAGTAGTGATGAGAGTAGTTAGGGGATTGTTTCCTGAGCTCTGAGAAGTAGAGCAGAGTAGGAAGGGAAATTCAGCACTAAACTTAAAAGGTTCATTCTTGGAGAAAGCTGTGGGATTAGGAACGATTACAGTGGCTGCAATAATAATTTTAAGAATTCTTCTTGAATCTTGTTTTCTGATTGGATGAAGTAGGGTCACAGTGAAAGGGGTGAGAGGTGAAGGGAAACTTAAACTTCTTAATCCTGTAATTGGCAGTAACAGTTTTTATTGCTTCATATTCTATTTACAAGGAAAACACCTTTACTTTAAACAGTTCTATTGGATCAGCACCATCCTTGGTAAAGTTCATAGAAATTTCCCAGGTTAGTCCCTATCATTCCCTCACATGCAGTCCTGAGGAGCCTTCTGGAATTCCCTGTGGGATGGGAATCCCCTTGCATCACTAGGCACTTCCTATTATGGGGTTCCTGATGTTGTTTGTGCTTTTGGTTTTATTCTCTTACTAAAATAATAGAACCAGGATTTCTGAGCTGGGAGTCCCTTTAGGGAAGTATCTGTGCTGTCCAGTGTGGTAGCCACTAGCTACATGCAGCTATTTAAGTTAATACGTTAATCACAAATAACCTTTTAGAATGAGAGAAATTTCAAAATTTGCACTAGCCTCGTATCAGGCGTTCTCATGGCTTGTGGCTAAGGTATCAGCACAGACAAGGAACATTTCTGTCACCAAAGAAAGTTTTTGGCTAGTGTTGGTCAGTCTTGTGACCCTCATTAGTTTCAATACTGGGACTGAGAACCATATCTTCATTTGTTAACTACTCTCAATTTATTCGCTAACTACCATTTGCCATTGTACTCTATTTTTTCCTCTTTGAATTTAATCGTAAGAATATCTCTGTGGGAGCAGGAATGATTACCCCATTTTACAGAGAAGGAATTAAGACTCAGAGGCTGAAAAACTTGCCCAGGACCAAACGACCGTAAAAGGTGCAGCCAGTGTTGGGACACTCATCTGTCTGATTCTAAAGCCCAAGCTTTCTCTGTTAAAGTGTCTCTTAGAAGACAAGTTCTCTGCTTAAAGGTCATTAGGCCCACATCTTTAGGAGTACACTAAAAAAACTCCAAACCAGTCACTGATTGTGCTTTGGATGGTTTAAGTGGCTTATCAATAAAATGGAGCAAGTCAGTTGTACATCTTTTCCTGTAGGAGTTTCATCACTTCTCACAATTAGACCAGTGACCTGTAATAACAGTGTGATATTTACGCGGTTGTCTATTTCATGTACTTTACGCTTTGATCTCCTGGGTTGGGTGGTGAGTGCACCACCTCCCATGGCATATCATTTCCTGATTGGAAGGCCGGTGGGTCCGAAAGTCTTGCCAATGTGGTTTCTCTGCTCTCACCTGGTTCTCTATTTCTTAAAGCCCAAAAGAACTAAAAAGAATTGTTCTTCCACCTTTAAAAGTCCTGTGAATATTATTTCATCCTGGTTTTTTCTTTTACTTAAAAAAGTGAATCATTCTCCTTTTTTCAGTTGATTCTTATAGGATGATTTTAAGTTGACATTCTTACTCTAATTTGTCACAGTTTGTCTATGTATTTTGAAACTAGTTGAACACTAAATGCGTAAAACATAGCCATCATTATGTTTATTTTAGCTGCTACTGTTAAAGTAGCCTAAAATGAAATTGCCATCATTGACTGCCACAGCATAATGCTGCCCACTCAGCTTACTCTTGATTAAGAGTACCTGTGTGCTCAGGCGATTAGTTTTTTAGAGCCAAAGTTTGGCCCTTACATATATCCTTATTAAATTCCACTTAGTTAGATTGATCTAACTACTTTCTTTAACTCATCCTCATAACCTAATTTTATTTGTCTCTGAGTCACAGAGATCCAGGGTTTTTTTTTGTTTTTGTTTTTGTTTTTGTTTTTGTTTTTGTTTTCCAGATCATTTTTGCTACCCCAACAAAATATTCACTATTCCATCTCATGCAGTATCATCCACCTATGTTGTTGGCACTGTATCTTCATACCTTCATCCATGTCACTGCCAAGAATGTGGACCAAGACAAGGATCAAGGAAAAAGCCATCCTGTGGTTATGGCTGTTAAACTAGTTATGAATTCACCTAATCATCGTTTCTTCCACCCCAATTTTTCTGGTTTTTCTTCACCTGGATTCATTTGTTCATTCAGAGATTCATTCAATTAATATTTATTGAGCTCTTTCCATGTCCCAGGCAGGCCCTTTTGAAAGTAGAAGCTGCTAGGGTTTTACTCATAGATTATGAGAGATTATGAGAGAAGGAGAGGCATTAAAGATGACTCCACAGTTTTTGAACTGAACAACTGGGAGAATGGAGTTGCCGTTCACCAAACCAGCTTAACTAAACCTGGTGGGAGCAGGTTTGAGGGTAAATATCAATAGTTTTGTTTTGAATTTGTTATGTTGTAGATACCTGTTAGACATCCAAGTGGAGATGTAGAGTAGTCAGCTGGATTTGTACTGTGGAGCTCGGGAGATGTCTGGACTAGATCAGGAATGCTAAGGTGTCATCAGCATGTGAACTGTCTGGAATCTGAAACCTGGAGACTGATGAGGGTGTAGGTGGAGATAGGAGAGGTTTATAGGCTGAGCCCTAGTCAGTTTAGATTCAGTATGATGGGGATGAGCCAGCACAGGAGACTGAGAAATAGTGGATAAGGAAGAGGGAAGAGAGCCAGGAAAGCATGTTATCCCAGAAATGAGAGTTGTAAGGGGCAAGTGAAAGAACCACTTTCTTAGATGGCACTGAGAGTTCAAGTAACATGAGGGCCAAGAACTGACCATTGGACTTGGTTACATGAAGGTCATTGGTAACCTTCACAGAAGCTGTTTCGGTGGAGTAGTTCAGGCAAAGGGATGTCATGGGAAACTTTGCCTGATTCCTGGTGGGGGTTCATATCTGCTTTGTCAGCCACATCTCACCAGTTGTTATCGTCTGGGAATCTTGGTGTAGTTTTTCATATTTATACTTTGGGTTTTCTTCTGGATCCCCTCTAATAATCTGTTAGAGATTAAGTTTATAGTTGGAAAATCTATCTTTTGCCCCCTTTTGCAAATTGCAATGCCATTTGCCCCCCTCTAGGATCTATTGCCACTGCAGGGATCCTCATCATCTCTGTGGCCAAGCTGTGTACAGTGCCCATCCTGTTCATGCCCTGGGACCGGTTTCCCTGGAGCCCAGTTGTCTGACCTCATTTCAAGGACTGACGTGCCACTGTATAACCTCCCTGTCTGTTTGAGGCTTACCACCTCCTTCCTTTCTATTTCTGCTAGGGCTCGATCTCAGTCTGGCAGATAGATCATGTTTTCCCTTTGGATTTCTATCACCGTCTTTATCCTAAGCCAGCGGTAAGTTTTTAAGATTCTCAGCAAGGCATTATTGTATTTGTGGTTCTCAACCCTGGCTGCACATCACATTCACCTCTAGAGGGTTATGTTTCCTTTCTAAGGAAAATCCTACTTTGAGTTTCTTACAACTCTAAGGGAATTATTTTACCATTGTGATAAAATGGTGATATTCTTGTGAGTTTTAGAATTGTAATATTTTCACAATTCTGGTGTGTTGCCACCTTCCATTGTTTTACATGGTGAAACTTGATAGGATTTTTTTTCTTCCTTTTTATTGTAACCGCCAAGAACATTCCTTTTTCATACTGAGAAAGTAATGAATTATCTTCAAGGAGACACAGTGGCCTACAGCAGTGCTTCTTAAACTTGAGCCTGAACCAGAATCACCTTGTTAAAACACAGGATACCCTTCAAATTTCTGACTGGGTAGGCCTGAATTTGCATAGGAGACAATTAGGAGATTCTAATGCTGCTGGTACTTTGAGAGCCAGGCCTCTGTCTAGGCTTCAGTGAGTAAATACCCTTCACGTTGTGCACACAGATTACTTTCCTGAACTGGCAGAACCAAGAGAATAAGTATGGCTAAGGGTAGAGATGAGGCTTGCACTTGACTTGGTTGGGCCTCGCTGACACTCAGGTAACTCTGAGCCTTGCAGAAGTGGAAGCTTTTCATGTGCAATAGGCCTCAGGAAGTCCTGACTCTGAGGTTGTGTTTTGGTTTCCAGCCATACACTTGGATTCTTTTTGCCCTCATGTAAAGTTTACATGTTAGCCTTATCTTTGGCCCCTTTAAGTTGGCTTTGGAAACACTGCTTACCCCTTTTACAGGTAGCCCCCTTTATCAACAATGTGTGGACAGTATTAATACTTGACAAAAAATCAAATGGCAACTAGATTCAACAGAGAGTGCCTGTCATACATAGCTTTATCTGGCAAGTCATTTGTTGTAGTAGAAAGTAGATGAGAGGGTTCCAGAGAAAACATACCGATGTGGGGGATTCATTAAATTATTTAATATTTAACTGAATAAACAGAATTCCTCTAAGTCACCCAGATTCCCCAAAGTAGCCATCAAAATCTCTTTGTCCTTTGCACCAACAAGGGTGGAAAATTGTGCCACGTTTTATCTCCCTTCTTCTTTCAAGAAATCTCCCTCAAGACTGGCTGTCCTTTAGAGCAATCCATGAATTCCAGGCATTGATCACTAGAGGAATATTTGCAGAGTTTTTTGTTTTCTTTTTTCTTTCTGATTCATTTTATAAGTGGTCGTAAGTTTCTTTAACTCATAGGCTACACTGCTTTTATACTTCTTGACATTGAAGACTGTCAAGATTCCTCCGGGATATAAAAGAATATTTTCTAAAATGTTAATTTTTAGAGAGTTTAAAATCAAACCCGCATCCCAGAGTTCCTTGATAACACATATGCTGGATAAAATTGTGAGCAGAGCTTGTGGGGACCTATACCCTTATTGTTTATCCAATTCCATATTCCGATTACTAAATGGTTGGCCATGATTGGTCCTGAACACACTCCTGATGGCCTCAATGTTGCTAATTATGAATGTTGCTTGTCTTTCCAGCCACCTAAGACTTTCTGAAGTACATAATAATGTCTTTCAGGTTATCTTTTCATTTCATGTTCTCTGTTGCAGAAATATGGGAGGGGAGAGCTCATAGTTTTACTCTATAATCAGCCGTGATTACAAGCCATCTGTTCTTCCAAGAAGCAGTGCATGGCCAGAGTAAAACTGTACAAAAGAGTTATGAGGCATTTATTAGCTCTTAGTAGGAATAGGTGGAAACCTGTGCCCTATCTGTTTGTAAATCTTATGGAACTGACAATTCAGAGTTCATGTGATATGCCTTGGAATTTGAGGCAAATTCTACCTTTGCAGGGGTGGGGGAAACCCACAACAACCCACTGAGCCCTTTGTATGGCTGGCACTGTGCGAAGCCTTGCACCTCTGTATTCTCTCATTTTGTCAGATACCTCCATAAGGTGGTTTTCATCCCCATTTTACATCGCAGGAACTTCCTCTGGTCTGGGGGAATTGAGGTGTAGGCCAGGGGTTTAGGTCAGATGCATTCCACCCCCAGGTCATTGTGTTCCCTGTTGCTGCACACACTCTGTACACGCCACTCCAGTCCCTGGAGGGGAAGTGGCCTACTGGTTACATTGGAAAGAATGATTTCTTGAAAACCATTAGGGAAAGTGTCTATAGCAATGAAATAGGTCCTTCTCTTTCAAAAGGAGCGACTGAAGGCTTATTCCTAACTGCACTCTTCCTAACTGCAATGGTGGGTTTTAGAGTCTGTGATTCAGCCCCAAATGCTACTTGAAGGTTCCAATGGCATATGTTAAATTTAAGCTTTGCTTTACGATATATACCACTTTAGTTGGCCTTTGCTGTATGCCCAACAGTGCTTTGCTTTTCTTCCCAAATCTTACCCACGAAGAGTGTGAGCCACTTTTGAGCACTGTAGGCCAAAACCTCAAACTCTTTCTTAATAGGAGGCCAGAAGCGGTTTACTGAAGGACATCAGCCTGTTACTCTGTTTTTTCCTCTTTGTCATCAAACTCATTAGCTCTGTTTTTTGCGTTCTTTCTCATTCCTTTGTGACTTGTTTCCCACCCATGTAGGATCTTTCCCCATCCATAACAATAAATCTGTTAAGAAACACAAACAAATGACTGGCAAGGTGTATGTCCCTGACCTGTAGCCAGAAGCCCCGCAACAGACACGAAACAGGAGAGAGAAACTCCCTCCCCTTGTGGTTCCTTTTCACCTGAGACAAGTCACATCCTCTGCTGCGTCCCTTTCAGCTGGAAAAAGTTGAGCCAAAGAACTAGTTATCTATTTGCTACCAAAGAAGCCCCCTTACATGTTCCCTTTATTGCGTTTGAATCCACACAGTCAACCAGGGTTTTGCAGATTGTTCTGCCTGGTTGGAAGGTGGGAAAGTAAGTATTTGGCATGGAGGAGTGGGTATTGCTACCTGTTTTCTGGGCTGACAATATTCTGTTCATGAATCATGCAGACTTACTTATAAGCCATGAGATTGATTCTGTGGTCTTTCCAGTTCTGAGGACAGGGTGCAGGTGAGAGGCGGATAATCCTTCCTAGAGAGAGAACAAGGCAGACACTAAAGTAATTTTTATCATTGATGTAGTTTTTAGGATTTTTTAACCAACACTCTTCACTGTCCTCTCTGTGCCAGGCCCAGTATGAGGCATTGACAACCCAAAGGTAGCGGAAGGCAGCTCCTCCCCACAGGCAGCCTATAGGAGATGGATGTAAACAGCCATGTGTTTACAGCCTGTGATGATTCCACAACAGAATCATGAAAGTGCTGTGGCAGCAAACAGGAGCTTTGTCCTGCCTGCGAGGTGTCAGAGAATGCTCAGGGGGAGGACTCATTGGTTGCTAAGATTTTTACTACTGTGCTTGCATGGCCTGTAGTGAACCGATACAGGATGAGACGATGTGCCAGACTCAGTGTGACTGTTGCATAACTTATACATCAGGGCAAACATTGTGTGTGCAAATAGAATCCAAGCCATGGTTGTTAACCCAAACACAACCAGGAGGTGGGATGTTAAAATGGAAGGCACCCTGAAGGAGATCCAGTGGTGGCCTCTCATTTTACACAGAGGGAAACTGAGGCCCAGAGAAGGGAGTTGGACACTCCTCCTAAACTGGGGCATCGTCGAAAGAGATCTGTGGCCTCGGACTTCTTGTGTTAGGCCCTTCTCCTGCTTGTCATCCTAGGGCTTTCTCGAGGCTTCTCTGTGGGTGTGCTTTTGAATTTGGGCTGGGTCTAATTCCGTTACTAAGATTATAGAATGTTCCTTCTACCTGGCCTGACCAGTATTTGCCAGGTTGGCAAGGCACCACACCAAACAGCCTACCTGTGATCACCAGGAATCTTCTAAAAGTGAAAGAGAACAGAGCTCTTAAGTTTCTCAGTGTTTCCAGAACACTGACTGGTAATGGTTTATGACTCTCTAGGTTGTCATGAGAGTCAAATGCAGTAATGTAAGGAAAGGGCTTTACCCAGAATCTGGCACACAATAAGTGCTCAGTGCATCTTAACTATTGTTACTGCCAATTTGTTTAGTAAGTTTTTGCAGTTAGATTAATGATACATTGTACTCTGATGGAATGACTCTTTATTCTTTCCTTCTCTGACCTGTTTGTTTATTGAATATGCCATCCTAAAGGTATGCTGGTTGCTTTTCTTGAATGTAAACTCCAAGCTTACATTTCTTGGGTAAGGAGAGGGCAAGTGAGTTAAGTGGACAAAAGATTTGTGTTGACTTTTCTTCTGCTTTAACTCTGGATAGGATTGTTACTGTCAGGAGACCGCCTGTCCCAACACCCCGACCCCACGTTCAGTGTGATTTATTGCCCTGGTCCTCTGCTACAGTCCTTTTCTCCCCCTTTTCTTCCCTCCCCCTCCCACCCCCGTCTCTATGCAGGGGGGCCTTTGCCACTACTCTGCACACTTATCCTAGCAGGGCACCCCACACTGACAGCTTCAGCATCAGAACTCTTAGTGCCTCTCTTCAAGCATGGAATGAGTCACTGTACAGGGAAGGGAGCTCAGTGACCCTGTTCAGAGTTCTTGGTTCAGTCCTTTGTCACTAATGGACAGACAAGCCTTCCAGCGCTCACCTTAAGAGGGAACAGGTATAGTGGGGTGGGTTCCAGGCTAGGTAGCCTTAAATATGCCTCCACATGGCTTCTGGAAAGAAGTCCTGAGTGGTCTTTTTTCAGAGGGGATATTTCTTCAAAGTAATACATGGCAGGGGGCTTTAGAGTCTAATGGATTTGGATTTGATTTCTGGTCTGTCACTTATTGACTGTGTAATATTGGACTAGTCTCTACCTTCTCAGATGCCACTTCCTTATCTATGAAATATGAGTAACAGTTGTGCTCTTTTGTAGGCTAGTGGTGAGGATTAAATGGAATACTATAGATAAAGCTTAGCACAATGCCTAGATCATAAGTGCTCTGTAAACTGTGCTTTTTCTTCAAAAACCACATGACTTTCTAATTCCATGTAACATACATGCACTTTATTTTGATAGGAAGATATTTAATATGTTCCTTAAAGCCTTTTAGTAATGTTGGTAGATACTCCAGGAAGAGAGTTGCCATGTTTTGTTTTTGTTTTTGTTTTTCATGAAAATCTTCAGGAGAAATGTCTCTCTAGATTTAATATTTAGAAATGATTGAGTTATCCTCAGTACTGATTCATTCTCATCTTACAGACTCTGATTGGCTTTTCTTGTTTTACATCAGGAACTAGCAAAGTCAGAGCCAACTGTTGCAAAGACCTATGACAATGGTGGAAATTTTGTACAGACCTACCATTGGCTTCATTTTAGATTTCTACCCTTGTTTTTCTTATTTCCTCCATCTTTCATATTTGCCTTATTAATCCAAACTGCCTTAAGTCCTTAGTGGCATGTGGTATAAAATGCCAATAACAGTTCCAGCAGACCCACATGAGTGAGTTGCCTGTGGACAGCCCATGGGCACACTGGAACCACTCACATGCCTAGGGCATCATTGTTGCCCCAAACCACATCCTCTTCTTTCTCTTTTGAGTGTGTCTCAGATCTACTCCTTCATCTTTACCCATCACCTTCCATTGTCTCTTATTTGGGTTTGGGGGTGGCTTTAAACCTGCCCGCATGGCTCTGCCGGCCCAGGCACTCCTACCTGAGGGAGCTCTCCAGCCTACAGGTCTTTTCGTTCCTCCTTGGCTTGCCCAGGGTTCCTCTGTGGTCTGAACCCTCCTGCCCTATTGGCCTCATCTGCTGACGTCCTGTTTCTGCTTATCGGACTCTGTTTTGTCCCCAGAGCATGCCAGGCTATTCAGGCCTCTTTCCTCATGTGGCTGCTGTTTTTTTTCTTTTTCTCCACCACCTGTCCTCTTCCTCAGGACTAGCTGAGAGGTCATATACCTCATCCCTGGCCTCCTTCAGGCAGAGTGGTGGCTTGGCCACCTCTGGTCCTGGGGTGTACACTGTGGTTACACTTACTACAGTAAGTGCCTCTCCCTCTCAGGGTCTGACCAGGGCTCCGGTGAAACTCAGCAGGTGTTGAATGAACGAGGAAATGGGAGAATGCACGTGGATCTCACGGTTCTGAGCCTGCTTCTCAGGTACCTTCATGTGTGAGAAGTGTTAGCATTTCCACCTTTATTTGACACTTAAGGTAAAATTACAAGATAAGATCTTCCATTCCTCAGTTGATGGACATTTAGGCTCTTTCCATAATTTGGCTCTTGTTGAAAGTGCTGCTATAAACATTGGGGCACAAGTGCCCCTATGCATTAACACTCCTGTATCCCTTGGGTAAATTCCTAGCAGTGCCATTCCTGGGTCATAGGGTAGATCTATTTTTAATTTTTTGAGGAACCTCCACACTGTTTTCCAGAGCGGCTGCACCAGTTTACATTCCCACCAACAGTGCAAGAGGGTTCCCGTTTCTCCACATCCTCTCCAGCATCTATAGTCTCCTGATTTGTTCATTTTAGCCACTCTGACTGGTGTGAGATGATATCTGAGTGTGGTTTTGATTTGTATTTCCCTGATGAGGAGCGATGTTGAGCATCTTTTCATGTGCCTGTTGGCCATCCGGATGTCTTCTTTAGAGAAGTGTCTATTAATGTCTTCTGCCCATTTCTTCACTGGATAAAGAAGTTGTGGTTTATGTAAACAATGGAATACTACTTGGCAATGAGAAAGAATGAAATATGGCCTTTTGTAGCAACGTGGATGGAACTGGAGAGTGTTATGCTAATAAGTGAAATAAGTCACACAGAGAAAGACAGATACCATATGTTTTCACTCTTACGTGGATCCTGAGAAACTTAACAGAAGACTATGGGGGAGGGGAAGGGGCAAAAAAAAGTTACAGAGAGGGAACGAGGCAAACCATAAGAGACTCTTAAAAACTGAGAATAAACTGAGGGTTGATGAGGGGTGGGAGGGAGGGGAGAGTGGGTGATGGGCATTGAGGAGGGCACCTGTTGGGATGAACACTGGGTGTTGTATGGAAACCAATTTGACAATAAATTTCATATTAAAAAAAAAAAAAGATCTTCCACCCCTGGCAGTGAGGTTAGGGTGAGATAATCATAGGATCCATCTAGTCCCTTTTTTTTCAAACTATAGAAAATCACTGGTTGTCACTGGTGATGGCATAGTTGTTGCCACTCTAGAATAAGGAGAGGGGAAATTGTTCTATGATGCATCTGTGTCCTGTGCAGAATCGGAACAGCCTTGTCCCCAGAATGGGCTCAGCACCCTCAGTTTACAGATAAGGCTGTGGTTTGCCCAAACTTCAGAGCCCATTTATACTGTCATTGTTCATTCGTTCCTTTCTTCCTTCCTTTAAATAGCACTTGCCGTGAAATCTTCCCCTTGATAAAGACTCTAAAGGCAGAGCAGTGGTGGCATGGATGTTGAAGGGCTAGGCCAGCAGGGTCTCACTGAAGATTAAAGCTGTCTGTACACAACACACACACACACACACACACACACACACACACACACACACACTATTAAGCACTTGTTGTGAGCTGGTCCCGTGCTAATTGCTGCAGTGTAGATTTGAATGAGATTGGGACCCTGTCTGTCTGCACCAAGGAGCTAACAGCCTAGCAGGGGCAGCCCCTACATAGACCAGCCATTTAGTGCAGAAATAAATAAGCATGTGAAGCATAGGCCTGATCCAGGGGACCAAGTGACAAACTGTTCAGAAAAGCTGCACTGAGATGTCCATGCTCCTCCTGGGGTTCAAGGAGGCATAAAAGTTGACAAATCCAGGAGCATCGGGGTGCATTGGAATCAGAGGGCAGAAAGCACGTATGTTAGAGATTGCTCTGGTTGGTGTTGAGAGTTCATGAGACACCAGGAGGGAGGTGACATGCAGAACGAGAGACAGAGGTGTGCTTAGCCCTTCAAGAAGTAAAACCAATAAGACTTGGTGACTGAGTGTGGAGGGTTAGGGAAAAGGAGGAGTTGGGGTTGACTCCCAGGCTTTTGGCCGAAACGTCTGGGTGGAGGGGGCTAGAAGCTGGATCAGACCCTGGCCTGTTGACTCACAACCCAGGGCATGAGATGCAAAGCTTTTACTAGTGGCCTTTGGTCTGTTAAAGAGGTAACTGGCCTGTGTAAAGTGAGCAGCTGTGGCCTAAGAAAGAAGTCATGGTTTGTGTGTTCCCCCTTTCTGAAGAGAGCTGGAGTTTCTCTGCTGAGAGATGAAATAGCCTCCTCCTAATTAAGGAGAAGTGAAGGCTGTGCTCCTGGCAGCAGTAGGAGGCTTTTTTTCCCTTAAAACTTCTGTTCACTCATGGGAGCAAAGCAGCAAAGCTATGAGAGCAGGGAACTTTAGAAAGGCAGCATACGGCTGCTTGGTATGGGAGTCTGAGAGAGCTTGCTGGAGAACTCAGAACTGCTGGCTGCAGGGGGAGAGCCCTGCTGTGTGTTGGGGGGACTGCACATGTGCCTGGTGGCAGAGTCTGGCTGAAGTCCCAGGAAAGTTTGAGCACCGGAGTAAGATTCCAAAAACAAAACTATTCTAATCGGTCTGTTTATAATCAAACGTACACTAGATTATTTGTGATCAAAGGTATGAAATGATGAGAGAATACCAAATTGGACCTTGCTATTTAATTCATTAGAAAGCTACTATTACAGGGGCGCCTGGGTGACTCAGTTGGTTAATTGCCTGCCTTTGGCTTAGGTCATCCGTGATGTCATGGTTCGTGGGTTCAAGCCCCACATCAGGCTCTGTGCTGACAGCAGAGCCTGCTTGGGATCCTCTGTCTCCCTGTCTCCCTGCCCCTCCTATGCATGTATGTTCTCTCTCTCTGTCTCTCTCAAAAATAAACATAAAAAAAATTTATAGAAAGCTACTATTACATAGTATCAATTCAAATTGTTCAAGTATCACTTTTTTTTTTTTTTTTTTTTTTTTTTTACTATTTTAAAAGCCAATTTTGCTAATGGAGAAGGGCTAGCAGAGAACTTGGTCTAAGGAGTCAGGATTAAACACTTGCAGGAAACCCAGTAAAATGTGTATAAGGCACATCCCATTGCTTCTGCGAGGTTCTTGTTCTGCCATCTGTGGTGCCTCAACAGGTTTGGGATAGAATTGAGAGGGTTGGTGAACTTGGATGGGAGCAAAAATTACATCTTTATTTTAACCAAATTCTAACCAATTTTTTTTATTAGAAATTAAGTATTCAAAACATGGTATTTGCAGGATATGTCACCAGTAGAATCATAGCTCTTTTCATGTTATCTTATAGTTGTGGCACATATCTGAAGGTATCATGTATGTTTACTATTACTTCAGATTTTTGGTAGTTATTAGATCTACCACTATGAAAAGAGCCAGTGCCTTAATAGACAAGTACATACATTACTAAATCACAATTTTTTTTTAAATTTGGATAATCGTACTTCAGTCAAATTGGTTTTCTTTTGAATCCATTGTGTTTTATCCATGGCACACAAAAAGTTAATAACCCCTGGTTAATGTCATGTAGTTGTGGCATATGACCTCCACCTGGTGGCAGCATATTCCTTAAAGGTTAAATCTATAATCAACAGTTGTGAAGAAACGTAAAGTAACAGTATACTTGAGTGTGGTTTTCAAACAGTTTTGACCACAAATCCACAGTAAGAAATAGGCTTCCCATCATAACTCAGTATACTCATACATAAGTTTCACAAAATAAGACTTGACTGTACCATGTGACATATTGATATTTTTTATTCTGTTCACATATTCCCTTTGATTCTCTTTCATTAAAATAAAATACTGGTTGTAACACACTAAGAAGCAGTTCAGTGGGTCACACTGCACTGTTTGACATCATAGGAGATCCTCTTTCACCATATTTCATTATTTTTTTTTTTAATTTTTTTTTCAACGTTTTTTATTTATTTTTGGGACAGAGAGAGACAGAGCATGAACGGGGGAGGGGCAGAGAGAGAGGGAGACACAGAATCGGAAACAGGCTCCAGGCTCTGAGCCATCATCCCAGAGCCTGACGCGGGGCTTGAACTCACGGACCGCGAGATCGTGACCTGGCTGAAGTCGGACGCTTAACCGACTGCGCCACCCAGGCGCCCCTCATTATTTTTTATCCAGTTGAACTTCACTTTGTTTTCCTCCAAAATACCCATACATTTTTAAGGACAGAGGACATTTTATATAACTGTCAGTAAATGTAAATGTGCTTTTACATAGCCTTTAAAAATTATTTATTAGCGATGTATAATTTACACTGAAATCAACTGATCTTAACCGTATACCCCACCAAGATAGAGAACCTTCCCACCACCACACAAAGTTCTTCTGTGCCTGTTCTCAGTCAATTCCTCCCTAGGTAATCACTATTCTGATTGCTTTGGCCACAGATTGAGTTTTGCTCTTCTAGAACTTCATATAGATGGAATCCTACAGTATGTATTCTTTTCGCCTGGCGTGTTTTGCTCAACGTAATGTGGAGATTAGTCCATGTTGAGTGGATCTGTAGTTTTGTGACGAGCATTCCATTGAATGAATGTACCATACTTTGTTTATTCTCCTGTTGATGGACTTGGGTTGTCTTCTGTCTTGTCTTAGCTATTATGAATAAGACTTCTATGAACATTTGCGTACAAATCTTCCTGTGCACATGTTTTATCTCTCTTGGTAAGTGCCTAAGGTGGAATTGCTGGCTTAGTCAGTAAATTAAATGTGTGTTTAAGTAAAGGAAACTGACGAACCGTTTGCCAAAGTGGTTGAGCCATTTTATATTTCCACTAGCAATGCATGAAAGTTTGGGGAGCTCCACATCCTTACCAAATTTGGTGTGTCAATCTTTTTAATTTTAGTCATTCTTGTAAGTATGTAGTTGTATCTCTTGGTGGTTTTCATTTACATTTGCCTGATGACTGATGTTGAACACTTTTTCATGTGTTATTAGCTGTTTGTTTATCTTGTGAGGTATCTGTTGAAGCTTAGGTTGTTTGTTTTTTTTTAATATTAGATTTGTACGAGTTATTTATTTTGGATGCCAGTCTTTCATGTCAGATATATGCATTTATAAATATTTTCTCTTAGCCTGTGACATACATATTCATCTTATTAATGGTGTCTTTCTTTAAAAAAATTTCTTAATGTTTATTTTTGAGAGGGGGAGAGAGCACGTGAGCGGGGAGGGGCAGAGAGAGAGAGGGAGACAGAGGATCCCAAGCAGGCTCTGTGCTGACACCTGAGAGCCTTATGTGTGGCTTGAACCCACAAACCACAAGATCATGACCTGAGCTGAAATCAGATGCTCAACCAACTGAGCCACCCAGGAGCTCAGTGGTGTCCTTTAATGAGCAAATGTTTTAAATTTTGACAGAATTCAATTTAATAATTTTTTTCTTCTATCTTTTGTGCTTTCTGGGTTCTAAGAAATTTTTTTCTACTGCAAGTTTGGCAAGATAGTTTTGGTTTTTATGTGTAGGTCTATCATCCATCTCAAATTAATTTCTGTGTCTGGTATGAGGTAAGTGTCAAATTTTATTTTCCTTCCATATTTATATTTGGTCTATTTGGGCCATTCGTTGAAAATATTTTCCTTTCATCATTGAGTTACAGCACGGAATTTAAAAACAAAAAACAAAAAAGAAAACCTGTTCAGCCAAAGAGGTACAAAAATGACATTTTCCTGTAGGTCATCACTGACCCTTTGGGCCTCTGAGACCATCCCCAACCTGCAGTCTTGGTCTTCTGTTTCTTTCTAAGTTACCTTATCCACAATTATCCAGAGATTTGCAGAAATTACTCATAAGGTGTGAAGATTTAAAGGCTATAACCTTTTACAGGGTCTATAGCCATGCCACAAATTGCCTAGCCACATGTGGCTGTTTAAGTTAAATTAATGTCAAATACAATTTAGAATTCAGCTTCTCAATCACAGTAGCCACATTTCATGTTCTCAGTAGCCATAACATGGCTATTGGCTGCCCTGATGAACATTGACAAGAAGCAGGATTTATACAGTTTAAAAAACAATTTTTTTTAATGTTTATTTATTTTTGAGAGAGACAGAGACAGAATGAGAGTGGGTTAGGGGCAGACAGAGAGGGAGACACAGAAGCAGAAGCAGGCTCCAGGCTCTAAGCTGTCAGCACAGAGCCTGAAACGGGGCTCGAACTCAAGAGCCGCGAGATCATGACCTGAGCTGAAGTCGGACGCTCAACCGACTGAGCCACCCAGGCACCCCTGGATTTGTACAGTTTTACAGCGTATTTTAATAAAACTAATTTAGTTTTGGTAACTGTCATTCAGCATCCACCTTGCTCTCCTTGCTTCTGTTTGTATTCTCAAATGTACTGTCCCAGCCAGCCATTCCTTTTCTCTGTCTGAAAATGCAGTAGCTTATATGTGTTCTTTCCTATGTCAAAGAAAGAATTCCCCTGACTGTCCATGGAACCATTCCTTTCTGGAGCCTACCCAATTCTGACCTATTGGACTTCTCTCAGTGTTTGATAGCCTTCCAGCTGCCACTGGATGCCTTGAGCATCCCCTCGAAGGTGTGGGACACAGGTTTTTTGTCTTTGCTATTATGATTAAAATTCTATTTCTCCTTAGCATTTCTGCCCTAAATATTAAACTTGCAAAAACTAGTAGGTTTATGACCTGTAGCCCTGCCCCATATTAAGATTTCTGTGCACTAGGGAACTTTGTTGCCATTTCATCATGAGCAACCACATAGGAATTTGTGAGATTTTCTCTCATTGTTTGCTGGGTGTGAGCTAACTCTGCCATTAATGTCTTTTTAGTGTGGGAATTTTGCTGTCCTGGTGGATCTTCACATATTGCCGCAAGGTTCAAACATAGATACCAGCTGGTTTTCTGAACAGAAGAAAGAGGTACCACAAAACTTTTCACTGTTTAAATGCAATAGCTGATGCTCAAAGAAATATTAACTCTTTCAGCTTTCATTTTCATCAGTAGGCAAAAAATACTGAGTGATATTTAACCCTTGAAAAATAGTTGTATTCCCAATGACAGACCTGCTTTTTTTCCTTAAGAGAGTGACACATCTATGTATTTCATATGCTATATTATTTAAACCAGAAATATTCTACCTCTTTGTTTTGGGGGAAAGGGCTCTTTATATTTAAGAAAAGAAGACATTAAAGTGACTGTTCCAGGCAACCAGGGACTTTAATCTAACTGGTTGTAAAGGACAGACCTAGCCCCTGAAGCAGGCGTGAGGTGAACACAAGGCTGATCTTTCACACCTTGAGATTAAATTCTTATTTAAATCTTAAATTCTCAATGTCTGCGCTTTTGTCTTCTACCATCCTTTTATTAACATGAGTCTTTGACAGTAAATGTGGAGGTGTTGGACTGTATTCCTTCTCACAATAGTCTGTCAGGGAAGCCTATGGCCGGATGGTCATGTGACTGGGAGCATGGTGTTTGACCTCCTGGGCCTCAGTCTCCTCATCTGCAAATGAAAAAGTTCGACCAGAGGTCAGCTGAGTCACCACTGGCTCTCCATTTCCGTGATCCCACCCAAGTGCTGCTGTGGCAGAGGGTTGGAGAGTGCATCTGGCTTTCATCACGTGCTCTGCTTCCTCCTCCATATCCTTGTCCTCCAGAGCAGGGATAGCGAGGCAGGCAGTGGCTTTCATGTAACTTTCAGAGTATTACAGCACTTTGTGTCCTCCATATTTGTCACAACAGCTTTTTAGAGCCAGAAATAAAAACAAGTTTTACTGAAAGGTAGTATACGGAGAAGAATTTGCTGATAGTGGCAACAAAAGCAAGCCCAAAATCCTTTACTGTGGTAACTGTTTTCAGTCAACTTTTGATGATTACTAGGAAAAAAAATCTCCCCCCAAGAAAATTTATAAGTAATACATTTTCACTCAAAAGGTAATGATATAATCAGCACTTGGCTGTCACGGTATTGCCAAGGATACCTGGTGGCCCAACAGCTGGGAGAAGGCAGGCACAAGATTCGGTATAATGGGATTTACCATTCAGGTTAATAAATTATCCTCTTCAGGTCTTAGCATTTAGTATGCTGGCATCTCCTACGACACTTCAACTCCATGTAATTCCAAGATTTGGCTTACCAACAACACATGTCCCTGTGGTTCAAAATGGTTCCTTTATTTCCCCCAAAGTGACTAATACTCACCTTAGGGAGACCTCACCCCAAAAGGCTTCTGATTTGACTGACATTAACAGCGTTCTAGAATCCACTGTTCTAGACCCAGCCTGTTGTCCATTTTCTTCCAGCTTTACCACCTCACCCTTAGCTCTCTCTTGTTGATATTTAGTCAGTTTTGCCAAGTCCTTTGATTTGGAGGCTTTAAAATAAAGCTACGAATATGTGAGTCACCTCCTACCCAGAGCATGAGGCTAGGTTTTTCCAGGGAGCCACACACAGCTGTGCCGCTCCACCTAGTCCTAACGTCCGGGCAGCAAGGCATGACTTAGCAAAGGTGGTCCGAGCACGATGGGACCTGCACATGGCTGGTGTTGGCTTGGCTGCAGTGTTGGCTCCAGCATTATGCCAGGAAGCCAGGCTTCCCTCTCAGAGCAAAGCAGATGGTTTGCTGCATATACTTGAAGTTGTTCCTTTAAAGTTTATTCATGGACATGAAAATTGCTCCGAGACAGAGAGAGACAGAGACAGAGAAGGAAGAAAAGCTAGTCAAGAAAGGATATGACTTTAGTCTCTATTCAGTGCCTCAGTGCTTTCATCTTTTTTTATCATTAGATCATCTCATGATTGGGATTTCATGAGCAATCAAATTGATTGCATTTAGCAGTCACTTTATATAGTGAAAGTCTTAAGAATGTCCAGTTCCTTTTCAGAAAAGGGAACTAATTGTATGGATTAAAGCCATGTTTATTTTGAGTCCAGCACGAGTAGTCTTTGTACCCAAACAGTCCAGCTCGAACTGTTTCATTTGTAAACTTGAGGAAGCATGTTGGAGCCCTTTTTAGCCTAGAAATACCCTGTATATCTCTGTCTTCTTGCTCATCGATTTCAGCGTGGTCTTTTTATCTCCCCATCCAGTTTAGCTGGGACTTTGTCTTTTCTTGCATTGCTGTGGTTCTGAAGGGAATGCTTCGCCAAGTGTGGTGTGGTCAGTTACTAGGTTATCTTGACCACATTGCACATGGTCTACCTTCCATTCGTCAAACCTGACTCATGGAAGGAAAGCCCCGTAACTATAGGGAGAAAGTTTGTGTTGTATGGGCCTTTGTTTTATTTTTGTCGTACTATTTTTAGTTCTAGCCTTATAGGGCATTTATGGCTAAATTTTAACAATCTTTGTTTCCATGTATGTCTTTCACATATTTTCTAGCTCAGTCATAGTTGAACCCTGCATGTGAAGCAAAATTCTTTAATTGTTAAAACAACAGTATGGGGCAAGGCTGCCTTTCTGTTGTGTGAACAATGCCAGAATGCTCAACTGTAAACGGATCTCTCTCGATTCCACAAGGCACTGCATCTTTGGGCTGCAAAATGAGAGCAGAAGAGAGATCAGTGTTTATATTTTATGTACAATTTCCCATTTGTGAATTAAATCAAGGATTTTCACTACTGTTGAGGAGTGTCTGTATTTGCAATAAAAGAAAAGTTTGGCTATCATTGCCTTTCAGGGCTTCTTAAAATTTTGTTCTCGTTTTAATTTTTGAAAATCATAAGAGATAAACCTGAGATGGCATTGAAGAAATTAGTGAAACAGGTTTGAGTTGACCTCGGCAACTCTGAGCCTTCTGCAGTCTGGGAATTGGACCAGAATTATTAGTCCTTACACACCAGTTCTTAATCGAAGATAAGAAATTTAGATTTGTCTGCCATTTTTTTCCCCCATTCTCTACATTGGCTACCTGCCACCTAAAGTGGACAGTGTCTTCCCATCATGTGGTGGACTTTTTAGAGTTTTGTCTTTCTTTTCATAAGTAACACTGATATATAAAAAAATAACACATTCCAGAAATTTGCTAGTGTTGTGGTACATTGACATTGAATTAAAACCATGTGTTTCTGTTGCCTAATAAATATTAATCTACTTTAAAGAAATATGAGAAGTTAAATTATTTTCACCATTAATCGGTGGATATAGTGCAGTTTTCACAAAAGCAAATGGGCACACACAGTATCAATAAGAGCATGGAAGAAAATCACATTACTGATTTCTTAGTTCTCTCTTCAGCCCATCATTCGGAGCTGTTCCTTTTTCAGTAGATTTCTAAACCTGCAGCCAGAAACTAATGAATGAAGGATGGTGGATGTTTAGGTTAAGAAAAGTATTGAACCAAGTTTGAAAAATGGGAAATATTCGCATAAAAATTGCTGTGGCCTCTTCTCTTGAACAGATCAGAAGAGCTGATGACCAGCTGATGACCCCCCTCCCCCACCTAACATCCCCACATGACAATAGTCCATTGAAGCCGTGGGCGGGGCTGCCCCTGCTGGCTGGGTGGGGTCACAGTGAGATGCTCCACCTCCTGGATCCTTCCCTCATCCACAGTCTTGCCTGGCCACAGTGGGCACTTCACTGCTTTTACCTTCCTTTTAGAAATGTGGAACTGAAGTGGAGGGAAATTAAATGAATTTCTCAGATCACAGACTGAACCAACATGGTTTTGAGCAAACCTCAGTAGCAAACTTAAACCTGGGGTGATACCCATGAGCACAGATAGCATTCTTTTCAGCTTTCACAGCTAAGTAAAAAAGCAAACGAAATGAAATGTTCAGTGTTGACTTTTTAATATGCACAATGTTGTCTCTTTGCATTTCATTAAATGAGAGAATTATATCTCATTTTTTAACTTGCTTTAGGAAGTCTGTTTACTGTTAAAAGAAACCATTGATTCAAGAGTTAAGGAGTACTTGGAAGTTCGTAAACAGCACAGGACATCAAATACAGAATTCACAAGATCCAGTCCCTTGACCTTAAAAGGTAGGCACAGAGTACTTTGATTTTGGATAAAATTTCTGCTTTGTAGAGATGGCAATTATGTTTGACTCTGACTGTCGTGTTAGTACAGTGATACATTTAAAAAATATGTTCTGGGGCGCCTGGGTGGCGCAGTCGGTTAAGCGTCCGACTTCAGCCAGGTCACGATCTCGCGGTCCGTGAGTTCGAGCCCCGCGTCCGGCTCTGGGCTGATGGCTCAGAGCCTGGAACCTGTTTCCGATTCTGTGTCTCCCTCTCTCTCTGTCCCTCCCCTGTTCATGCTTTGTCTCTCTCTGTCCCAAAAATAAAATAAACATTGAAAATAAAAAATTTAAAAAAAAAAAAAAAATAAAAAATATGTTCTAATGAAGATGCTTTGTTTGGGTAAGGAAAATTAACCAAAAAGCCCTGGAGGGCTTTTAATGGTAAGCAAAAAACATAAAAATAGAAAATAAAACATTCCTAAGGAAACTGTACTTTAAGGAACTTTTTTTTTGACAAGTAGTCTTACAAATAGATTTACATTAATACTGACTTGATTTGCGGCTTTATGCTTTTTTAAGTGCTTTCATATATATGACACCCTATTTGAGAGGTTATCAACTGGGGGTAGTCTTGCAGGAGGGGACATTTGGTAATGTCTGCAGACAGTTTTGGTTGTCATCACTGAAGTCGGAGGGGTTGGCAGGAAGCTACTGGCAGCTAGTGAGTTAGAAGCCAAGGATGTCACTAAATATCCTGCAATACACAAGACAGTCCCTCACAACAAGGCATTATCTGGCCCAAAACATCAAGGGCACTGGGGTTGAACTATCCTGCACTATTTCCTAACAACACTTTGAGAATGGTAATGTCCGAGTTGTAGGTGAAGAAGCTGAGGGTCTACAAAACTAAGAGCTCGCCCAAATAAAAGATCATCTTTTTGAGGATCGAGATAACCTTGTTTATTTGGCATCCCTCCCCCACTCCACCCCCAACGCTGTCCCCCTCCCTGCCTTACTTAGCCCAGTGCTTGATACACATATTCAGTGACCTGTTGAAGGAAAGCATACTTGGGTGACAAGTGGCAGAACCTGATCCCAGATCCAGCTCTTCTCACTCCCAGCCCACTGTTCTTTCCACCTATCATTGCCGTGTTTTTAATTTTTTCTACTTTAGGTTGGCATTTCCTAACACTCTTTTGTGGTACAAGTACAGTCAACCTTGTGTTAATCCTCAGAGGACAGGGCTGGACTGCTGTGAACCACGTTATACTAACGTGGCATCCCCCTAGGTTATGCTAATGCAGCATCCCACCCCCCCACCCCTACTTCGTAGACATACTTAAACTACAGTGTTCACCTGGGCACAGCTGATAAGTAGGCAGACAGATTAATTTAACCCAAACTCAAAGCCTTGAATGGAATTTTCAGTCTAAACAATTTTGTGTTAGGTGACATTTTCTGGAATTTCACTTAGTATTGGATAAAGCTTGAGAAAAGCCATAGGAGCCTGCATCCTTTGTACTCCAACAGACCTGGCTAGTTTCATTTTCTGACTTGTACAAAAGGAGAAGGAACACAGAAGGTTCTCAGACCTCCATTTCTGGCGTGCACGTGGCGTGGTCAGTACTGATTCTCAACTAGCCCTTCCCCTGCCTTCCTCTACTACTGAGTGGAAAATGCTAAATACTCAATTTTCCAGCCTGGTAGGGTACATGTGTTGTGTGTTGTTCTGGCCCCAAGATGAAAATCAAAGTCTTTGTTGGGCTCATGTGGGCAAGAAGTTTTTTATTTTATTTTATTTTATTTTATTTTATTTTATTTTATTTTATTTTATTTTATTTTATTTTATATATTTTTAAGAAGTTTGTTTTTAAACAGAAAAGGGATCATTCTGTACAATTTTATAACATATTTTTTTCACCTAACATAATATAGAAATCCTTTAAAACACGTACATGACCATTTTTAAAAAAAATTGTTTTAATGTGGTAAACTATACATATCATAAAATTTACCATTGTAACCATTTTCAAGTGTGTAGTTTAGTGGCATTAAGTACATTCACGTTGTTGTGCAGCCACTGCCACTTTCCATTGCCAGAACTTTTCATCGTCCCAAACTGGAATCCTTTACCCATTAAAGAATAACTCCCCATCGGGTGGGAGGGAGGGGAGGGTGGGTGATGGGTATTGGGGAGGGCACCTTTTGGGATGAGCACTGGGTGTTGTATGGAAACCAATTTGACAATAAATGTCATATTAAGAAAAAAAAAAAAAGAGTAACTCCCCCTCAGTCTCTTCCCTAGTCTCTTGTAACCAGTATTCTGCTTTCTGACTTTGTGAATTTAGGTACTTGAGGTACCTCCTATAATGGAATCATACAGTATTTATCCTTTTGTGTCCCACTTTTTCACTTAGCATAATGTTTTCAAAGTACCTCCCTATTATAGCATTTATCAGAATTTTCTTTGTTTTTAATGTTTATTTATTTTCAAGAGAGAGACAGAGACAGTGTAAGCAGGGGAGGGGCAGAGAGAGAGGGAGACACAGAATCCGAAGCAGACTCCAGGCTCTGAGCTATAAGCACAGAGCCCAACGTGGGGCTCGAACTCACAGACTGTGAGATCATGACCTGAGCCGAAGTCAGACGCTCAACCGACTGAGCTACCCAGGCGCCCCAAGAATTTTCTTTGTTTTTAAAGCCAAATAGTATTCACACACACACACACACACACACACACACACACACACATATTGTGTTTATTTGTTCATCTGTCACAGGATACTTGAGTTATTTCTACCATTTGGTTGTTGTGAATAATGCTGCTATGAACTTTTGTGTTCAGATACTTCTTTGAGTCCCTGCTTTCTGAGTCTCTGGCTGTATACCTCTCAGTGGACTTGCCAGATTATATGGTCATTATTGGTTTAATTTTTTTGAGGAACTGTTATCCTGTTTTCCACAGTGACTACGTTTTACATTCTCACCAAGAATGGATCCCAGTTTCTCCATAATCTTGCCGGTACCTATTTTCTCTGGTTTTGATAATAGCCATCCTAACAGTTGTGAAGTGGTATCTTATTGTGGCTTCAATTTGTGTTTCCCTCATGGGTAGTGATTTTGACCATCTTTTCATGTACTTATTGACTATTTGTATATCTTCTTTGGGGAAATGTCTGTCTGTGTCATTGGCCTGTTTTTTAATTGGGTTGTTTGCTTTTTTGTTTTTGAGTTGGAGGAGTTCTTTTATATATTCTGGATATTAATTCCTTATCAGGTATATGACCTGCAAATATTTTCTCCCATTGTGTGTTGCTTTTTCACTCTCGATAGTGTCCTTTGATGTGCGAATATTTTAAATTTTGATGTAGTCAATTTATATATTTCATATTTTGCCACCTGTGCTTCATTACTGAATCCAGTGACATGAAGCTTTTCAAAAATTGTGTTTTCTTCTAAGAGCTTTATAGGTTTTATAGGTTTTGTTCCTTTTCATTATGTCTTTGATCCATTTTGAGTTAATTTTAAGGAAATGGTCCAACTATATTCCTTTGCACATAGATATTCAGTTGTCCCACCACCATGTGTTGGAAAGTCTGTCCTTTCCCCCATCAAGTGGTCGTGGCACCCTTATTGGAAATCTTTGATCATAAATGTGAGAGTTTAGGAGTGCCTGGGTGGCTCAGTTGGTTAACTGTTTGACTTCAACTCAGGTTATGATCTCATGCTTCATGAGTTCGAGCCCCATGTCAGACTCTGTGCTGACAGCTCAGAGCCTGGAGCCTGCTTTCGATTCTGTGTCTCCGTCTCTCTCTCTGCCCCTCCCCGCTCATGTTCTGTCTGTCTCTCTCTGTCTCTCTCAAAAATAAACATTAGAAATTAAAAAAAATAAATAAATGTGAGAGTTTATTTCTGGGCTCTCTGTTCTATTCCATTGTTCTAGATGTCTGTCTTTATGCCAGTACCACACTGTTTTGGTTATCATAACTTTGTAGTAAATTTTGAAATTAGGAAGTAGGAGTCTTCCAACTTTCTTAATGGTTTTAAGAATTGTTTTGGCTATGCAGGGTTCACATCACCATTTTTAATGTATATAGTATTCCATTAAATATCCATACTCTCTTTTATTGGTGGGACATTTAGGTTGCATCTAATGTTTACACTGTCATAAACAGCAATACAGCAAATATCCTGATGATATATGTGTTTGCACACTTCAATTTCTTTATAATGTTTCTATTTTAATGTTCATATTTTTATTAGTTTATAAATACTCCTTAAGGATATGAATACTTTGTATGTTTTATATGCTGCAAGTTTGTCATTTGCCTTTGACTTGGTTTATTTAACTGCACAAGCACAAACAAGGAGAAGCCCGTGTTTGCCTCCTGGAGCCTCCAGTGACTGGCCACTTGTGGGATGAGCACTGGCTTCCCTGTACTGAGATAAGTAGTGAGTGCCAGAGGGAGGCAAGATGATATAATGCACCGCTCTATTGTTCACTCTGTAGGAGAAAAGCTGTGTTAAGTATTCCTCGCTGAAAGTTAACTTGGAGCGAAAGCACTATCTTCCCTTTCCTTTCTACTTCTGGTAACAGTTAATCTTTAATGGAGCATGTCTTGTGATGTTCATACCTTAGCCAGTCCCCTCCTTTGCTGCCAGCAAGCAGTCCCTGCTTCCGCCTCCCCTGGATACCTGCGCCCCCACAGCAGCCCCCTGGCTGGCTTCCTTGCGCCTGCTCTGGCCAGTGCCTCGCCTGCTCTTCACACTTCATTCAGTTCGTGTTATCCCTTAAAATCAGAGGTCTATCTTGTGAACCTCTTCTCCAAGGCTCCAAGGGTGCAAGCTAGGGTCCTTCGACTAGCTGCTTGTCCAGCCTCATCTTGTCTCACTTTTTCCTTCTTTCTTGCTCCAGTCATAGCAGCTTAATTCCTTTCTTCCAAATCTCCATTCTTCTACGCATCTTGGGGCCTCTGCCCATGTTGGAGCCCTGGTCTCCACTTTCCCTGTGCTCAGTCTTCTCTCTGCTCAAAATCACTCCTCAGGAAGCTTATCCTGGAGACAGGTCTCCTTGTTATAGACCCACAAGCATCCTGAACACTATTCCATGAATGTATGTCTCTCCACAGACATGTAAGCCGCCTGAAGACAGGCTCTGCCCCTTTTATTACCATTGTGTCTCCAGCTTGGAGGACGTTTTCTGCTTTGCAGTAGGTACTTAATAAATGCTTGTACAGATGATAAATTACACACATGTTATATCTTTCCTGTTCCTAGTAAGGTCAAGGGTTTCCATAACCTCCCCATCCTGCCTTGTCTCCTCCTGCTACTCACTTTCCTGTCTCCCACAAGCCTGCATTCCTTATCCCTCTGCCTTTACATTTACAGGTTTTACCTTTGTCTGGAAAGCTCCTACTTAACCTTTAAGACCCAACTTAAATTTTACTTCTCCAAAGTCTTTCTCAGTTTGTCTTCTTCTGGCACTTACCACCTTTAATGTATTTGTCACATTGTACTGTGACTGTGTTATAATCAGTTTACCTTTCTCCCACTCCTTCACTGGCAAAGATCGATTCTTTGCCACCCACAAAACCACTTTTCTTCTTCACTTTGCTGCATAACTCTAGAGCGTAAGCAGATAACTCTGTTTCTGGTTATAGGTGTTTAACTTCATACTCACCGGTTAATTTCCAAAAGGAAAGAGCATTGTTCATCTGTGTCTACCACAAGGTTCCTTTTCACAAAGAGGTTCATCTTGCTGTAGGCTGTGTGTACCTGCAGGGACGAAGTGGATACACGCACCGATATACTGCCACCTTATATTGTTTATTAACAGCGCCACAAAAAAATGGAATCTGAATACGTGCTTTTACTCTTGCCTCAGAGCCAAAGACATCTCTCTACATTTATCTAACTGCCTGTTCTCAGCTGTTCCCATAATCTTACTTAAATGCCTTTTTCAAGAGCAATTTCAAAGCCACTAACCGTAAGGCCTTGCCTATTTCCTCCTCAGTATCCAGTTCTTTGTCTCATGTTCCCTGAAAATAGAGTTGTCGTTACTGTTTGGTGGTTTGGATGAATGTGAGTGGTTTATGCTTTTGTGTAAAGCAGAAAACTTCTCTCATTTGCATGAGTTTCTTACCTTTTTCTATTTCTAGATCCATGTGACAATAATGTGCCTCATCACAGTACAGATACTCAGCACACAGTGCTGGCTAAGCTGAAGTCTCTAGGTAACTTTGCTGATTACTCGGATAAAATTTAGTATTATTCATGCTCTGAGTTTTTTTTTTTTTTATAAAAAAATAGCATAAATGGTTTTGAGACCATTTCCTTAATCTTAAAATATAAAGGACCACAGTAAGTATTGACAAACTCAACAGACAGCATAGCACAGACATTTGCTGATAGCTTCATCTTTGTAAAGTCACCTGTCATTTCAACAGATTCAGTAAAAATTAATGTTGTGATAAAGTTTTTTAAAAGACTTCACTGTCGATTTCTGTCAATTCTGTCTCATTAATGTTTTCCCCTTAGCCTTGCCAGTACTAGGTATTACAGTGTTTTAATTTTTCCCAGTTTGACAGGCCAAAAATCAGAAAAGGAGATGCTGTGCTTTGATTTTTGTCTTTCACTTTAATGTACATATTGACTAAACTGCATATTTACAGCTATTGCTCATCTTTGTATTGGGTTGTTTGCCTTTTTCTTCTTAATTTTTTCTCTTGTTCCCATTGTCCCTTCCTTGGTCAAGGCCTTCTTAATCAGCCCTTGAATTACTGCCACAGCCTCCTGATTTTCCTTCCAATTCATCCACACCTCTGCTGCCAGAGTGGTCTTTCAAAAACAAAACTGTGATAGTCTCCAGCTTAAAACCTTCTGTGGTCAGGAACCTTAATTGCCTAATATCCTTTATTTAATTTCATTTCTGCTTGAGACTAGCAGAATGGGTCTCGTTCTTTTTTTTTTTAATTTTTTTTTCAACGTTTATTTTATTTTTGGGACAGAGAGAGACAAAGCATGAACGGGGGAGGGACAGAGAGAGAGGGAGACACAGAATCGGAAACAGGTTCCAGGCTCTGAGCCATCAGCCCAGAGCCTGACGCGGGGCTCGAACTCACGGACCGCGAGATCGTGACCTGGCTGAAGTCGGACGCTTAACCGACTGCGCCACCCAGGCGCCCCAGGGTCTCGTTCTTAAGCAGAGTCAATTAAAGACATTATTAGATAGCTCACAGGATGTACCTGTGGGAGGCCTCCAAAGGCACACAGGCAGCAAAGCGTCAGCCATGAGATGAGGACGGCTTTGATACATGTGCCATTTCAGCTACAGTCAAGACCGGGTATCAACCTCCACCCCAGTCTGAAGAAGATTGATTTCTGGGCACGTGGCCACAGCACCATGCTGCCCCTTGTGAGCCACTGCAATGTGAAACTAGGTCCCATGGCTGTACCCTCCTTGCAGGTAAGCCACAAAGGACAGAATGTTTGTCTCTTCCCTTGGCAAAGTGAGATGTTACAACGTGGGAAGTTGCCAAAACCCAGGGAGGATGGTCAGAAGTTTTGGTGAGTGGACACAAGTTACAAAATAACCACTCAAGTTTTCCTCTTGGCTTCCTTCGTCCACAAACTTCCAAACAACAAGCTTCTGCCTAAAGACACAGTTCTCCCAATGGCAGAGGAAGTAAGCTCAGCATCTCCTCTGAGACAGACAGACAGACAGACAGACAGACAGACAGAGAGAACCCAGAGTCTCATGCCTAGTCCAAACCCAGGCTTCCTGGCTGATGTTCATTCACAGCTCACATTTGTTAATTTATTGACTAAGTTAAGAAGTTTACATACCTTGCATAGAATAGTAAGGAAACACAAAGCTAAAAAACTTAGTTAACATATAAATATATACACGATACAGCGAGGATGACAGGATAGGAAGATGCCACCATTCTAACTTTTGCAATAAATAGTTGGTGTTTGTATCTGCCTTCCTTTAACATTTATTTCATATTCCCCTGGCCCTTAGCCAGTACCTCAGCTGATCAGGATTCTTTACCTGGCAAGGTGATCCAAACTTTCATTGGGATTTGGGCCAGCGGTGGTCCTGCCTTTATGAGGTTGCCTCAGTTCTCATTAACTTTTTTTTTTTTTAATTTTTTTTTTCACCGTTTTTTATTTATTTTTGGGACAGAGAGAGACAGAGCATGAACGGGGGAGGGGCAGAGAAAGAGGGAGACACAGAATCTGAAGCAGGCTCCAGGCTCTGAGTCATCAGCCCAGAGCCTGATGCGGGGCTCGAACTCATGGACCGCGAGATCGTGACCTGGCTGAAGTCGGACGCTTAACCGACTGCGCCACCCAGGTGCCCCAATTCTCATTAACTTTTAACACTGGAAATGCGCCACTAGATAGAGCCGTTATACTCCCCGTGTTTTATCCACTTGCATCTATTGTGTCATTATGGGCCAACATTTCTACTCCCCTTTTGGTCTGTTTGTCTAATGGCGTAAAAAACCTGGAGTTATGTGGCACATTTAACCCTCAGCCTGGGTCATTGTTATCCTCTCTGTTCCAGTCTTCCTTTGAATACCAATGAAGCACAGTCATGAGGATGGAAAGCGAGCTTTTGCTGAGGTGGTCACTTCCCACTTCCACTCCCTGGTTCCAGGAATTCTTGCCAAGGGAACACATATTATTCTTCTGGTCACAGCATGTAGTAGATCTTTTAGGACTTCACCCCAGTTTGTATCACAACTGAATTTTCAGTAGACCCTTCCACCACTCTGTAAGGCCAGCTGCATTTGATCCTTGCTTGGTTGCTTATTAGGACCACTGAATTTTATGAATATACTCGCTTATTTGTAAAATGAGTTTCTTGGTTAGAAACACTGTGGCGGTGATAGTGAGTGAGGCCTTCAGTAAGTCCGTGGGTGACGTGGCTGCCAAAAACATGGCAGACATAGAAAACACATCCAAATCCCAAATAAAGGGTCCATTCCAGTGAAGGTATTGTCTCCTCTGTAATGAAAGAGGTCCATTATAATCACCCACCACCACTGACCATGGGCCCATCTTCTTACAATAAGAGAGTTGGTAGAGAGACTCCTGTTAATTGTTGCTGTTGGTAGGTTTGGCATTTGGCAGGGCTCCGTGTTGGTGAGGTTAAGTCCATGTTGTTGAGTCCAAGCATAATATTCATCCTTGCCACCAAGGCCACATGGCTCACGAGCCCTTTAAGCAGATAATCTGGCACCTGGGGTAAGAGGCTGGCCAACATCCATGTGCAGGTCATTTTGTCCAACTCATTACAAGAACTTCTTAATGGAGTCTTTTGGAGAACATTCACATAAGGTACACATACTTTCACACACACTCCACGTAGCTTTTCCCCAAATGTCCTTGTCACCAGTCCTTCTGAGTTCTTACCAGTGAATGAGTGAATGAATGTGTGTGTGTGTGTGTGTGTGCGCGCGCATGTGCGCGCACGCACACACACACACACACATACATTCTTCAGGCTATCTTTCCTTACAGGCCAAATGGACCCAAAGTGTACTCTTGAACATTCTGCCCACTGGACAGATTTTGTTTCTCCACCCCAAATGAGGTTATATCACTGCATTCATTCGCTTCTGGTTGATACTATCCTGTTGAGCAGAGCCATTGATTAGCCAGGCACAAATTTTTATCTGCTAATAAACTGGTCACTCAAGCTGTCACTCTTCCAGGTCATTTAATTAGGTCAAAGAAACACAAACATACCTACAAGTGTTTGTGCTTATTTCTTAGTAGTAAGATTTGCAGGGTGCAAAAACTTGAATGAACTCTTTGACAGAATGAACTCTTTGATTTCAAGGGATTAGTATTGCTTTTGGTTTTGATGGGGAAAGGGAACTCCAGAGACTTTTTTTTTGGCTTTTCCTTACTATGTAGCACTCCATGAGACATGGAGTCCAAGTTTAGTCCAAGTCCAACATGGTTGCAGGATAAGTTTATCGCAATTATGTACTCATCAAATGAGAAGAGAAGTACAGATTTTCATGGACCCGCCAGGCCCTCTGGGAGATTAATTGAAACAAGTTTCTACTTATCACACTCTGGGGATCATAATGGAGATCTGGAACCCCAAGAATTAGCATTGTCTCAGAGCCAATGTCTAATCATTCCAAAAATTCTGGTTATTCCCCTTTTCTCATTGCACAGGAACTGTAGTAAACAGCTGTACATCCCAAGTGAAAGATTTATAGTCCTGACTTGAGGGATGCCTGGCTTTCTATTCAAGGAGATACAGTTCTGAGAACTGAGTCAAATCTGGGGACTGGGTAAGAGGCTGTGGCTCTCCTTCAAGGTAGCCCAGGTCAGGCCCCTGTTCACCAGACCTAGACTTTTTTTCTATTATATAATGTATTAATTTGCTAGGGCTCCCATAAAAAATTACCACCAACTGGGTGACTTAGACAAATTTCATAGTTCTGGAAGCTGGAATTCTGAGATCAAGGTGTCAGCAGGGTTGGTTTCTTTTGAGGCCTCTCTCCCTGGCTTGTAGATGTGGCCATTTTCTCCCTTTGGCTTCACGTGATTTTCCCTTTATTTGTATCTGTGTTCTGTTTTCCTTTTATGTAATACAGACACCAGTCATACTGGATTCAGGCCCACTCTAATGACCTCATTTTAGCTTAATTACCTCTTTAAAGATTCTGTATCCAAATACAGTTGCCTTCTGAGGTGCTGGGGATTAGGATTTCAACATAGGAGTTTTGGAGAGATACAGTTCAGCCTATAGCATACAGTTTAAGTAAAGCCTAAAGTATGCTTTCCATTTTATTCGGAGTTATGGACATATCTGTTAACCAATAAGCCAAAGATGTCAGTGGATTGAGCCACTGACAGAGTTCCTCCCAAGGTTACTACTGAGTTGTGGCCCTCTAGTGGACCAAGTGACTTGGCCAGCCATGGGCCTTAGTTGACTGCAGATTTTAGGCTATCCAGTCACCAGATGACACATCCACTCTTGGGCTTTCATGGTCTGTAGACACCATGTCTGTCATGGTCATTAGCCTTCTCAGCAACTACCTCTCATGCCCCAAGGTGGCTGCCTGCCCAGGAACAGGCCTGGCAGTAGTGTCCTCTCCATGTTGGCCCCCCACCATTGTGCAGAGCGTTCTGGGGAACATAGGGCAATCACTTGGCACAGGCTGGGAGTGGCAAACATTTTAGTACCAGATTCAGGCACCAAGCAGTCTGACTATTCAGGAGAATGCTAGGCAAGCTAACTGCCCAGTGCTTATAGATTTTGCTAGACCTACAACTGGACCCATGGGAGGCCAAGTTCAAGAGGAGCCCCTCTCTTCCAAGAGGGAGAGGAGTCGCTGGTCCCAGATGGCTTTGGCCAGGCAATCTTGGGAGAGCTTCTGTGGTCATTTATCAACTTGTCATTGCAGCCTGACTCACAGGCCCCAGAACATCATACTCTTACCTCTGCGTCTTTGCACATGTTGCCCTCCTCTCCCTGCAACTCTCTTCTCTTTCCACGTTGGTGGGTCATCTCCTCCACCTCCTGCAGGCCTGTGCCTGGGTGTCACTCCTCCTGAGGAGCTCTATCTGATTCTGTGCACCTCTCTCTGGGAGCTGCCTCCACCCTTTCCCATGTGCTCAGTCCACCCTCAGTGGTAGCAGCACTTACCAGTCCAGTTGCTTCCTTGCTTCCCAGACAGACTTCATTTCCTTTGAGGGCCAGGGCTCTTGTGCTGTTCAGCACCCAGTGCGGAGCCTGTTACTAAGGAGGAACGCAAGCATTGGAAGAAATAAAGGAACAAATTGTAGTTTCTGTTCACCAGTCACATGTTCATTTGTCAAGGCTTTGGGGCGTGCTTCCATTGCAACATCTCTTACCCCTTCAACAAAAGGCAGAGGTGAAAGTGGTCATGAGTTACAAATTATTTTTTATAATTTTTTTAAATGTTATTTATTATTGACAGAGAGAGAGACAGAGCATAAGCAGGGGAGGGGCAGAGAGAGAGGGAGACACAGAATCCGAAGCAGGCTTCAGGCTCTGAGCTGTCAGCACAGAGCCCGATGTGTGGCTCGAACTCACAGACCGTGAGATCATGACCTGAGCCGATGTAGGACGCTCAACCGACTGAGCCACCCAGGTGCCCCAGTTACAAATTATTAAATAGTAGTTTTCAATTGGTTTTCAGAAAGTCAGAACAACATCCTACCCCAGTGTAAGATTAGCTGCATTATGTCCTGGCTTTGTGGCACCTAGGGACTAAACATAGCCTCCAGAGCCCCCCATCCCAGGTTCTGTTAGCATCCATGCCCCTACTAGTTACCTGTTTCTGAGCTTCAGCCTGCTAGCCACCAGCTCTGTGCCGGGTCTGCATACCCATGGCAGATCCTTAGGGTAGCCCCTTCTAGCCAGCATTCTTAACCCTTGATCTGAAGACAAGAAACAAACTCAAGGGTGCGAGCAACTTGCCTGAGGTCACAGAGCTAGTAAGTGTCAGAGGCTGTGTGGAAATGCGTCTGTCTGATATCTGGGCGGTCTTCACTGCTTCAGTATCCCGATTAAGGGGGGAGAGAGAGAGTGTGTGTGTATGTGTATAAATGTGTTTGTTTTCTCTTAATAAAACTTTCCTCTAATCATGAAAACAAAGCTGTCTTTCAGTTAACCATGTGAAAGCCAGGAGCAGTGTTCTGCCTGAACTACAATGTGAATATCTTTGTTTGGGTTTTATATCCCCTCTTCTCTGATCACAAGATGGAAAGGGAGAAACAGACCCCAAAACAGAGCTCATCTTTCTGCTCCAAGCACTTACCTCAGTGCATTGTCTAAATATTAGGGGTTCACTACATTTTTGTGTTTGTAGAGCAGTAATTTTTTTTTTTTACTGCCTATTATTCCATTTTGTATAACCTTGTTCTTGCATTTAACATCTAAGAAACCCAGTCTTAGGAAAATGCCATAAAATAAATTAAATTTTCCTGGGTACTGTGGTTTCTGTCTGCAGTGGCTTTCTTTTTGGCTTTTCTTCTAAGCTGAATGCGCCTCTAAAATCTTAGCTTCCATCTTTAGCCAATGCATAGAACCGTCTGCTCATTCTTTTGTGGCATCCAAGGTATCTTCTGCGAATGTTCAGGGCTGAATTACCAGGCTTCCTCTCTCTTCATCCACACCCACGCAGCATTCTGTGGTGGGGCACATTACCACCATGTTAGGAAATCAGTGGGTGTTCACACCAGAGGAGAAAAGGCAAGAATCGCCAAAACAAGCAAGTTCTTCCTATTCTTCCCTCTGTCTGAGAAATGTTCCCCTCCTTTCCCCAACGCCCAGTGTATGGTACCTGCCAAAGAAAGCTTTCTCTTTGCTCTTCAGACACAGGCCTGATTGTGAGCCCTGCTCTCCGGCGTCCCCATGAGTGCAAAGTTGTATATGTGCAGTTTGTTTTGGTTTGTATTTATTTTCCCAGCCCATTGAAAACAGGGCCTTTTCCTATTTAAAATAAATTTTGCAAGTGAAACACTTTTCCCTGTGAGCCCAGCCCTTCCTCCACATAAAGTGGCAAGCATTTCCCAAGAAGACAGGGGAAACTTGCCGTGAAACACCATCCATCCTTACACATTAACAACAGTAGAAATTACTGTACATCCAACAACTGTTAACCCTGAGAAAGCATAGGCCCTTGACAAACACTGCTCACTGCAGCGGCCACTTTTGACATCTGTCAGCTGTTCCCATGGAGTGTTAGCCTTCGTTCCTGTCCCGCACACCAGCTGTGGCCGCGGAGCTGGGCTGCAGTCACACAAGCAGACATGGAGGGGTCCTCAGACTAGGGCAGTCAGACATGGGTGACTGAAGGGGGAGAACTGGGCCCTCGCGTGGTTTGAAAAACAGCAAAACAGCACAACACATTTTCAATTACTTACTGTTCTGGTAAATATTCTTAATATTTAGGCATTGTTTTTTTATATTCGCAGCCCTTTACAAATAGAAATGGATTTCCTTAGATTTGTCCTAGGGCGCAGTGGAAACATGTGTTTTCTTTTTACACATGTGTTTAAATAGCTTTGCTTATTATTTACATTTCTTCCCATAGTGTACTCAATAAAAACATTTTCTAGGCTTTCATCCACATGAGAAGCTTAAAGGGCAGTAATGAAAGCAAGTGCCTCTAAGCCCTCTGGTGAACGTGCCACAGTGTCAGCAAAGATGATTTTTCCAGGAAGGGGCAATTTGCAGAACTTAAAGTTTTACACTTTTTACCAAAAGTGTGCTAAAAACAGGACCGACAACACAAGATGCTTTGCATTGGCAAAATCTGGGGAGACTTTGCTAACCATTTGTTGCAATAAATGGCAAGAAAATAAAATCCTTAAACCCTTTAAGCGTTAATATTTCCATTTGTTACAGTCACCTGTTGTGGAAATTGCCAGTTTCAATGGCCGATCTTTTGTTCACTTTTCAATTTTACAAGAAATTAAAATACACAAAAGTTCCCCCCCCCCCCCACAGTATACAAAGCTTCAAAACAGGTTAGGATTCTTTCTGCCACACCAAGAGGTTATCACACTTCAGTTCAACCACCTGGAAAACTTTGCCAATGTTACCGTGAACCTTACTGGATTGATCCTACTGGCCTGTGAGTAAGCTGCTTCCATCTCTCCCACCTTACTCTTCTCCCCTAACCTCCTACCACGCACACCAAAAAGGCAATGATTTTTCCCTCATAAAACAAGGTCCATATTGCCACTGCTTAGTTTCACATTACAAAGCCAGTTCTGTTGCTTTCCTGGTGATGCAATTCCAGTATTCCTTTTGAGTCTGCATGTTCACATTTACATTCAGACTCAAGGCTCCCACATTTCTGCATATTCTGGAACTGGGCAGTTCAAAACCAGTCTACCAAATCCCCTGGGACTCTGGCGTTCCAGAAAGATCTTTGTCATCAAACAGTGATTGCAAGACCTTTTTTTTTTTTTTCTCCTAAGGAGTTGTCCTAGTTGGCTGAGAGCCCTGCCTATTTACCAGCTCTGTGAAGACTGATGATTTATTACCAGATATTCATTCCAAAGGCAGATTCCATTTGGTGGTCAGGTAGAACTGGTCATCACTCTTGCCCTTCTGGGGTCCAGAGGAGAAGGGATGGAAGAGGAAGTCACTGGCCTTTCAACTGATAACAGGGCTGAGATTTAACAACAACAACAAAACAACAACAACAACAACAACAACAACAACAACAACAATGTTTCTTTTGGGGATCTGTTTTGTCACCTTATTTCTAATGGTGACAACTGAATGGGAGGCCTGTAATTCTCTCTGGTTCACCCAGTGAAAATTGTGGTTTCTCCCAGCATTCTGGGAACGTGTTCCATGTGGCACTGGCTTTGTGTTGTGCAAGTGATTTTTACGCACTTATATATTGAGGTGAGAGGTGGGGGGGGCACAAGGCTAGTGAGACTCTTGTGAAGCTCCACTTTCTTCTGGTACCTCCCAGATAAAGTCGTAACAAGTGGCCACCTCTCCTGTGTTGGGCAGATACTAATGAGGAAAAGCGCCTCTGCCCCACCCTCCCGCTGCCACTCATAAAGCAGTGGCCTTTTCTCCTAGGGGTTGCATATAATTTTTTAATGTGTGGGATGACAAGGTAGAGTGGAAACTATTTGCCTTGGCATGTACTATTCATTTCTTGGGAGTTTTATGTGCATTATGCTACAGCAGTACCCTTCCGATGTCTGGGAAGTGCCTGTAGCCCTTACCAACTTGTCTGTTCCCTTTAAATTCTTTTCCTTTGGCTGGGCTCTCCAGTCACATGCCAAGAGTTTGTAGTAATTGAGTTTCACATCACTAATATTTAATAGCCATTAAGAAGCTTGAGAGAGAAAATAGTAGTTATCTAACAGTCTAAATATCTGTAAAAACCCTTTGATTTTAAAAGGGTACAGAGGACAGACGAGTGAAGAGGCCCTTGTTCAGGAGAACATGCAGTGGTTTAACACTTTGGGACTGAGATTCGCTAACTAAATACCTTGGGAATTGTGGGGACTACAACCCAAATGATGATGAAAAACCAGAGTGCTTTCATTTTCAAATTCCCTAACATGTCACCCTAATAGAGTGAAAGTGGAAAATCTAAAATGAAAATATTTTTTTTATGGTTACGATTCTCAGTTTACTGCTTAATTGTTTTTAATCAAAATAATTTTATACTCACTGTAATAACACCTAAAACCGGGAATATCTGTCTGTCATTGAATCCACCACAGATTTCTGAGGTAGGTATTTTTTTGAAGTGCTGTGAGCTTCTGGGCTATTCCCAGGGAGTTGAGTAGAAAGCATATTTAATAACTACTCAGGTACATTTAATTGTGGACTTTGTTTACATTTGTTGTTCTAACACAGTGCTGTTATTACTTACAGCCAAAACTCCAGTCAGATTCAAATTTAACTATTTGATCATGAACCATGCAATCTAATGGGAAACTTGGCTTAACCTATTTTGTGAAATGTCTTGAGAACCAAATTATCCATGTCTGTGTCAAGCAAAAACAAAACTGGGTCCACATAATCTGAAACATAAAAAAATGGAAGCCTAGAACAAATGCTCATTTTACCTTTGAGTCCAAGATCAAATTGCCATTCTGGGGTCATAGGTTGGTGTGTTATGTACCTAAATGTTTATGTTTTCTTGTATTTCTGTGTGTCTTTAATAAATAATATACATATGTATATACCCACAAATACAAGTTGCTGTTAAAGAAAGTAAGAAGTTACAAGGGCTGAAAGGAGACACCAAAAATATGATTTCCTTACAAATATTTGCAGGAATTTTACTTAATTGCAACCAGAAGTCTGACCTGGAAGTGTAGTGTTTTGACCCCCGAGCTGTCTGGTTTCCTATTTGCGGTGTTTCACTCTCCCCTAACTGTGAGAAAATCTATTTTACACGGTTTTAACCCTGTATATTCTTAGAAACACTGCAGTAGAAATTATTCCCTTGGGGGAAAAGAAATTCTCATTATTTAAAGAATGACTTGTAAAGGCTTCTCTTAAATAGAAAACATTTTTGAAACACTTAGGAAATCTTTCTTCTTAAGATATATTTGAAAATAAAACAGCTTCTGGGTTTCCTTTCAAGGTAATGTGAACTTTTGGAAGACTAAAATTTTTGCAGTGTGCAAGTTTATCCTTATTTTAGTAAAATACTTTTTAATAGCAAAAGTATAGAGTTTATAAATAGTTCTCTTATGAGGAAGCTTTTTCATGCTCCCCACCCCCCCATTTCCAGCTTATTAAATCATTTTTTCCTCTAGTATTTTATTTTATTAAAAAATAAATTTTTTGATGTTTATTTTTGAGAGAGAGAGAGAGAGAGAGAGAGCGAGAGCACACTAGTGGGAAAGGGACAGAGAGAGAGGGAGATACAGAATCTGAAGCAGGCTCCAGGCTCTGAGCTGTCAGCACAGCTGAGTCGGACACTCAACCGACTGAGCCACCCAGACACCCCATTCCTCTAGTATTTTAGAAAAGTAAAAATTAGACTGAATAAACTTTGGGGACTTGGAATTGTATATGGTATTCTTAAAAGACACCAGTGAAATTTAATTAGGATAACTGTAGGGCAAGGAGGCCTACTATTGGAAAATTATAGAATTCACACATCAAAAGCTCATAGATGGCATTTGATGAATCTAGTAAAATGATGGGGAACATTTTTTCTGTGTAGCCTCTTAGCATTTACCAGCATGATCAACCAGTCATATACCCCATTTTAGAAGTCTCTGACATTTTCAGTTAGAGGAGAGCATTCTTCTAATTTAATTTGGGGATTTCACAATTAAGAACACTGACAGTTCCCACCAATTTAGTTGAATAGCATTTTATCCCATTCTTTTTTTGTTTGTTTAATAACAGCTTTATTGAGATATAATTTATATACCCTACAATTCACTCATTTAAAGTATACAGTTTAGGGGCACCTGGTGGCTCAGTCAGTTAAGTGTCTGACTCTTGATTTTGGCTCAGGTCATGATCTCACAGTCCTTGGGATCGAGTCCCGCATCTGGCTCTGTGCTGACAGCGTGGAGCCAGCTTGGGATTTTCTCTCTCTCCCTCTCTCTCTGCCCCTCCTTTGCTTGCTCTCTCAAAAAAATAAATAAAAATAAACTTAAAAAAAACTATCAAAAGGTAAAGTTTACAATTTATTGGCTTTTATGTATTCACAAAGTTGTGCAACTGTCACCAGAACCCCTTTTTGAACATTTTTGTTCCTCCGTAAAGAAACTCTATACCCATTAGCAGTTACTCTCCATTTTACCCCAGCATCCTTCCCATTCCCATCCCAGAGTTTCTACCAATTTAGTTCTGTCTCTACTGATTTTTCCTACTCTGGATGTTTTATATAAATGAAGTCTTACAATATGTTGTTCTTCATAACTGGCTTTCACTTAGCATATTGTTTTCAATGTTCATCCAGGTTGTAAGCATTTACTGGTAGTACTTCATTTCTTTCTGTTGCCAAATAATATTCCATTGTGTGGATATATCACATTTTGTTTATCCATTCATCAGTTGAGGGACACTTGGATTTGCACTGTTTGGCTATTGTGAATAATGCTACTATGAATATTTGCACAGGTTTTTGAGTGGATATATGTTTTCATTTCTCATGAGTATATACCTAAAGATGGAATTTCTGGGTAATTTGTTATCTCTGTGTTTAATATGTTGAGGAACTTCCGACTTTTTCAAAGCAGCTGTACCATTTGCTATTCCTACCAAAAGTGTATGAAGATTCCATTTCCTCCACATTCTTGTCAAGACTTTGTTATTTGTCGTTTTGATTATAGTCATCCTAGTGGGTATGAAGTGGCTTTGATTGCGATTTTGATTTCCATTTCCCTGATGGCTAATGATGTTTACCCTGTATCCAAGTACTTATCTGCCATTTATATATATTTTTTTGGAGAAACATCTTATTCAAATCTTTTGCTCATTTTTAAATTGACTTTTTTTTAAATTATTGAGTTGTAGGGGGTTATTTATTTATTTAAAATGTTTTATTTATTTTTCAGAGAGAGCCAGAGCACATGATGGGGAGGGGCAGAGAATAGGGGACAGAGTCTCTGAAGCAGGCTCTGCGCTGACAGCAGTGAGCTTGATGCGGGGCTCAAACTCATGAACCATAAGATAATGACCGGAGCTGGTCAGACACTCAACCAACTGAGCCACCCAGGAGCCCTGAGTTGTAGGAGTTCTTCACATATTTTAGATACAGGTCCCTTATCAGATAGATAGTTTGCAAAATTTTTCTCCTATGGACCGAAGTTTTTAATTTTGATGGTGTCCAATTTATTCAATTTTTTGTTGTTGTGGCATGTGCTTTTTGTATTATATCTAAGAAACCATTGCCTAATCCCAAGCCATGAATATTTATGCCTGTGTTTTTTCCTAAGACTTTTATAGTTTTAACTCTTACATTTGTATCTTTGATCTGAGTTAATGAGTTGATTTTGTGTATGATATGAGGTAGGGTCCAGCTTTGTTCTTTTCCATGTGGTTATCCATTTGTCCCAGTACCATTTGTTGAAAAGATCTTTCTATCCCAATTTAATTGTCTTGGCCCCCTTATTGAAAATCAGTTATCAGTAAACGCAAGGATTTATTTCTGGACTCTCAGTTCTATTTCTACATGTCTGTCCTTAGGCCAGTACCAACCTATTTTAATTAGCTTTCTAGTAATGTTATGTTATTTTTTTCCCAGCAGGATTAGAGCTGGCATTCACTAATCTGGATCAAGTGTCTCTTTTAACTTAATCAGTGTAAACATCATTTAAAATTGTTATAAACACCTTATTTTTTTTTAATTTTTTTTTCAATGTTTATTTATTTTTGGGACAGAGAGAGACAGAGCATGAACGGGGGAGGGGCAGAGAGAGAGGGAGACACAGAGTCGGAAACAGGCTCCAGGCTCTGAGCTATCAGCCCAGAGCCCGACGCGGGGCTCGAACTCACGGACCGCGAGATCGTGACCTGGCTGAAGTCGGACGCTTAACCGACTGCGCCACCCAGGCGCCCCTAAGCACCTTATTTTTAATGAATTAATAAAATAATAATTTTGCCAAAGATTTTTTCTAGGATTTTTAGATTAAATTATACTCTTCGACAAATTCATCAACTGTATTCCACTTTAACCAAATCAGTGAGGAGAAAAGTGATCCTCAGTTTAGTCAAGATCTTCATATTAATGGAAACACGCAGTGAATCATCAGTATTTGTAAGGTATGACTGGGGATGCTAATGGGTCTCAGTAACTCCTGTTAAAATCCTTTACATTAGGCTGTAAAGCTGACTACATGTCAAAGTCCAAGCACCTTTGCTTATCCCTCCCCATCTGTCCTCTGTACTTCATCTCTTCATCCTGAACTCTAAGCTTCATCTGCCTCCCAGCTGTGGTCTGACACAGACATGCCTGCAGTGCCCACCATTCTTAGCCCTTCCAGCATGGTCCTCTTGATGCCTCCAGGCTCTGCTTAGATGCTTCCCTTCCTTGGGGATGGCCTTCCCCACTTTAGTTTGTTACTCTCCCTTGTTTAGTGAGACATACCCTTTCTTGGCCCCCACAGCTCCCAATGCAGGTCTTTGTTGTAGCACTTACATTGTAACCATCATCCTTTAACTATTGTTTAACAATATTGGCCTTCCTTCCGTTTCTAAGGAATTTTCTATTTTTCCTGAGCCCAGAGAACTTTTTTTCTAGAAAAGCTGTATTTTCAGAAGAGAGCTGAGAAGAAAGTAAGGCTTTTGCTCCAATGCGTGGGAAGCGGTTTCAGGGATGGGAATCAGCAGAGTGGAGGGGTATAGGGCAGGTAGACCAGGAAAAGCAGACCCATGGAGAGTAAGCTTGAGTAGACCCCAGGGCAAGACTGAGGAGGGGGGAGGTGATAACAGGAGGTGTGGACAGGGCTGGTGTGGAGGAAGACCCTGAGAAGAAGCAGGAGAAGCTTCTTGTAGAACCTCAGTGATGGGAGAGGCCATGGAGAGGTATGCCACTGAGAAGAGATGAAGACAAACATAGCAAGCCAGTGAAGAAGACGAGGCCAGGGCAGGAAGTGGGACAGATGGTGCAGTGCACAAGACAGAAGGAAATATACACAGGGCATTGATGCCCTTGCTTAGGTGAGTATCAGTTTGAAACTCACATCCCGCTCCAGTGCCTCACTGGCATCTCCAGGACTCCCTCTCAGGGACTCCAAAGCACTGCACTGTCCAGTATTTTCAAGTCCCAAGTGTAAAGGCCTCCTATCATATGAACCTTCTACTAAAACCAGTGAAAGGAAGAGAGAAAGCTTCTATGAAGAAAAGAAGGCAGGACTGTGGCTGGCTTCCACTCCAGTCATGTGACCGAGAGCGGAGGGGCACCCTAAAAATGCTTGCCTTTGGAAGATGGGAATGAGGAACAACATGAAGAAAAGTAGTTCTGTGGGATGGGTATCCAAGAAGCTGGGAGATTTGGGACAATGAAACATTAAGAGAGACTTTTGTGGAGCCTCAGGGGCTGGTGAGTTCTCAGCATTCAACAAAAGGAAAAACACACAAATCAAGAGAGAAAGGGGTTTTTGTGGAGTGATGGAGCAGTGTCTACTCCTCGGGGCAGTGGAGACTGGGTCCTCTCCTGTGTATGTCTGATCTAAAGCTTTTCTATAGGCCGTTAGAGTGTCAGCCCATTCGTTTCCTACTCTTTACCTCTCCATTTCTGGTATTTCCTTGATATTTCCGTTTCTTTTGAGTTCTGCTATGTACTTAAGCATGTTTTTCTTTTACCCAGATTTTGTGTGTTTTTAGCAGGAGGGTCTCCTTTATCTTTGTCAGATTCCCAATTCTGCTTTTAGACATGTGCTCCTTTAAAAAAATTTTTTTAAATGTTTATTTATTTTTGAGGGACAGAGAGAGAGAGCGTGTGAGTGCAAGAGCGCAAATGGGGGAGGGACAGTGAGAGAGACACAGAATTTGAAGCAGGCTCCAGGCTCTGAGCTGTTAGCACAGAGCCCAACACGGAGCTCAAACTCGCAAACCGTGAGACCATGACCTCAGCTGAAGTTGGACACTTAACCAACTGAGCTACCCAGGTGCCCTGTGGACATGTGCTCCTTTTACTGCAAGGCTATATATTTTTTTAAGTATGGTGCACTTTTTACTCCATATGTAACAGGCTGGTAGTATGGCTTGAACCTGCAGACTATGTATATGTATCTATATGTATACCTATTTCTATAATCAGTTACATTTTCAACTTGGGCCAGTAGTCATGAAAGAACGAGGTTACCATCCCTACTTTAAATGCGATAGTGTGCTTGCTTTTAAGGCTTAAGGAAGATGAGAGCTTTACAATCACCTATTAGATCATTTCTGTTTAGGTTGCTTTTTAATTGTTATCTACTTACAAAAATTATTCTAAAGATTATGGTTATAATTCACAACACAATAAAGAATGCTTTTGCATTTTTTTGTAAAATGTTATTTTCAAAGTTAGAAAATTAGAAAAGCAAACTTTAATTGTGACTTATGTTCTGAAACTTTGAAAGAAGGATGATATTAACATAAATATTTAAAAGAAAAAATGCATCAGCTTAAGGTTCTTGAAGGTTTTCATCAAATTATGGTCTTCTTTTTTTAATTTAAGTCTTCAAAGAATTCTCTCTTTTGTTTTTAAACTTACTAGAAATTTCAGATGCATACAATAGATTATCCAATGAGTCCCCTCTTATCCATCACGCAGCATCGCATTTTTAACATATGACCAAATGTTATTTCATTTATCCCCTGACTTGTTCTTCCTGCCCCCCACTCCCACATAATTTTAGGTAAATCCTGGATATCATATATTTTACACATGAGTGATTCAATATATTTGACTCTAAAAAATAAGGTGTTTTAAATTTTTTAAGATGTTTATTTCTGAGAGAGACAGAGACCGAGTGCGAGTGGGGAGGGGCAGAGAGGGAGACAGAATCTGAAGCAGGCTCCAGGCTCCTAGCTGTCAGCACAGAGCCCAGTGCAGGTGTCTAGCCCATGAACTGAGAGATCATGACCTGAGCTGAAGTCAGATGCTTAACCGAATGAGGCACCCAGGTGCCCCTAAGTTTTCTTTTTTTTTTTTTAATGAGCAGAGTGCCATTAAGGTTTTTTTTTAATGTTTATTTATTTTGAGAAAGAGAAAGCGTGGATGTGCACAAGTGCACGAGTCGGGTTGGGGCAGAGAGCGAGGGAAAGAGAAAATCTCAAGCAGGCTCCACACTGTTAGTGCAGAGCCTGACTCAGGGCTCAATCCCACAAACCACGAGATCATGACCTGAGCCAAAATCAAGAGTTGGATGCTTAACCTACTGAGCCATCCAGGCGTCCCAAGGGAGAAAAAAAATTCTTGATGTCATCAGATATATAGTCCGTCTTCAGATTTCTCTATCTCTTCAATTCTATTATAGTTGGATTGTTCAAATGAGGGTTCAAACAAGGTTGGTCCACACATTCACTGCATTTGATTGATTCTCTTTACAATAGGTGACTATCTCTTTGAACTTAGGGGAACATCCCTCCTGTTTTTTTTTGTTTTTTTTTCTTGTTGTTTACTTATCAGAGAAACTAGGTCAAGTGTCCTCTGGAATATCCCACATTTTGGGTTTGGCTGGCTGCATCTGCATGGTGGCGTTAATATTCTTCCAGCCCCTGTATTTCCTGTAAACTGGTAGTCAGACCCACACTCTTAATGAGGTCAGATCCCTTGTATGTTGTTGTTTCTTATGCAAGAATACTTTGTGCTAGATAGGGTGTATTTCCTGTTGCCACTCATTGGGAAGCACATGTCTTGTTATATCTCTCTTAATTTCATGGTAAGAATGTGTATACGATGAAGGTGGAGGTTCTGTTTGATGATTTTTTTATATTAACCAGTATTTTTTATTTGTTCATTTGATACTTATATTATCAGTAAATACTGTGTAAGCAGAACAACATTAAAAAGTTCTCTTTACACATTCTTCTAAGTTTTTCCTTGTTTAGACAGTGAAGACAGGAATATCAAGGTAGTGTTTCGGAAATAATAAAACCTGAGTCATAGCAAACATCGTACATTTCTTGTTAATCTGAGTCTGTGTGTGATCTGATTAGCATCTTAATTACGATTATAAGTCATTGCATACCTATCACTTTAATTTTTACATATCAAATTGATGCACATTTTAGGTGAACTGTAGGGACTTGTGGAAGATAAAAAATGAAAAGTATGTGGTGATTTTTTTTTTCTGTGAAAAGGTAGATCACCTGGCAGTTAGAGGGAGAGAGAGAAAAGAAAACAAAGGAGGCATGAGACTTGTTCTTTGAAATCCTCCAGAGAGGCGATAATAATTGAGCTAATATGCATTGGCTTCTCATAAATTGCCTTGGTAGTTTGGGCCTTGAGTGCCTTAGAAATTAGCTTTCTCCCTATGCCTCTTCACTGTTGCTATAGTGCTCCTGCTAGAGGCCTCTTTGTTTGTGTTTAAGGAGCGAGGGTGATTTCTCTCTTATATTCACTTATAGGACTTGCATTTTGTGTTTATCTTCAAGAACTTTGTAATGTACCACCACCATTACTCTAGCAAGACTCTTGCTACTAATTCCATACCAGTAGATCAATAAAATAAGATTTAGAGCAGTGACTTCCAAACCTGAACTGTGCATCAGAATCCCTAGGAACCCTTTAAAAAGAATACAAGTGTCTGGCACTTTCCCAGATCTACATCAGATTCTTGGGTGCTAGGGATACAAGAATCTGTAGAGTTGAAAATGACCCCAGCCTTGGAGCTTCCGACTCCCCATGTGATTTAAATATGAGCAGTGGGCTCATGATTGGGCCTTGGAAAGACTCTAGACTAGTTGGTGGTTACTTAAACTTCATAGTGGTTTATTTAAGAACTGTGAGATAGCAGGATTGATAAACTTTGGGAATATTTACTGTTTTTGTACATGACTCAAGTGAACACATCAAAAATTGAAAAAAGACCTAGCACATTGTAAAATGGGATACAAATCCCAACTGAGGGGATTTGTTTGTTACAAATTTGAGGGGAATGTTTGTTACAAACAAATGCTGAATAGAAAATATAGAACAGAAGATAGTCTACATAAACATTGTAGGAGAAAGCAGTTCACTGCATGTCCTGAAGGACAGAGCCACAAATCTGTGATGTGCCTATTACAAAAGCTAATAAATTTGAAAACTTAGGTGAAATGGAAACAAATACTGTTCTCATTGCTAAATCACTAAAAGTGTTCCTTTTATAATCAAGGGTACCACAGCGATTCCTACTAGGAACAATATTCAACATTTACTGGAGATTCTAGCCCAAACTATAAGTCAGGAGAAAAAATACAGATGGGAAATTTGGAAATAAAGAATAAAAGTATCATGAAAAGTCTAAGGGAAATATAGTGACTAATTATTAGAATTAATAAGAGGGTTTAATAGATTTTTCAGTGGCAGGTCAGCATACAAAAGTCAATTGCAACAGCAGACAATTTGAAAATGTAATTTTTAGGAAGCAATATATGTGATGGCAACAATAAAAAATAGGAAGTACCTCATAATAAACTTAATAAAGTATGCAAGAATGTTACATAGAAAAATTCTAAACTTTACTGAAAGACGTTTTTTTAAGTCCTCAAAAATAATTGGGAGGTCTGCCATGTCAAATATATAGGAAGTCCCATTGGTCTCCAAATTGGTCTATAAATTCAGGGCCTTTCTAATCAAACTCTCAATTTTTTCATGCAACTTGACAAGCTAACATTAAAAGCTATAGGAAAGCATAAAGGACCAGGAGTAATTCTTGATGAGGACTAGAAACAGCTTTGAGGGTCAAGAAAGGAACTTGCCCTACTGGATATTAAGGTTTATTGTAAATAAAGCTTAGGTAATTAATACAGTGCATATTGACTGATAAGTCAATGGAATAAAATAACTCTAAAAGAGAGGCCTAGGGGTGCCTGGGTGGCTCATTAGGTTAGATGTCTGACCAGATTGGGTCATGATCTCGTGGTTCGTGGGTTCAAGCCCACTGTCGGGCTCTGTGCTGACATCTCGAAGCCTAAAGCCTGCTTCAGATTCTGTTGTCTCCCTCTCTCTCTGCCCCTCCCCTGCTCTGACTCTGTCTGTATCTCTCTCAAAAATAAATAAACATTAAAAAAGAGAGAGGCCTGTATATGGCAGAATCGGCTTTACAGATCAGTAGGAACTGTCTTCTAGTGAATATTAAATTGGAAAAGAGTGAAAGTGGATTCCTAAGTGGTAACATACACAAAGTTCATGTACATTGAGTTTTTTAAAGAAAAATCAGGTTATAAAGCAGCTTTTGTCATGTGATTGCATTTTTGTAAAAAGAAATAGGAATATATGTGTGTTTATATGTCTTCAGAAAAGTTCTGGAGGTCATCAAAAGTCAAGGTGACAAAAGTAACTGTTTCTGGGTGGTTGGATTATTGGTGATTTAACTTTATAAACCTTTTTATTTTTGTCTAGTTGTTTTTTTTAAAAACACATTATATATACATTACTTTGAATTAGAATTTTTTTTTCATTTTGAGTTTTTTCATGTAGCTGTTCTTATTTGTCTATTCTTCTAGATTAATTTTAGAATTAATTTGGCAACTTTGAAATTGCTCCCTACTCTTACCACGCACACACAAAAATGTTTTCATTGTGATTCTGATTGGAATTGTCTGGTACGTAATAGGCATTCAGTACATGTTTGTTAAATAAATAAATATGGGAACAATGCACATCTTTATAACAATTAGCCCTTCCAACCCAGAACTTGGTGTTTTACTCAAACCTTCCAAGTCCTTTTTTTAAAAAATGTAAGTTTTGTGATTTTTAAACTACAGACATTCATACAATTAATGATTTCTAAAATTGTATAATCTTTTCATTTTCCCCCACATTGAGTCAAACCCTTAGCTGTGTATCTTTAATGTCAGGACTTAGAGGTGTCAGAATGATTTAAATGTAGATAAACATGTCCTGTATAGTGAGGTTAAGGACCTGGGTTTATTTAGCTTAGAATAAATGACTAGATTGAAACTGACTACCTATCTCCAAGCATTTGGTAACAGCCAGCTTTCTTTCATCTCTGCTGAAAGCAGAACACAAGAAAATGAACTTCAACTGCAGTGCGAGGAATTTAGATTACAAATTGTCAACTGGTGGTGCAAAGCTGAAGCTGCCCTCAGAAAAACTGTACTTGGACTGCTATATTTTAGTTCATTGCTAATTTAAAATTTGGGAGATTTCATATAAAAATTTAGATATTTAGCTTTTCTGGAAAGGCCTAAAACCTGGTACCCTGGTGCCCTGATTTCCAGTGGCAGCTGATGCTGGAGTTCAATAGCTTCTGTCCCCTTTTAACAAGGCATGTGCTTTCTCTGGTTTCCAGAGTCCAAACCCAGCCTTTTTACTGTCTTGTCCTTTAAAGCATCAAAGTTTGCAATCTCAATTCAAATGGTAAAGGAAGAATTAAGTCACACATGCCTAGGTTTGGCGTCTTCTCATTTGGCATTTGGTGGTGTTTTTAAAATATGATTTAAATATGATCCTGGCTAATAAGCAGGAAGTGAGCTAGAGGGCTGTTCAAAGATGTTTCTTGTCCTGTGATTCTGCAATCCTGTTCGAATAGTCCAGTGGTTCATCAACTCTTTTTCTCATTGCACATGGTCATAGAATCTCAGAGTTGGAATGGACCCCCTGCAAGAGAGGGAGGCCACAGAGGATATGCTTCATCTGGCGCTTCTCATCTTATACACAGGAAGTTTGAAAGTTGTTGCAAGAGCGGCCTGCTTGAACAGCCAACAGTTCAAACAACCAGCTCCCTCATTTAGAAATAAAAGATCTGTTTCTTGGGTCACCTGGGTGACTCAGTTGAATAAACTTCCAACTCTTGATTTTGGTTCAGGTCATGATCTCACAGCTTGTGAGATCAAGCCCAATGTCAGGTTCCATGCTGACACTACAGAGCCTGCTTGGGATTCTCTCTTTTCCTCTCTCTCTTTGCTCCTCCCCCTCTTGCACTCTTTCTCTCTCTCAGAATAAATAAACAAAATCTCTGTTTCTTTTATGCATAGTTATTTAAAGGTGAGTGAAGGGTTTTGTAGGGAACTTTGAGATTTTCATAAGTGCCCAGTTCTATCGTCCTCATTATTATGCATCGTCTGGCAGAGTTATGATTGTGGGAGCCATCATTTTGAATATCATTTTGTCTGTGCTTGAACATTATCTAAACATGGTTTTCATACCTGATGTTAAGGGCATATTTTTATAAACAAAAAAAAAATAGGAAAGCAGTATGGGAAAGAAAGCTAAAGTGATAATTTTCAATTTGTTTTATTCTAATTTTTGTCTGCCTGAGCTTTCTCACTGAATGGTAACATTCTCTGATGGTCCCATAGATAGTAAAATTAATAGCACATGGGGCTAGTGGTATTGCATACAAAGCCAATGAAGTGACAGGTAGAAAATTGTTTTTCTAAGTAAATTTGGCCTCAAGTAATCATTTTGTTCGTAGGTTTTGGTTTTTTGTTTTTTTTTTTTTTCATGGAACTAACTAGTTTGCCCCATTTGTTTTGGCCTCAAATAGACATAGCTTTATTGTGACTCAGCGTCCAGTACTGTCCTTATTTAAGAACGTGAAATGTTATCTCAAGGGATCCTTTTGGAGTCTCTAAATATCTTGGGTAATAAGTGAAATTTTTAGCCCAGGACCAAATATTCCACTTACCCACCCAAATTGTTTCCCAGTTGTGGTCTTAAACTAGGATCCTGTGTGTGTGTGTTCTTAAACTTATGGTAAGACTTGTTTTTTGGTTCCCACAGAACAACCCCTGTCCCCAACCCCACCCATCACCAACAATGGTGAAGATCACACTTAGGCCTATAACATGTTTCAAAGGGCTCCATAAGGGCTTTTCCAAAGTCTCCATCTCACACCCAACCTCCCTGTATATGTTCTAAGTGATGGTATCACACTTGTGATTTCTCTACCCTTGGCCATCTTATAAGGACAGATGTGACTTACTGAATGGACAGTTTCAGAAGTAATGAGTTATAATTCATTTTTTCCTGAATGAAATAGCTTTAAAACACACATATTCTTCATTTTTTAAAATGGCTGTATATGTTCCTGGTCTAGTCTAGCATGGACGACGACATTGTCAGTACTCAGTAGCTATCAGCCCCTTTCTTCCTACCCTCTTATTAAATCTCACCAGGTCTTCAGATGGAGAATGAGAGCTGACTCATGACCTCAGACTGGAAACAGTCACAAGTCTGAACTGGTACATAGTGTGGAGCTGCTTCCAGGTCAGCACACAGTCATCTGATTGTCACAAAGTGCCCTTTCTTAGAACAAGGATGAGACCCCTACCCCACCTGCTTACCTTTGCTAAAAATTTAAGTGTTTATAAATTTAAGATCTCACTTCTTTGAAATTATCTTTAGGACTAAATCTTCAAGTCATTTGTGTTCCAGACTTTGAATTAATTACAGTGTTAGTTTGAACCTGCTCTTTCCTGCAGAACTTAAAGGAAGCTGTCAAAACTAATAAAGGGCTGGCATTGTAACAGAGCATGCAGGTTGAAAATTTGTATTTAGGCAACTGAGATCTTATTTTTTTTTAACTGCAAATTCTGAATGGAGGTCACTCTACAGGACAACTAACCTGATCCCTTTAAAAGGTCATAATTAAGAATAAAAGGAAGGGAGACATTATTCTAGATTACAGGAATGTAAGAGACATAACCAAATGCAATGCATGATCTTTGGTTGGATTCTAATTCAAGAGGAGGTTCGTTGATACACATTTTGGGGATAGTTTGGGAAATTTGAGTATGGACTGGTTATTTGACAGACCAATAATGTCATGCTCAGTTTTGATCATACTATCTTGGTGATATAGGAGGATGTCTTGTTATATGTGAGTCTGTGCTCACATATTTAGGAGTAAAGTGTCATGACATCTAATGTATTTTGAAATGGTTTGCAAAATATGTATTTGAAACATGACAGAATATTAACCATTATTGAGTTTAGATGGCGGGGTTTGGGGGGTCATGGCACTGTTTTTCTACTTTTCTGGATGTTTGACATTTTTCGTCATTGTCAGTAATGTTACTGATAATGAAGAGGTCATCTCAGGGAGAGAAGTATTATGGGACAAAATAGGTCTTCCTACTTTGAGGTTGCCTTGTTTGGGACAAGGCTTGGCTGGAGGAGAGCCAGGCTGTGTTGGGTGGGGCCAGTTAGGAAGCAGTGCTTACCTGTCCTGCAGTCCTGATGGCTCAGCAGGCCACTTGGAGGCATTTTCCCAGGCTCCACGCGGTCTCAGAAGAGCTGTGGGAGAGGGCTTCTCATTGTGATGTGCTATACCACGGACTTGCCTTGACAGCATAGGGGAAGTTCACATCACTTTGGCTATGAGTCTCTTGGAAAACAAGCGAAGCTGGATAGTTTTACAGTAAAAACTCCATGTTGGATATTTGTTCTCAGTGTCTTGGGACTATGAAATAGAACAACCCAAATACACGAGCACTCCCTTAAAAACTATTACTCACTACAACTACTTAAAACTAATCTACCGCCCTGCTAAGCCAGGGTGGAATTTGTTCAACCCATATTTGATTTTTTTGTTGTTGTTTTCCCATTTCTATTCATGAAGTCTCTGAATTTCTAATAAAGCCATTTTGGAGCGGTTTATTTAGACAGAATATGAAATAAAATAGTAGAACTCTGATTTGTCCTTAAAACATGGACTACCCTTTCTCTCATTAATATTACCGAGTCCCTACCCCTCCTCCTTTTCTTAGAGACTTAATTCTCTTTGATGAACTACCAGGTGAGTCAGAAGATGTTAATGTGGTAACAGATCATCATTTCGGGCCCCATCGGAGGTTGGGAGGTCTGTGCGAAGATAAAGCAGCAGCTCTTTACAACGTTTGGAATGCCAGAGGCATAAACTGGAGACTTTGGGGGCTGCTTGGAGGCCAGGGGAGAAGGTAGACTCTTGTTAGTACTGGATGTCAAATGACATTAAGCAGTGCAGAAATATAGATTATGTCTAGAAATACACATATCTGAAGACTCCTGGTAGAAAGATGATTCCACAACAGAATTTTCCTTCTAAGTCCCAGTCTCTTCCTGTGTCTAAAGACAGTCTTCTCAGATTTAGGAGGACCACAATAGCTGGCAAGAAAACAGACATACTTAAATGTGATTTACAAGTGCCTCAGAATCTCAGAATGCCATTGTCAGGTAGTTTTCGAGTGAAAAGATTCTCACTTTACGATTTCCATTTTGTCCCCCAACCCGAGTCTCCTACTGACTCCAGTTCTGTGCATTTAGAACACCAGTGTTAGCATGCTTGCGGTTTAGGCCCGGAGAAGGGAAAAGCAAAGGGCCTCCTGGATTCTTTGCCAAGTTGCTGTTTGATTGTAGAGAATAGTGGAACTTTGCTTTAGCTCTGAATAAGGACGAAATCTCAGTGGCCTGCTGAACTCTGTGAAGTTAATTACATTAAAGAGCAAAGATAAGAATGTAGTCTTTATCACTGCCTGCTATCTATGGATAAATGAAATACATCTCTGTAAGCATTTCGAGTCAGTATATTTCAGTGGCAGTGACTTTCTCTGTTTATATATCAAAATTAGTTTGCCATAAGAACTGAATCTTTTGTGTTTAATCTCTCTTCAAGTTCTCTTTAAACAATAAAGTTTCCTATGGCCAGGGGAATTTGGATTAAGCAGGTGAAAATCTTTTTTACATGTTAAGTTTGCCATTTCTCTTGTCGATGCCATGGTGGGGGGTATTCATTGAAATCATAACAAGTCCCCAGTTTAGGAATGATTCTCTTTAGCATAATCCTATTCTGGGGGGTGGGATGGATAGGAGATACTCAGTTCTCCTAGTAATTTCAGTCATAAATCACTTAGAATTTTCTTATACTGCTCTCTTTTTCTTTTTTTTTTTAATTTTTTTTACATTTATTTATTTTTGGTAGACAGAGAGAGACAGAGCACAAGTGGGGGAGGGGCAGAGAGAGAGAGGAAGACACAGAATCCGAAGAGGGCTCCAGGTTCTGAGCTGTCAGCTCAGAGCCCGATGCGGGGCTCGAACTCACAGATCACGAGATCATAACTTGAGCCGAAGTCGGACGCTTAACCAACTGAGCCACCCAGTCGCCCCATACTGCTCTCTTTTTCTGTAGGGAAACATATTGAGACTGTTGCTTAACTGACCAAGTAAGATTTCTTTATCACCCAAGGTATCTCCAGATACCATGCTTCCTGAATTGGAACTGTAGTTTTCATAGTCGACTTCAGATTTAGCCCCTTCCTGATAATAACATTCTATTGCTGGATATTTTGTACAGGGAAAAGATTTTTGAAAATCCGAGTCTTAATCACCTAGAGCTGTAAGTGTTACCAGCAAAGGCAGAATGACTTACAAACTGCATTTTATTGTTATTCACACCTTTGGAAGACTGACATTATAAATCATTACCTTCAAAATCACTGTAAAATTTTTCTGTCTGTATTCATAGATCCTTTCTTACAATCTCCACCAGCCCCTCCCACAGCAGTAGGACAGATAAACAGATGTGCAAATCACTTCTACTCTCTCACTGACCTAAGGAATAAAGGATTTGTTTTAAAGCACTCAGAATAATGCCCGTGGTGTACATATTTTGTTTGACGTTTTAAGCAGAAGAAAGGCACATGACCAAAATGCAATCTGTTTCAAGTGTTTTAGGAAAAAATATATTTCATCTCTGTAAATCTGGAGATTATGCTATCATAGACGTCACTCTTATTTCACAATCCCCATGACTAAAGCAGTTGTGCTGTCAAAGCTGTAGCTTGTGTAGACGGACATCAAATCTGCAGTCACTGATGTTCGGATCTTCTACAGGGGTGTGAGAAGTCTACTGAATGTAAAAGTGGGAATTTCTTTGCATTTTTTTAAAATAAAAGTTATTTCAAAAACAATTATAACCATGGACTTTGAAAAATCTGAAGGTCCTGGAGATCACCTCTTATAACACCTGGCCCTTTCAATTTCATGGATATAATACTGTCTCTGAGGTTGTTTTACAACCTGGAGATGCTTACCCTCTTTGGTAGGACAGTTTTACTTAATGTTTTTAAGAAAGTCATCAACAGAGTAGTTTATACCTGGAGGTGGGTGGAAGGGAAGGAAGAGAGGAGGGAGGGAGGAAAGCAGAGAGAGAAGAAGGAACTGTGCTGGTACTTTTTGTGAAATTCTCTTGCTACCCTATAAGATGAATGGTAATGTCTCCATTTTCATATGGAATATACTCCTTTGTACCAGTCTCCTTTACTTGACATTTTTTTTTTTTTGAGATTTTTTTTTCTGATATCGCCTGTAGTTGTAGTTTATACATTTTAGGGACAGGGTAGTATTTCACAATGACTATGCCCCCTTCCCTTTAAATGTAAGTTTCAGGTGTACATCTTTATAACTAGATATCTGTATACACTACGAAGTTTGTTTAACATCTGTCACTGTCTAGTTAACCCTCTTGACCCATTTCACTCCCCCACTCCGCCCCATAACCACTACTCTTGTTTTGTTTGTTCATTTGTTTGGTTTTTCAGACTCCATGTATGAGTGAAATAATACAGTATTTGTCTTTATCTGCCTTACTTCATTTAGCCTAATATCTTCAAGGTCCACCTGTGTTGTCGTAAATGGCAAGATTTCATTATTTTTTATGTTTGAGTAGTCCATTGTATAAATGTACCACATCCTCTTTATCCATCCGTCAATAAGCACGTAGACTGTTTCCATATCTTGGCTATTGTAAGTAATGCTGCAGTAAACATAGTGGTGCATGTATCTTTTTGAATTAGTGTTTTCATATTCTTTGGATAAATATTTCAGAGTGGAATTGAGGGGTCATACAGTAGTTCTGTTCTTAATTTTTTGAGGCCACTATAATTTCCACAGTGGCTACACCAGTTTACATTCTCACCAACAGTGCACAAAGTTTCCATTTTCTTCACATCCTCACTAACATTTGTAATTTCTTGTTTTTGTTTGTTTGTTTGTTTGTTAGTAGCCATTCTAACAGATGTGAGATGTTTTCTTATTGTGGTTTTAATATGCATTTTCCTGATAATTGGTGTTGAGCACCTTTGCATGTGCCTGTTGATCATCTGTATATCTTCTTTGGAGAAATGTTGATTCAAATCTTCTGCCCATTTTTAAATCAGGTTGGTTGATTTGTTGTTGTCAAGTTGTATGAATTATTTATGTATTTTGGATATTAACTCCTTATCAGATATATAGTTTGCAAAAATCTGCTTCCATTTAGTGGGTTGTCTGTTCGTTTTGTTGATGGTTCCTTTGTTGGGTAGAAGGTTTTAAGCTTGATGTAGCCCTATTTGTGTACTTTCACTTTTGTTTCCCTTGTCTTTGTAGTCAGATCCACAAGGATGTTGCTAAGACTGATGTCAAGGAGTTTATATTTTCTTCAAGGCATTTTATGGTTTCAGGTCTTAACATTCAAGTGTTTAATGCATTTTGAGTTAATTTTTGTGCATGGTATAAAATAGTGGTCTAGTTTTATTCTTTCGCATGTGGCTGTCCGATTTTTCCAACATCATTACTGAAGACACCATCCTTTCTCTATTGTATGTCCTTGGCTTGTTTGTCATAGACTAACTGTCCATATATGCGTGGGTTATTTCTGGGCTCTCTATTCTGTTTCATTGGTCTGTGTGTCTGTTTTTGTACTAATACCATAATGTTTTGATTTACTACAGCTTTGTAGTATAGTTTGAAATCAGAAAGTGTGATACCTCCAGCTTTTTTCTTCTTTCTCGAGATTACTTTGGCTATTTGGCATCTTTTTTGGTTCCATACAAATTTTAGAATTGTTTATTCTAGTTCTGTGAAGTATGCCACTGGAATTTTGATAGGTGTTGCCATTAATCTGTAGATTATGTTGGGTAGTATAGACATTTTCACCATATTAATTCCAATCCATGAACACAGAATATTTTTCCATTTATTTGTATCTTCTTCAATTTCTTTTGTCAGTGTCTTATAGTTATCAGTGTTCAAGTCTTTCATCTCCTTAGCTAAATTTATTACTAAGTATTTTACTCTTTTTCTGATGCAGTTGTAAATGGGATTGTTTTCTAAATTTCTTTTTCTAATGTTTTGTTAGTTATGTATAGAAATACCACAGATTTTTGTATATTGATTTTGTGTCCTGCAACTTGAATGAATTCATTGGTTCTAACAGGTTTTTTTGGTGAATTCTTTAGAGTTTTCTATATATAGTATCATGTCATCTACAAATAGAGACAGTTTTACCTCTTTTCTGATTTGGATGCCTTTTATTTATTTTTCTTCCCTAATTGCTATGGCTAGACTTCTGAGACTATGTTGAATAAAAGTGGTGAGGGTGGGCATCTTTGTCTTCATTCTGATGTTAGAGCTTTCAGCTTTTCACCATTAAGTGTGATGTTAGCTATAGGATTGTCATATGTGGTTTTGATTACACTGAGGTATATTTCCTCCATACCCACTTATTGAGAGTTTTTATCCTAGATGGGTGTTGCATTTTGTCAGATATTCTTTTTCCCCACATCTATTGAGATGATTGTGTGATTTTATCTTTAATTTTGTTAATGTGATGTTCAGTGTTGATTGATTTGCAGATGTTGGACCATCCTGGCATCACTGGAATAAATCTTACTTGATCATGGTGCATGATTCTTTTAATGTATTGTTGGATTTGTTTTGCTAATATTTGTTGTGGATTTGGGAATCTATGTTCATCAAGGATATTGAGGGTTTTGTTAGAGAGAGAATGTGCATGCCTTAGGGGAGAGGGGCAGAGGGAGAGAGAGAGAGAATCCCAAGCAGGATCTTTGCTTACTGCAGAACCCAATGCGGGGCTCCATCCCACAACCCTGGGATCTTGACCTGAACCAAAATCAAGAGTTGGATGCTCAACTGACTGAGCCACCTTTGGCGCCCCAAGGATATTGCTTTTAATTTTCTTTTTTTGTGGAGCCCTTGCTCTGGTTTTGGTATCAGGGTAATGCTCACCTTGTAAAATATGTTTGGAAGCTTTCCCTCCTTCAGTTTTTGGAAGAGTTGAAAAGGATAGGTGTTAAATTTTCTTTGAATGTTTAGTAGAATTCTCCAGTGAAGCCATCTGGTCCTGGACTTTTGTTGTTGGGAGGTTTTTCAGTACACTTTCAATATCCTTACTAGTAACTGGTGTATTTAGATTTTCTATTTCTTCATTATGCAATCTTGGGAGATTGTAGGTTTCTAGGAATTTATTCATTTCTTCAAGGTTGTACAGTTTTTTGGCATATAATTTTTCATAGCAGTTTCTTACAACCCTTTGTATTTCTGTGGTATTGGTTGTAACATCTCTGATTTTATTTGAGTTCTCTTCTGTCTTTTTTCTTGGCAAGTCTAGCTAAGATTTTTCGGTATCATTTATCTTTTCAAAGAACTAGCTCTTTCTTCATTGATTTTTTTTCTATTGTCTTTTTAGTGTCTATTTCTCTTCTAGTCATCATTATTTCCTTTCTTCTGTAAATTTAGGGTCTTGCTTGTTCTTCTTTCCTAATTCTTTAGTTGCAGAGCTAGATTGTTTATTTGAGTTGTTTGTTTATTTCTTGAGGTATGAATTTCCCTCATGGAACTGCGTTTGCTGCATCCTATGTATTTTGGTATGTCCTGTTTTTATTTTCACTGGTTGTAGATTATTTTTTAATTTCCCCTTTGGTTCCTTCAATGACCCATTGGTTGTTTAATCTTTATATTTTTATATTTTTTCTTATTTCTTCTAATGAATTTCTAGTTTTATACCATTGTGGTTGGAAGAGATGCTTGATATGATTTCAGTTTTCTTGAAATTATTGAGATTTGTTTTGTGGCCCAACTTGTGATCTGTCCTGGAGTATGTTCCATGATCGCTTGAGAAGAATGTGTATTCTTTTGGATAGAGTGTATGTATCTATTAAGTCTGTCTGGTCTAACGTGTTATTTAAAGCTGATGTTTCTGTTTTAATTTTTTGTTGATGTTGTCTGGATGATCTATCCATTGATGAAAGTGGGGTATTAAAGTCTCCTGGTATTACTGTATTGGTTTCAATTTCTCCCTTTAGGTCTGTTAGTGTTTGCTTTGTATGGTGCATATATATTTATAAATGTTACATTTTCTTGTTGGATTGACATCTTTATGTAATGCCTTCTTTTGTTTTTTATTACAGTCTTTGTTTTAAAGTTTATGTTGTTTTATCTGAGTATACCTACTCCAGCATTCTTTTCATTTCCATTTGCCTGGAATACCTTTTTCCATGCCTCACTTTCAGTCTGTGTTCTTACTTCTGAAGTGAATATCTTGTAGGCGCATATAGATGGGTCTTGTTGTTGTTTTTTGATTGTTTGTTTGTTATCCATTTAGCACTCTGTGTCTTTTGACTGGTGATTTTAGACCATTTACATTTAAAGTAATTATTGATAAGTATATGCTTATTGCCATTTTGTTAATTATTTTCTGGTTGTTTTTGTAGTTCCTCTCTATTCCTTTCTTCTCTTTCTCTCTTCTTTTTTGGTTTGATGGCTTTCTTTAGTGTTATCTTTAGATTCTTTTCTCATTTTCTTTTTGTATTTATTATGTATTTTTTCCTCATGGTTACCACAAGGTTCACGTAAAATGTCATATGTAAATAGCAGTCTGTTTTAAGTTGATAGCAACTTAATTTTAAATACGTTCCAAAACTTTACCGTATTACTCCTTTCCCATGCTTTATATATTTGATGACACATTTTACATCTTTACATTTTCTGCTGCCTGTAACTAATTATTGTAATTTGAGGGAAATTTACTACCTTTGTCTTTTAACCTTCATGCTTGTTTTGTAAGTGCTTGCTCCACTACCTGTGTTATATATTTTACTTTTCCAGTGAGATTTTTAATTTAATATATGTTTTTTGTTGTTGTTATAATTAATAGTGCCATTTCTCTTGGGCTTAAAGAAGGCCTGTTAGCATTTCTTGTACGGCCGGATTAGGGGTGATGAATTCTTTTAGCTTTTGCTTTTCTGGAAAGCTCTTAATCTCTCATACAGTTTGGAATGATAATCTTGCTGGGTAGAGAATTCTTGGTTGAATTCATTGTAACAGATAAAGTAACTGAGCCACTTAAGGCGCTGGAGACAATCCCAACCAGGTGCTCTGGCCAGTCCTCCTAGAAGAGCTCATAGTGTAATATTTACCCCTTTCTCTCATGTGAATCCCTCTATTGATTCTTTTTAATCTTTCATTTGTTAAATAATTATTGAACACATACTACATGGTAGGCACTAGGGAAGGCTGTGGGATTTAGTGGCAAACAAACTTGTAATCTAATGATACCCTCTTTTACCTTATAGGTTATGGCTTTCAAATCACAGCCTATTTTCTCAAGAGAGGGATACGCCTCCACTGTTTCAGAAGTTCACAGAATACTGGTAAGAAGCTGATATCTTGGGTTGTCAAGCATTTTGCACTATTAGCTTGTCCTAGAGAAGGAATGAAAATTAAGGAATGAATATTACAACTTTCTTCGTTGCCTTTGTAAAATTGAAATACTGATTGAGAGTATTTCTAAACATTTGTGATTTTTTTTTTTCAATTTTCACTGTTTTACTGCCTGAGAACTGTGAGCTGGGCCACATCAGGCTTTACTTTCCTGCTGCATCTCAGCACTTTCATTGAGCTTCCAGAATGATTTGACAGGCAGTTACACCATGAATCACTTCATCTTTATGCACACCAAGTCCCTGGGATACAGAGCAAGTGTGTACACGAGAAAATGCTTTCCCAGCCCAGAGCTGTCAGAGCCTTTCTTAGGTGTGTGACAAGGCCAGCTTCCCCCCTCCTTTCCCCAAGTCAAGATGTCTGCTGAGGAAATGATGTCAAACACGTCCAGCCAACAACAATAAAGTCAGATGCTAATGACAATTCTCCAAGCTGATCTGAACATTGGAAAGAAACTCTAACTGAACTTCCTTGGATGACTTTAATATATAAGATATGAAACAAGGACTTTGAAAATAAACTGTATGGAGGTTTGCTCTTGGAATCTTCACAATTATCTATACTTTTTAAACTTTAAGTGTCACTCAAATATATTACTCTCTTACTGGGGCTTTCCACTTTGTTCAATTCTCTTAGTAAAATAAGCCACTTAACCTGGTATCTGTCTGTTAAAATGAAGGCTAGTAAAGATTGCTATTGCCTAAATCTTTATTTAAATATTAAAATGATAAAAGTTTCAGTTATGACTTAAGCAAAGAAGAAGTGTACAGAGGTTGCTTTCTGTTTATATAATACCTGGCTCCAAAATGTTCAAAATTCATCATTCTAGTATTGTTACTTTTCAGAGGAAGAAATGGAAGGACAAAACAGAGAAATTATTGAATAGAACTGATCATTTTTATTTAAAAAAAAATTTTTTTTAAACATTTATTATCGAGAGACAGAGAGAGACAGAGCATGAGCGTGGGATGGGCAGAGAGAGGAGGAGACACAGAATCCAAAGCAGGCTCCAGGCTCTGAGCTGTCAGCACAGAGCCCAACACAGAGCTCGAACTCACAAATTGCGAGATCATGACCTGAGCCGAAGTCGGATGCTTAACCGACTGAGCCACCCAGGCACCCTGAACTGATCATTTTTAATTTAAATTCTGATCCGCTAGTATTTCAATGTCATGATTTTTGGCTGGCGGGGCTTAGTTCCCCCTTCCAGAAAGTGGGAAGCAGACTACTTATCACTTACTTCAATAAGAAATTTTAAGAATTAATGAATAAATATTAATGACTTTATTATTATTATTTTTTGTTTGTTTTTAAGTCTATCCCTAGTCTCTTACGAGATAGAACATGTAAGAGGGGTCGAAGTTTCAACACACTCAGGCCCTCTGAAATGGAGATTTCTACATGAGGAGGACTAGTGGGAGTGAGACCAGAAGGACAGGTTAGACCCCACTCATGTAGGGCTTTGAAGTTTTCCCATCATGTGATGGGTACTGAGGATCCACAATGGGGTTTTGAGCAGGATAAGTGGAAATATTTTTTTAGAACTGTTAACCTGCTTGCACTGAGTAGGATGAATTAGAATAGGGAAGAGTGATCACCAAGGAGACAGCAGTGGTCCAGGGGAGAGGTAAGGAGATGGCTATTACTAAAACATCAACTCATTAGGCCTTTGGTGTAATTTAACCTAGCCAGGTGGTGTGGTGTTAACTGTGTTTAAGATGAGTGTATATGTAACCACTACCTTCATGCTTAGCTTCTATCAGTCAGTCCATCACGTTGTCATTCATTGTTGGAAATGAGCAAAGTATGTGAAAAGCTTCACTTATTGGATTCATAATATCGCTCTTTAAAAATGTTGGTCATATCTAAGAAGGAAGTTTTTTAGAAAAATGTCTTTGTGTTATAAATATGATATATAAGTATTATGAAAAATATGAAAGCAATACAACCAAGTATAAAGAAAGGAGAAGATCCTTACCTCCCACCCAGAATATATACTATTAGCATCAGCTAAACACCACTCCAGACATAGGTGGAGGCTGCATACATAAGTGAATTCATGAATGGATGGACAGACAGATGAGAGGAGGAGAGATACAGATGCCATTTACCATCTTATATTCTTATTTCATTGAATGTTGGGGTGTCCAGCTCTGAGATTCCTGCAGCCCTCCCCCCAAACCAGCACTTCTTGCTTTAAGAAGTTGTAATAATAGGGGCACCCGGGTGACTCAATCAGTTGGGTGACCCACTTCGGCTCAGGTCATGATCTCACAATTTGTGAGTTCTGCCCTGCGTAGGCCTCTGTGCTGACAGCTCAGAGCCTGGAGCCTGCTTCAGATTCTGTGACTCCCTCTCCTCCTTGCACTCTGTCTCTCTCTCTCTCTCAAAAACAAATAAATGTTAGAAAAAAATAAAAGAAGTTGTAATAATAGAGTAATGTGACTGAGGTGTAATTATATCATCTTTGCTCTTGCATATTTTACTATTTCCTTATTATTCATTCATTATTATTCATTCATATTAATGACACTTCTCCTTTCATTGCCTGATTCAGATTGGGCATTTGCCCTCCAGTGTAGCAGACCCATCTAAGACCAGTTGACTAAAGAGATGATAAGTAAACTAATTAGTGAGAACACTGATGAGTCACGTTTTCAGATTTTATCCCATAGTCTTCCTCTTTCTGTATAATTCTGCACACTCGTTAGGAAACGTTGATCCTATTTCCCAAATGTGAGTTCTGGTCAGAAAACAGCAAACTGTCACAGAGGGAAGGCTGCAAGGGCCCTTCCCTGCCTGGGGGTTTCATGGGATATAATCTAATGGTCCAGGGGCTCAGGCGGACCTATCTGCAACCTCCTGACTGCTCCTTAGAGCTCTGTGCTTGCCCTGCCCTCCTGATGGCAAATACTGAAAGGAGACGAGGAGAGGAGACATGTGTCTTATGTATATATATATTTTAGCTGTAACTTAAAAATCTGAGAACAAGCATTTCTGTGTTCAGAGATTTTTGATGCCTTTAGTAACTTGATTTTTTTCATTTTGTGCAGAGCTCCGTGTATTTCCTGACAGATTTGTGGTCTGTGTAAGTCAACTTTCATTCAGTCATGATCTTATGGCAAGTCAGAATGAAGAATTGGTATGTACAAAAAAATTCTATAAATAAATTTGCTTAAAACTTACTGTAAAAATAGAAAAAAATATTGTCTTCTGTTATCCTTGGGCCTTCATTGAGCACCCAATGAATGTTTTAAGGGACCAAAAATGTCCTACCTCTTTTGCATGATAATATTAACTGATGTGTTTTGTTTATTTTGTTTTGGTTTTTTGTTTTTTTCTTCCTGAAGTCCCCTTGAAAATTCAGTTTATCAGCCGTATCTTTTAATATCATTTTTTTTTGTATCAGTTTTAATGAGAAAGGAACATATCACAAAATCTGGGATGGTGCTTATGATAATGTTCAAATGAGATAAAGCAAGGTCTTTAAATGAAATGAAGGAAAATCCACATGTTTCCACTGGAAGCTTTCATTGGGGTCAGCGGCTTTGAATTTTATTCCATGGTGAATCACTGACATTTTCATGAGAATCATACTTTTCCCCAGTGTGTTGTTTCTTTGCCGATAGGGTTTGTTTTCTCTCTCCTTTCTCAGGCTAAGTCTCAAGCTCCATCAGGTCCTGCCTGTTTCGTTTGTGTTTCATTGGAGTTCTCTCTTCAGATAAATAGATACAGAAAACTACCCCTTCATGTTGTAACTTATAGCTGTGCCTTGTAAACTTAACATATTTGAGAGTCTCCTTGGAGGGTGTGTGTGTGTGTGTGTGTGTGTGTGTGTGTGTGTGTGTGTGTGTCATTGCAGCCACAGTCCATTCTCTCTGAACTTACCTCGGTGCAAACTTTTTTTTTCATATTTTTGGATATGTCACTTGAACTTTAACAAAGAAGGAAAAAACTAGGAGACATGAAAGCTGGACATGAAGTGTGACAGGATTATGATGCTTCTAAAATAATTTATGGGAATATTAGATTACCCCTTATGTTTATTTTTTTTTAATCCATATGAAATGTGACATTTGGCCCACATGGTCTAAAACCAGATTCTTACCTCATCTGAAATAAACGGATGGAGACTAGAAGGGTGAATTAGAGACCTAGGAAAAGTAAAGAGCAGAAATGCTTTTATTTGGAGATGAGCCTTTTGGAAAAACCAGTGGGACCCTTATTTCTTCATCTGTCAATTAAATGACATAAATGAAGCAAATTTGTTGAAGAGTATTAAAAGTGTATTCTTTGAGATTTTTCCAGGATGTTAGAGTTATCTCAGTAAGTTAATAAATACAAAAATAGTAATGCTGTTGGCAAATTAATATAACTTAAGTGATTCTCAGAGCAGTGAAGAAATTGATCTTTGGTTTAAGAAAACAACAATTAACTGTACCAGGAAGTGTTACTGCTTCAGATGGAAAAAAGAAGAAATTAGATCTTATATGATATGTAATATTAATACATAATATCTTAAATTATTAAGGGTGAATTGAAACATCTCAATACAAATGAAATGTTATCCTCCTTTGGGGCACTGGTATTTATACAGATCCTGATTTTGCTATAGCTGCTGTCAAATAAATCCTATAATCTGGAGGACTTCCTAAAGGTTAAGCATTTTCATTCTGAAAACTTGACTAGTCTAGTCTGAGCCTTTTACACAAGCCAGTTCAATTTTCTTCTCTTCAGAATGTTCTGACGTTTAGTGATAACACTATCAGAGTTAACCAAAATGGCTTATAAAGAAAAGTACATTTATATCATGAGGATCGTTCATTGTTTTCAGTGACTCTCTTTAGATGTGGTCAGTCTCTGTCTCTTCAGCTGCTCTTTTCCCCACCTCTGTGCCTTCACATACACGCTGTCCCAGCCACACACGTGGGAGTCTGCTAATGCTCAGCAGCACTACACAGCTCCCTCCCTGGACATAGGCTCTGTGCATCCCTTCGGGCTGGCCAGCTCACCTGTGCACCTTCCCTCCTAACAGGCCTCTCATCCACCACTTCCTCAAGCTTGTCGCCCCCAGAAACAGTAAAATATCCAGGCCTGGAGAAGGACCCTCCTGCACACTGCCCATCGAGCTGACAACTTGGTCCCTCTACCACATGTGCCTTGGAGCTTTAGCCTCATTCATGTTTGATCTCTGAGGAGCCCACCTGTCTCAGCCATTTGAGGGTCAATAAACCATCCTTCCTTCCCAGAATTGCCTTCTGTCTGAGAGAAGGCGTGCATAGTCCTTGATATATACTTCAAATGCCCAAAGCCAGTGATATCTGGCTCCTCTGTGAATATTCCTTGAACTTCCAGAAAGCTTTGGATTCTTTATCAGTTTACACTGATATTCGCCAAAGGGCAGGATCCGTCTCATTTCTCTTGATAATTATTCTCCAGGACTATTTGACTGGAAAGGCCTGGGAAATTGGCTTCCTAAATACTGTATTGGAGATACGTTTTTGTCAAGAAACAGCAGTTATTTTCCTCTAACTGTTCACTGAACTTAGTTCTCTATGGCCCCAGAAGTGATGGGGGAGTGAGCCAGTACCCGAGCAACAGCCTGGGAACCTTGCTTGTGCCGTGAGTAGTAGATTCCTTTTCTTTCATCTTTTCCCCCCCGTTTTGGTTCCTCAGTGTCTGAATGACTGTTGGTTAGGTGATCCTGGGGGTGCCTATTCAGAACTGCTCTGCCAGGGGATTCTTTGATCCTGTACAGAAGCTGTACCCAGCTCCCCAGTTCTTAAAGGTGGCTACACAAAAGAACTGCTGATCCAGATCAAGCAGTACAAGGGGAGTAAGCCCTCTCCTTTGGGAGGCAGAATGAGTGCAACCATGCCACCCGCTAATAGCCTTCCCCCAGCACCAGGGAGGTCTGTTACCCTAATATCAGCATCTCTCTCGCCCACCAAGGGGCACTGGTGCAGCGAGATGCTCCGTGTTGCAATAGTTCTGCACCAAGTGCCCACATGCCAGGGATGTGGGAATTGTGATGTGTACTTTGGGAAGAAGGGGCATTATTATGGGATGAGTCACTGTATTTTTCTTACTACAGTTTCTCATAAGAAATCTCGAGGTCCTTGTAGCCTCAGTTTTTGGCCTATTGCTAAGAATGGAGCTGGGAAGTTGTTCTCAGAGTTTTTACCTTTTGTTTTGTTTTGTTTTGTTTCATTTTCCTAGCAATATGAAAAACATAAAGTAAATTTTGGTTGCACTCAGTTATATCCCATTTCAACAATATTTTCTTTCATATTTACACCCAGGTCCCTGTGTAGAGGCTGTTTGTTTGTTTGTTTGTTTGTTTTTCCTTTTCCTCAGATGTAAAGCTCTGGGGCTTGGGTAAATTAAAAATTATTTATTATTTTTCCTATTTCTTTATTAGAGAAAATAGCCAATAATCACCAAAATAATTACTTTAGAAAGTAATGACTTTATTGTGTAAGTAGAACTCTGTATGTATCTGGGACATTTCAGGGTCAGCACAAAGCTATTATCTCATAGAGCATTGGTTACAGGCACACTCACTCTCTGGAGATCTTTCTCATCTGTTCTTACCACCTCACTTTAACATAATTCGCTGAGTGCTGGCTCCATGCCAGGAAGTCTGCTAGGCACTAGGGAAACAAAGAAAAACTAAGAAAGTAGAGTTTGTAGTCTGCCTTCAAGGAGCTTGTAGTCTGCCAGATAGGGGGCACTGAGGGTTATCCTGGTGACCTAAAGATGTATCCCTTCTGCACTGTAATGGATCCTCTGCTATTCAGAAGAATGTCCAAAATTCTGAGTTACTTTCTTACTCTTAAACCTAAGCTATAAGTCTGTGATTCTTTTGGAAATTAACAATGGCATTTAGTATACCAGTGCTGCCTGAGAGTGTATATATAATCAAGATATGGGAGTTTTCTGCCTCATGTTTCACTGGGGTTGTGGCTGAGCTGTGACAAAAGCCATTGAGGTTCAGCAGTCATACCCAGTCACACACACTAGGCCCTCACTGTAGCATCAGCTGGGTGGAAGGATCCCTGGCGTGTTCTGACGGGAGACACTATTTAAGTACTAAATTGAACACTTAAGTCAAGCTACTGTTTAATGTTAAAGAACTCTTCTGGTTTATGAGTATAAAATTGAAATGAGAACGAGTCTAAAGAAGTAATAAACTATGCTAGCCTGGGTTATTTTTAGCTTGACTGTCCTAATTGAACCTCTGTGGGCCTTAGCCCTCATCTCTCAGTCAAGGGGGGAGGATATCAAATTATCTCAGAAATCCTTTCTCACACTGAATTTCTGTCAGAGGAAGCAGATGAAAATACAGCTAAAGAAAAACCGTAATTTTGCACAAAAGAGACCTTCACTTGTAGATTTAAAAGCTGTGATTAAAAAAAAATGGGGGGAGAGTTATATTTTATCTTAGGAAAGATAAAAGAATATATAACGAAACATTTTAGGCCTTATGTTTTCAGAAGAAATAAAATACTTAACAAATTTGACTATGCATTAACTTTATGCCCTTATTGGCAGAATTAAGTTTTTATAAGGAAACTTTGCATAAGTATAAATCAGATCATTTGAGAAAAGAACCCTCCTTTTGTATCAAAAAATTAAATAAGTAGTGGGTGTTTTTTCTAGTTTTTTCATGATGTGTCATAAGCTTTTTAAGAATCCATTCTTCTCATCTTATTGTATTTCCTGAACAATGCTAGTGGTAAATTACTTAGAAGCCATTAACCAGACATTCCTGTAGCACTAGGAAAAGTTCCTTGAGGGGGAAGAGGTTGTTTCCATATTTCACATTTCCCACAGTGTTCTGAACTTAGTTTTTTACTTAATAACTGCTTACCAAAATTGTCCATGTTCATTGTATGAAAACCCTAGAATCCAAATATAAACAAAGAAAGTAAATATTATCCACAACTCCCGACCTAAAGACAGCCTCTGTTAATGACCTAGTCTGTACCCCTCCATACTTGATACTTGATAACTGAGGTCACTATGTACTTATTTTAGCTGAGACCCATTCATTTGTGAATTGTGTGTTTGTGTCCATTTTTCTATTGGTATTTTTGTATTTCACAGACTCCCAACTATATAAAAATTCCTTAAGTAGTAAGAAAAGTAACTTTTAGTGAGTTTATCATTTACCTTTTAATTCTATGACACTGTTATGTGGTAGGTGTCTATGTCCTCAATTTTATGGTTTCCATAACAATTTCTGCCTTTGTGATTTTGCTGTTATAGTTTTCAAAGTTGGGCAGACATTTACTTATATTTCCTTGTATTTTTATGTGATTTGTTTTAATTTGTGATGCGAGGTAGTTTTTATTGTGTATATAGATCAGTATTGTGATAATTGTGGTTTTTAGGTTTAAGGGATGAACATGCTTAGTCGGCCTCTACTAATGGGGCCTCACTTTGGGGGTGCACAAAAGAAGGAGGCTTCTCCAGGGACCAGGCTCTCCTTTTGACCTATAGCAGCAGGACTTCTCCAATGGCCCTTCATCTTGCCTTCTGCCCTCCCCTTTTCCAGTCACCTGTGGCCAGTGCTCAGAGCCAGAACATGATCTACAGATAGTTGAGGAACATATTGGGCCACACCCTCAACAGGGCCTACAGACAGGCCCCTTTGCTTGGATTGAGACAGAAACTATACAGCAGCCCTTAGATGCCCACCCTTATATGGAATGTCTGAGTGAAAATGCTGGTGGTGGGGATGAGCTATTCTATTGGTTTGGTCTATCTAGAATAGTTTTTCTCGACTGTGACACAATAATAAATTTTTATCCAGTCAAATCATTTTTTTAAGATTATCCTTTGCTTATTATATGTTACAGTAAGCTGAGGTTTTATCGTCCTTTGCTAATAATAAAATTCTTTCCAATGATTAACCACCAGTTTTTGTGAATGAGATGGTTCATGCACCCCTGTCTCCAGCACCCCTAAGGAAACTGCCCTCTGCTGAATTAGAATAAGATAGGCCAGATGAGCTGGAGTAGGACATATCTAAGTTAGACTAGCTGGATAGAATAAGTTATGATACGATGTCTCTCAGCCCTCTCATCCTTTGTGCTTGTTCCCCACAAAGTACCTTTCCTGTGCACAGACCCAGGGAATGAAACAAGTAGAAAAGAGATCACACTTGAAATTAAAAGGCCTGGCTTTGGCCACTGCCTCTCTCCTCACTCCCTGGATGACCTTGGACAAATCATTTGGCCTCTCGGAGTGTTGGGCTCCTGACTTCTTGAGCAGAGGTAAAAGTGATGCCTACTATACAAGCCTTCCCAAGTTTTACTAAGGATCAAGTGAGATAGTGAATATCAAAATGTCTTCTCAACTAGAAAGTACTTATGCAGTATTAATTATATTATCATTTCCATTCTTCCCCGAAAAGGAGTTAATGTAAATGTCATTAACACCAGATTAGTAGATTGTTATATATCTTACCCTGCCTGCTAGAAATGGTAATATCCATCTGCACGTAGTATTTTGCCAAGAAGCTCAGCACTCTCATTTTTTATTTGTCTCCACTTGACAGCCCAGCTTCATTTTGCAGCTATAAAAACAAGTACCAAAAAGTTAAGTTATAAACCTTCATTTAGCCAGCAAGTCAGTGATGAAAGAGGGATACAATAAGAGTGTAAACTGGTGACCTTCAGTAGGAGCTCTGTTAACCAACATCCAGAGTAGGAGGAGGGGTGGGGACCACCAGCTAGAACACCTTTCATTTCCAGTAGCTGCCAGTAGACTCACAAGGAGATACAGCTTTGGAGGAAGGACCCACTTACTTCTCCGAGGTACACAGGAATTGGGAGTCCACAGACTTCTCAGGCCCAAATTCCGAAAAGCTCACATGTTCATCTGAACACCCACAGTAATCACACAGAGTTTGATGTGCAAGTGGATTGTGTTTAGAAAGTTCATTTAGTTAGCAGATGATTTAGAATTCAGTACACATTTTCCCAAGGAACCCATGTCATAAATGGGGTGAGGTTCCCAGACTCGTTCACAGAAGCTGTCACTGTCATGAGATGGGAGTCTTGGAAAGGGGGTCTTGCTGTCTGTTCAAGAGCAATGGGAAGAGCTCTTCCTTGTGCGTCCCTGGGCAGAGGGCCAGCTCTGAGCAGAAGTTTGAAATAAGACAGTCATCTGTGATGGCTTCTCTCTGGCTCTTCTGCCTCTTTCCCACTGGCCACCAGGGCTACTGTGGGCTGTCTTCTGGCCAGCCCTGCCACCTACGCAGCTGGATACACACTTACCCACCTTCCTCCTTACCCATCCTCTCCAGCCCCACACACTCAGCCATGGGAGATGTTAGGGAAGACAATCATCACCCTGAATAAAGGGCTAGCAACCTTCCTGCCAGGTGTTGGCATTTTTCAACCACAGATCTCTGTGTGAGGAGGTGTTTTTGAATTAGGAGACCCCCAAAGGTGGGGTATCTCTGCCTGAGGTAGTTCCCATTAAGTTTCCATTTTTCACAGATATTTCCCTTCTGCTTTTACACTGGACACTATTAACCCGTGATTCATGAATTCCCTGAAATTAAAAAAAAAGTTGTGTGTGTGTGTGTGTGTGTGTTTTAATGTTTTTCTAGTCAAAGTTAAATAGCTTTCATTCATTTCTCAGAGTGGTCAATGATCCCCACCCTACCCCTCTCCATCATGAAGAAGCACAGGTCCCAAACCTACAAATTCTTTAAAGTCTCCAAGTTTCGGGGCACCTGGGTGGCGCAGCCGGTTAAGCGTCCGACTTCAGCCAGGTCACGATCTCGCAGTCCGTGAGTTCGAGCCCTGCGTCAGGCTCTGGGCTGATGGCTCAGAGCCTGGAGCCTGTTTCCGATTCTGTGTCTCCCTCTCTCTCTCTGCCCCTCCCCCATTCATGCTCTGTCTCCCTCTGTCCCAAAAATAAAATAAACGTTAAAGTCTCCAAGTTTCATTATGCTTATGAGGCACCAGAGACTCAACAGTGGGGCCTAGGGGGGTTCAGGATTTATTTTTAGGTTCGCGAGGGTTAGGTGAATGTAAACTGGAAAATCCCTATGAAATGTGTACTTCCTGCAAAAGAACTTCCTTGATTTTTTTCACTGATTTCATTTTCAGGTTAACATTCTTTGCAACTATTTATTGGTACTTCCCTAGATCTACACAAGACAGTTTCATAGTCATCAATTCAGAATCAAAGAAAACTTCAAAATTTTTATTTAAAAACAAAACAAAACTAGAGTGTTTGCTGCTGACTCAGGCGGCAGCGGCTGCAGCAAGCCCACGTCTCCACTCTCCCTTAGAGACCTGTCCTTTCCCAGGAAGGCAGAGAAGTGGAGGGCTCAGAAGAGGGACTTGGGTGCAGAGAAACAGAATGAAGCAAAACACTTGTCCCTCACTGTAGGAGTTGGACAGATGACTTAGCCTCATAAGGCATCAGTTTCCTCATCTCTGAAATGGGGAAGGTCACGTCCGCATCTTGGGCATCTCACGAGGACTCACTTGTGCCGGTCCCTATATTGAGTGCTTTGCCTGTGGTGTCTCAATACAGGCGCCTTCCGTCCTTAGCATCTTCAGAGAAAATGACGTGACTTCACAGTGGAATTCATGAGATACCCCTTCCATTTGACCTCTTAGCCTGAGTTCCTTTGAGTCAATATGTATATATATGTCTCTCTACATTCTTTTAATTGTTCGCTACTACTCTCTCCACCTGTTTTACCCTTTTTACTTCCATAACTGATTAATTACCAAATAATTTAAGAAAATATTAGAAGTGAAATTTGGGAAAGAGAGACCTCTTCCTCATTTTAAGATGTGTGGCTTCTGTATGGTCATGGTGCATCGTGGTCTAAGATTGTGGTCACTGTCAGAATTCATACTGTGCTGGGCTGCTTTTCTGCAAGTGACTCAACCTTCTCTGGCATGTCACATTTCAGAATGCTTATGCTCCTAAAAATGGTTGGACATTGCACTAAAGTTTAAGAATAACTTTTCTTAGGGCACCTGACTGGCTCAGTCAGTGGAGCGTGCAACTCTTGATCTCGGGGATGTGGGTTCAAGCCCCATGTTGGATGTAGAGATTACTTAAAAAAAAATAAAATCTTAAAAAAAAAAGGAATAACTTTTCTTTTTGCCTTACAAAAAAGCCTTGAAGAATTGAAAGTGGCCTAGATTTATACTGTAATGTTTTATTTGCCTCCCAAATAAGTTGACAATATATTACTTTTACACCGCTTTTATTGTTTGGGAAAGACTTATTGTTTGCAGAGAGCTGTCACATACAATAACTTATTCAATGTAACAAACCTGAGAAGAGATTGTATCAGTCTTGAACCTTTTAGTTTTCAAGTGACAGGAAGGCCAACTCGAAATGGCTTAGCAAAAAAAGGAAGGTTTTTGGCTCATGTGCCTGAAAAGTCCAGACTTCAGGTATGGCTTGCTGATCAGAGGCACAAAGAATATCATCAGGACTGTTTCTCCCATCTTCTGGCTCTGTCTTCCACAGTGTTGGCTTCATTCTTAGCCAGTATGTGGTGATTGGCTCTGGTACCTGCAGGTCCATGGGAATAGAGAGCAGGGTTCTTCCCAGGGCTCCTTCAGCTCATGTATGTCTTTGAGGTTCATGAATCCAGTACTTTGCTTGGCCTGGATGGGATCACAGGCCCACCTCTGGAGCCTGGTGTGGAGACAGGGCCTCCTGAAAATGCACGGACATTGGATGGGGACTAGAGACAAAATCTGAATATTGTTTCCAGAAAATGAATGAGTGTCCACTGTAGAGATATTATTATCATTCCTCTTTTCTAGACAAGGAAACTGATGTTCAGGGAGGTAGCTTGTCCAGATCTTACTTCAGAGAAGAAACTGAGAGGGGGTTAGACCCAAGGACTTCCGACTTAGCATCCTGTACTCTTTCTACAACTCCCATCTTTGACTGTGATGGCAGAGGAACCACTGGGCACAGTGGAAAGAGCACTGCACAGAGGGCCAAGCCTTCTCGACACGCTTCTGCCCCTAGCTAAATGTGTGGGCTTAGACACTTAGTCTCTTGGGTCTCATTCTTCTTGTCTGTCAAATAGGGATGATACCTGCCTGCCAAATAACTCAGTAGATGTAGGGGAAAGGACTTTAATCGTGTAAGTTCTTTAAAAATGCAAAGCATCCTTGCCTTCTCAAAATCTATTTATGTTCTTTGTAGGTACCAGGTTTTCTTTTACAGGAATGTCAAGAAAATGTGCTTAGAACTTCCCACTTTCTAAAGTGTGCTTCACACACCTTATTGCACTTAAATTTCCCAAACAGTCCTGAAGGACAGATGGGAAACCCACCATCGGGGAGTTGAGAGATGGGCCCTGGGACAAGCAACCAATTGAATGCCAGACGTTGGCTTCCATCCCTGCTCACTGTGCTCCCTGCCTCATCCCAGGAGGGCTAACCTGTTTTGATCAACTCTGGGTATATGTGATCATGAAGAATTCAGACACAGTAACATTTTGAATGTGACCTAAGACTGTGTATTCTTTTTTAATTTTTTTTTAAATGCTTATTTATTTTTGAGAGAGAGAGACAGTGTGAGCAGGGGAACGGCAGAGAGAGGGGGATACAGAATTCAAAACACGTTCCAGGCTCTGAGCTGTCAGCACAGAGCCCATTGCAGGGCTCAAACCCACGGAAGGACCATGAGATCATGACCTGAGCCAACGTCGGACGCCCAACAAACTGAGCCACCCAGACGCCCTTTAAGACTGGGTGTATTCTAATATTTTATTATGAGTTACCTGCTTAAAAAAATTTTTTTTAATGTTTGTTTAGTTTTTGAGAGAGAGAGAGCATGAGCAGTGAAGGGGCAGAGAGAGACAGAGACACAGAATCCAAAGCAGGCTCCAGTCTCTGAGCTGTCAGCACAGAGCCCACCATGGAGCTCGAACTCACGAGCTGTGAGATCATGACCTGAGCCGAAGTTGAACACTCAATCAACTGAGCCACCCAGGCGCCCCAAGTTACCTGCTTTTAAAATATCCTGGTTGAGTTATTAATTATTTTCATTTAGCGGTGAATAAAATAGCATCAGAGGAAACTCATGTACATAACCATAAGAAAAGAGATCTCAAGAGATAAATGACTGAAAGCACCATATTACCGTGTTAAGTACTGCTGTAAGAAAGACCTTACTGGCTCTGAAAAGTTTCTTTTCCTGCCTTCTCCCTTTATTGCCTTCATATCCAGCAGGGTGTTCTGTAGTCCTAGAAACAAGATTTTGGTGGGAGAGCTCCTGTCTGTCATCCCTTCTAAGCATGGCTGTGAGGGGTGCTGGGAACACCACACTGGGGGCCACACTGGACTGCTGTACACCCACAGGGCTCTTTGACCTGCAGTCAGGTATCATGTCCCCAGGGACCTTCCCCTACAGTTCCAACCTAGGTTAATACTGATGTCCCAGGGCCTCAGGGCTGGTGCTTGAAAGGTGAAGCAAGGTTTTCCTGACAGAAGCCCCATTTATCAGATGAGAAGGGGCATTGCCATCTGTGCTGTTTGTTCATGTTGAATGAGGTCCCTGGAGTGTGGGAGCAGCAGTGTTACTTGCCTCATCAAGCTCTTCTGAGGTGACATTGATGCGTATATGCAGAGCTTCTGAAACACCCAGCTGAAACTTGGCACACGGTAGCTCATCACATCCTCCAAATATGCCCAGAATCGTCAGCAACGCACCCTCCATTAACCAACCGCCAATCTAGGCACTACCCCATTTCAGCATTCCCCCTTACTGCAGAGCCCTTCTAAAGTGCCCAGCCCTGCATGGCCTGGTACTATAGCCACTGGCCACATCTGGACATTGAGCATTAGAAATGTGGCGAGTCAGAAATGGTGTCCTGTAAATGTCAGATGCATACCAGATTCCAGACTTAGTATAAAAATATAAAATGCCTCAATATTTTTATATTACACACTGTAATAATAACATATATTTAGCAAAATAGTATATATTATTGAAATCTAATTTTACCAGTTTTCTTTTTACCTTTTTAGTGGTCCATAGAAACTTCAAAGTCACCTACAAACCATTACATTCCTACTGGAGACTTCCGGTTTCTACTGTGTCTCCACTTCGCTATTGAACCCATCCATCCCAAATAGTCTTGGGCCCTAGCACTTCACCAAAAACAGCCCTTGTCAAGTCACCTTCTATCGCTTAATTGTCACTCCTAACCGCTCGGCATATTTGTGGAAGTGCTGTCGCTTTCAGTGAAGCACTTTATTCTCTTGCCTCCAGGGACATCATGTTACCTTGATTTTTCTGTTTCTTCACTGATGATTCCCTCATGGACTCCTTTCCTTAATCCTCCTCCTCATCTTCTTTTTTCTTATCCAAACTCACTCCCCAGTGGACTTCATCCTCACTGAAGACTTTATGTACCATCTTCGTGGACTTCCCAGCTTTGTGTCTGCAGCCCAGACTTCTCTCTTCCTGAACCGGTATCTTAACTTCCTGCTCAGCATCTCTGTTTGGATACCCAGGAGGACTGTTCAAGTTTACATTATCTAAAATTGATTTCTTGGTTCCACATCCCCAAGCCTGCCCCTCCCCCAGTACTTCCTGTGTTGGTAAAGGCTAATTTCCTTCACCCACTTATTTAAACCACAAATCTTGGAGTCATTCTTGACTTTTCTTCTGACTAACTATATACAGTCCGTTGACATATTCTGTTGGGTCTTCCTTCAAATTATATTTCCAGTCTAACCATTTCTTACCATCACCAGCCTCCTGAAAGACCCCCTCCTCTCTGAGTGGACTTTTGTAGTAGTCTAATCACTGATCTCTCTGAGCCCATCTGCCCCTCAGCTGCTCCCAGAGTGATCCTTTTAAAATGCCAAGTCCATTTTCTTCCTAGAAACTTCCAATGGCACATCATCTTCCTTAGAATAAAATGTGTCATCCTTATAAAAGCCATATATGATTTGACCCTCTCACACACCACCACCAATGCGCGCGTGCGCACACACACACACACACACACACACACACACACACACACCAGTTACCTGCCCTCCACCCCCTTTCTCTGGTTTACTGCCCTGTTTCTCCTCTCCCTCCAAGCGTGCTCTGTCTTCCTCGGTGTTCATGCTTCTCCCTTCTTATGCACACTATGTTCACGTGGCTCATCCTCCACTCATCTCCGGGTAAAGCTCACCTTCTTACCTTCCCTCACCAACGTGCCTAATAAAGACTTTGGAGGTTTGTATTCCCTCATAACATCATAACCTTTTGACTTATCATATGTGTATTTGTTTCTTGTCTTCCCCATGGAATGGAGGCTCTGTGAGAGCAGGGATGTTTTCTGTGAGTCCACATAGTTTTCCACAAGGGCCTCAAAACAGTGTTTGATACAGAGTTCAGTGTTGTCTGATTGGATGGTTCTGCCAGACTCTGCTCAGTTACCACGTCCATCCATGCCCCTGTAGAGTGGGCATCAGAATCGCTTGGGAGATTGCCTAAAATGCATATATACCTTGACTCCAGCCTGTGGAGATCCAAATGCAGTAGATTCTGGGGTAGAACCCTGAACATTTTTTGACAAGCTTCCCAGGTAATTTTGATGCCTGAGGTAATTGGACCAGACTGCCAAGCACTGCCTCAGTGTACCACTTTTCATTTGTTTATCTGCTGCTCTGCTCTGTCGAGAATTATTTCATGTGTGTCAGCAGTGTTTGAATCACCTGGGAACCTAAATATAGATCCTATAGCCCCACCCTAGATCTGGTAAATCAGAACTTCCAGGGGTGGGTCTTGGGAATCTATATTTTTTGAAAAGCTCCCTTGGTGCCAGTCTTCCCAATAACCTTTGGGAGCCTCAGCTGTGTTTTACAGACTCCTTGAGGAGGTTATAAACTCAAGAGCAGGTGTTTCTTACATCTTTTTAGGCCAACTTCTCTCCTCATCCCTCATTAATCCAACAGTGTTCTATTCAGAAGTGATATTCAGTAAGTCACTATGGAGTGAACACTTTGGTTTATCCACAATTTCAATTTGCCTTTGTAACTTGTACATCAACCAGTATTCCTGACTACATTTCAGTCCAGCCCATTCTCTGATTAGAGGCAGGAAACATATCTTAGCTGCCTTGCTAATTCTGGTAGGGACTCTCTTTGCAGTCTTTTTGTCCAGAAATTTAAAATGTGTTTCCCAGGTCAGACCAGACAGCACTGAGGTAACATCACCCATTTTCATATTTAAACACTCACCTGTTCAACCTTCCTTTTGGGCCTGTACTGGAGCGCACGTGCTTTGGCTGTCCTCAACCTCAGGGTGCATCCAGTAGACTGCAGAGCATCCCTGGGGATGGCAACAAGACCCGACCTCTTGCTCTGGAAGCCTGCCTGGGCTGCTTAGTCTCTTGAGGAAAAGTATCCCCCTGCATTAGACTCCCTGTGGGGCCTATGGCCCTGTCCTACTTCTGTGTGGTTTTGTCCTGGTTTTTGTCCTAGATACCTCTTTACAGATGGAAAGTTTAAAACTAAAAGTGTTAACCAAAAATTAATAAATGGGTGGGGAGTGGATAGGGCAGCTGATAATATATGCAGAATTTTATTCCTTGGCTAGACTCAGAGCTAGCCTCTAGGTTAAGAAGAATCACTGATGAAGGCCCAAAGAAAGCCCCTTGGTTAACCTATTTCTTAAATATCCAAGTCCCCACAGAGTGTGTACTCTGAACTTTGGATGGCCAACTAGTAACCTTTTTTAATATATTGACTTTGTGTGTATTCTTTGCGGAAGATGTCAGGGTCATTATTCAAGGCAGAATCTAAAAAGGAGTCGTGTCATTTAGGTAAGCCCAAGAAGCACTTCCCAGCACACACTGTCTGTACCTTAGAATTTTGCCTCTGGATAAGCCACAATTGCATTTTGATGCCAGATGTGAGAAGCCATTAGTAATCAGGACAACTCCCTTGGGAAATTTTGTTCCCAGTCCCTGTTCCAGAGGATCACTGTTTCCTCTGGAATATTTGTTTGAGGGGCTCCGCAGGCTGCGATTTAGTGACAAAGGGGAATGAATTGACCTTAGAAAAATAAGAATGAAAGATTTCTAATGAGGTCTGACAGTTCAAGGACTGAAGACTGAAGAAGGAGTCTAAGCTTTTTTTATTTTTCTGCCCACCCAGTCTTCATACAAATGTAAATATGCCTCCTTCAACAAATTGCCAAATGTGGTTTTAATTTGTAAGCAGGAGACCCTGACTTGCCTTTTTCTTTTCTTTTTCTCTCTCTCTTTTTTTTTAAATGAAGTCACAGGTTTTGCACTTTTTGAACTGGACTTTTCCTTCTGTCACTGCGTCGCATTTTCTGTTGTCCTTTTCCTTCCAAGGACATTTTCCCTATTGTTTGTGATCAGAGGAATTTGGGATGAGAGTCAATTGTCATGTCTCTTAAAGAAGTTTTTGAAGTTCCCATAGGAAATGCATAGTGCTTTTTAAACTTAGTTTAAAAAATAAATAAATAAAGGCAGAGATTGAATCTAGTGTGAGATTTGAAGTGTCACCATCGCAGCATCATACTTTATGTGGTCGACGCAGTATCCATTGTTGTTATTTATGACCCTGTCTGCCTTCCATTGTGGACTTCTTCAAGCCTTGGGGAATTTACATCATTCCTAATAGCAAAAGGCTTTCTGGTTCCCACAGAGTTGTTCAAAGCCTGACTCATGCTCCTTATGTTAATTGTTCAGCTCTGAAAATACAGCACTTACAGGGTGTGGTCGTAAGGGGAAAATCTACTGTACTTATAGGGCATGTTTAGAAGTGTTTCACACATAAATCTCAGTCTCTCTCTCTCTCTCTCTCTTCCTCTCCCTCTCATTTAACTTTACTGTAGCTCTGTCTGGTCAACTAGTGAGTCTTAGGGGGAGAAAGGGAGAAGCATCAAAATGCAGTATAGTCCAATAAAACCTATGGTATTCTGTTTACTAACTCTTAAAACTGATTTAGGTTATACCTGGATATGACTATGAGTGACATTGATCCAGGTCTGAAACCATAGGCGGGATTGGAGGGAGCTAAAGGTTCGTGCTCAGTGGTACCCTGTACCACTGATTGGGCAAAGGTCATAGCATCAGCCTGTGGGACATCCAGGTATACTGATGGCTGCCATCTACCAGGCATTCTGGGACTGCCATTGTTAATTCCAATGTAAGTCTAAAGCAAGGGACCCACTGATAATTTCCCAAAATTCTTCCTTATTTTTACAGCATTTTACTGTGGAATTTGATGGAGAAGGATACTTAGTGTCACAGGAAATGAGAGAAGTTAACACCTTGTCTGGATTATCTACTTGCTTAACAAAAAGGAAATGATTCCAAAATTATGAAATAGGTCAATGTTGGCAAATTTGGGGAGTTTTTTTACATTTTATAAGTACTTTTTTTTTTAGCTTATTTCTTTATTTTGAGAGAGAGAGAGAGAGAGAGAGCAAGAGCGAGCATGCAGGAGGGGCAGAAAAAGGGAAAGACAGAATCCCAAGCAGGCTCTGCGCTTTTAGCAGAGCCCGACACAGGGCTCAAACTCATGAACTGTGAGATCACAGTTCTCAGATGAGCTGAGATCAAGAGCCAGACACTTAACCGATTGAGCCACCCAGGTGCCCCGTTTTTATAGGTACATGTACTTCCATATGAAGCTTCCATGGGAACATATAAGAATAGATACACAGATAATCTATGAAATATGTAAAATTGTTGCAGTGCTTAGTTTAAGAAAAACTCCCAGTTTTTTAATAGCCAAGAATCACAAACTTCAGTGTTCAAAGTATCCACTAAAATCTTAACTCTTTATGCAGCCTTGAGTATTGCAAAGGCCACATTCTGTATTTTTGTAAATAGAGAAAATGTGTGGAATTCTTAGGAATCAGGGTCCAGACCACTGTGCCAACAGATCTTAACCGTTGTCTGGAAGATCAGAGTTCACAAATATGCTGCTGCCCGGCCCTGCAGTTCTGGGCTTTGTCACAGTTTGGGCCACAGAGATATCAGATATTGGCTAAGGGGTGCCTCTGTGGCTCCGTCAGTGAAGCATTTGATTTTTGATCTCAGCTCAGGTCTTCATCTCTGGGTTGTGAGTTCAAGCCCCATGTTGGGCTCTGTGCTGTGCGTGGAGCCTACTTAAAAAAAAAAAAAAAAAGGTATTGGACAAGAGTTCCCAGATGGTCTGGAACCAGTGTCCTTTCTCTTACAGCCTTGTATGTTTGTGGTGTGTATTAACGTTATGAACTGTATTGGATAGGAGTCCAAGTAAGTGACAATTTACCAAAACGTTCTAGATTTTTTAAACGTAAAATAGCCTAACACTAAGCAGTTTCATCTGGTCTTCACAAAAATCTGTTCACTGGGGCATTCAAAGTATAACTGTTTTTTCTCACGTTCAGCTAATAGATTTCTGGTTGAACCTTTGTTATCTTTTGGAGTAGACAGAAGGAACTCTCCACGGAGCGTCTGATTATCTTGCTGAGTGTGCCGAGAGTCCACTTCCTCCCAGTGCAAAGCGCAAGAGAAATGCTCTGAAAGAAATGTAGGTCCAACAAATTCTTCTTTTTCTCCTTTTTGACTGTCCGTGTGTATGGATACATGACATGAAACCTAGAATTCCACAAGAGTTTATGGAAACCAATCACAAAACCCCCTCTGGCACCAACTTTACCCTAAGTTCCTTCCATGCTTGCTCTTCTGCCTGACTCCTGCTTTCTGGACAATGGGGAGCAAGTTCTTGCTTCACAGGTGTGTTGCAAGGACTAATTAATTACAAGCACTTTGAAGATGTAACACACCTGTTTGGTGGTGTGTTTCATACCACTTTCTGAGTGACTATAGGTCTATCTAAAAAAATACATTCCTTTCCTAAAATGCAGGTTCTCATTCTAAGATAATTATGATAATCCTCACACCCCTGATCAGGAACAATAAGAACCTCTGTGTGTGTGTGTGTGTGTGTGTGTGTGTGTGTGTGTGTTTCCAGACTAAAGCTTAGCCAAAATAAATATTTCAGCTTCAGTGTTTTGAGTTTGGTTTGGTGGTTTAAGAAATTTCTTACTATTCACAAGCCTGCAAGTCTGTGTTGAAGTCAAATCTCTAGTTTCTCAATTTTCCCCCTGCAGTTGCTATCCTGTTCCTCAAAGTGAATTTTACAAAGTGAGTGAAGTTTACATTGTCTTTTATGTGTGCTGTAGAAAAAGTGTGTGTGTGTGTGTGTGTGTGTGTGTGTGTGTGTGTGTGCAACATTCTTGCATACAAACACACACATATGCTATGCTTTGGATGTATCTGAGCATTTGCTTCTGGGGAAAAATGTCAACATATCAAATTTAGGCAATATTGACCCTTAACATCTGAAATGTATACTTGTCTTCCTTAGTTAAAATAGATCCATCATAACTCGAGTATAACTACAGTGATAACCTAGTGATCAATAAACAAAGCCTGTCCTCATATATCCTAATAACTAATCCTAGTGTGTCTGTTGCTTGATCCAGTCTGAATTTAAACATCTCACTCAGGGACTTTTCTGGATTTGCCTGGGAGGTAAGGGAGAAGGAAAGGTAGCCCAAGCTCCTTCTCCAGGGATAGGCAATGTGACAAGGGCAGCTTTACGTAAACAAAACAAAAAATCTTTCTTTGTTTTAGTGTGAGAAGAACTGAAACAAAAAGCAGCGTTGTGAGCAAATCACGGAGCAGCCGGGACATTGGGGGAACAGCTAGTGACCCAGTGATTGCAGAGATAGCGAGGAGGAGGGGTGACAGTCAGGCTTCAGCCAGTCCCCCATCAGAGTCCACAGAACAAGCAGAAGATAACATAAAGGCAGCTGAGAGCCACTGGGGGCTTCCTGTTCAAAAGCTGGAAAATGTTCATCAGACCCAGCCAGAAGACGCTAGCAGCCAGCAAAAACCTCATCATGGGGAGTGGTCAGAGACAGGGCTTCTAAGCAGGGGCCCTGTCTATAGCTGTGAGTCAGCATCGCCAGGTCCAAAACAAAGTCCACAAGGGGCCAGAACACAACAGAAACGCAGGAACCTCGGCTCTGCGGAAGACGTCGACCACCACAAGAGAGTTTCTCTTGGAAGTGATCGATTAGTCCCAAGAGAAATAATAGGGGAAAAAAGCAAAGCTGTCAGGGTTTTGCCAACTTCAGAGCTGTCGGATCCGGGGTTACTTGTGAAACAAGGTTTGGCAAAAACGGCGTCTAATGAAGAGTTGCATGTTTTGGAAAATCTCTCCTCTGGACATCTTACGAAAAATAAGTTAGGGAAGGCACAGCAAACTGGCTCAGCCACAAACACTGAAAGATTATCTGCAATCCAGGGCAGTCCAACCAAGAAAAGAAAGAAGCATGAAAGAGGCCACTAACTTACTGAAGGGGATTGCAGAGATGTAGTTGGGTCTATAGTGGCTAAAGATGTGGAAAGAGAGGGGTCTGTGTAGATGCTGTGATTTTAAAGGAATTAGAATGATTATTTTGTACCGAAAATGTGTATCTGTGTTAGTGTTAGTTTTCAATGCATTCATCTTCAGCAGGCTATATGATTTTTCTAACAACGTTGCTACTTTCTCATACTTTATAACTGTCTTCAGAAAGTTATTTTAGTGAGAAATGGCCATTCACCTTGTCAAGGATGATCCCATTCTTGAAGGACCTGCCTGAAGAAACCAGCCATGTGCTTTCTTGGCCCATCACTGTGCACACCGTATGATGGGCTATATGAAGACAGGGCCATAGTGCAATATCTAGGGGTACAATTTCTCCTCCTGTTCCTCAGCCTGAATTGAACAGAAGTGAAGGAACAGGCTAGCCGTCTTCAACATCTGGTTCTGGGCCCAGCATCACTGTCTAAAAATATGTTAGAAAGGCCCATCTTGGGCCCCACCCCAGGCCTACTGAATGAGAAACCCTGGGTGATTCTGAAACATGCTCAAGTTTGAGAACCACTGGACTAATTGGAGACTCCCTAGTGTTTCTTTCCTCAATACTGGCTACCATGGCCTCCAGCTCATCAGCTGGGGCCCATATGTGGACATGCACACCCTTGTGCTCCCTCAAACTTGTAAAACACCTGGGTTCAGCCTATGAGCAGCTCTGTTCCCAGGTTCTCTACAGCACGGTGGCCACTGCACCCACAAAACTGTTAATTACCCTAAAATTACTAGAAGTTTATGGCTAATTTGACCTTGCATTAGAGGAAGAGAGTAGAGGGACAGGCTTGCTCTTGCTTGTAGCTCAGGCATGTCCCTGCCCCTGCACTTGCCCCCACCTCTGAGATTTTGGTTAGGTTCAGGAAGGATTCGAACCAAAGGGGAGCTCAGTGGCCAGAGTTTCCGGTTTCCCATTTGGAAGGCATCACAGGCAGTTTCAGTTTCAAAACAGGAGCCTTCCGTTTGCACTGTCACCCACTAATGTCTCCAGTGGGCTTGCTGAAATGTCAGAGTGAATCATAGCAATGACTTATTTTGGATGGACACCTACTAAAGATTTTGTTAACCCAGTTTCATTCTAAAATAGGGGAAAAAAACATATTCACAGGCCACCCATCAAATACATCTTTTTTTCTACTCAACATTGTGTGGTCCTTTGAAGTAGCACCTCCCTAGTAACAAGGAAAATCAAGTATATTCCCAAAGTGTCGGAGTTAGCAGAAAAATAACCCAGAAAAAGCCTAATGTAATAAAAGAATATGGAAACAGACACAGTGTTGGTGGTTTGTGCTTAAGACTAATTATGGTTACTCCTAGCTCATTCTGTGCTTCCCTATGTCTCCTTTCCCACTTGTGTTGTAGGGTATTACTCATTAAGAGGCAGCCATATTTCATGGCACCATCTTGGATCATGAAGTTCAGTGTTGGTCACTATACTTGGCCATGAATGTAGATCCTATTCCTTTGATGTTCCCCACCTTGCCTGGAAACCTCTTCCCTTCATGTGATCCCAGCCTCATGACCTTCACTCACCGGGAACGTGGCCCCGTGCACTGGCGTCCTTTCCTCTTCCCATCCCTAGGTTTTTTTTCCTGCTCTTAGCTGATTCCAAGCAAAGCATTCTGTGGGAAAAGAGGGAACCCAACAGGATACTAACCACAGTGGAGCAGATTGTGCTCATCCAGTTGGGGTAGACTGCACAGGATGGAAACCTCAATCTCCATGGTCTGTGGGGGGCCCCTGCTGTTAGAGGGACAGCAATTCTAGGTGTGCTGTTCACTGAAGACAGGAGCACAGTGTGTCCTTGAATCTTCTTAAACAGAATTACCGGAACGGTTTCAACAGGGCACAAGTAATAACCTTGGTGACTGGCCAAGAAACAATAAGCTCCCTGGAAAAGAGTCTAGAATAAAAGACAACCATTTCAGTGCAATAGTTGCTGCCTAACGTACACCTAGAAGGAGATGTTTGAAATGGAGGCAGCAGAGAAAAGCTTTTAATTGAAAAGTTTTTATTTCATTTGTTAACGGGACAAAGCCAATACTTGTGATTTAGTGATTCTCTTTCAAGAACAGCCTTGGCTTTAGGGTTTGGTATATTCGTGAAATAACAATTACTGTGACCTAAGAGGGAAAACAGTACCTTGGGTTGTAGATTGACTGGTCTTTCTCACAGCCCTGCATGTACATGGGATTTTCACAGGGTTAATGGAGGGAACAGCTCTCCACTCCGCACTATGGCATGTGTTTAAGGAATTTTGCCTCTAAGCATTTTTCTTCCACATGTCTGAAACACCCCAGATCTCTTGTTACTTGAGTGGTTGTGTGATTCTTTGGATGTTTGGAAGTACAAAGGGGAAGATGGCTGCCAGGTTTTGCTTATTAGCTGGGAAATGCAGAATTCTCTACTCCTGGGAGTGGGGTGTGTGTTGACGTTCTTTATAATCTTATTAATTCAGCATCTGAAAATCTGAGAGCCTGTCAGTATTCTTAATCAAAAAGAACACAGTCTTCAACCACTTACTTAACAACCCAAATTAAATTTATTTTCAAGTCCCTGTAATTCTGATGCTTCAGAGAAATGTTACAGTTTGAACTCCCTAACTTTCTCAGTGTCATTATGGCTTCTAAGTCGCATCCTTGTGCTTTCAGATGGCTTTTTTAAAAATATATTGATGTCGGATTTTGTGTTGTTTTTTTAATGTCCATAAACAAGAAATGTCAGAGAACAGTCAGTGTGATTTTTCTTACACGTTTTTTTTTTTCTTTGCTGCTAGAGGTTAACTATCATCTAGATATGCATATAAATTGTCAAATGCAAAGAAGCAACCATTTGGGGAGAGAGAAGTGAGTGCTGCAGCATTTTTGTTTACTTATGTTAGTATTAAAGAAGTAAGAAAATGTATTTTATTTTTTATGACAAGAATCATTAAAAACTCTAGTTGTTTTTTTTTTTAATGTTTATTTATTTTGAGAGAGAGAGAGAGAGCGAGCGAGCATGAGCAAGCCTGAGCTGGGGAGGAGCAGAGAGAGTGAAAGAGAGAATCTCAATCAGGTTCCGTGCCCAGTTCAGAGCCTGATGTGCAGGGCTCCATCTCACAACCGTGAGAGCATGACCTGAGCCGATATCAAGAGTCAGACACTCAACCTACTGAGCCACCCAGGCGCCCCTCTAGTTTGATTTATGGAGAATATAGCTTGTTTGTGAATGAGATATCTCAAGATAGGTCTTGGGGACAACAATGGGATCACAGTCAATTGTTTGCTTCTTGTGTCATGTTTGGATTTTAGCATGAGGTGTGCGTCTTATGGCCTTTGACTTTAGAAAGAGCTTGGTGAGGGCAGAGCACATAAGGGAAGAAAACCTCTGTGCCCGAGGGAGTGGCCTGAGATCCCAGTGCCACTGTTGCCAGTTTTCTTGAACTCCCTCTTGGCAGGTCCCACCGTAGTATTTCCACAAAATTTTAGTGAGTGGCCTTCCTTTTGAGGTAACAAATGCCTTTCCCGTGAGCCAAAAATTCTCTCTTCAGTGTTCTGTGACTCGAATACGGAAATCATTTTAATTTCTTCTTTTCTCTTATGAGGAAATTTCCATGCTTGGTTTGTTAAGATGACAGAGTTCATTTCTTGTTACTGAAACACGAATGAATTGAAGCACGGTGGAGCAAGTAGAAAATCAAAATTAAGCTGATTTCCGTTAAATAGTTTAAAATCTTCCTTAAGTACAAAGTAAATCCAGCATTGTAAAGTGAAGTTAATGCAGATAATTACTCAGGACAGAAGTCTAACTGTATCATTGGTATTACAATTTAATGATACAATTAGGTTCTTAGAAATCTGTGCAACTCCTAATTTGGTTTCTATATTTATTTAACAAGATGAAGAACAAATATATGTCAATGTGTGCGCTTAACAGAGGGAACTTGAATGGATGAAGTTAGTTATTACCTTTAATTGTTTCAGAAATACTCAGTACTGGACTTTAATCATATTCAGTAAGTTTTATTATGTAGCATGATATTACCATGAATTACTTTATAATCGCCATTAGAATTACTTACCAAAAACCTTGATTCTTTAATTAAACAAAAATCAATAAAACCATACATATGACCCCAAGCATCTGATCAGGTGACTACAGGTATGGATTTGACAGGATAATTTTCTTTAGTCAAGTTAGAAAGCCAGACACTGCAGCAATCCCTAGAGGAGCTCTTTTTTTCCATTGCCCATATCCTGTCATTTGTTTTGTTTATATAAGTCGTTTAAATAGTTGTATGTGTCTGAAAGTACATGGGTGAAAGTAGTATGTAGAGGAAATGAACCTGCTTTATGAATAAAAAGTAAAATTGTTTTCAAAAAATAAATTTGTATGTATCACTTTTCTTCAAAACGAGCGACCCCCAAGGAATATACATCCCAGATGCCCTTTTCTGTACATGCTACTTAAAATTATATTCTGTTAGAGACTTCTTCCTCCTTGAAGCAACCCTGAGGTTTTGAACGCTGTGTTGAAACAATCCAAGGAGCTCTGCTTCCAAACCGCTGGTTCTAAAGTTGTAGGTTTGGAAAACCCTGTGTGGGGTGTTGTGATTAAATGGGCCCCTAAGATTTTGGGGTGGTCTTTACAATGCAGATATATTCCCACTTCTCCCAATTGTGAGCTAAGATAGATCCCTCTTGTGAGAGGTTAAAGTATGCAACCTTGACTCTGTTCCAGAGATCTTGACATCTCCCAAGCAGATTCATGTCCATTTTCTAAGTGGATCTAGTCCTTGTTCATCACTGAATGAAGTCCTGGGCCAGCTCTTTCTCTACACTGCCTTTTATGACAGGATCCCAGGCCTCTCTGATTGCTTGTATACGTATCTCCCCTTGGATCTGTACAGAATCTTTCCAAGGCATTTCAATCTGAGGTTGGAATAATACATTTGGATAGCTGTTCATGAAATGCTGAGAACCATTGCAGCTGATAAAGCAAAAGCACCTTTCATAGTGTTTTGCTTGTGCGGGCACACTGGACACCCTCGCCCACAGGCAGCTGACCTGCCTCGGACCTGGGGTCTGGCTGGGGATCCAGAGACTCTAGATGGCGTGGTGCTACCAGCTGCAACCCTGGGTTCAGGCTGCTGCTTTGCCACTAATTAATTGGTTTGTGTGCTTTGGAACAAAGTCACTTAACCTCCCGGGCCTCAGTTTCTCCCTTTGTCAAACAAAATGATCTCTAATATTTTAAGCACCACACTTAAGGTAAATATACCACTCCGATGTGTTAATTTCCGCATCCATTTAAAAACAGGTTCTTTGTACTGGCCACATATTGGGATTACCTGAGTAGCTTCCAGTTAAATCCGAATCCTTGCAATTTGGCCTGAGTATTGGCAGTTTTAAAAGCTCCTCAAATAACTGATTCTCATGAGAAGCCACAGTAAAGAATTATTGTTTTAAAATGTAGGGTGTGTGTAGGTTTAAATACTGGATGTTGAAAGAGGTAGGGTGTGCTCTGAGCGGAGAGTATCCTTTAAACGAGGGGCTTTCTGCAGGTCAGAAGTGTGCCTGCTTTCAAATGAATGAGAAAGGCTTTGGTGACGAGGTGTCAATACGAGTACATTTTAATCATACAAAGAGATGTGTCTTGTCTTCTCCATGAGGCCACGTTCGTAATGCTGCTTTCGACCCGACACATCAGAGCAACTTCATCTTTGCCAACACTGAGAAATTGTTGCCCTTGTACAGCAGATGAGGTTTTAAAGCACCTAAATAATTGTCTAAGGTTTGCCTTTGATCCATGATCATTAATATCATTAATAAGCTCTCAAAAAGTGCGTGTGAATCTCAAGTTCACATTTGGCAGGGCAGTGGAAGAATGAATGCTTTTAAAATAGTTTGGCTCAGAAAGCACATCTGAAATAACCCTGTGGGAAAATCAGGAGCATTTCTCATCCTCCAAAGGATTACCTAGGATGAGATGCTGACCTTGTATTTTAAGTTCAGTTACATTTCTTAAAACCTCATTCATTACCCAGCCTGATTTATTTTAGTGGGTGAAGTAGGCTGTGGGAGGGGACTCTGGTGATGTACAGTGTTCATGTTTGCCTTTTGTTTTCTCCACAGTTCCCAAAAGATCAGAACATATACATATATTTCTTTAAAACATGCACACAGGCCAGCTTCCTCACGAGATTTACCACAGCTTTCCTCTCAGAAATTCGAGCTGAAGATTGTCTCCTCTTCAGGCTTCTAAAGCGATCCAGCCCCAAAAGGCTGAGTGTGCACAGGGTGAGCAGAGCGCTGACCTCCACCGGGGAGAGGTCAGTTCAGCACACAGGACTCAAAAGGGAGGAAGAAAAAGCCACTCCTCAGCAGGGAGTTTGACTTGCTTTAGGGCAGAAGAGATTTTATAAATAAGTTCCCAGTCTCCCACGCCCTCTCACCAGCTCTTCTATTACTAGTCCTGTCTCTGTGCTTAGACACACACACACACACACACACACACACACACACACACACACACGTACAGATATACATGTGCTTGCACACAGACACAACTCTTACTTCCACTTGCTGCCTCACATTCCTCTCTCCACCTGCCCTGGGACCTGTGGGTTGGACTGGCAGACCCTTCTCCAGAGGAGGCAGGTGATGGATTGACTGGGAATTTTTCTAAGCCCAGTGGCTTTGAAGGACTTTTCTCTTCCTCCCTAACATGCTCAGCTGGTGAGAAGCATGCAGAGGGCTCTTTCTCAAACCCACTGTTTCTCAATCCCCAGCCTGTGAGGATGAATACCAGCCCATCATTCCATTTATCAGGGGGAGAAGGTGAAATGGTGAATTAGGGTGACCTACAGCCTTGATGTGGCAGACTGGGTGTTTGGGCTGTGTCCCAGTAGGAGGAGCCTAGAAGTCCCTTTGGTAACAATGCCAGAATGAATCGAGGCTTGTGAAACAACAGCACTACTTGGATTTGTATGTCTCCCCCCCCTTAAAATGCTTCCTGGTGAGCCTTTTCCCAGTGCTTTGTGCTCAGTTTGGTGACTGTCAGAGTGGAGGTTGCAAGGACAAAGCCTGTGACATCTAGAGAAGTGTCCTCCAGTGGCTCCCCAGTGAAAAGTACCCATCAATATGAAAGCACTCCTGGTAGCAAAAGCTCTCCATGTCAGAGTTGTAGGGGGATCTGCTCTTGGGGTTCTTGTTTTGACGCTAATTATCTCTAGCTGGAAGAGCCTTGTGGACTGCACCTAACATCTCTATACAGGCTCAAAGACAAGCATACTGTCCATCTGTGAATTTTCTGCATCAGATCAGCTTTGCTTTCTCTTGAAGATCATATTTCTCAACACTGGTTTATCAAATTGCATGTTATGGGTTCTGGCTGTTGTTCCACACATTTATAAGGTCTAATTCTAGGTCCTGGCAATGCTTTAGAAAAGCTTGCTGAATCTGAGAGAAACCTTAGCTTTCTGCCACTCGTTATGTGTGTCCACCTAGGCCAGCTGCCCGTATGAAGGCAAGCTCAGGAAAGAGAATCTGGTAGGAGAGAACGTTAGGCTTGATGTTTAGCTCCTACTCGTCCAGAGGAAATAGACACTGTGTCGTGAGGACAGCCGAGGAAGAAACTTCCATCTAGGGAAAGGATGCTTGGTGGGAGAGTCATCCAATCCTCTGATAGCATCATCTAAAAAACAAGTCAAACATTATCACCTTCCATAAGGAGAGAAAACTGGCCCAAGACCATGTGTTTTGGAGTCCTCCAAGGCCAAGTACCTGAGCTTACCTCATTTGGCTCTAATTGTGTAAAATGGTGGGGAGGATAGATATGGAAGACAGAACCATGTTCTATTATTTAGAGGCTGTAGAGATCTGTCTACATTGGCAGAACACAGACTGCGGTAGAATTTAATTGGGAACCAAGGTTTTTTGTGGTCCCTTAGTTCATTCTTGCAGGAGTTTTTCTTTCTTCTACACTGATTAGCAAGCACTGAACTGATTGGGGAAAAGCCAATGACTTGTGTTGTCAAGACCAAATACAGCACGTACATGTGACGTAACCCGGTACAACTCCCTTTGGAAGAGAACTTTGCTGTTGCTGTGTAACAGCCATAAACTTAGCAGCTCGAAATAGTGCAAATTGATTGTACCACAGGTTCTGATACTTTTTAGCTAGATCTCTGCTTCGGGTCTCCTGAGGCTGGAATTAGGGTATCAACCAAGCTAGGCTGTATCCTCATCTGGAGGCCCAACTAGGGAAGGACCTATTCCCACACTCCCTTGGGTTTCTGGCAGAATTCAGTTCCTTGCAATTGTGAGACTGGGGCTCCATTGTCCTGCTGGTGGTTTCCCATAGGAGTTCACTCAGCAGCTAGAGGCCACTCTTTGGTCCTTGCCACGTGGCCTCCTCCATCCCAAGAATGGAGAAACCTCCCTTGTGCTGAATCTCTTCCATTTTGTATCTCTGCTTCTCCTTCTGTGATCAGCCAGAGAAAACTGCTTTTAAAGAGCTCCTCCTGTGATTAGGTCAGCCCCACTTGGAAAATCTCTGTATTTTAAGGCCAACTAATTTGGGACTTTAATTACATCTGCAAAATCCCTTCACAGCAATACTTGGATTAGTGTTTGATCAAATAACCAGGGCCTAGGAATCTCTGGGGGCCATCCTGGATTTCTGTTTAACACCAGATCCAGCAGCCATTATCTAGCTCTTCTCTGAACGGGGCCAGTTTAGTGGCAAGAACAGAGAATGCCATTGGAATCTAGCTGGATTCCTTCATCTTGTAGTGGACTCGACATCCTATCCCAGGATGCTTAGAGATATAGAGCAGCAGTCTTTCTTCTTCCTGCAACCCTTGTCATGAATCTGAGCAGCACTTGGTCAGTGACCAAGTCAGTGACACTTGGTCATCACCATTTCACAGATGAGGAAACTTAGATGCAAAGAATTGTGGAAACTTTCCAAAGTTAGTAAATAGCAGAGCCTAGGATCCAGGTGTGTCCACCCCAAAACCCAGAAATTCTTTTGGGCCGCAGTTGTGTAAACCTAACACTGCACGTGGAGAAAATCCCATGCCAGGAATCGGGAAGGAAGAGCTGTGATTGGAATCAAGGAAGTCTGGCTCCAAAGCGTGTGCCGTTGCCACTCGGCACGCGGCCTGGCTCTGCACCCCGAGGAGGTGAAAGCCACCGGCCACCGGTCAGGCACATGTGGAGACACAGAGCCCTGGAGGAAACGGTCAGGACCTCTTTTGTTGAGTGTTGTGTTGAGAGCTCACAGGAAGCGCAGAAATAATGGGGCTGTGGATGTGGGGGATGCCGGAGGCTGGGGTGAGGCCTTACCCACCCCCTTTGGGCCCCTTCCCACTGGCTTTCCTTTTCCTCTCACTTTTTCCTTAGTTTTGTGCAGACTTGTAGCAGTTTCACATTCGTGCTCTCTCTTTTCTGTTTTGTGCCGATTCTTTTTTTTTAATTTAAAAAATATTTTTTTAATATAATTTATTGTCAAATTGGCTTACATACAACATCCAGTGCTCATCCCAAGTGCCCTCCTCAATGCCCTGATTCCTTTTTAAAAACACTTCCAAAAACCATCCCAGCAAAGCCAGGGACAGCCCCCTGAGGATATCTGATCGTTACTGTCCTGAACTTGGAGGGTTTATGTTTCTGTCTCCGGGACGGGATTTTTCCAAGGCATTGAGCGTGGGTGCCTCAGCTCAGAGGAAACTTTTGCATAACATGTAGTTCTGGCCTACCCTGACACGACAAACAGGTTACAGATGACTTGTGGGATGAGTTCCTAATCCCTCAGTGGTGGGTGGGGAGAGTGCGGGGGAGTAGGCTTTTTGGGGTGTTGGGTGGAAGAAGGAGAGCTGCCCACAGGCAGTTCTAGGAACTCCCAGATGTGTCTGTGCTGGCCCAGATGCACACTGAAGGTGGTGAACTTAATCACATCCAAGCGACTTGGATTTTAGCACTTTTAAATGCTGAGGTGAGTTTTCCATGAATAACCTGGCCAAGGGAAGCAGCAGTGTTTAGAGAATGTGGGATGAAGCCTAATTATAATCGCCATCCCTGACATGGGCCAGGGCCCTTCCAGTTCCCTTTCATACACAGAGCAGCACCGATGTCCTGAAGAGTGTAAGATGTGCATGCATGTACGTGTGCGTGCATGCGTGTGCTGTGTGCATGTGTGGAGAAGGATGTACTGAGTGGGGCTGTCAGTTTCTGAGCCTCCTTTCCTGCAATTTTATTTTCTAATTCTATGAAGCAGAAACTGAAAAGGAAATCTGAAACTGCCCAAGAACAAAGGGACAGGACTTAGACTGCCTTTGGTTCAGAAAATACCTATTGCTATCAGATTTATAAAGATGTCACTTTCTAGGCAAAGCCTGCAAGAGGGAGACACAGCTCAGATTGACGACAGGGTCTTTGTGGCAGCTCTCTGCAGCCTCCCTTGAGGCTTTGCAGCCTCCTTTTTGTTAATTACTGATGTCCCGATTTTTTACCTTTGAAATTCACACCAAAGGCAAGATCCAGACATAAACCTGGCAAATTCCCAGAAACTGCAGCAACCCAGGCAGCAGGAGCCTAAGGTTCTAGTTCCAGCTGTTGCCAACCCTGTGTGTGTCCTTAGACAAGTCCTTGAACCTCTCTAGACCTCAGTTTCCCCTCCTGGGAAAGTAAGGTGGGTTGGATCCTTTGACAGGTAAGGTCTCCAATTGCATGAATATCCAGTGAGTTCAGAATGAAAGCTTTTCAACTGCACGTTTCTCAGCACTGATGAAAGGAAGCAGCTCTGCACTCTTCATTCAGGTGCAGAGAGGGGGGCCAAGCCATGCAGTTGGCTGAGTAGTCATTAAGAAGCCAGCTGCAAACTTGTATCCCCCTCAGGGACTCTGGAGGAGCCCCACTGGCTCTGCCAGGAGAGCTTCTCTTTAAGACAAAGCTGTTACTTTCATGTTGCTGGCATCTTATTCTGCTCTTCGGATAAGTCAACGCTTGGGTGCCCTGGTGTGGACACTGCAGGGGAAGGTGACGGGATGGGGGTGGGGGGCAGCAGGCAGGCCACAGTTCCAGATTCTTATTGGTTTCAGAGCCCTTACTCTCCATGTTAATTTTCCTGACTTGGGCATATCACAGGTTAATACCAGACCCATGCATAATGATACATAATTTAAGACTTGTAAAAGCTGCCTAGGACTTGAAAGAAACACTCTCTAAGCCAGGAAGGTTGTGCCTGGCATGCAAGAGCAAGTAATACAGGTAGAATTTATATCAAAAGCAAGGGAACCGCGCCCTTTTGACACGATCTCAAAGGGTACCGTGCAGGTGTGCCGGCCCCTCTGCTGCCAGACAGCAGTCACCAGGGCCCCACAAGCGTCACCCCCACTTGCCCTTCTGCTTAACAGCCATCGGAAGGCACTTGTTCACATAGGGAAATTCGTTATTTTTAATAGTCCCAGAAATATCTCATGTATTTGAAGTGATGCAACAAGATTGCCCTAATGATTTCTAACCTTTGTTTTTAAGACTTCTGGGGCCAGAACCCTACAGAACTGCCTTGGGGCACCCTTGTACCTCCAATAACCAAGCTGTCTTTTGGCATTGTTGGAGACTGACATAGCCCGGGCCGGGATGTTTAGCTGCTTGTGGGGTGGAAAAAAAAAAATGTCAAGAAAAATAATTGTTGTTTTTGCAAACTATCTATTTAAAAACAGAACCTCAGGAAGCAGATTTCTGTTCCAATGCTAGGATGAATCAGAGCTCACAAAGTATAAATACACATTAGCAGGAGGAGGCTTCCCATAACCCAGTGCTTGTGTGTCTTCCCAGACCAGGAACCTCTGAACTCCCGCTTCTCATTCCCAGTAGAGGCAAGAAAGAGCCGCAGCGGAAATGACAGAACATTGCCCAGCCCAAGATGCAAGCTTCTGTAGGTCTGTGGGACCTTTTTATTCTTTAAAGGTAACTGCTTTTTAGCCTCACACTCACTTTTGGATAGACAGGTGTACACTGTTTAGAAAGGTGGGAAACCTATGCTCTGGTTTCCTTGGCACTTTGGTACATAGGAAATATTACCAAATAACTTTGCTTTGACTCACTGACCCGTCAGATCAGCCAATAAATATGACCACAACTTGCTCAAGGGGCAGTATAATTATTTTACTTAAAAATGATGTCAGGTGGCAATTTAGCAACAAACTGGCTTCCAGGGTACTTAATTCAGTTTAACAAGGAGGAAAAAACATTGTAATTAACGAAGAGCTTATACTTTAGTACTTTAGTAGGGTTGTTCTTAAATTTTACTATACATATGCCAGAGAAGGGGAGGAGGGGAGAGCTTGTTGAAAATACAGATTCCCTGGCCCCACTGATGACTCTTGCACTGGGCCTGGGAGTCTGCATTGAGAAACCTGCTTGTAAGTTATGCTTCTGATTGTCGCCCAGTCTCACCGGACTTTTAGTCAATTAAGATATACCCACCCACCCCCTTTTCTATTCTGGTTTTACACTGTATAAGTCTAGAATGACAGCACAACCAGCTTCAAGATAATTCCTTCCTAGAGTTTCATGGTATGGTCTAATGCTAGAGTCTGAGTCAGTCAAGTTTCCAGACTAAAAATTCTTTGCCTTCCAGGGTTTGCTTAAAGAAGGTCCAGAACATTCATGGGTAATGGGAAAGGTATGGATTCCCTTCTTTTCCACCCTGTCCCCAAGATAACCAGGGCTCCCTTGCCTGATTACTTCTACCTGGAGAAAGGGGGAAATTGCCCTTTACGATTAAGGTCCTGACTTTGAGCCATGCCCAGAGGAGCCTGATCTCTGCAGTCTTACTACTGAGAAGACTTCTTAAATGTGAATCTCAAGATCACTTCCCTTCTGGTATAAAGAATGGCAGAGGCTCATTAAACTTTTTTTCTTTCTTGGCACAAAAGCATTTGGCAACTACCCAAGGAATTCTGGGGTCCTGAAAACTCCAAGTTCACAAACCATCAGAGCAAGGTATTGCTTCAGGATGGTGTTTGAATTCAGCACTGCTAAAGCAGACTGTGTCCTGCCTCATTGGGTCTGTTCCAGAGCCCTTCTCCCTCCCTCTTACCCCACCTTGCAGAAACCAGCTGTCCACCGGCAGAGATCATGGACAGAAAATATTGCTACACCAGGGCAGGGAGATGTCATGGGAATCCAGCCTCGCCGGTGTCCAGGTCTTTCCAGCTATCTTCCCAGCCAGCCAAAACGCACTGTTCTGGACTCTGACTCCTCATTGCTCACGCAAAGAAAGCCAGGGATATTTTTAAAGCCCGTCGCCCCTTCTTAAACAAGATGCCCATTAGAGAACATAGTTCTTAGCCTGGTAGAAGAAAACTTTCCCAAGAATGAAAGAATAACACCACTCTGAAAACCAGAGGTGGGCAGATGGTGTGAATGGTGTGGCGCTGGGGGACAGTTCCAAGGAGGGGAAGCTTTGGAAGCTTCTGGGGAAGCTCGCTAATAAGCAGCAGGGAGCTCCTGGCAACTCCACACAGCTACTGAAAGCCATCCACATGCCCTTCACCATGGTTCATCCCTGGCTGCAGAGGTACCAGAGACCAAGCTTCCCCAACCCCACCCATGATGTAGGGGCAGGGCCATTTTGGCACCAGCAGCCACAGTGAGAACCACCGTTCTCCCATGTCCTTAATGGGTGGTGATGGCCGACCTTTGGGAGCTCACGAAGGCCAGATATCGGTCACCCTGACGCTGCATGGCGAGGCCACCCAAACACTGCCTGCCTGAGAAAGGTGATGAGTAGATGGCTCTAACTCCAGAAGCTTGTAACTATCACCTCTCAAGCAGCTAGGAAACCACCCTGGAGGCATGAGCTTGCACGGAAGCCACCAGGGTGTGGTCTCGAATGACAGCAGGACATTAATATTAATCCAAGTAGCCCAGGGCAGGGGGGGGGGGGGGTACTCGAAAGCACTGAATCTCCCTCTTCATCCCCTAAAACTAATTCCAAGCTTTTTAAAAACGCTTTTAGTGTGGTGGGCCTTTCCCATGAGTGCTCACAAACAATTCACCTTCACACTACAGGCCATTAATCCAGTGGTGTTTATTCAAGCAGTATTCACACTTGCTGTTGAATAACAAGGGAATCAAGGCCCCCTCGAGATGGGGCTCTCACAGCCCTGGCTTCTTTGGCTGAATTCTGTGGCTGACAAGGCTTTAGGTTTTTCCTCCACATCCCCATCAAGCACAGCCTATTGATCACACCCCGCTTACCAGAACAGATTTGGTGGGGTGGTGAAGGCACGAGGCAGAGCCCAAGCACCACTCCATCAGCTCAGAAGAGGCCACACTGTTCCAGGTTTCATACAAAAAATTTAATAAATATTACTTTTCAAAATTTATTGCCAGGAACAACACATCAAAGATGCATTTTTATGTTCATAACACTAATAGGACAATACAAAGTATCTTCACGGTCTCAGTGGTGAACCAATGAAATTCCTGTTTTATAAGCCTTTTGGGTCTTCAACTTTGTAAATAGCATTTGATTTCCTCACTTAAGGCAGGCAGTGTACTCTATGGCAAATCTAAACAGTGATCTTACTGGACATTTTAAGGTTCAAGTATTCAACTAGCTTATTGGAATACTCCCTAAATGCAGTAGATAACAAAAAAAAAAAAAATCAAATCTACAAGTGGTTCAGTATTAAAAGAATGGTGAAAAGAAATCAGAATTTACAAAATAAGACTGGTGTACTTCCACCTTCACACAATTGATATTTTTAATGATATTCAACCACTCATATTTTGGCTACGTTAAGTCGGAGCTCAGCTTGTTCCCTTAAACTGCTGTGTAGCCCATCACCTGCCTGTCTCTTTTCAAGTCTAAAGCAGAAAAAAAAAAAAGGAACCTGTTCTAGACTAATTTTCAAACTGCCTCAGTCAGTCCTTAAAACGTGTTTTAAAGTGATGCTATAGAAGGTGTTTTAAAACATCTGACGTCGTACAAAAAAAGAAAAAAAAAATCCGCCAGTATTCCAGGCACCGAAGGCCATCCTATTGTCTTTTAACTATTTTCAAACACCTTAATTTTGGCTTATAGGCAACACGTAATAAGAAAATAAGTTCAAAAAAATAAAGCCATACGCTTACAATGCTATCAAAAACCTTCAATTCTAAACACATACATATAAATAAAAAGGAATGATGTTTTAAGGCTCTTGATTATTAAGTTAATAAATCAAATATACACAGTGATTAATAAAAAAGAATTATTTACATAACTATACAAAATTCTACTTTTGACACATTTTTCCTCTTTAAATTCTTCATTTTACCAGCAACTGCTGACATCAAAGTCCCCCCTCCCCCAACAACAACAAAATACAATAAAAAAAATAAATAATAAACTCATTTGTGATAGTTGCTGTGGTTCTGAGCTGCAAAGGCACTTTCAAATACAGAACTACTTGTACGTCATCATAAAACCAATATACAAAAACAACTCAAGAGTCAATAAATATAAATAAAAACTACGATCCTAAGACTGCATCACCATCGGGACATCTGGCAGAGGTGGAAGCTCAGCCCAGGGGCTGGGCCTTCTCCTGGGAACCTGGTCCGAGAGGGGGCAGCTGCAGGGCCCGTGCACCAGGGCACTCGGGGCTTGTGTTTGCATAGCCGTGAGACGCAGCATGGGGTTCCCCAGCCAACCACAGCAACTACCATTGCCAGTGTAAGCCAGCTTGTCAGAACTTAAATTAACACAGGATTCTAAGTCAACGACAGCCTCAGACTGGAATAGGACACGACCGTTTAAGAACTACAAGCCCCCAGCGCCCTCAGACTCTACCTAGCAGCCACGGTGCCCACCGTCTGCTATACGATGTACTCCATCCGGTTTAAGCTCTGGGCACTTTCCAGGTCCCTGTTGTCCTGTTTGTTTGTCCAGTTTGGGTGTTTGGCCGGCGTGCCATTGGGGGGCTTCTCTTCTCTGTCTACCAGCGTGTATGCCGGCTGTTTGGCAAACCGGGCTTTCTGCTGGTGCTTGTCCATGTCGTCCTCCTCTACCTCCGAGTTGTGGGTCCTTATTTTCGACATTTTGGAGTTTTTGTTCTCGTAATCCTTGATGGGGACCGTGTTGGCCCCGTGCTTCTCGATGGGGTTTTTGATCTGGTTCAGCTGCTCCCGCACGTTGTTGGTGGTGTTGTCCTCAGAGGCCGCACGAGCGTGGCTGCTGGGCTTCCGCCGCTTCCGCACGCACCAGTAGAAGGCTGTCACCAGGCAACAGATCCAGGCCACAGTTAAGACGGAGCTCAGCAGAGGAACCAGGAAATCTGTAAGGCAGGCACAAAACCAATGAACTCTCAAAAAAGAAAAAAAAAAAAAGAAAGCTACCCCATGAACAAAAGACTACTGACAGTGGTTCCCCTGTCCTTAGTCCCTACGAGGGGTGCTATGGGGACAAGCCCCTTTTCACAATTACATATTGTCACTTCACAGGTTGATAAGCAAGTACAGGATCCGGGCCCTTGGAGACCCTGACACATTTGTCCCCAGAGACCAGGCACAGCAGCAACTCCTAGAGGCTCCTGACTCCGTGTGGAGAGAGCAGCATCTGGTTCAGTCGAGGGAAGACTGGCTCCTCAGGCAGCTGGTTATAGGGTCCAATTTTCAGAATTACCAAAAACCTGATCTGAGCATGCAGAGCTCACATGTCCCAGATGCTCATGCACCCTGTTTCTCACCTAGCTACAACAGCTATAGCCAAAAGGGGGGCCTGGATGTCCTGCAGGGCCAACGAGCTGCCTATCAAACCAGTGTCCACGGGACTTAGGCTGGGCTGTCCTACGCCACTAGAATGCCACAGCAGGGTTTGCGTGGCCAGGAGTTTGAGGTGCCTCAGTGCACTCTGCCTTAGAAACAACATGTTCTGCAGAGGTCCCCACTTTGAGAGCACAGCTTGATGGCAGGGAAAGAAGTCCGGTACTTGGTCATGGCAGCTGGCCTCAGTTTTTTCACCGGTTAAATGGCAGCCGGGGGGGGGGGGGGTGCTCCTCGAGACAGGGAACCATCAACTAACACCCCACCTGCTGCTTTTGTTGGATGGTGAGATGAGATCAGTTTGCTCGTCCTCAAAGGGACTGTTCCCACCTACCTGTTCTGTTCTTCACAGGCCGCCTCTGCACTCGCACTTCCGCAACCGCAGCAATAAGCGAGCTATTCCCATCACGTTTGCTAACGAGATCTATGATTTTGTCAGTGATTTCCTTGATAGGGTTTCCATCATCCCGTATGTCTTCAGCAGACTGGAGAAAAAGGAGAACTGTCAGATGGAGGGTCAGGGCCGCACTCCACAGTAGGCTTTATTCAAAGTTACTTAAACATGTGAGTCCAGCTTTGCTGTGTTCAGATACTGGCTAACTTAAGTTTGTTAACTACCTTGCAGTCACATAATTCTGACTGAGTCTTATACTTACAATGGCCACATGTATTTCATTGTTCGCAGAAGGGGAAGGCTCACAAGCTATGTAGATTGAGTATTCGGCGGAAACATTCTTTAAAATATTCAAATTCCTCAATTCACTGCAAATATGCTCCGTGGTAAGGCCCTAGAATCACATTTTAAAAGGACACATGTAAGATACTGGAAGAAAAAGAAAAGGCTGAGGTTTCTTTGGAAGTTAGGAATTTAAGCTAAGGAGAACAAGGTCCTAGCTGGTGACACTCTGCCTTGGAAGCAGCAGACACACCCTTCCATTCCAAAATAAAAAAGTAGTGGTTCCGTACCGGCGACATCATCTCTTTGTTGAAGGTGAATGTGATGTTTGCACAGTTATCCTGGTAGTAGGGGTCAGAAGTGCACTTGGTCTTCACGGGCTGGAGACTGGAAGACCGACACTCACCCACACCCGTGCAGGGGCGGACAAAACACTGGTCATCCAGGATAGGGATGCAGCTTTGCCCACTGGGGCACTCACTGTGCCCTTTGTGGAGCAAGCAAGGTCGAGGGCCACACCAGACCTGGAGGGGTGGGGAGGGAGAGAGAGAGAGAGAGAGAGAGAGAGAGGGAGCAGGCGGCTCAGGACAAACACCCAATGGCAACTCCAGGATGCAGGTGATCTGTGGCATCCCCCACACTGTACCTTCGAGCAGGCGATCCTTCCATTCAGGCACTGGCATGTATTGCAGTCATCGTCCCACTTGGCCCCATCTGGGATCACACTCCCCATGGTGATACAAGGTCTCCCTGAAACTGAAATGCAGGAATGCAGGAGTCCAAGGGGTTTCCTTTTCTATAGACTGTTCTCTCCACTCTTCACTCCCTCCCTGTTAGGGAAGGAATTACATCTGTGCCCTCTGCCATGGGACAACAGTTACCCCCCAACAAAGGGCAGGTGTTCTTCCCTCTCCTGCTGCCTTTGCACGTGGCATTGTGACCTCCTTGGGCCACTGCAGCATTACTGGATGTGATGGGAGCTAAGTCTCTCATGGTTGAGCTTGGATTCTTTCAGGCCTGCCATTTGCCAGATATGGCTGCTGGTCCAAGGAGGGTGAGGAAACACAGAATAGACCTGAACCCACCCTGCAACACATTATCATCCTGCCTGCCCCGCATGCCCACGATCAATACAAACAAATGCCTGCTCTAAGCCACACATTGGGGGATGGTCTGTCACACAACATAACTACGTAATTGCCCAGGAGTTGACTAAAAACAGCTACCCTGTTTGTAGGGGACCCCTTAAGTTTCCCCTTCCCTGAGGCCCCCTCTGCATATCCCCCCTCTGTGTTCTCTTCCTGAGCACAGTGCCTGCTCACCCCATAAGACGCAGCCAGCTGGGGCCTGACCCACATACCTTCTTGGCACTTGGCACCACTGTGCCCTGGGGGACAGACACACTGGTAGCCATTGATCTCATCCACACAGGTTGCCCCAAAGGCACAGGGTGAGGACTGGCATTCGTTGATGTCTAGGAGAAACGCAGTTCAAGTTTAGGCTCCAATGGGAAGCAATAATGGTTTTCTAAGTTTTTTACTGACCTAACATACAGATAGAAAAGCATATAAACCCAAGTATAAGCTTGATGAATTATCATGTAACCAGCACCCAAATAAACTGATCATCAGTACCCCAAAAAACTCCACCAGTCACTGCCCCACAAAGATCACCATTAGCCTGACTTAGCTGAAAATCTTTTCAGATCAGTTTTTTGGGTTTTTTTTTTTTTTTTTTCCTTAAGGTTTATTGTTGTGGGTTTTTTGTTTTTTTTTTTGTTTTGTTTTGTTTTTTTTTAGAGAAACAGAGCACGAGTGCAGGAGAGGCAGAGAAAGAGGGAGGCACAGAATCTGAAGCAGGCTCCGGGCTCTGAGCTGTCAGCATAGACCCTGACACAAGGCTCAAAGGTATAGACTGCGACATCATGACCTAAGCCAAAGTCGGATGCTTAACTGACTGAGCCACCCAGACACCCCAGGAGGCCACAATTTTTAGTTCTTTTTTATCAGATAGTAAAAGAGCAAGGGCTGGCAAAGTTCTTGAAAAGGGTCAAATATTTTAAGCTTTGCAGGCCATGTGAGTTCTGTCTTGACTACTCAATTCTGTTATAGCATGAAAGCAGCTTGAGACAGTATATAAATAGGTGAGTGTGGCTGTGTGCCAATAAAACTATTTACAAAAACAAGCAGTGGGCCCAGACCATAGTTTGCCAGCACAACTTAGAAACGTGCAGTAGACCAAATGTACCCTTATTTAGTGAAGACCAGTCAGTCCCAGACTTGGTGATCTCCAGCACTAGTGAAATTTCAAATAGTTTGGGTATGAAAACAAAAAAAAAAATCACTTTTTTTGGGGGGGGGGAGGGAGGGAGGAAAAAAAAGGCTTATAAAAAAGTAGGAAAAGGCTCAAAATAAAGCAACATCAAAAGCACCCTGACAAACTTCATTGCCCATCTCCCATTTTAATCATGTCACCAAGGCATGACCTTTAGAAACCACAACGCTCATCCCTTCTACTGCCCTTAGCTCCGTCCTCTGTGGGTAATGTCCACTGGCTCATAATTTTAGGGTAGTCCTGGGAAAAAGCACCCTCTTCCTTTAAGGCCTCAGAATAGATTAATGGTCAGATTCTGTGGCTTGTACCGCCTCCCCTAGAAGGGGGTTGTGCCACCCGAGGAAGGACCAGCAGATACCTGCAAATTTCCAGCCAGAGCTGTCTTAATCCCAGCTGGAGGTGGGAGGCCACTTGCCTATCAGGGCTACTTAAAGGGAGCAGTGACCTTAATTGTTTTCAAGACTGAAAGTACAGGCCAAGGGCTGGTGTTGGGGGAAAGAAAGCCACTAGGGATACCAACTAGGGCTGCTCCTTACTTATTCTGCAGTCAGGTCCAGCAAAGCCTGGGGCACACTCACACCGGTACCAGTTGTCTCCATCCACGCACGTGCCACTGTTGTAACTGAGAAGGAAAGCAAAGGCCACTCAGTAACCAGCCTACTGATCCAAGACTCCACCAGTTAACCTCAGGTAGCTGTGCCAATTACGTTCAGTGGCTCCCACCCTTGGCCGCCCTCGCCACTACTTGGGGAACTTTAAAAATACTGATGCTGGGGTCCCACCTCCGGAGAGTCTAATTTCAGTCTCCCTTGCAGTCCAGGCATTGAGACTTATAAAAACTGCCCAGGTGATTCTCATGCACAGCCAAGGTTGAGAATCACTGCTCCAAAAGAAGGCACAACCTGGCTAAAGTGTGGTCCAGACCAGCAGGATGAGCAGCACCTGGGAGCTTGTTTGACAGGCAGGGTCTGCGGCCCCACCCCAGACCTCCTGTATCAGAACCTGCATTTTAGACAAGATCCCTAGGTGATGCCCATGCACACTACAGCCAACAAGTGCTGGCTTAAAAGGTGGCCATGCTTACCAGGGGTGAGGACTGCAGTCATTGGTATCTGCAAAGTAAAAAAGACAACTTAATAGTAAGGCCTTCACCAGGCAAAGCAGTTTTAAGCTTATGGAGAAACACCACTGATCTCCATAATACCCATATGATAGACCTATAGTTAACACCAACAAAATGCGCTTAAGACCTCTGCTCAATTGGAACCAGGCCTGCAACACACTTTGTTCCATGTGCCGTGGGACACTGCACAGGAAGAGGCCCCGGTCAGGGCGGGAAGGGGGCTGTGAGAATGGAAGGAGACAGGCTGCTGGTCAGACCCACGCTGGGAAGCGAGACACCATCTGTCTCCACTTATCTCAACGGCGACTTTCTCATGCCCAGGTCAGGGCTGCAGCCCATCAAGTGCATTAGAACAGACCCAGGTGATGCAGAAGCAGACATCAAACAGCTCTGCTTCTGGTTTCCATCTCGAGTCCCCGAGGGTGTCAGGATGTGCTCCTGCAGCCCTCGGAGAGTTCAAGGCGGGTGGGGCAGGGGACACTCACTCTGAGTACAGATGGGCCCCTCCCAGCCTTCTTTGCAGACACACGTGAAGGAGTCGCCGTTGACCACACAGGTGCCCCCGTTATGGCAAGGGTTGGGCAGGCAACTACTGTTTCGGGCTACGAGACAAGAACAGACAGGACCACCCTCCCTGAGGATCCGAAAACAGTCTGGAGAGGCCAGAACCAGACCCGCCAGGGAAAGTCACAAGTGCCCAGATGGCTGTGGCGAACCCCATGTGAGGCAGAAAACTACCTATGTTGCAGGTCGTCCCTTCCCAGCCTCCAGGACACATGCACTTGAAAGCATCCCCTTCGTCATAGCAGGTGCCACCGTTGTTGCACGTGGCCTCATCACACTGGCTGTCACCTGGAGGAGGAGGATCTCAGCTTGAGCCCCTGGCCAGCCCCTCCTTGCAGAAGACGGAGGGTGGGAGGGGTCGCAGAGATGGGGCCCTAGTCAGCTACCACTTACGTGAGTGGCATGTCTTTCCTTTCCACCCGTTTTTACAGTCACAGTAAAAGTCGTTGACAAGGTCACGACACGAGCCCCCATTGTGGCAGGGATTCTGGCTGCAGTCGTTAATGTCTAGAATCAAAGAGGAGACACCCAGCTGAAGATGCTTCCAGGACCATGCCCACCCAGCATGTAAGAGCCGCACCCTTGCTATGGTGATGGCTACCTCCACCCAATGCTCTCCACTCCAAGGTCCAAGACCAGCTGAGCCATCCCAGGACATAAACACCTTCACTGCTTTCTAAGAGTGGGTTATTTCTAACACCACGAGGTGGCAAGACAGGGGCAGGCTTCTGTCACTCCCGTGGAAATTAAAATCAGGACAGGTACAAGTTACAGTCAAAACAAAAGGAAGATTACTGTCTCTGCAAGCGGGGTATTTATCCTAATCACAGCCCGGTTCTCTAGCTCCTCAGCTGCTGTTCCTTCCGGTTGGCTGTCTTCAGCATTCAACAGGACACAGGCAGTGCTATGCCATGACAAGAACTATGGGGGTCTTGTGGTTGGTCAGGCTCCCATTAAAAAGAAAAGCCTCCCGTGAAGACTCCTCTCACCCCAGCATCCCAGAGCTGTCTGGCCCATGAAGACCACAGACTCACTGGTTTCACAGTAGGCCCCCTCCCAGCCGTCACTACAGATGCACTTGTAGGAGTTGACACCATCGATGCAAGTACCGCCATTTTTACAGGGGTTGCTCTCGCAGTCATTAATGTCTGTGAAGGGAAGGTGAAGAAGCTGGTAAATAAAGGCCAACTAGTGCCATAGCTAGGCACTGGTCCAAAGGCTGCCCCCTGAGAAAACAAGGTGCCAGGTGGCACCAGAGGATGCCTTGTCTGTTTTATTTAATGCCTCATAAGCTAAGCTACTTGGAGGGAGTAGAGAAGAAACTCAGCGGGACCACCCAAACTAGTCAGATTCCAGAATATTCTAACATAAACGATCTGAAGGGTCAGAGGCGTCAGTGATCTTATAAACACAACTCTGTCTTAGGTCCTAGATCTAATAGTAAACTTTCACTGGTCTCAACTGAAACGATTCAATCTCAAATGCTTCCTGAGCTGAGCAGAGAGGCAGGGTGGGGGTACCGTGCCCCATTCCCCAAAGAGGGGTCTTACTTTCATGGCAGTACGTTCCAGTGAAGCCTTTGTTACAGTCGCAGGTGAATTTGCCTCCCGACTGACTCTTGCACTTCCCGTGGGGACCACAGACGTTCGAGGAAATATACCGCACCCCCTCAGGCGTGTCATTGGAAGCCATGGCCACAGTGCAGCTGTCAATCACTAGAAGACACACTTGGGATCAGATCACGGCCGCAGACCCATAAGACACGGCATTCCCAAGGCAAGGACCCACGCCAAGCCTGCTTTCCTAGAGACAGGCACCCCTTGGCTAATGAGGGGAATAAGTCAAGAGGCACCTCGAGGGCCAAGACTCTGGCAACGTGCCAGGTCACACTGACAGGCAAAGCGGAGACTCCAGGCAGTCAAGTGTTTTTTGTTTGTTTTTTAAGGCATTTTCTCCGTAGGTGGCTAAGAAGCCTACGTGTTGTCTGTGGGCCCCTCTCATCCTACCTTTGACATCTGTTTGACAGAAGCTTCCTAAAGGAGAAAGCCCGCTTTCCTTCCTATTTAATCACACTAAAACCAGCAAAGAACAGAGAACCTGAAGACTGTGCTACCTCCTACAACAGCCACAGGACATTGGCGGCTATTTAAATTTAAATGAATTGAAGTTCAGGAAAATAATCAGTTTCTAGGCCTGCGAGTCACACTAAAAGCTACCCTCCCTGACAGTCCACTGCTGCAGAAAGGTCTTCTGGCAGCACTGCTCTGAGGAATGTCTCAGGGTTGCAAATCCGCCCACCCTGGAACAGGACATGGCTGTCCCACTGGCGGGCCTGAGTGGATTGTTCCCACATGTTCTAGCTTCCCCCAGCCATCAGGTTAGGGGGTTTCAATCTCAGCTACACAGCTTCTGAGACTATCGAGGGGAACTGGCAAATGGGGAAAGAGGACTAAGCCCTGGAGACGAGCCAGGGCCGCAGGTGGGGGAGGTACCTTCACAGGGAGTCGTGCGGCAGTGGTCTTTAAGGTGGGAGCAATTCTTGCCTTCGTAGTCCTCAGGACACTTGCAGAAATAGTCGCTGGCGCGGTTGTAGCACTGGGCACCGTGCTGGCAGGGATTGGGTTCACAATAATCGATGTCCAGCTGCAAGGACCAGGAGCAGAGGAGGGGGAAAAGAAACAAAGGCGTGACTGTAAGTGCTCAGGGGCAGCGGATCCTGGAATCTGACCCCTTTACCTGCTTCCATGAGCAGAATGCTCTACGTAATATACAGTTATGTCCTAGAGACTGTCCAGATATGCATGGGAAAAACAGGGCAGAATGGGAGAGCATGGAGTCGGGGGCACCAAGTCAAATCAACAGGCTGCTGACACTACGAAGGAAACCACTCCTCCGTGTCCTTCCACCTGCATTTGCCTAGCAAAAGTCCCTAGTCCCTGGATGGCAACTATAGAGTCAGGAGGGGAACAGGAAAGAAGAGGAAAGGGAAGGGAAAGGACAAACACAAGGAGGAGGAGGGCGGGGGGGGGGGGGAGGAGGAAGAAGGGGGGAACCAAGGGAGGAAGAGGGGAGAGGAGGGGGGGAGGGGGAAAGAGGAGGAGGAGGAGAAGGGGGAGGGGAAAGAAGGGGAAGACAGATGGAGGAAGAGGGGAAGGGGGGGTGGAGAGGAGAGGGCAGAGAGAGGAGGCAGAGGGAGTTCTGCTGTAGAAACTTGGCCTGTGGAGGTTCTAGCACAGCTCACCTGACAGAGGTTTCCAGAGAAACCAGTGGGACACAGACACTGGAATCTGTTGATTTCATTCTGACAGTGACCCCCATTCAAACAGGGGTTGCTGGCGCATTCATCGATGTCTCTCTCACAGTGATCGCCTGCATAGCCAGGTGGACAGATACAGCGATAACCATTAACCAAATCCTGGAAGAGGAAGAAGGAGGGGGGAGAAACACATGCTTTTTTCTATGTATTCCACAAACACAGGGCTTCAGCGGTCTAGCATGACTGCTGCCGTTCCACGGATTCACTGAAATCACCAAATGCCAAGCCTCCCGAAATGCTGAAGGGGAATTTCTACATGCATGCCTTCAAGATGGCTCCCAGGAGGCTGGGGGTAACACAAGCCCAAGTGAAACTTCCAGAGAATCACTTTTCACCTGCATTTTTAAATCCCTGAGGGACAGAGCTCTCCCAGGGTCACATAAATCTCACAGACTTGGGTCAATCATTAAGGTTTTCATTTAAGCAAAGATTTACATACCCGACAGGAGGCGTCATTCTGACACTGGCCAAGGCAGTCATTAATATCTAAAAAATAAACAAGTCCTCATATTAAAGAGGCAATTTACATTGAAACTAGGCTTAATTGAAAAGTGCTCTCCACTCAGGACAGATAAAAGCCTCAAATCAGATTTCCTGTGCGCTTCCCCCTGACAGAAGGTTATTACACTGGGTGGGAACCCTCCCTAATTCCTCCAGAATGAGCGAGTGAAACTTCACATCATTGTTTTAGCCACCTTATCAGAATATGGCTGTTTTACTGGCTAATGAGCCTGATAAAGTGTATGTTTTCATTTCTGCACTGATCACTCCCTCTCCAAAAACATTCCCACTCAGGTTTTCCTTTTATCACTCAAGTCTTAGCACTGGAGCCAACGTACAGGCTGACAAAGCCTTCAATACCCAAGTTTCACAAAAATCAAAATCGAAACAAAAGGTACTCACTTATGTCACAATTCTGACCCGTCCAGCCTGGGAGGCAATCACAGTAGTAGCTGGCAATCAGATTCTTACAGGATTTGGCATTTACACAAGGTTTGGCCTCGCACTCATTTGCATCTGAAAGAAAACGCGGAGGGGTAGTGAGAAATGGAGATTTACCCCCCCTTCCCCCACCTCCCCCCAAACACCCTAGCAATAGTTTGCCTCCAATAGGAGACATGCTAATAACCTAAATCCCAGATACTAGGTTCCCGCTATTTTGAGCAGCTGATCCCTCTCCCTAGCCATTATCCAATAAGGTATGCTAATTGATAACTTTCAGGCTGCTGGTTAACAACTGGCCCCCAGCCGGAAGAGCAGAAAGCCACCAGGCATTGCTGTATAACCCTCCACGCAGCCTAGTTGCTGGGATTTAAATGTGGCAGCAAGAATGCAGACAGCTCATTCCTCATGAGACCATCCCCGTTTGGAACCCAGCTGAACACTCCTCGGACAGACGATTGACATGGTTCAAGGGATCCCACGACTTTCCCACAGGGCCTAAAAGAGCTAGGCCATCTGCATTCGAGTTCTCTCTCCCAGGCCCGCCGGACTCTTGACAATAAATTACTTTTTAGTAGGATGGTGTGCAAACTCACACCACCACAGGCTCATCTTCTATAACAGCTCTGATCATCAAAGCTAACCTCGGTGCAGGAATTTCCTTACCTAACTGGCACGTTTTGCCAGTCCACTGGGGCGGGCACACACACTTGAATCCATTAACCAAGTCCTGGCAGGTACCCCCATGGGAACAGTTATTTGGAGAACAGTCATCAATGTCTGTTGGACAAAAGGGAAAAAAGAACTGGCATTTTAATCTCAGTCCGTTTGACAATTAGATAATTTAACGCCAACCCTTACACGAGGGGCCTTCACTTAAGAGCCAGACACCTGCTAGAAGTGACCGCTATGACGATAAGGCCTGATTTTAGCTTTAAATCCTCCAGTGCCCCAGTTCATTTAATCCCCAACCTAAGCAGCAGGGAGAGCCAGCTGGATCCCCAGAGCATCAACCCATGGGTAACATGGCTCATCTAGCTCTGCCTACTCCTTATTTTTAAAGGAAAGTTCCAGCATGGCTCAGGGGTAGCTAAGTAGTAAGGAAAAAGAACTCTTCTTTACTGGTTGAAAACATTATTCTTACTTGTTCACAGAGTTTTCCCAAAATTCCATACCTGGGGTCTACACCCCACCCCACACCCTCTACACTGGACTATATACAGTGGCCTCTTCATTCACCTACTACCCACTTCTGAAGTACCAGGCTTTCTCTGGGAATTCAGTCATCGGCTCCTCACAACCCTAAGAGATGGGAATTGCTACTGTCTCCTTTAAACAGGGCCACCGGGAGGTAAAGACCGGCCCTAGGAGAGGCAGGCAGGCAGGCGCCACAGTGCCAGCCCAGGTGATCCGACCCCAGAACCCACATTCTCGACTGTGCGTGCTGCACTCAGGGTGCTGAGCACAGTGGTTCTCAGGCCTGGCCGCACCTCAGAAACCCAGGTGCTTGTTACAAAATGTGGACTCCCCAATTCCAAAGAGAAACTGTGGGAAGGACCCATCTGCATTGTCCGGCACCCAGGTGGTCCTGACGTGCAGCCAGGCCTTGCAGCCACAACAACCCTGTAGCCCAGGTCTCTCTTTGGGGGCCACCTGCACCCATGATGAAATCCAGGAGTGACAGCCTCCCCCACAGGCAGCCTCTCCATGGCTGCAGGAACCAGAACCAGAACTTGATTTGGAGGAGGCAGAGCTCCAGGGAGCACATGCAAAGGATGGAGGTCTCCCATGGAGAAGGCTCTTCAGTAGCAGCAGACACAACGTGCTAACTTAGCGCAGGAGGATGAGGGTGCAGCGCAAAGGCCGGAGAAGCCCCAGCCAGACTCCCCACCAGACCGCTGGCAGAATCCACCCCTTCCCACTGAGACCTGACCTTGAACCAAGCCCAGGCGCCTGCCCCCAACCCCATATCTGATCCTCCGGAAAAGACACAGGCCACAACCCAGACTTACTCGTGGAACACGTGGGGCCCGTCCAGCCCGGGGAACACTCACACTCAAACCCCAGCGAGGTCTCCCGGCAGCTGCCCCTGTTGTGGCAGGGGTCAGACAGGCAGGCGTGCTCCGCTGCGAAAACCAGGAGGGCAGTCAGCAAGGGGCTCCCGCTTGTCGCTACCTACGTCCTCTCCCCGCCGCCAAGTCCCACGCCTGGGCCACCAGCTCAAGCTCGCTTCGAAAAAATGAAAGCAAGCATGTGCTATAAGCCCACTGTGTCTACAGGAGACAGGAAGTCCTCTTTCTAAGTGTCTCCAGTCACATTCCAAGGCATCTGTGAGCCGGGTAGCCGCATGGCCAACACCCCACCCCCCACGCTAGCCAGCATCACCACAAACACTGGTGCTGCTCAAAGGAACTTTCAAAGACCCACAGAACTGCTGAGACAACCAGTCTTCACTTTGGAGGGTATTTTCATCTTTTTACGTGTCCTTAAGCGTGTTATTTTTTTTCTCAAGCTGAGGGTAGGGAGGGGTCTTATCCTGCCTGGGCCACTTACCGATTTCACAGTTGGGTCCTGAATACCCCTCAGGGCAGGAACACTGATACTTGTCAGGACCTGTGTTGCTGCAAGTTCCCCCGTTGAGACAGGGCTGGTGAGTCCCACAGTAGTTGAGATCTGCCAGAAAGACCCCAGGATGGGAGCAGCTCAGAGAAGACCATACAGGCTGCTAACCTGCCATGTTTCTAGCTGCACCCCTACCCCTACCCCGTTTCTGTTTCAAAAAATAAAACCTGAAGGGGCACCTGGGTGGCTCAGTCAGTTAAGCATCTGACTTTGGCTCAGGTCGTGATCTCAGTTTGTGGATTCACGTCAGGCTCTGTGCTGAGAGCTCAGAGCCTGTAGCCTGCTTCGGATTCTGTGTCTCCCTTTCTCTCTGCCCCTCCCCCACTCGTGCTTTCTCTCAAAAATAAACATTAAAAAATAAAAATAAAAAAATAAAACCAGAAAAAAATACCGCCAACCCCAGCACTAAAAGCAAATTCAAATTCAGAATTAAAAGTCCCTGCCAATAAAAATAAACAAAAGTAAAAAACTCGATTCTGGCTGCCCCACCCCTTAAATCTTCCTGTGCCCAAGGCCCCCGTCCTGCCCCGAGATCCAGTCCCCAAGGGCCCTACCTTTGTCGCAGAGCTGGCCGCCCCAGTTGGTCTCACAGAGGCACTGCCAGGGCTCGTTACAGGTGCCATGGACGCACCCCGGGTGCGGGATGCACTTGTCACAGTACAGGCCCTGCCAGCCATACTGGCACCTGGAGACAGACAGCACACTCTGCTTTAGTCCTTGGAACATTTGGGGAGCGCAACGTCATTTAAAGGCAAGGCTAAGAAGTCCAGGCCTTTCCTGTCTTGTTTCATTGTGGGGGACAGGACAGTTGACTCTCAAGGTTTACGCGGGGGCTCTGTCTAAATAAACGTTTTCAGTAGTTGGGCCAAGGTCCCCTCCCAGGCGACTCCCTACAAAAGCAGGGCTGTCTGGGAGAGGCCGGCGGGGGCTGCCCTCACAAAGCCACTCTCTTCTCAGGCTCACAAGGCTGTGCAAGGGTGGGGGCATGGAATAAATCAAGACCCCGCTGGCTACGGAGGCGAAGGAAGGACTCTCGGGTGACAATAGCCATGTGAAAGTCTTCCTAAACGCGGCACTGCTGGCAGCTTTTACACAGCGGCCAGGCTCTTTGTCTAAACAGCAAGTCACGACCCCAGCGCGCAAAAATGCAACAAGACACCCCAGTGCGGCAGGAAGCTGCCTCCCGATGAGGCTTTAGGAAATCACACAAGGCGGGGTGGGGAAGGGGGCACCCTCCTCTGGCAAAGAGGCGGCTGAGATCTCGGAACCCACTTTTGCAGGAGGGTGAGGGAGGCAACAGCACTTGGAACCAATCCCATGGATAATTTATGACCCACTACCGGAGCTGCTTAGGCTAATTCATTTTATAGTTATTTCTCACTTTGCAAAAAGAAAAAAAGGTCAACCCAGTTTATCTAGTATTGGGGAACAGAGTCGAGTTTCCTTTATAAGCGCCTCATTAATCAGACTCTTCGGAGGCCAAATGGTGCCTTTGATCCCCAAACAAAAACACAAACATAAACCTTCACCTGGGGTGGAGGAGGGGCAGGGTCTCAGCCACCAGCCCCTCAAGTTTCAAGCCCTCGGAAACTTTAACTGCCTTCTCAAAACTCAAGCTGTGACAAACAGGAGGGGCCCCTGGAAAGCCTGGTGAAGGTGGGGTGAACTTGGTACAGGGATGGGCAGAGTATTTCTATAACAGGACCTGGGAAAAGCTGAGGGAAGAACTACCACCACCCTCCCCCACCCCCAACCACTCAGCTGTAACTCTGGAAAACAAGCACCCCCAAGAAAGGAAAGCTTTCCGTTTCCAGAGAGCTGGAGGCAGGCTAGCAAATCCTTGTCATGGGAAAATTATAGGGATCCAGCTAATAGCTAATCACCCACGGCCAAGAGTCAACTTAACCCCTGAGAACACTGACTAACCACTTCCTAACTTCTACAAACAAGCCATCCACACCCCAGTTCAAAGAACCACCAGAATGCGTGGTTTAAAATGAATCAGACAGAGGATTTGGCTTTATGTAAAACAGAACATTAGTCTAAATGACAAGTGACCATTCAGAGGAGTAAAGAAAAAAATCTGGCAGAAATTTCGTTAAGAAAGTGGGACACTCAAGTTTGTGGGAGTTGGGGGGGGCAGGGTTCATTCAGTAAAAGATGAATATTCCTAGCTTGAAATATTAAGAGGGAACTGATTTGGAAATAGCAGTATTTCTTACTGTCTTCTTACTCCCTTCCAAATTAAGGATCAGTACACCTCTTCCATTTGCCTAATAAAAGCAAGAAGAGGCAGCTGAGGACCCAACCTCACCTCTTAATTAATGAGCGCTGGATCCCTAAGCATAAAAAAGAAACCACAAGAGGCCACAGATGACTTCAAAAGAAAACAAATAAAAATACTGACCCTAAAGAGGCATCCACAAAGTTATCCCAGTTAAATAATCTATGATTAAGGTTCTCATGAGAATTTGAAGTGACTGTCTTCATATGATGATTCATCATTAAGTTTGATATTATTGGCAGGCTTGCAATAAAGCAAGCATGTGCAACCAGGAGAAGGAATCTCAGTCTACTTGGGAACAACAAAACCAGTAAAGGTTTCTCATGTGAGGATAAAAAAAACAAACAAAAAAACAAACAAAAAAAACACCTCTGTAATACATAATCCAAAAGACAACTTACAGGGTAACTCGCCATTCAGCTATTTCTGGAGCAGGACACAACCTGAACCTCCTGGGCTAGAAGGTTCTGTTTTGATTTTCCTTCAAGGTAGGCAGAACAAGATGGGCTGAGGAGACTATGCAAATGACGTGTGGGAAAGTCGCACCTTAAGTAAATAAGGGCACCGGTGCGTGTCTGGGCAGGGAGTGGGAGGGGAGACTTCGAAAGAGAAAGGGCTAAATTCTGGAAACAAAGCCTGTTGTTCTGGCTGGGAGGGCCCTCCCCTGCGCAGCAGCATGCCTATTCTGATGACAGCAGCAGAAATCATGGTCGGACTCCGCTGATACCCATCTGAGCTCTGCACACGGAGCAGGCCCAGAGTGGCTAATAGCGCTGCTGATCTGACTTTCTCCAGGACACCCTTAATTATGAAGAGCACAGGTAGGTGGATTCCTGCTCAACCTTTGACAGCAATGCTGTTAAATACTACCGTCAGCTGCCACCATGGGGCTTCATATGCGAACCCACCCAGCCTTCCAGAAAATAAACTTTTCTCTCAAGTGTCAGAAGAGACAACTTCAGGTCAGCCTGGTTTTACTGGACTTCCAGCTGCCTTGGTTCTCACTTCAGTGTCAAGCCTCAGAGCTCAGTGTCCCCCCTGCATGGGAGGGGAACAGATGCCGTGGTGGAGCCATGAAGGTAAAGACCACAGAGAATTCTCTGTAGAGCGGCAGTCCTCAAAATACACTCACTTGGTAGGCTCTTCAAAATGCAGATTCTTGGGCCAACCCCTGGACTGGGGTTCAGTGGGTGGGGGGCAGTACCCAGGAATCTGAATTTTGACGGTACCCCGTCACTTCAAGGGAATTCCGACTTGAGTACTGAGGTTGGGGGCAGTGATTCCCAAAGTCCGGTCCCACCAGCAACAGCAGCAGCACTGGGGAGCTTGTTAGAAATGCAGAGACTTGGGCCCACCCAGACCTATGGAATCAGTCTCTGCATTAGAACAAGAGCCCCAGGTAACATCTGTTTGAGATGCACTGGTTTAGATTGTTTTATATGCTTCCCTTGGCTCAAACCAGGGTGGCGTCTGGGGCAAAAATGAGAGGCCCCAGGGATCCTTTTGGTGTCACCCTCAATCTGCTAATCCTGAAGATTTGGGAGGAAGGAGAGTAAAGTGGGAGATTGTGTCAAAATGCCACAGACACCAACACTATTTCCTGAAGCAAGCCTTTCCTAAATGGGCATAATGTACATTTCAAGAAGGCTCCAAAAACTGTAATCGTGAACCAGTCGGGGTGGGTCTCTGGCTTCTGCATTGTCCGGGACCATAAAAGAACAGACTTCAAAGGCCAGCAGCAAAAGTCTACATTCATCAGGCTCAACTGACAAGATTCCAGCGCAGCCATTAACCTCTCAGCACCGGCCGGCTCCCGCCTGCAAAGGGGCCAGGAGATTGTACTAATCCCATTCTAAAGAATGCTCCGCTGTCCCCTATTGATGGGAAAAGTGGGGGAGGGCTAGGAGATGGCAAACAAGGTTGGGGGAGGAGACAGACTCAAAGAAACCCACATCCCTCCATCTCATCCATTAGCACTTTAAGGGGAAGATTATAAAAACGTGTTATCAATTTACAGAACAGTTAATACATGAAGTCACTGACTATGCCCATAAGAGTTTTTTTTTTTTTCCAAGAGAGAAGTGTGCACATTCCACCAGACAGCTGGTATAATTTAATAAGCTTCGGATGTGCCTATTTGAATTTTTTTTAAAGCTTTCTTGCCCTCCAAAGAAAAAGAGGCGTATTCACAATAAATTCAGTCCCTCTCTTGCATTAAAGAATTAAAAGATAATAATAATAAGTCTAGTCATTTACCTGCAGTCACCTGGGAGTTTGCAAGACCCATGCTTGGGGCTACAGCCCTGTCGGCAAATAGCTGTAAAAAAACACAACACAGAAGGATGTGTCAAACACATGGTTTCGTGCACCACCACCATCATGAGAATGGCCTAGTGCATTAAGCCTACAAAATCCACGATTTTAAGAGATCTCATGTCAAGTCCATTGTAAGGAGAGGAAGATGGGAGGTGCCCAAATAGCAAATCCAGCTTTAAACTTCAAGGCCGTGCTAGCAGATCTTCAAAACATGATCCTACTCAGAAACAAAATGCAGGCAAGTTGATGGGGGAGGGGGATCTTCATCCAGTCTGTCTAAACAATAGCTACCCTGCTCCCTGTCAGTTCCCACCCTCTCCAAGAGAGCAGGAGCTGTGATCCTTCCTCATCTCAACCACTCAGTCCCATCCCAGCACATTCAGATGAGCTCCAGCCTTCTTAACCCCTACATCACCATCCCCTAGAATGCCTGATGTCTCAAAAATCCCATGGGACTAACAAAGCCAAGCAGGCTGGCTTCATTTGGCAGCCTAATCTGGGGGCCAGCTCTAGTGGCACTTATGTGAAGTAGCCTCACAAAGCAATTCTGCTTCCTTGATTAAAAGAAAAAAATTTGAACAGATGGTAAGAAATACTACACATGGTTTTTAAGTAATTGTTACTGATTTTTTAAAACACCAACTACTATACGTTTATCAATTCATTGATCTGGATCCCGGAAATGCCATCCTTTAAAAATTCTAGTTATTTAAGAAAAGTCCAGGAGACCTGAAGATTCCTCTTCGTCCCACTCCTTAGTCACAATTCAAAAACTCCCTTTTTGGGGATATCTTGAAAGAATTTACCAAATTATGTGAAATTAGCAGAGGACATTGAAGTTTGTGAGGGCCTAGTCTGGTCAACTAGACTTACCCATTTGCAGTGAATTAGAAGCTTTGTAAAGGTAAAGACCACAGATAATTCTGTGAACATCTGCGTCTGTGTACTAACTCACTGAATCTGGGCAGAAGGGCTGGGACAGCAGACAGCACATCTAAAAGCCTGTACTACTGTGGATGGGCCCAACTCTACACAAGTAGGAAAGCTCAGGTTCACCACTCACCTCCACCCCTCAATGCCACAGCCCCCACAGATGCACAGTGAAAGCTTGCTGTAAGGCCACCCTGAGCTCAGGGGCTGTCATTTCCTACAGGATCATAGGTTTAGGCACTGAGCTAGCCCTGTCCCATGTGGTATCTGTTTTAGGTCAGGTTCCCTTAGAAGCAGAGCCTGAGAAAGGGATTTGGGTACAGGAGAAGGGAACTGAAGGCAGCAGATGGGGGCAAGGGAAGGAGCTGAGCAGGGGTCTCAGCTGGAGTCTGGCTTCAACCTGATCCCAGGGGAAGCTCTGGAGTGTGAACGGAAGCACACAGTGCCAGCAGGGCTGGCCTTTGTACCCCCAATCCAGTCATTCACAGACTATGAGCAGTAGGGAAGGGGCAGGGAGTGGCTGTTTGGCCAAGGACAATGCTCCAGAGAAGAAACAGCTGTGAGCTGTTAGCAGCCAACATTCAGCAGTGGGGGCGGGGATGAGGGCACCAACAGCATCTTCTGTGCTCAGCATCTTTATGCCTCAGGCCTAGAAAACAGACCAAATATCCCCCCTACGCCACACTACCTGAGACAGCCACTTGACCCAGCGTGGAGAGAACTGGACACCAACAGCGACAGCCACTCCCAGCCTATTAACCCACCCAGCACAGACCCACACACCTTTGTTACATTCAGGGCCCATCCAGCCCTCCATGCAAGTTTTGTTGCCATTCTGGTCACAGGCATAGTGTCCAAAGAAGTCATCTCTGGGTCGGCAGAACTTATTGCAGCCAAAGCCATAGTAATAGTCATCACAGGTGACGCGGATCTGATACTCGAAGTGGGCAATCCCTGTGTTCTGCTTAAGCGTCTGCCACTGCCTGCTGGGGTTTATCATGCCCGAGTGAGAAGCCTTTTCAATAATGCTGTCAGGCTCTAGAGGCAGGGGGGAAAAAACAAACACACACCAAAAATAAAAAAAAGCACTGATTGCATTAACATTCACATCAGAGCCTTCTTCCCTGACCATTTTGCCTACTTTTAATAACTAAAACCCATGTGGTATAAAATTCAAACAGTACAAAAGGACAGAAAAATGAGAAGTGTGTCCCCCTCCCCAGAAGACTACACATTTATTTACCCTTTTTAATGGGTGCATAGTAGTTCACAATCTGGGAATAAAATGAAATACATTTTTCCCTCGTTCCTCACATATGTGCATTTAGGTTATTTTGGCCTTTTACAATTAAGCAAAGCCACAAAGAACATCCTTGAAACTGTCTGTCCATGTGCCTGGTTCTAGTAGTAAGAGACACCCTAGAAACGGAGTGCTGAGTCAGAAGACAGCACAACCCATCACTCCCATCCACAGACAACCCCAAACAGCCATGAGTGATGCCATCAACCTGTCCTTCTCCCTGCACAGGAAACTGGGTTTCCCAACAGCAATGCCAACATAATATACTATCAAACTTTCTGATCTTTGCCTGATAAGGAGAGAAGCTCTTATTTTAATTAGCATTTAATTAAGTGATGGTGAGCACCCCTTCACGTGGTTACAAAGCCATTTGTATCTGTTCCTGTGAACTGTAACCTGTTTCTCTCCTCTGCCAAGTTTTCTATTGCGTTATTGGTCATACAAATTTGCAAAAGCTCTTTACGTATTCTAGAAAGCACCTTATCCCAGGTAAAGGTTAGCCATCTTTCTCTTCTAGTTTTAGAGTTTCGTGTCTTGCTTTAGAAAGACTTTGCCTACTTCAAACTCTTCATTGGAGCCGAGAGGTAGAGTTACGTTCTTAAGAAGCGATAAATTTGCCACCTTTTAAGCTTGCACTTGTACCTCAAACTTGATGCGTTTCACCTTTCACCTTTGCCCAGAAGGCACACGGGAAAGTAACGCACCCTAGTTTAGCGACAGGTAGACTGAGGATTTTTCTGAGCCGAGTCATGCTCTTTAAAAGGTGCCCATTGAAAATAAACATGCCCAGAGCTCAAGCAGCTCTCAAGAGAAATAAGAAGTGGTCCCTGCCCTGAGGTCACTTATAATCTAGTCTCAGAAAAGAGACAGGTACGAAAATAAATCCAAACACTGGGTGCCAGGAATCCAGGGGAGGGCTGTGAAAAGGAAGCAAGGCACTAAGCACCCCAGCCTGGTCTTGTTTGTTTTCTTAAACCTGCCAACACCAACCCTTCACCACCTTGTCAAATTCAAGGCCACCTTGGAGAGACAGTATTAGGACCTACTAGCAATGTCTGTGATTTTTACCCACCCACACCCCTGTTTTTCTAGGCTCAGGGCCTGTGCTCATTTACAAGGTTATACAAACCCAACAGGTGACCAAGAAAGGAGGCGCTCCTGGGGTGGGGGGTGGGGAGGGCTTCATCCACATGACTCCCAGCTTCACCCCAGGGTCAACCCTCTGGGTTTAACTGCCATGTGGGCAGGACAAGCCTTGAACAAGCCCACACACCTGCAGACTTACACCCCAGCACACACAGAACCACTTGCAGATAACACTTTACTAACATTAAGTTTTGCAAATAAACACAGGCCAAAGAATGACAAAAATGTCCTTCCATTAACTGTATGTTTGCTCTGCTGGTTTAATTTGAAAATTCAGCAAGCTATTACCACGTGATTATGAGTTCTGCATAAAGGAATTACTTAAACACATGGCTCGAAGACCTCCAGCATCTCTCAGGCAGGTAACGACAACAAACAACTGAAACAGGAGTCCGGGGCAATCCTAAAGGCCCAGGCAGACAGGTTGTTTCCAGTAGTTCAGTATACTTTCCTCCCATTTCTAGGAGATGGGAGAACGATCATTTCAGAATCCTCAGAATCCTCGATGTGGCTAACAGATCTGTAGACCTACCCTCACACCTGTGTGGCAGATTTTCCCTGGCAGCTCCCAGGCAGGGAGTCAGGTGCGTCTAGGGCATGCTTTCTGGCATTTGGGTTACAAGACAGCCAGTTGGCTGCCTGCTTCTTCTAAGCTGCTGTCACCTGAATCCTACTTCCTCTCAGCTTGGGGCACAGAAGTGCATCTGGGGTAGTTCACTTGGGAGTCCAGCTTCAGGACTGGAGAAGGACATTAACAGACCCTCCTGAGACCTTAGCTGTGTGAAAGTGGAGCACAAAGCCTGCCCCGCTGCCCCCTAGCCTTGCAGGCCATGGAGGTAATGAGGTGAGTCTGAGCATAACCCTGGGGCCACACTAACCCATAAACCTACTAGACAGGAGCGTAGCCAAGATGGTGAAGCTAGAAGGAAAACCTGGTCTAAGTGTGCCAGTTTGTGTTCATGTATCTACGGAACAGTCCCATACACTGAAACCATCTGTACAGGAAAAATCTGTACCCTTATGTAGTACAGTTTTGAAACATAATGGAAATGACCTCGGAGGACTGATGCCAGGAGCGCCAGGCTCAGACAGCACTCTCTAACACACAGACAGTACCTAGGCTTTGTCTGGGCCAGGCTCTCTCTGCAGAGCTGATGGGAGAAGGAATTCTCGGTCCTAACCCTCAGGGCTCTGCCTCTAATCTGAAGACAGGATATCTCCAACTTGTTTGGCCCTCGAAGAGTAGCCAACTCCATCTGGGTTGCTACACAACCTTAGCCTCTGCCCTCATGCAGTACAGTCCCATGGGAGGGACAGAGATTGAAGAGAGTAATAAGCAAAACCTTCCAGCCTACATGAGTAGCACATGCAAAGGCCCTGTGGCAGGACAGAATGTGATGGTGCATTTGAGGACAGAAAGGTGACTGGTGGGATAGGACCAGAATATGGATATGGTAGAGGACAGTGTGGCATGCAGGCTGAAGCTAGCAGGGAAACAAGATGGCTGTGCAAGGCCTTTTGGGCCACACAGAGATGTGTCCCAAGACTATCAGGAAGCCACCAAGGGGCTCTCAGTGAAGATGATAATCGAATCAAATCCAGATGTACACTAGGACCTAATAGAAGATACTATGTTGATCATATTTCAGGTAAAAAAAAAAAAACGAAACACTCTCAAAAGACCAGGATGGCAGAAGAATGGAGGAAGCATGGGAGGTGGACGGGAGTAGATATGGATGGACTAATGTGGTCACTAGTGTAGGAGTTCAGGTGTTAGCAGATGGGGACTTGGACCAGGACAGTGGCAGGGGATGTGGCGAGAGGTGGCAGGATTCCAGTGAACTGTTGGGAGAGATTTTCAGAACTTGGAGGTGGATTAGATATGGATGCTATGGATGCTCCCTTAGAAAGGGAGGTACACAGGGTGTCTTCCAGATTTCTGGCTCATGGTTCTACGTGTTGAAATGCCGGTGCCAGTCATCCATGAAGGGCCCTAGGCAGGACCTCATCTGAAGAGAGAAGATGCCAAATTTGTTTCTGAACGTGAATTCAAGATCCCTTGGAAGCATTGTAAAAAGAGACGCTGAATAAACAAGTGGATAAAGCATTTCCTCCTCTCGGGTTCACAGAGGGAGTTCCAGTCACCTGCATGTACTGGGCATTCCATGATTTTGTGGCCATTCCTTTCTTCAAGGGTAGAGGTCTGAAGTTCTTTATCCCTGCCCTAAGCCCTTCTTGTGCTATTCCATGGACTTAGTTACTCTCTCCCCAGCGAGAAGATGCCCCAGAATCCAAAACCAGGGCCACCATGAAATGTAGACAACCATGGGCAGCTCTAGATGGGCATCCGCTTCCCAGGGGCACAGCTACCTGACCTGTGGGGTGATGGAAGGGCCAGGAAGGGCCCTGTAGGTGCTAGAGGGTCAGTGTCCTGATCCAGCTCTTACCATGAGCCAGGATCTCAAGGATGTTCACTTTATCAGACTGTTCTAACATCCAAAAGGGAAGGGAAAAGAGGACCACATGTGCACCAGAGGCTCTCTGGTCTATTTCCCTCCCTCCCCAGCTCCGAGTCTTTCCCATGCTTAGTTACCATTGTGACCAGGTCACAGTGACACAACACTCAACGTTTGTGTTGTGGGGAGGGAGGAGAGAACAAAACGGTGTCTGTGACCCTGACTGGTCATATGACCCACAACCAAGGCTGGTTACCACCCTCCCCTCCTACCACACCACAGTGGGACAGGGGTGCCCCTCGGAGAGGAAGGCCACAGATCTGGGTTTTGGATGTCAAAGCAAGAAGGGGGATCCAAATGGCCTGGAGCCTCTGGCTCACCAGGGCTCAGCAAGGGCTATGTGGCCCCCAGTGGCCCAACAAGCCATATGCAGCCTGAAGCAGCCTAGCAGGTACCAAGCCTCCAATGTGCCCACTCTGGGCATGCACCATTCTCAGATTCAATTAAAAAAAAAAAAAATGATGAGAAAATGAGGGGAAATATTAGCAGCAGCAAAAACAAACAAAAAAACCCAAATAAAACAAACAAAAGAAAAAAAAACACAAAGAAAGGGTGAGTTAGAGAAGCAAAAGGGATGAGACATTCAGAGAATGGAGGGCAAAGACAAAATGTTGGATCAACCCTTCCTCCCGCGCAGACTAAGGAATTTCAACGTGAACCACATTTTCCCAGGACGATCCTCCCAGCAAAAACGGAATGCACAGTTACTGCAGGTGAGAGAAAACACTTTTAAGTTACATGTAAGGAGCAAAGACTACACTTTATAAGCCAGGCTGCTGCCAGTTCCAGACACAGCCTCAGTGGCTTCCCCACCAAAAGCCACCCCTCGAAGCTCTGAAAAAGCAGCCTGCACTGAAACAGTCATCTTTTAGAAGGGGCCAGGCAGGTGTGGTACCTGTGAGGCTCTGGGATTCCACTTCAATGAAAGGTCTGTGGTGCACAGTGTGGGAAAGAAACCCTGACTGCCTAGAAGCTCACCTGCCCACCAAGTGAAATTCAAGGTCGGCCTTTAGATTTAGAGCCCAGCGCCACCTCCGCAGGCTTTATCTTTCCGATGAGAGATTAAACACTCACTTAAAGTTTAAATGGACTTTTAAAAAGTCACCACTTTGATCCTTTAGCAGTCTACAAGGTTTTAACGTTGTAAAACCATTAAGATCTCTATCCCAACGATAATCTAGGTCCCTTAGTCAGGGACTGAGTTAACAGGGAATCTGTCCTGGCCACTTAATGTTCCAAGCGAACGTTCTGGGAAGGTTATGGAAAAGACTCCATGGAGCAGTTTGCCCTGGAGTATGGGCCCTGGGGTAGGGACACAGGGGGCAGACAGCAGGGAGTGGTACAAGTCCTCTGAAGCATTCAGGAGATAGATTCAGCTCTGACACTGCTGTACTCTAAGCACTGTGCTTCCACAAAGACGCACCCAGAGAAAAGCCCCTTGCTGTGATACTTACGGAGAGTGTCATTGCTGGAATCCCACGCCTCCACGAGCAAAGTGTAGGACCTCTGCAACACAGATAAACAACAGCTTAGTATTCAGAAATAGAGGTCAGGGCCCAAATGTCTACCTTGCTTGGCCTCCCCACACACTCTGCCAAACAGAACCACAAAGCCAAAGTGACAACTCTGTTTGCTGTGGAATGGAGGTCACCCAACTCCCCTCCCTGGCACCCACCCTCAGGTTGATGCTTTCACCTGGTGGGGGCCCACAGTGGTCAGTCAGGGCCGTTATACGCAAGCAGCCCAAAGTCATCATGAGGAAATACCACCTCCCTATATGTGAATGCTATACGGTTTTCCAAAACTTTCCAGACCCTAACTCCAGTGCATGAGAAAAACACACAAAGAATTTATTCTAAGCTAACCTAACCAGGTATTTGTACCGGGGGAGGGGAGGCCCCCTCATCCAGTGAGGAGGGCTGGCTATTGCTAAGGTTACACTTTGGGCCCTGGTGGGGCAGTCCCTAGGGAGGCCCCCTTTTCCTTTTCAGAACCCCTTTGAAAGCCCTGTCTGTGTGAGACCATCTCGGCTCCCACAAGTATCAGGTGACTCTAGGAAGCAGGAGGGGGTAGGTGCAAAGAGACTAAGACAAAGGCGGTGACCTAACTTGGGGTGTTTAGGGGGCAGACTCTGGGGACCAGAGTACAAAAGGGAGAAATAATCACACACCCATGGGTTATAGCTATTGACGGACTTATCTGTCAATAAGATCTAACATTCCAGGAATAATCAGAGTCCACTAACTAAACAAATTCCCTGGACACTGGCAGGATGCCAGCTATTATACTGAAGGCACCTTTTATCTTCCAGGTTTATCTCAGAATTCTACCTCCCCCCCAAATCCAAGCCATTAGCAAATTCCCGCTTTTACTCAAATCTTCATTTGTAATTTAGAATGAGGTCAGTCTCACAAAACAGCAGGGTTTAAATAAACCTGCTATCTTGAAGCTGGAGAAATAGATGGGGGTTGGGGGGAGCACATGAGCCCTTCCTCCGTGTCCCTGAGCTGTCACTGTCAGATACCAATGCATCGGAAATAGTGTGCATTTCTCAAATAATCCCGTGCCACCAGACACACAGCCACCATGAGAAGGCACCCACAAGGTGAAGGCAAAAATGGAACACGAGAGGAAAAAAAAAAAAAAAAGAGCTTCATTCATAACTCTAGACAAGCTTACTGCTCAGAGACACAGCATGCCGTCTCTGAATATAAAAATATCTTGTGATAGACCCTGCTTTGGAATTCAGCCGAAATATGTTTCATACTCAAAGCAGAGCCGGATTCCATTTCGTTCACTGATAACTGTGGGAAAATGCTCTGAAAAGCAAGCAAAACCAGGCAAGCCGGGGCACATACCCAGCCCTCTCCTGTTTGGTGGCCACGGGTCCAAATTCATTGTTGTCATCGTTAATATTTTATTAGTCAAAGTTACATCTTATTTACAGCCTCTAAGTTTCCTGGGACTTCCTACAAATTACAGGACTCTTCCCTGAGAGCAGCAAGAAATTACATTTCTCTACTGATTGGAGGTGAGAGCCAAATCCAAATGAGGCCAGATGTGTATTCTGTATAATTAAGCTCTTCGTTTGCTGGCCATGTTGAGACCCACGTTCTACACTTCCACGTATTGTTGTAATTAATCCTGATTAAATGCATTGATATCCACATTTCTGACAGACTTGCACAAGCACTAAACACCTAACATCCACAAACCCCACAGAAAGGAGAAGGCGTGCCGGGACTGAGCTGGCATGACAGTCTTAACCCTGCTTAATGAATGCTCAAAGAAGGCAGCATCCTTCAAACTTGCACAAGAACCTGGAAGACCAAGCTGTGTACCTGGCTCATCCTCACCAGAACTGGTGAGACCTCAGGAGTTGCTGACCAACACCACGCAATCCTGAGGGTTGGGTGGCACAGAGTTCTGGACAGGGAGTGTCCTGATCTTCCGTGAACTGCCTTCTTGGTGGTGGACATGGGGTTTGGGCTGGGGGCTGCAGCACTGGCAACAAGGCCTTGCCAAAAAAGAAAGAAAAAGCCCTGGGCCATCTCTCTTTCTGGTTTCGGAGAAGGACTTATGGTTCTGGGCCTCACCTCCTGGAGCAGGAGGATTCCTCCCACCCAGCCTTCAGAAGAAAGGATTCCCTCCAAGGCCCCTATTAGGAGGCCCTCTTACCTCCCACTCCATCCCCACACTATAGATCAACAATCAAGATAATTTGGTAATGATTATTACTTGCTAGGAACTTTAATTTTTCCCAGGCCCACGCTTGACCTCTGTACATCCCAGAATATACTTCCAGACTCCAAGATCCAGACCACGCACACACTTTATACCATCCTATGAAGCCAGTACCAGGCCAAAAATCAGATGCAATCTGCTATGATCTTGTCACGCCCAATTTGTCACTGCAAATATGACCCCTTCCCCCGACAGCGGAGGCCAACTCACTGGGCATCCCCCACCAATGGCTCGGGGAGGGGGTGCCAGGCCAGATGATGGGCAAGTGTTCCGACTCAAGCGCCTATGAAAATACCACTCACAAGAATCACAAATAGCAAATACCGGGATTTTTCTTGGTTTCAAACTACAAAAGTAAGACTAGAAGAATCCCCTTGCTTTCATCTCTTCTCTTCAATCTCCCCAGAACAGCCTGGGGGCAAAGCAGGAGGGATGGGCAGCTAACACAACTTCAGCCTGGGCCTGTGCCCCTTCCCACCTCCAGGCCCAGGGGATGCTGGCAACAGTGGCTGGTTCTTATTCTCGTGCAGCAGGAAAGAGGGACAGCCAGCTTTCAGAAGGACTTCCACAGCCTTTTACCTAAAGGAGGGCCCCAACTTCGAAATCCCAAGGCATCCCAGGATCCCAAGGGCCTCTTCCCGCCCCGGGCACCGTGGCTGCGGGAGGGCTGTGTTCTGCGCCCATCTGACTCCTCGGTGGTTACCTTGGCACCGGGCAGAGTGGTAAGCACTTAATTGCCACATTAAGAAGGGGGATGTAAGAAACAAAGGTAATTGTGTTGGCAGCTGGGAGCTTCCTTTTCCTGGCAACAGCAGCAGCCAAACCAAGCCCTGAGAAGAGGCTGCTTCCATTCCTGCCAAGCTGACGGACACAAACAAACCGCCATCCAAACGGCACGCGTGCGGCGTCCAAAACCCCAGGCCACCGCGACAGGCGGCCGAGGAGTGCACACCCTGGGAATGCCCGATGTGCCCAGGGGGCCATTGTGCGAGTCAGTCGGCCCCCGGGTTTGTCTGGGGCCCTGTACTCTGCTGACTCAACTGTCGCTTCCTGTCGCAGGCCCTGTATTAGCAGTATTTTTGGAGAGGCCGCATTATTCTCTGTAATCCTCATTTCAGTCAATTCGGCCACACTATTGTCCTGCCTGCGTCTGGGTGGCCACAGTATAAAATATTCCAGTCACAAACATACCAAATAAAGGCTTCAGAGATCGCATGTGTGGGCACACGCACGCTCGCACGAAAAATTCACGTGTCACAGGGCGGTGGTGAGGGGAGGGCCTGAAGAAAGGACAACTTCCCCACAGCATCCAAGCCAAGACAACTTCAGCCATAGATAGCAATTCAGTGTGCAGGGCTTGACATTTCAATAGAGTCCGATCTGGTTACAAAGGGTGATTTTCTCATGAAAGCCCACCTCAAAGACTCACCGAGTGGGCCCCAAAGCTCATATCCAGATTGGAGAGGCTCAATGAGATGCCCCCACCCCCTTTCCCATCATTACCCTTACCTGTTTGAAAAGCATCCCACTGATAATTAAATGCACCAGTTACAAAAGGGTGGCGAGGTTAATAGATAGAATACCGAGAAACCAGCCAAGCACAACCGTCCGGTTCACACAGAGCAAGCCTGAACAAGAAGCCTTTCTACTTATTTACCAAAAGTGCACAAAAACTGGGCTGAGCTGGTAGAGGACTCTGAATGTTGGACTATTTATTGTACCACTTTTAACCACTGGGAGCCATGCTGCACAATTTCTTCCTTGCACATGCACCACACCAGTGACAAATGTCGCCGGCCCCGTAAAAACAAGGGCCACAGGGGCAGGGCAGTCCATGCAATGATCAGAAACCAGCAAGGAAATCACAACACAGCCACTCGGCATCACGAGCCAAGAGAAAGGTGGAACATTTCTGAATGCAAAACCCTATCCCCGCCTCTGCTACCATTCTAGAAAACATGAGAATCATCACATCCTAACACATCTTCCTCAAGTTGAAAAATTGGTTCAACTTATTCTGTTCTAGTTTTTTTTTTTTTTTTTTTTTTTAAGTATATTTAAAAGCTGGAACCAAGTGTTACTTCTCTCAGCTCAGAACCTAACCTAGGGGGTTAATAGGTAGGGGAAGGAACATGCTTATAGAAGTTTACCAAGGGGGGGGGGGGGGAATGCTCAGGAACATTTGCTTTTATGGATTATCATGCTCATTGTATGCACATCCAGATATTATGCATTCTTACATTGTAACTAATCTTGAAAAGCCTGACATTGGAACCAAGTTCTGGCCTTTACAATGGGCTGGTGGCTGCTATGAACCCAGTCAAGGCCTCTGTTTACATTCTTGTTTTCAGATCAGGAACATGATCTTTGTTGCCTTGGCTTCATTTTTTCACGAACAACATTTTGTCCACCAGGCTAAACCTTCCACATGCCTTCTATCCAAAGGGTCCCTTACCACTCTTCGCTATAAAGATTTTATGCAGTATTCAGAGCACTGATTCCAGGGAGAGGACATGCCTGAAAGTGGCTGCTGCCACTCCTCCTTATCCATCCAGCTCCCCAACAGCCTTGATGCCAAAAGCTTCACTGTTCTCTACAAATGTTTGGAGTCCCTGTAGAATTATGGGTGTGGAGTTGGTGGGCTGCAAACTCCTATAAGTATTGGAGGTTTGAATAAGTTGCTAAGAAACAACACAACAAGGAGGAAGAAAACACAGAGAAGTTTACACCTAGAAAAGAAAAAAAATTAAAAACCAAGTACCTTGCAGAAGGATTTCATGTGGGGAGCAGCCACTCTGAAGACACTTAGCACAGAGTGCAGCTCTTTCCCCCAAGCCTGGTTTTGCAATACAGACCTGTCATTTCATCACTTTGACATAGGTGTCTGGGAGCAGAAGAGGTTTTCTCCACATAAGGAAATCCCTTGCTCCAAGCCCTTATACTCACATGTGTCGTTTGCATGCATGCATGATATGGCCACATGGGTTGCACACTGGCTGTAGAAAGGAGCCAGTTCAAATGAGAACCCCATCCCTCCACCTTCTGCGTGTCCACACCACACTTACAGAGGCTCAGGGTCCAGGAAACACAACAGAGGGCATAAAGGCAAGGACACTGTCAATTACATTCTGTGATTAACCTTGTGACATCTGATTTACCCAAACCCCTGGCAGTTGCTCAATCAGGCCTTAAGTATAAAGGAGACCAAAGTTGGCATCACTCTGGTATGCAAGAAACACACTTCATTGGATTTTCCTGAAAAATTCAGCTGCTCCCAGCAAGCCTTTTATCACTGTCAATGGCATTTAAATAGGACGCCAAAGGAACAGACATCTCAACCACTTCCCCCAAAGTTTCTCTAGATTCAGTTCACTGCAGGGTCTGCAATGGATCAATACAGCGAACTGGGGTTCTGGAGTTCCTAAAAACCTTTTGGGGCTGGTTAGTAGTAACTTCATTAATGTATTCTTATTAAGCAGGTACCACTGGGATTCAGCACTAATTTGGGGGAGGCACGACCTAACCATTTCATTGATTTATAAATGGTTATTCCCAAATCACTTCCCGTTGAGCCCAACTACCTTCCATAATGTATGTTCTTATCACTAGGTCCCCCTGATTGGAGGGTCATAAATCAGGCCAGTTGCTTCAAGTCAAGACCCTGTGAGCAGCACTGGAACGGGGATTAGAAGCCACAGATGAGAACCACAGGCCAGGAGCTGGGGCAGCAGACATCAAATGGAACATAATCAGATACTATCCGATGGGCAGGCCCACCTCTACAGAGCCTCCCACATGGACACTGGAATGTGGACTAGATTTCAAATGTGGCCAAATTATTTCCTCTTCTTCCTCTCTAGAGCACGAACAGTTATTTGATTGGGGTCATAATCCCAAACAAAAGGCATGAATTACACCACCTTCCAAACTGACCTACTGTGCACCACGAACCAGGATTCTCCCACTGTCCACACATTTGGGAGGACCCATGTGGACAGTAACTAATTGTAGGGTCAGGGGCTCAAGTGGCTGGAAGTCCAAGGCGGTTTTTTTTTTTTTTTTTTTAAAGACCATATTGTCTTTCCATATTGAATTTTGTACCAAGTTCAGTTTTTACCTATTCAAGAAAGTCAGTTCTAGGGGCGCCTGGGTGGCGCAGTCGGTTAAGCATCCGACTTCAGCCAGGTCACGATCTCACGGTCCGTGAGTTCGAGCCCCGCGTCAGGCTCTGGGCTGATGGCTCAGAGCCTGGAGCCTGTTTCCGATTCTGTGTCTCCCTCTCTCTCTGCCCCTCCCTCGTTCATGCTCTGTCTCTCTCTGTCCCAAAAATAAATAAACGTTGAAAAAAAAAATTAAAAAAAAAAAAGAAAGTCAGTTCTAGATAGACATGCTTATTAATATTTAATTGCCAAACTGAACGAAGCTGCACTAACTACGTCAATACCTAAGTGCTTTCACTTCACTTAACACTCACCCTGGAATCATTCTTGAAAGTTACAGACTGTGGTGTTTCTCCAACCACACTCGGGAAAATAAACTAAAACAATACACCTAAACTCCACTTTCTCTTGGGAAGTAAAGCTTATGTTTCACAGCAGGCCTTTTAGGGGGGCAGGGTGGAGACTCATTTATGAGTGATACATGCACTTGGCCCAACTTCAAAAGAACCACACTCAGTGTAGCCCCAGCGTTCTCCCCATTCTAGAAAAGCCGAGAGTCTATTTCATGGTTGGTGACCCGTGGGCCCTGAAACCACAGAAGAGCACCAGCAAATCAATCGTCTCCCTGCCCCACACACGGCTTCCTGCTCATTCCCCATCTAGGGCTCTGCCAAGTGTCAAATGGGGACAGACACACACCTAGGTCACTTTCCAAAGCTAGGCGTGGGGGAGCAAGGCTCCTTGTTCTCATCCAAGCGGTCCTCTGACCCTACTCTCCAAAGTGAGCCTCAGCCAGGCCTGCAGCTTTTCCACATCACTAATAAGATTCCTTTTATGGTCTTGTGAAACGCAAGGGGCTCCGGACTGATCCTCAGGAGGGTGGAACCACCTGCAGGCCCCTTCCCCCTAAACTCCAAACACAAGTTCAAGGGCGGTCAGTATTCACAGTTAACTTGGGCCCAGTCAGATTAGAAAATGGCCAGCCTCTTTAAAGTTCTCCCTAGTAGGGGATTAACAAACAAGATAAACACTCTTTGTAAAATTGAAATCCGGCAACAGACGAGGCGGCCCTCGGTTCTCAGAGAACTCCACATACCACAGGTTTTTATAAGCCCCTTTTAATGGCATGTTTCTGATAACTGTCTTATCTCACCCATGGCAGAGGGCACTTTATAACGCCAGCTCCAGGAAATGTGGGCCTTGAGAGCCACCCCAAGATACACCCACACACCGGCACGCATTCACCAAAGTACCCTCCCTTTCCATCCCCTCCCAGGGATTCGAATCACAGCCCCAGCCTGCGGGTAGGAGGCAGCAGAGTGCACCCCAAGACAGCACGTGGTGGAGAGTATTCCCCTGGACATTGAGCACCGCTCCCCTCCCCTCCCCTCCCCTCCCCCCCTCCACCTCGCCACCCACCCTCACAGACTAGGCCAAGCCCCAGTCCTGGCGATGAGCCACACCTCCCGGACAGCAGGAGCTGAGCAGAGGGCACGAGCATTTTCCCCTTTCCTCCCCTTCTGCAATCACACTCATCTTCCTTCTACCCAATTTGGGATGTTGCAAGGGCCTCGTTGCAGAGTCGGCTGGCTGGCCTAGTTGCACCGGGGCGGGGGTCCACGCACTCGCACTCTCAGCGGCCGCCTCTAACAGCCCCCCCCCCCTTCCAGGCCTTGACACGCCCCCGGAGGCTAGCGGGGGCCGGGCGCCCGCCGGACTAGGGCGTACCCCCGCCCTTCCCCGGGAAGTTTGCAAACACAGCTGGTTCCAGAGCCCGGGAACCGCTGGAAGTGAGGCCACAACGGCTACACCGCGCGGGGGCGAGGGCAGGAAGGGGCCGGCAGGGGGCGGAGGCTCTCGGGTTCACAGCTCCAGCCGCAGCTTGGAGACACCCCCCCAACCCCCCACCCGTCTCTGCGGCAGCCGCCCCCGACCCCTTACATTCAGCCCAGAGCGCGTCCCCGCACGCCCCAAATCTCCCGGGGAGCAGCGGGAAACGGGCTCCCCCACACCCTCCAGGAAGGACACGCCCGCCCTCCCAGCCGCTCACGAAAAAGGGGAGGGTGACGATTTGGACGGCGTTCGAAGGCCAGAACTGCGCCGCGTCGCCTTCCATGGCGCATCAGGTTTAATTGGTTAAGCAAAGATCATCTATAATGAACTCCTAGCTCGGGGCGGGGTCACTCTAGGGCCTTCGTGTTAGTTGCAAGTTTAAACCAGACTTCCTGGGAGCTTTGCCCCACAAACCTCTGTGGGCTCCCCACTTTTGGGCGCTTAGCAAAAAAGCCACGAAGATAGGGCCTGCTGATAAGTAACTATATAGTCTCGGCCGCCCAACACCCCACCCCACCAGACTTTTCCAGTTAGCTCGGAGTTTCAAGCCAAGGTCCTTTAAATCTCTCTCGCAAGAGAGAGGCGCATGGGTACGGACCTCGGCGGGCCTCCCTCACCGCGTAGCCCACTCACCGGCCACGCGAAACTGAAAGGCAGCACGATGCGGTTGCGTTCGTTGCCACGACTGGCCTTGAGATTGAAGGTGTTGCCCCCGATGACAGGAGTGGAGCCCGAGCCGAAGCTGCAGGGCCCCCCGGCCGTGACGCGGGACTGGTACTCCTTGAGGCACACTTTGAAATACGTGTCACACTCGTCGTGGGAGCACTTGCGGTCCCCCGGGTTCCGGACGCCGCCGCAGCAGTTCCCGTTCTGCAGCTCCCCGTTCACGTTCTGCATGGACAGGATCTCCAATTCGAACTGGCCGGAGGCCCCGCACACCTGCCGGCGAGGGAGGGAGGGAGGTCAGCGCAGGGGAAAGTTGTTTTCTTCGAGGGTGGAAGTAGCGACTCCCTCCCCGCCCGCCCCGACGAGCCCTCAGCGCCAAGTGAAAATAATTTTGCAAAACTGAGTGCAAGGACTAGACGTGATTCCCGTACAAAAAAAATGCACGAGTGCAGGAGAAATCCGACGACTGCCCCCGGGGAGAAGAGCGGTGAGAACGCAGCCCCCTGCCCCGCCGGGAGGATACATTTAGGAGGCCGGAGGCTCCCCCAGCCCTTGTGCAGCCTCTCAGGCGCAGGGACCCGGCGGGGAAGCCGAACGCCCGAGGGCTCCCGAGCCCGTTCCAGGCGCCCAACCGCAGGCGTCCAGGGCGCTGCGAGGAAAAGGAGAGGGCGGGCCGGGAGGGAGGCCCGGCGGGCTCCTACCTTGGCTCGCAGGGCGCAGAGCAGGGCGAGCAGGAGGCTCAGGGGGCGCCCGGGCCGGCCGCGCGTCCGTGGGGACCGCATCGCTGCGCCGCGCGCCGCGGGCACTCGGGACGCCGCCGCTGCTGCTCGCGCTGGTGCTCCGACCGGTGCTGCCGTCGCCGCTGCCCCTGCGGCCGCCGCGTCCCGGCTCTAATATACTCCGCCGATTGGAGCATGCACGACTGGAAAACAACACCACTTTTCAAAAGCTCTTTCAAGAGCGGCGCGTTCCAGAAGGCAAAGGGCCCGGCCTCCTTTTATTATTCTGATCGCTTCTTTGAGGCGCTCCCCCTCCTCTTCCACCTCCCGGCTTTCTTTCCTTCTCTCGCGCTCCCCTTCTTTTATTATTATGATTATGCGCAGCCTTTTATTCCCTTTCAGATCAGCTGCTTAGAAAGGAGAGAGGGAGGGGAGAAAAAAAAAAAACGAGCCCAGCTCGCGGGCCGGCCGCAGGTAACACAATGACGCGTGCCCGCCCGGCTCTCGGAGAGGGACTCGGAGAGCCCGTCTGAGAGCAGCAGCCCGGGCTGGCCACCTCTACCCAGCGTGCGGGGCTGGCGCATGCGCGCTTATTAATATTCATGAGGGGGCGTGTCGTGAAAAAGACACGCCCCTTCCCTCCGGTTGATGGGGAGGGGGAGTACTGGGAGGAACTTGGAAGGGGCTGGGGGGCTTAGCGACGCGTGGTAAGACCTAGACGTCGCAGGGCCCAGCGCACACCCTCGTCCTCAGGATCTTTGGACCAGGCGGGAAGGGGGGCAGGGTGCGGCGAGGAACTTGGTAGGGCCCGCTGCTCAGGGACGCGCAGGGCCATGTAGATGGCCACGGGCCCCCTCGGACTCCTCGGGTCGGGCGCCTGTGCCCGCAGGTGGAGGCCCCAGGTGTAGGCGCCGCGGCGCTGCCTGAGCGGTCGGAGCGGGACAGCTTCCGCCTTCCAAGCCGCCTGCGTCAGCTGCGGCTTTTGCCCCAGGAGGAGGGCCTGCCCGCCGGGAGCCCGGCCCGCTTCCCGCGAGCAAGCGAGCCGCCCAGAGCGCGCTGCTGGCAGCAGTAGTGGCAGAGGCGGCGGCGGCGAGGCTGGCGTGCTTGCCGCCGTCTGCTCGCCCGGCGGAGGCGACCTGGGCAGGCGCTGCTGGGAACTTTGAAAAACTTTCCCGGAGCCAGGCTTGCCGCAGATTCGAGGGGAAGCCTCGGTCGCGCCCCACCCCCTCCCCGATCCAAGTCTGCGAAGTCCCGGAGGGCTGGCAGCTTCCCTTACAAACCGTGCCAGGGCGGAGGCTAGGGGAAACCGAGTGGGGGAGGGCGACGGACACACTGGGGTCTGCTCAGGTTTGGGGAGGGGCTGAGGGAGATGCTGATGGGCTTGGGCTCACACCCGGCTGGTCCCACTGCCCAGGCCGCAGTGCTGGGATTGCACCTGTAGGCGGCCTCCGAGCAGCTCTCTGGGTGGCGAGAGAAGAGCCTGGAAGGGTCCGTCTCACCGCCATTGCCCAGCAGCAGAACTTGGCTTCTTTGGGGATGGCAGTGGAAAGGGATGCTAGTTTCCACCTTGAGGCGAGCCTCGCAATTAACAGCGATACTCCTGGTCATAACCAAGGTCAAAGGAAACCTGCGGGTTGGACAAAGCCTCTGCCAACCCGTCTCACAGTGGACCTGCTGCTACGTTTGACGGGACCTCTTTAGGGAACAACTTGATTCCTACTGAAAGGTAGACAAGGTTTTGGCTCTTACATGTTCTGCGGAAAAGTGTGACTATTAAGGAGCAGGATCGTGGTTTGAGCCCTATGGAGCTGTGGGGTATGAAGACTTGTAATGGGTCAAGAGAAAATAGTTTCCAATATACTGAGTTATGAGAGCATAAAAGGTTGGGTAAAGTGTGGTTATTTACTGCTTTTAATGGGTGGCTCAAATGGACAATAATTTTGGTGTCAGATCTCATCACGCTGGGGAATAAAGCAGCCAGCTGACCTCTTCACATTGGTTGAAAGCCACCAAGGGTGGTTTAGCAATCTTGGCATTTTAGCCACCCAGGAAATACTCCTAAGAAAGGTACCTTCTTAATGGTAGTATGTCCCATCTTGATGATCATTGGTGAGATAATCCATATTCTGGAAGGGACATATCCAAGAGCAGAACAAATTTGCAGCTGGCATAGGCAGTAGTAACTTGGGCATTTTGTCTTCATGTGCACCAGTCCCTGCAATCATCCTAAATACAAGGCATTCAGTTGTCCAGTATAATTGCATCTAGACTTTCCTCACCACAGTTTGCAAACAAATCAGTCTCCTCTACCCCCTATCTTCGTCCTCCCCTCTACTCCCCAATGTCCTGTTGGGGTGCTAAGTAATGGTTTAAAAGCAAAATGCTGGGGCGCCTGGGTGGCGCAGTCGGTTAAGTGTCCGACTTCAGCCAGGTCACGATCTCACGGTCCCTGAGTTCGAGCCCCGCGTCAGGCTCTGGGCTGATGGCTCAGAGCCTGGAGCCTGTTTCTGATTCTGTGTCTCCCTCTCTCTCTGCCCCTCCCCCGTTCATGCTCTGTCTCTCTCTGTCCCCCCCCCAAAAAAAAAATAATAAATAAAAAAGTTGAAAAAAAATAAAAAAAAAATAAAAGCAAAATGCTTGTTTTGGGAAGAACAATTCATGAAGGCTGATGAGGTCTTAAACTGCACACTCCTTGGAGTTCTCCATGTCTGAACCTGTTTTAATCCTGTGCCCCATGGCTTGTCCCTCACACAGGCCTTGGGAAGGAGGCCGAGGCCTTCAGTTGAAGAGTTTAGATCCAGCACCTGGGTTAACCTGAAAGCGCTACCTCAGATTTCAGGTGCCTCCAGGTAGTAATCCGGACTGCATGTAAGCCGGGATCAACGTCAGGCCACAGCTGAGTTTAGCCCCCTTGTCTACTGAGAAAGAGCACATAGATTTCTGAAGGGCTGAAACTCTCTGATTAACCCTAACATAAATGTGAAATCACTAATAAACACAAAATTCTCATGCCAAAGAGCACAGTGTCCCCCACCCTTCTTGAGCTTGGGAACCTACGTTTAGAGAAGACAGTTGTGGGCTAGCGGGGATTCTTTTGAAAATTTTCTGTTGGGACTCTTCCAACTAATTGGTACTCCCCCAAAAAGCCAGTCACGTTTGCAGCAGCAGACATCGAGTGGAAGTTCTGCCCTCCACTTCCTCGCAGCCAGCTCTCAGCCTCCCTTTCTGAAGAACGGGGAACTACTGTGGAAAGAACGCAAGCACACAGATTCCCCCTTGGCCAAGTCACATCCTGCCTTTGGGTATAGCAAGTGAACATTCCAGAAAAATGTTCCTGTGGAAAGTGCCATGGTTAGCCATTACACCTACACCTGTAAAAAGGGGAGAGGTTTGTGGTCAGTGGCTGTCTGGCCTGGGTGCTCTCATGGGCTCAAATCATAACCATCCTTAGGTATCTTTAATTTTAAAAAGGTGCCTCATTTTACTTTTTTCCACGAAACTTGCCCTATTTTACCAAGCCATCAACAAACAGCAGTCCTGAACAACTCCCCCCCCCCACTAAGGCTTAATAAGACATTCAAGGGGTGCCTGGGTGGCTCAGTTGCTTAAGCATCCGACTCTTGATTTCAACTCAAGTCATGATCTCATGGTTCGTGGGTTTGAGCCCCACGCCGTGCTCTGTGCTGAAGGTCTGAGCCTGTTTAGGATTCTCTCTCTGTCCCTCTCTCTACCCCACGCACACGCTCTTTCTCTTTCTTAAATAAACTTTAAAAAACCCATCTTTAAAAAAAGATACTCAAGCTATAATTGTATGTAAATACATTTGATCAGCTTAAGTCCCTCATCACGGTGATAAAAATCAGCAAATCAATGTTACTTGAGAACTACGTTACATGAAGCAACATGGATGATCTCAAAAATATCATTTTGACAGAAGCCGGACACAGAAGACTACAAACTGTATGAAGCTGTTTATATGAAGTTCTAGGACAGGCAAAACTAATTTATGGTAAAAGAAAATGTCAATGGAAAGATGGAGATTAACTGGGATGGGCTGAGGCTTTTTCCAAGGGAGGGATAATGTTCTGTATCATGAAAAGGGTTTGGGTTACACAGGTGTATGCATTTGTCAAAATTCATTACTGCATTTAAGATTGGTGCATCTCAGTATATGTTCAAAAGAGACAAAATTGTAATATTCGACTTGAGTTAATTATATGAGTGCTGAAGTATATAGAGAAAAGTAAAATGATATTTGCAGCTTGGAAATGCATTTATTTTTTTTTAACTTTATTTTTTTAGAAAGAGCAAGCAGGGGAGGGTCAAAGAGAGAGGGAGACCGAGGATCTGAAGCAGGCTCCACACTGACAGCAGAGAGCCTGTTGCAGGACTCGAACTCATGAACGGTGAGATCATGACCTGAGCCGAGGTTGGGACACTTAACCACCTGAGCCACTCAGGCACCCCCAACTTGGAAATGCATTTTAAAAATGAGATTGGTGTGCCTGGGTGGCTCAGTTGGTCAAGCATCCGACTCTTTTTTTTCATTAATGTTTATTTAATCTTAAGAGGAAAACAGTGACAGAGCATGAGTGGGGGAGGGGCAGAGACAGAGGGAAACACAGAATTTGAAGCAGGTTCCAGGCTCTGAGCTGTCAGCCCAGAGCCCGATGCGGGGCTCCAACACACAAACCGCGAGATCATGACCTGAGCCAAAGTCAGACACTTAATCAATTGAGCCACCCAGGAGCCCCAAAGCCTCCTCCAACTCTTGATTTCAGCTCAGGTCATGATATCACGGTTCATGAGATCCAGCCCCGTGTTGGGCTCTGTGCTAACAGCATGGAGCCTGCATAGGATTCTCTCTCTCCCCCTCTCTGCCCTTCCCGACTTGCATGCACACACTCTGTCTCTGTCTCTCTCAAATAAATAAACTTTAAACAAAAATTTTTAAATGAGATTAATGGATGGATAGAGGGTGGCTGGCTGGCTGGATATATGCTAAAGCAAAATAGTGAAGAGTTAACGATAGGATCTAGATGGGGACATGCTGGTGTTTGTTCACATAAAATTCTTTCAAATTTCCCTGCTTGAAAATTTTCATATAAAATGTTGAGTAAAATATTTATAGATATGCCAAGTATTGTGGAGGATGCCATGAGTATAACAGGCAACACCAAAACATTGGACTTAAGCATTACAGAGTAGAGGGCATTCCTGTAAGGGATGATGATAGTGTAGACTGTAGTAGTGAACAAAAGGAAGGTACTTCTTTTCCTTCATCCCTTGTCTCCCTAATACCTTTTCTCTTTCCACTAAATAAGAGAGGAAGATCCAAATATAAAGGGACATGTAAAAAAAAAAAACTAATATCTTCCTTTTTCTTGTTCAAAACTTGCAGAGAAGTTAAGGCAAGTTCATGAGCCCTCTTCCATAGAAAAGCAGAAGGTGATAGCTTTCTGTTCCTTTCCAGCAGAACCAAAGGATGCTTATGTGTCCTACAAGCTCTTCTTTCCTTCTCCCACATTACCACCTGTCAACTCTGCCCTGCTAGCTCCCCAAGGAAGCACAGCATCTGAACATACAACCAGCCTCATGGATTATTCTCATTCTTCCACATCACAAGAAGTTCTGAGAAAAACAAACCTATGGGCAACAAATTAGACATTAAAAATTTCAGGATAAAGTTATAACTCCCATAGCAACCATAACCAGGCCACAAGTTTGTACATTTAAGCTTAAATTGAGTAGATCCAGCCTTTTTTTTTTTTTTTTTTTTACACAAAGCTTCATTTTACATACACAAGAGATCTGAATTAATTTTCTTTGGAAACCAGAACTATGAATTTTTTGCATTATCAACAGAAATGTTGTATGAGCTTTCATTGAAAACATTGTTTTGGTTTGGCCTTGAGCTCAGGTATTTATAATTTTGCCTGTCCTGCCCCAATGCTGCCTCACAGACATTATGTGGAAATCTATCAAGGCAAAGAGAGTTACATGTTCATGGCCCCTTTGACAAACCAATCATTGAAAGTCACAAAAAACCCAAGACGCAAAATCCAGGAACTATGGGATTAATTTCCCCATTTTACTCCTTGAATTAAAACCGGAGATTCTGTATGACCTTATTATTTAATATAGTTTTATCATTTCATAGTTTACAGTTGAGAGTCTTTTTGAAAATCAAAAATCATGGGTGTAAGTTGCTGTTAAATTGGCATTCTCAAACACTTATAAATGATTCATTCACCCTCCTTTTTTGTGGTGATGACGTAGTGAGTTTTCTTTTCTGTGAATGACACCTGAACAACTTGACCTATAGAGAGAGATTCTGGGATAGCATTTTTTTAAAACCCAAATTGGTCCATTTGTACATCTGACTGATCTAAATGCAACTAACAATTTTCTATAATTGCAAAGTATGACTGAGCTCTTACATACCTTTTCATCTCCTAAGCGGCTCTGGAAATTACACTCTCAGAAGCAGGTAGCACGTGGAAACTACCACAATACAAGTCATTCTGTGAGCACCTTTTCATCTTGTTTGCATTCACCTTTTGCAAATGTGTGCAAACCCAAGCCTGCCTCCAGATCTAAAAAAAAAAAAAAAAAGTTTTTTTAAAGAATCAAAGTAGTAAAAAAAAAAAGAATCAAAGTAGTTATTGAAACTTGGGAAAAGGAGAGCTAAATATATTCAGTTGTCTGAGAAAATGTCAAAACCTAAGTAAATGTGAGAGTCAAAGAAAGGTGATTACACCTGCCAATGGCACGAAAGCCACAGGGTTTCCAATCACAGTATTTCATGTTTGGGTTAATGGTTCTCAATAAATTACAAGACTGGGTCTGTGTTTGACACTTCTGTTCTCAAGCCAATGGTTCCTTTACTGATGCTTTCCTCTAAATTAGGAGTTACGGAGAACATGAAAAGTGGATGTTTTCAATGCTTCATTTTAGTTATTTGGAATGTAAATAGTTGTTTTTATTATTGTTTTTATGCCAAGAGTGCCCAAGGATGGCTCAAGAATAACATTCACTTGAGCACAGAAATATTGGCAAAAGTACTATCCATAAACTTCTAGATCCTTAGATATTAGTCATAACATACACAGATTTTCATAAGCATCATTTAAAAATGATTTCAGAACATATCAAAGATTCTTTTCTCTTTTGGAAATAAATTTAAGGCATAGAAAACTTAAAATAACTCTAAAGGGCAAAATTTAGTTTCCGGAAGATGGCTATTGCATCCACAGCAGTGGTAATGTTTTTTTCAAAGGCAAGTAACAACTAGAGAAGTCAATTACATTATCTTAGGATGGTTTGACAGTAATTCATGTAAAAAAGAGCTAGGAGTTTTAAGAGACCACACATGTAATATGCCTTAATGGCACAGTGTGGCTACTAAAAATATTAGGGCCACATTCTGAGGCTGCAATACTAGAAATGAAGATTAGCAATCAAGGAAAAAATCATAGCCCTTAACACTAGCCTTAACACAATTGACATGTTCTGACCAGGTCTGGGCATCATTGTTTTTTAACTGGGGTAAATAGACACAACATAAAAATTGCCGTCTTAACCATTTTTAAGTGTACAGTTCAATATTAAGTACATTCATGTTGTTGTGAAACCAATCTCCAGAACTTTTTCATCTTCCGAAACTGAAGCTCTGTACCTTTTAAACAATTCCCCATTCCTCCCTTCTCCCAACCCCTGGCATCCACCATTCTACTTTCTATGAATCTGGTACTCTAGCGACCTCATATAAGTGGAATCATACAGTATTTGTCTTTCTGGGGCTGTCATTCCATTTAGCATAGCATCCTCAACTTTGATCCATGTCATGGCATGTGTCAGAATCTCCTTCCCTTGTAAGACTAAATAATATTTCATTGTATGTATATACTACATTTTGCTTATCCATTCATTCACTGGTGGACGCTTGGGTTGTTTCCATATTTTTACTATTGTGAATAATGCTCCTATCAACATGGGTCTACAAATATCTCTTCAAGATCCTACTTTCAATTATTTTGGGTATCTATTGGGCACCATTTTTAAGAGTCATGTTGACAACTGGGTCATGCTCAGAAGAAAGTGGGGAAAGGTCTAAAAATACAGACCTTTCAGCCTAGCAGTTGAAGGACTTGGGAGGGTCTAATTGGAAGAAAGGAGAAAGGAGCCATAGCAGCTGTCTGCAATACTGGCAAGGCTGACTTGAGTAAGAGGAGACTTGAAATGCTGCAAGGGGCAGACGAGGCTCAGTGGGTGGAGGTTACAAGAAAGTTGACTTTGACTCAGCAGAAAGACAAGCTTTGTTTTTATAAGAGTGCTTTCTTGATGCAACAGGCTGCCTTAGAGATAGTGAGTCCCTGCCATTGAAGGTAATCAAACACAGCTTTCTGGGACAATTGGACAGTGGCAGGAGACAGGGAGATTCCCCATCCTGGATGAGAGGCTGAACCAGGTGATTTCCTAGGAACCTCATGTCTATGATCCCATGGCAAGATTAACAGGTAGGATGGGAATCAGGTCCATACCCACAAAGAGAATCTAGGAGCCAGTTTTAGACAAATGTGATGTTGAAGCCACTGATTGAGGCTTAGCAGAGCCTGATGTGCTGGGGTGAAAACAGCATGGACCTACTTGCTTTCTGAACTGACTTCTCAAGAATCAGTCACACACATATTTACTAAATGGGTGCAGCAAATGAGTCAAGTCTAAATGTCCCAGTTGATCATCACAACCCTGTCTCATTATTATACTCTGCCCCCTTGCTAATCTGAATGAGGTCCGAGGACCAGCAGCATTGGCGTGACAGGGGAGCTTGATAGAAATTCAGACCCTCAGGTTGCCCCAGACCTTCCAAATCACAATCTGCAATGTCACAAGATTCCCAGGCAACTTGTATGCATGATAATGTCTAATCTACATCTAATACAGAAACAGTCTATAGTTAGAAGCTATGGAATGTTCTTTCCATGGAAGGGCTGCAATACTGTGTCATCAAATAGAAGTCTCGGTTAGTCAAGTCTATGTTTCAGTTGTCTCATCACGGGCTCAGTATCATAATGGGGATTTCTCACAGTTATTTATTCAAGTATATATTTATTATAAATATTCAGGAGGCTTTCAGGTAAAATACATACATAGATAAATATCAGGACTGAGGAAAATAGAATTAAAAGAAGAAGACCAAGATCAGGGAGGAAAAATAATAAATGGAGACAAGCAGGGCAAGCACAACTACGTGAATTGAGAATTGGACGCTGAGCTCGGTGACAGCCAAGGTGACCGAGAAAGCGCAGCCAGCTACAAGATTAACTTTACCTATGCAGAGCCAGCAAGCTAGTCCCTCAGGTAAAGCAAAGCTTTTCCTGGCATTTTGTTATGAAACATGTCCACATATGTGTGGGTATATGATTATAGATATTTGGAAAACTGGGGCCTTACATATATGGAATGCTGAGAAGTACAACTGTTTTCTGAGACGAATGTACACCAGAAATTGAGGGCATGACACCAAAACACTGCTCAGGGAAAGCAGGGTGGGCTGGGGACAGGGGTAAAGCAGGAATGTGTCTTTCTGAAAGTTTTGCTTAATCCAAACAAGGCCCCTAACTAGTACAGTGGCTTTGGCTTTTTTTTTTTTTTAACTTTATTTACTTATTTCGAGAAAGAGCAGAGCAAGCCCAAGTGGGAAAGGGGCAGAGAGAGAATCCCAAACAGGTCCACACTGCCAGCACAGAGCCGGATGGGGCACTTGAACCCATGAACCATGAGATCATGACCTGAGCTGAAGTGAAGAGTTGAACGCTTAACCAGATGAGCCACCCAAGTGTCCCTGGGTTTTTCTTTTTCTTTTTCTTTCTTTCTTTTTTTTTTTTTAACTGCTTAGCAACTATTTATTGAGTCACTGAATAAATTCTCATGTATAAGAAATGATTACAGATTAATTCTTAACAACTTAATTGTTCATATTCAAAAAAACATTCACAAATCATCCTGTCCAAAGATCGATCCAATATGGGCCCTTATAGCACAGCTTTTCGGAGCTAACTAATCTTCAAGTTCATATGTTTGTGATTATTCAGGTCGGTAATACAGTGGGTCCCTCCCACCCCGCCAATTATATAAATTTCCTTCTTATGTAGATGTGTAGATTTTGATGAAATTCAGTAAACTTTTTCTGAGAAGTAAAACTATTAGGATATAAGCCCTTCTTTTTGTGAGGTAGAGTACTTATGAAAAGCCTTTTATGAGCACATAAGGAATGAAATAAGCTATTTAGCTTTCTCAAAAATGTAAATTTTACAATAATGATAATATGGCTAATCTGATATCAAAAAATACTTGAATATATGTTTTTTTTTTTAATGTCTTGATTTCTTCCAGACCTCTACTTCACACATAATGCTAATAAGCTTACAAGCTTAGCTTCCGGGAGTTTAAATTTACTTCTCAAGCTTTCTTCATCTATCCTTTCCTACTCTCATAATTACAGATGCCTCTATGATTGATTAATTGCAAAAATCACTCCAACTCTTTACCCCTCAACCCCATAGCCACAGGCCCCTTTGGGACGTGATTTTTGCAGCTCCGCCCACCAAGAGGTGTGGCCTATTTTCCCACCCCCGGAATCTGTGCTGGCCTCCTGGACTTGATTTGGCTAAGAGAATGAAGCACGAATGCCAGCGTGCCAGTGGAGAACCTAGGCCTCCAGAGATCTTGTGCATTTCTAGACTCTTTAACTTCAAGACTCTGCCATCACCATGGGACATGCTAGGCTAACCTGCTGGAGAATTAGAGATTATGTGGAGGAGAACTGAGCAGTTCCAACAGAGATCTTCCTTAACCAGGCAGCATCCATCAGTTGACAGCAGATACACCAAGAAGCTCAGATGAGATTAGCCTGCCCAGCTCATTTCAGTGGAAACCTCCAGCCAATTCACAGACTCGTGAGAAATAACAACTGGTCTGTTAAGTCACTAAGTCTGGAGCTATTTTGTTATGCAGCACTATTGTGGCAATAGATAACTGATATGACCTCCACGGGGGAAATATTAAAGAAAACAGAACCACAAAAATTGCTTACAAGCATGAAATGAGTAATAATTGCCACCAGCTAAGCATAGCCTTGGGTGACCAATCTTAACAGCCTCCACTTGAGAAAGGAAACTAACGTTATTATAGGAATCATCTTGACTCTGCTCAAATTATCTTAAATAAGTTATTTGCAGCCTTTCCTAAGACAGTCATAACAGAGAGCCTTGAAGCCATAATGTAGTTAAATGTACTTACTGGATGTCCTCCTTCCTTAATAAATACTGACCCACAGCATGGAGAGCTTTTGCAGCTAATGGACTAACTGTTATTCCCAAGAGGGGTGGGATATTATATTCTCTGATGGTCAGTTTGGATGGTTCCCAAACCTGTATATGCCTGTTGTACTTGTTATTGTAATACATCATTTAATTCACTATTACTATTACATAAACTGGTGGAATATGAGTGCTAAAAAAAGATGCTGCTTCTTTGCGAACTAAGTTGAGTATTACTTGATGAGAATAAACACGAGTAGCTAAAAATATATTCTTATTGAATGAATGTGAGAAAGACAACCTTAGAAAAATAGGGAGAAGATCAGAAAAATTTAGAAGTATTCTGTATTTAGATTGCTTCCCAGATGTCTTTTACCTTTCACTCTGATTTAAAGAAACCAAAACTGAAAATTATAAATGAGGTGCTATGGATGAGATGGGATGCAACACCAGCCACTTAAAGAGCTTTGTCTTAGAACAAAAGATGGGCAAATAAATAACCATTTATATGATTTGTGTGTGTCATGTTTTATGATTCCATCTTTAAACAGCATTTTTGATTAACCAATTACTGGTCATGATTGCATCACTTAAGGTTTTATTCTATTAGTAGAGCTTGGAGCAGTGCCTAACACATAACAGGAACGCTAGAACTAGTTGCTGAATGAATTTGTTGAATGAATGAGTTGCAAATTGCTGACAAAATTCATCATGACTAAACCAGACATGTCTGCACACACCAATGTGTTTCAATACTGAGTTTGAAAAGCAGTCACCTAGAAGCTAAAGCTTTCCAACAAATATCTTTAAATATCAATTATTTTATACCAAGTCTTTGAAAAAAGAGTGAAATTGCAGGGTTTTGGTGTTACCTGATAAGGTCTCACTAGCAAGTATCATAATCACCTGGAGGGCTTGTTAAATCACAGATTTCTAGGGTCTACCACAGAGTTTCCATTTAGTAAATCTGGTGTAGCACCCTAGAATTTGTATTTCTAACAATCTCCCAGATGATGCTATTCAGGGACCAAACTGATGGCCACTGACCTAGCATATCGTAAAAGTAGGCAATTACCAAGGTGGCTTGGGGCAACTGAGATATATAAACCTATGATACAGTAGTGTTGCCTTCATATATTACATAATTTAACCCACAGCAACACTATAAAGTTGACATTAATATCTCCATTTTACAGATGAGAAAATTGAGGTGCAAAAAGTTATATACTTTTTTTAAATTTACTTATTTTAAGAGAGAGCATGTGCAGGGAGGGGCAGAGAGAGGGAGAGAGAGAATCCCAAGCAGGCTTCACAGTGTCAGCGCAGGGCCCGATGTGGGGCTTGAACTCACAAACCGTGAGATCATGACTCCAGCTGAAATCAAGAGTAGATGCTTAACTGACTGAGCCAACCAGGTGTCCCAATAAGGTTATATGCTTTAATAACCGATCACCTAGATGGGGGACACAGCCAGAAAGCAACAGAGCTAAGAGTCATGGTTGGCTGAGACCAAAGATCCTGGTCTTTCTCCAACAGCTAATGGGGATCTAAACTATGTCATTAGGACGGACACTTGAATCTAAAGAGGGCTTCTTGGACTTTACTGTGCATGTGAATACCTGACCGTCTTGTTAAAAGCCAGATCCTTGTTCTGTCTAGGGCAGGTCTGAGCCATTTCTCTTAAGCTCCCAGGTGATGCCAAGGCAGTTGGAGAAGTGAGGCTCTCAACCCCATTGGCATCAGTGCAGAGTCTGGGCTGTCCCTAGGCAGGAAGTGGAGGTCCTTAATGCTCCTTTAATCATGCCATACACACAATACAATTTGCCTTTTATTTTGTCAATGAAGAATTTGAAGAGGGATCAAAAGGGGAATCTGTATTAAAAGAATGAGTTCAAGGAGGAATGTCAACGCCATACATTCTTCGTGACAATGCATTCAGCTGAGGGGAAGGAATTGGGTTCAGAGTAAGAAAACCCACTACTTGTGCCCTACCACGATCTCCTCTGGGAAGCAAGGAGGGCATAGGGTCAGCTGCTCACCAACTGCAGAAGCATATGATGGAAATCTAGAACTATCCACTCTACCCTCCTGGTTATCACCAATAGTGAAAGCCACTACAAGGGCTGGGAGTTTAAAAACTTCTCTTCACATCTCTCATGACATAACTGTTACAGATTTATTTTCTTGATGTACATACGGTAAAATTCACTCCTTTTGGGGCACACTTCTGTGGGTTTTGACAAATGCAGAGTCATGCAATCAGTACCACCATCAAGATGCAAATATTCCATCACCCTGCACACCTCCTCATGCTACCCCTTTGTACTCAACCCTTCCCTGTATGTCCTAGAGCTTTGCCTTTTCTAGAATGCTACAGAGATGGAGCCATACAGTGTTCAGCCTTTTGAATCTGGCTCCTTGCACTTAACATAAAGCAGCTGGGATTCATTCATGCTATTCTGTGTATCAACAGATTGATCCTTTTTTATTGCAGAGTGGTATTCCATTAAAGGGATGTACCAGTGTGTTTATCCACTCCCAGGCGAGAGATCTTTGGGCTGTTTCAGTTCTTGGTGATTATGAATAGAGAGAGTGTTACAAACATTTGTGTGCGGGTGTCTGTGTGAACCTGAGTTTTCATTTCTCTCATGTAATACCTAAGTGTGTGAATTTGCTGGGTTATTAGGTAAGGGTACATTTATAAGAACCAGATTGTTTTCTAGAGTGGCTGTACCATTTTGCAACTGCCCATTGCAGTAGCAGAGTGATCTTTCTGAGCAGCATGCCATGCACTGCCCCTAGCCTCCAGACACACACAGGACAGACAGCCTTCACTTTAGGATCTTGGGGAGGTAGCCGCCAGGAGCATAAGCCACCTGGGAGAAGGCTGAGGTCAGAGGTTTGGGGAACGTCAGGGAAGCTGGGCTTACCTCCCCCAGCTCCTCCCAGCTTCCAGCCCCATCTGTTGAGGCCTGCATGCCTCCTTGAGGGAGGCTATAAGCCCACCTCTCTCCCCGGGAAGTGTACAACCCCCAAAACACCACCCTCCTGGGTCAGGCTTTGTTGCCAGATAATGTGACTTTGAAAGGAGGCCCTTCCCCTCCCCTCAAAAGGAGGCTAAGAAAGGCTCTCAGATCAATCCTCAGCAGATACACTGAGTCACACAAAGCTCCAGCAAATCCTTTATTCTCTCCTTGGAGCAGCTGCTATAGCAGCCACCCCCCCTCCTCCTGCTCTGCCCCTAGTGGAAACCTGAAAGCTATTCATATCATTTAATCCTGTTGAAAATCCTCTTCCCTCTCTCTCTCCCTCTCTCTCTGAGGTGCATTGGCTGGAGGTAAACCTGGGCTTAATTCTTATGCTGGAAAAGAGATGAAAGGTGTCACATGATTTGACATCCTATTCAGGAAACTGATTCTTCCCTAATCTAGAAGCTTCTACTCAACCTCTGTTTCAGAGTGGTTAAAATAAGATCTTCAAGGAAAAGTAACATTTGGATTTTCTTTTAACCATGCATTCACTTCAGAAAAAAAAAAGCAAAAGAACACAGGCGAAGTAGAGATGTTTGAGAGGGGTTTGAGTAGACTTTCACCTATGGATTAAGTTCAAAGATCTCTACCAAACTTTTTGTACTCTATCCTAGACATGGCTAAAGAAAACTCTGAGACAATTTTACTCTACTGCCAAGCACAGCCACGTATCTTTTTAAAAAAGTAATCTCTACACCCACTGTGAGACTTGAACTCACGATCAAGAGTCCTATGCTCTACTGACTGAGCTAGCCAGGGGCCCCACAGCCACATAATCTTGGGTCCCCTGACACCAAGAAGTGTGAGATCTTAGAGCCAAGTTCTCTAATTTTGAGAAACTGAGTCATAAGATACTGATATATTCAGAGTGAACATCAAACCTACTTCTTTTATTCCAGAACTCATTGATACTTCTCACAAGTAACATGCTCCCAGACCTTCTCAGGTCTTTCAAGGGTGAGAAAAAGCCCCTCCTAAGAGTTCCAAAGTTCCTACAGTTATGGAGAAAGCAAAATAATATAGGAAATTTCACCCAGACTTCAAACAATACATTCCTTCTGGCTTGTTTCAGACCCCAGCAGGATTTGGAGAATAAATGATCTCAGGGGGCTAATTTAGGGTGACTTCCTCACGAGGAAAATTATTACAAGATCCTCCCCCTGCCCTGTGATAATTTCAGTGCCTTGACAGGCAATATTTATTAAGCTTCCACTAAATGTAGGATGGTCCAGGAGGCATACCAGAGAAACAAAGATGTAAGGGCTATCCAGAGGCTTTTGTAATCATAAAGTACATGAAAAAAAATATTAGAACAGGGATACAGTGCTCACAATCTTCACTGCACGTTGGAATAATCTGGGGAGCCACGAAAAGGATTGCTGCCTGGGCCCCACCCCCCGAGAGACTGGTTTGATTGGTCTATTTTGCAGCCTAGACACTGAGACCTTTGAAATCTTCCAATGTGTGGCCAAGGTTGAAACTTGGCTCTGACTTCATTAACCATGTATTAAGAAGGTGAAAAAATTAACGACAAATGAATGACATTGTCTTCCACAGAAAGCCCATCAGATGTGTGTCTCATGGCTGCAGTGGGACAGGAAAGTTGGGTGAGAGGAAGCTTCAGGACTCATAACAGGACTGGGATCTACAGTTGTGGTGAAAGAGAAACTGAGAAAATGCCACATTGTCCAGGGGGGAATAGAATTGACTTGGGGAAAAACCAGAAAGAGTGGGAGAGCCTTTGGAAGAATGTGTTTCTTGTGGATGGATAGTGCCTCACGAGGTAAAACTACTGTCACATGTATTTTCTCTTACAGCCAATAAAGCATGAAGCATACAAGATAGACGGGGTTAGAATCCCAGCTCTGGGAGGACCTGGGTGGCTTAATCAGTTGAGCATTCAACTCTTGATTTTGGCTCAGGTCATGATCTTACTGTTGAGAGATCTAGCCCAGTCAGCACAGAGCCTGCTTGGGATTCTGTCTCCCTTGCTCTCTGCCCCTCCCTGACTCATGCACGCACTTGTGCGCTCTCTCTCAAAACTAAATAAAAAAAAATATTAGAATCCCAGCTCTGCTACTGATTATCTCTGTAATGTTGGGCAAGTTACTTAACCCCTCAAAGCCCCAGTTTTCCCATCAGTAGGACGGAAATTATAGTACTTTCCTCACAGGGTGGCTAGGAGAATTAAATAGTATTGTGTAAAATGCTTAACTCAATGCCTGGCTCCTGGTAAACTCACCACAGGCTTTAACTGCCATTACCCTTATCATCACTGTGGCATGGGTTGTGGAGTGAAGACTTAAGGTCAGCTCAATTGGGGGCTATAGGGAAGGGAGAAATGAGTGGAGGCTTTTTTCTGAACGAACAGTGTAGAAAGTAAAAAATTCCAGAAACTAAGGCCAGAGGAGCTCTTTGAAAAAGACATCATGATTGATACATTATGAGAGAGGCTTTACTCACCTTTGAAGAAGTCTGTTTCTGTTGGACATCTTCAGAAAGAGCAGAGAACAGGTATAATGTAACCAGGGAGTGAGAAAGGTTCTATTGCCCAATGAAAAACTTGTTGGGTTGATTTGAGTTGAAAAGGAGGCATCTAGGGTAGCAGTGACATTGACTTTTGGATGGCGCTTGACCCTGCATGACAGCACAGCAGAGTGGGTGGGGGGCCAGGCCATGATCCATGGTGGTGAGTCCTGGGCTTAAGAGGGTACACCAGGGAAAGAGGATGGGAATGAGTGAGAAGACACTGGTGTGTGTGTTTGAGAGGTTATTAGTTGGTTACAAGCAATAGAATAGAACGGGCAGCTGGAGGGTGAAGGCAAGATAGAGCCCAAACTGAGGAAGCTGGTGAAGAGCTCGCTCTTATTTGAGAGGGTTTGTTTAGTTTTCCCACCCTTAGACCTGCTCTTCCTTGCCACTGCCACAAGAAAAATGAGAAGGATGGCAGGAAGTGTCTAGTTTTCCGCCAAAGATCAAAGTTAATGTATCCCTATTGCTTTTATGGCCTCATACTAAGGCACAGGTGGTAATGACCAACCTCCCTTTTCACTTCAGGGTCCTAAGCACCCACTTTCTCCTACCTGTCCTCCTGCTGGGTCCTTTCTGCACTTACAAAAATCCTTCAGGGGTGGGCCTCTTAGCCAACTGCTGGACCGCTGCCTACGATCTCACAATTGGGCATACGTAAGAATGACTTTGAAAAATTGTTAAGCAGATTTGCCCCCCTCTCCCCGCCACAATTCTGATTCAGCAAGTCCGAGGTGGGGCCTAGAATCTGCTTTTAACAAGCTGCAGCTGCTGGTCTGAGGTCCACACTACGAGCAGTCTCTACCCCAGCCGCCCTCAGGATTCTTGAGCGTACGCCTTTGCTTATCCGCTAGGGCAGGGATTAGACTTCAGTAAATTCTCTAGGAGATGCTATGAGAATTCTGGCCTCAAATGGGTCTTCTCAGTGGAAGTTTATTAACAGGACTCAAATGTTAGCCCTTTTAGAGGAGATTTTGTGTGTGACATTCAAGCTCTTCCAAAGAGTCACTGTGTCTTATTGTGTCCCATCAAAGTGCGTGAGATACAAAGGTGTAAGATGGGGGCAGAGGTGCCTGCAAAATTTGGTAAATTTAGTCTGTATGTTCTATATTTTTTGCACCTAGGGGATTGTTGAGACGGAAGACACTCTCTTTTTTTTTTAATGTTTATTTATTTTGAGAGAGACTATGTGAAAGGGGGAAGGGCAGAAAGAGAGGGAGACAGAGGATCTGAAGCAGGCTCTGTGCTGACAGCCGAGAGAGCCTGATGTGGGGATTGAACACACGAACCCTAAAATCATGACCTGAGCCCAAGTCAGATGCTTAACTGATTGGGCCACCCAGGCGCCCCCAACCCTCTCTTCTTTGTAATGAACTATTTGACAACTTTTGGACAATCTTGTCCACTCTGCTGAACCTACTTTGTAGTTTGAATGTCAAAACCAAAACTTTCCACAAGGGACCCCTTGGTTCCTCCTTCATCTGCCAGGATGAAATTCTCAATTCACTCTGACCCTACCATACTTTATTTCTGGACCTAGCACTTAGTGAATAGATGTCTTTTTTTTTTTTTTTTTTTTTAAGGAGCAAAGTCTAACTTAAATGTTCTGTGAAAACAAAGCCCTCTGGGTTAACAAACGTGTCCAGGTTCTTCAAACATGTGGACCCTCTGAGGCTTGGTAACAAAGGGGATGGAAGGTCCTGCTGATTCTGAAGACTCCTAGGTCTTTCTTCAGACGGCCCCACAGAGAAATCAGATCAGCCTAGGGTTTGGTGTAAACAAGTCCATCTTAATTCCTATTTGGGGTTTGTAACTGCTTGAATAGCTGAGAGATCTCAGTGTGGAGTCAGTTTACCTAACTAGTTTTATTTTGTACACTTGCCACCTGTCCCAAGGCAGCCTAAACTGAGTGAGGCCTGGTGTCCCTGCAAAAAGACATGGTTCTTTGGCAACAACTGGAGTTTATTTTGACCTCTATCTTTTGAAGCCAGAAACTGTTCATGTGTAACTTTAAAGAAAACTGTGATTTTTTTTTCTTCCTAGAGCAAAGCTGCAATTTGAAGGCAGGATTCTATTAAAAACAGACAAATAATTCCCATTCCTTCCTGGTCCTGCCTATTGTTTTCCTAAGTTTGTTTGGATTCCCAGATTGAATCCTGCTGGCTAACCCTCCAAAGAGCGGGTCCTGGCCACTGCCATCCCGTGAGGTGACGGTCTCATAAGCTCCTTGGGGAACATATCCTGTTTCTCCGTCAAAGAGGCATTTGGAGGATGTGGGAGAATGTCTCCTGTCCTCCCCATTCAGAGAGACTTTATTTCCTCTCTCTGTTTTGTCTATAGACTGCTTCAGCCTTTCTAAGAGCTGTTCCTAAGAAGAAATGTTGGTCGGGAGCCAATATCACTTATAGGTAATAAGCAGTAAACTATGGGATTGGTTTAAGAAACCCACGACCCTGCCCTCAACAAGTATTCCCTTCCCCCACCCACTAGACACATCAGAGACAATGATTTGATACAGGGTGCCTTTAGATGAATCAGCTGATGATGTCCTGTGTGTGCTATATCCTTCTGTTCCATGGCCGGCATCCCTAATCGCATGACCATGGATCCCTTTTCCCAAGGAGCCCTAATGTGCCCAATGTTCTTCATGAAGCCAGTGCTCATTGATCAGAGCTGGATGGTAGTTGCAACCTGGTATCCACCCGAGTCAAACACTGACTCTTCCTTACAAAGGAAATTTTTCTGGAAATGGCGACAGCGACATTGTCACCTGGGTGTGATTTTGACTCTCTTTTCCTACATCCACATGCTGGTATAGACAGGGAGAGCAATGAATGCCACACTATCCTAGATGTCCTTGTTCTATGGAGGGTATAGGTTCTCACCAGGAAATACAGATGTGGTTGGTTGTGCACACAAACAAGCTCATGCTTGCTGAGAAAATTCCTAATTGAGAAATAATGAGAGGAAACTCTTTTTTTCCTCAGTCTAAACATGAAAGATCCACTGCTGATTAAATATATCTGATAAAGAATCACTTCTCTTCAGCTTTAAACTGAAACCTCTAAAACCTCTTTCCCAGAATATTCCAAATGCAAATGGGCAAGTTGTATTATTTCCAAGTTGCCTTTTTCCTTAGGGAAAACGAGTGATGTCCCAGACTGGCAGACACGGAGCCCTGCGCATCCTGATAAAGATAGGGGCTTTAGGCTAGCAAAAAAATCCAAATAAACAGATTTTTCAAACAAACCAGCTTTCCTTTTGGTAGCTGAAAAGGAAACCCCACATCCAGGAGGAATGCAGATCAAAGCGGAGTCTACAAATGATGCAGAAACACATAAAATAACAAACAAGCCTGGTGGGAAGAGGGAACTTTTTGTAAAAGAATAGGCCTCTTCATGTTACACTGAAATTGAATGCAAGATTGCAGGCAAAGATACATGAGTTGGGAATACAAAGCTATAGTTTCTTTCCCCTTTTTTGGAGCCGAGGGTATACCTTTAATAGGTCAGATTGGGAGCCACTAAAAGCAACGGACAAAAGATAGGCCTCTTGTTGGAAATCTTGCCTAGTTTACCTTTTGCAGTCACCTTTGCCTTTCTCTTTCTTGGCATAAAGTGGACAGAATAATTAATCTGCTCTGGCTGTAAAGGTGGGACCCAAATTACCGTGGTCTCCATGCATTCCATGTCAAAAGCTGAGCCTTTTTCCCTCTTGCAAACCTGGTTCTATTTAAAAGTGTTCTCAGGTGACTTAGATTTTAAATTGTTGACAATGATGACGTTTTCATTCAGAGGCTGTCCTTTCCCCTGGTGTTAAAGTTTATTTGGGTTAAGCTCTCAGTTGGATCACAGTGAGCAAGGCACAAAACCACTCTTAGGACATTTTATCCTCGGGAATGAAGCTCATTTAAATCATATCTGTGTTCTGATAGTGAGGTGCTAAGTGGCCGCTGAAGACATGGAATACTATTGGATGCTATTACTATTTAAAAACCAAGATTACTGTCAGTGTTAAGTGTCTTCTCCTTTTTAAGAACCATTGGAATGAATACTTGGTCGCGTTAGAGTCCTCTTTAAAGACCTTGAGGTGTTAAGTGCACATTTAGTTGAGCTTCCAGCTCCCATGTTACCTCCGTTTGGAAAGGGGGAGTTGACTGTCGCTTTTCGGTAATATTTAGTAACTTGCCCCTCAAAGCAGCATTGGCACCACCTGGGGGCATTACCTGGGGTATGTTCCTCAGAGTGGAATTTCAAGTACTGCATATATTTATCTTAAAATATATCGGCTGGTTGCCAAGTTGCTCTTCCCAGTGATTGCATCTATTTACACTCCCACCTCTGTGTAATAATTCTGTCTCCTGTTGTTTCCTATTCTGGATGCTATTATCATACCTAAAACAGTATTCTTACTGATTTTTGATGGATGAGGAATGGTATTTTCTTTCAATTTGCCCTTTCCTGATTATTTGTGAAATCGATTACCTTTATAGATGATTATGGGATGTGTGGATTTCCTCTTCAGGGAATCACAGCCTTTGCCCTCCTTTTTTTCCCACCCCTTCTGAGTTGTCTTTTACTTGAAGATTTGTAGGAGTGAGATATACATTCTGGATAGGAGTTATCATACAAGCACTGAAACTATCCTTTTCCAGTCTGTGGCTTGACTTTTTCATTTTTTTAATGGTGTCTTTTCATAGGCAGAAATGTTAAATTTTAATGTAGTTGAATTCATTAATCTCTATTTTTGTGGTTTGTGGGGAGTTTTTGGTATGTTGTTAGGAAAATCTTCCTTACCCTAAAATCAGAAGCAGTTTCTCCTAAATCGTCACCATTAGGCCTTTTGACCACCTGGGATGGATTTTTGTGTGCAGTGTAGAGCAGGGATCTAATTTTGTCTGTAATGAGCTATCTCACCAGTATCATTAATACATGCTCCATTGTTTCCTCAATAATCTATAGTGCCTCTTCTGTTTCATGTCAAATTTTGTATGAATGGGACCATTTCAGGGTCTCTATTTTGTTCTATTGACCTCTGTTTATCTCTGTGCCAATACCACACTGCCTTCCTCACTATCCCTATACATGAAGATGCATACTAGATTTTGGTAAATGAATTTCTCCATTCACCCTCATCCTTCTCTTTCAGAATTGACTTGGCTGTTCTTTGGCCCTTGCCCAACAATCTGATTGTCAAGGTTCATGAAAAACTGTGTAGACATTTTCATTGGAATTGCATTCAAATTATATTTTAATTTGCAGATGGATGTTTTTACGATTTTGTCATCCTACCCCTGAATGTGGGATATTGCTCTGTTTATTATTTATTAATGCCCCTTGATAAAAAATTTATAAAATCCTTACATACCTTTCGTTAGATTCTTGGGTACCTTATATTTTTTGTTGCTGTCAGTTTCTCTTGTTTGCAATCGAGAACTGTGGCTGAGGGAGAAGGGGCTTCCTCTTTGAATGGGTATCACCTGAGCATTGTTTGTGGTGGCAGCAGTTAGTTGCCTCTACAGTGTACTTACCATGCCTCCCTCAGGCACTTGGGCACCAGCTGCCAGGGCCCTTCTTCAGAAAGCATTGCAGCGACTGAGTCTGATGAACAGCAGAGGCTGAGCCATGGGTCCCCCCTTATGGCATGACTCCTCGTCTTCCTACATCTCCATAATTTCATTCCCTTTCCTTTGTTCCCCCAGCCTTCAGAGTACTAGCTACTTCCTCCAGTTTCAGTCCCCTTGAGAACTTGGGTTTCTCTTTTTGCCTTTTTAGTTTACCTGGTTGGAACTTTATACTTAGCTAACAATTCTTTCTATTCTATTCTCTCTCTTCAGTCACTAGTGTGATATCTGACGCTTGACCAGACCTGAGTAGACTAGTGGTTCTCAAACTCCAAGCTGTGTCAGAATTCCCTGGATGGCTTGTTTGAACCCAGATTTCTGGCCCATCTCCAGACTTTCCTGATCCAGGAGGTATGGATGGGCTCAAGAGTGTACATTTCTAGCAAGTTCTTACATGATGCTGATGCTGGTGGTTCAGGGATCACACTTCTGAGAACCACTGTATTAGTCAAAGATAGAAGTGCGGCCCTCAAAGGGATATCTGTCCCGAGATGACTATAAAACTCCTTGGAAAGAGGAAGTAGCCCCCAAAGAAACCCTATTGGCTAATGAGTTCATGATGGTTTTATAATAACAAAGGGTGAGGCCCAGGGTGCTGCCATATGCCAATGTAGTAGGAAGGGAAGTGCAAGTTGCCATCTTTTCTGCAGTGTAATGGAGTAGGAGGTTTCACTCCAGAATGATGTGCTAGAGTGTTGCAGGATGTCATTGAGAGGATGTGACTGCCAGTTGACTCTTGAGCTGGATCCGGGGAATTGGAGGCCCTTCATCCTGCCCCTGTCCTGGAATATATATTCTACCCACGATGGTGGCCATTCTTGAGGATGCAGCCTTGAGAAAGCAATGTGTTGTTGAGGTCATGGGGGCCATATAAGTGACTAAACTCAGGTAAGGCCTCTATGTTAACTTTTAAGATTCTGGGGTGCGGAGGGGGCGGACAGGTATGGAGATCTACTCATTGTTCAGACAACCAGGACAAGCCCTGTAAGTATGTTCTCTTGCTTTTTTTTTTTTAAAGTAATCTCTACAACCAACATGGGGCTTGAACTTATGATCCCAAGGTCAAGAACTAGATGCTTTACTGACTGAGCCAGCCAAGTGTCCCAACTTCTTTGCCTTTTAAACCTGCCATCTACCAATCCAGAGGGTCAGCCTCTTTCTCTGGTCTCTTCCTGCCCCCTATGTATGGAGTCCAGCTTTAGATTTCACCTGGGAAGTTCCCAAGGTTTTGAACCAACATAGAGGTGGCATTTTAAGAACACACAGGTCTTGGATAAGGGGTTATTCAAGGAGGAACTACACTAAGTGGCACGAGACAATAGTGTATTTGAATGAATCTTTACATTTAGGATTTTTTTTTTTTTAGCAGGGGTGGGGTGTTTCAGATTTGCCTCTTGTTTATTTTGTCATGCCAACAAATGAAAATAAAAATTCAGAAGTTCCAGCCCAGATTCAAGAGAAGGGAACACAGACCCTACTTTTCAGGGTGATCAGTGGAAAGGCTCTGAACAGTTTAGGGCACCAGAGATATTGCTGTGGCCACTTTTGGAAAAAATAGTCTGCCATACCATTTACCTTAATCTGTACATCTTTATACAAGTCCCAAGGTCTCTGACACCTGACATGAGAACTGAGATAACTGAATTCTATCCTGATTGAGATTTTAAGTAATCCAGAGAATGAGAAGTTAATACTCCTGGATCTACTTCTAGTGCCAGTGCATTTTGTGGACTCTGGGGCTGGGGCAGGTGTTTTTGGTCCATGTGCACGGAGAAGCAGAAATCCAAGAGTATGTAGAGAAAGAAAAGAATAAAAAGGGAAAGAGGAGACAGCTTGTTCCTGATGATTATCCAGCTTTCTCATGATGCCCCACTAAATTATGTAATCTTGAGTTACGTGAGGCACTCTTGTAACATACAAAATAATCCTCCCTTTACTTAAACTAGTTTGTGTGGATTTCTATAATCTGGATGGATTGTAGCACAGGGCAACACACTTCGGTGGAGGGTTCCCCTATACAGCAGGCTGGTTTGCACTCAGATGTCCCTGGATCTGTGTTCCGTGGTTCTTGCCCTTTGACTTTATGCTCCCTATCAGGGGTAGCCCCACCCACCCCACCTGTTTTCCCTCAGCTGATATTGGAGGCTCAAACAAATATCTCATGGAAATAGGCCAGCGTAAGTAAGTGAGCATTTATTCGGAACCAGCAAGATTTTCAAGTTTTACTTATGCAAAAGGCCACATCGGGAGCTGTTTAACAAATACATTTTATAAAGAATAGTAAGGTAGAATACTCTGTCATATTTTTGGTCTGGGCTGCTCCCAATGTTCTCAGCCCTCTTTCACTGGTTTAAGGGTGTTCATGCCTCACCCTCTGTGTGCTTTGATTCCCAGCAGTGGGAACTACTGACCTTTTTCACAGGACAAACTTGGGCTGCTGGCACTGCTTTGCCCACACAAGTACCTGGGAGCTTCTATCCTGTTGGTGCAGCTTGTAGCCATGTAGGTGTGTGACACCCTGGCTCACTTGGCTCCAGGTGGGACAAATCCCATGGTGTGGTTTATGCTTTAGGGTAACCTACAAGATCAGTCTGAAAGTTGCTTGAAATCGGCACTTTCCTTGGCTTCTTTTGCCCTGTCCTGGTTCCCTCATTCTTTTGCTATTTCTCCTGGGAGCTCTTCCTGAATAAAGGAGGAGCTTAATAAATTTGTGCACATGCACAACCTAAGATAGGGACTCACGTTTCTTGGGGATGGAATATGTTGCTGTGGGAGAAAGGTCTTTCAAATGATCCAACTTAGAATCAAATCCCTTTTTATAGGATTGATTTATTATACAGGCATGGACCCCGTTCACTTTTCTAATTTTGTCTTCCTATCTAAAGATAGAGGTAATAATTTTTATAACAAGTCTTTATAACAAGACTATAGTCTTGTAACACATACAGATTTTATCTCTATAAATCTGTAATTATATACAAACAGGGCCTGAAAGATATAGACCAACATTGTCCATTGAAACTTTCTGTAATGATGGATACATTCTCTACACTATTCGCTAAAATAGTCTCCAGCCATATGTGGCTATTGAGTACTTTAAATGTGGCTAGTGTGACCAAGGAACTTGGTTTAATTCTTGTTTAATTCTTACTAGTTTAATATTTAAATACATTTAGTCACATGTGGCTAATGGCTACCATATTTGACAGTAGTAGATAGAATAAGTCATAGCATTATAAAGCTAATTTCCTCATTTTTAATAATTATACAGTTGGTTATTTAAGCCTTGATTTTGAAAACACACACTGAAAATTTAGGAGTAAAGAGGCCTCATGTCTATTACTTATTCTCATATGATTTAGAGGAAATATACGTATTTATGTATAAAGCAGTTATGTTAAATGTTAATATTTAGGGAATTTGGGTGAAAGGTTTATGAATTTTTGGTAGAAAGGAAAGGTATTGAAAAACCTAAATTTTTAATTGTCATAATAATAATAATCCAGAAGATAATATTTAAAACTGATTACTTAAGAGGTAGCCATATACACATATTATTTAGAACTATGGATGTAAGTACTAGAAGAGAACAATTAAATTATCTGAGATATTAAAAATGTCCATAAATTTTTCCAATCCCATTCTGTGTGCCCCTTGAAATATGATTTTGAAGGTCTGCCTATCAATAAATAGTCTGCCTATCAAGAAATTTCCCCATTTTTCCATGGAGTTAGCCATGTATCTTGCTTCAGCTAGTAGAATAGTAGCAAATACGACACAAGCAGAGAACTGAGAAATAATTGTGCTTTCGTACTTGCCTTTCTTGATACTCTTGAGCTCTTGGGAAAAGAGCAACCATTGCCATGGGAACAAGTTTTTGGCTAGTCTGCTGGAGGATGAGAGGCCATGCCATGTCGGTCATCCTGGCTCTCCTAGCTGAGTTCCCAGATGTGGGATTGAGGTCATCTGGCTCATCTAGCCACAACCTAACTGGCCAGCTGACCTCACATACTATATGAACCCGAGTGAGGTCAGCAGAAGAACTGCCCCATTGAGCCTAGCCTAAATTGCTACCCCATAGTATCATGAGCTGAGTAAGTGGCTGTTGCTTTAAGCCACCATATTTTAAGGTGGTTTGTTTCCTAGGAAAAGCTAACTGATGCAAAAAGTTCTTCCTTCTATGAAGAAAGATAAGATTTCAATGGGCAATATAACATGGTTTTTAGAAGCATGGACTATGGAGTTAGACCCTACCTTCCATTTTCTAGGTATGTGATATTGAAAAAATTCATTAACCTCTTTGTGCCTCACTTTCACATCATAAAAATGGAGACTATATAACCTCATATATTTATTCTGACATTAAAATTTAAGAAATGCATGCAAAAAACTCGGAATAGTACTTACCACATAATCAATGTTCCATTAATTGCTAGGACTGTGTGTGTGTGGTGGAAAAAGGTAAAATAAAACTGTGGGTTGTAATAAGAGATGAGGGATAATGTTGTCAAGTACATTGCATTTAGAAATTAAAAATGAGAGTTTGATTTTTCTCTCCTATATTCTGGCTGTGTGATTTTAGGGAAGTCATTTTTCTTTTCTAGACTTTGGTTACCTTGAAAAAAATTCTGCTGATGTACCACATTATCTCAGGGGATTTCTTCAACTTCCAATGACTTTGATTATATTTATCTTAATTCTATTGTTCATAAGTGTCCATTACTTTTCCAAGGATAAGTTCATGGAGACCAGAGCCAGAACTTTTAGTGTGTAAGGTGAAGCTTTAAGTTAGGGGGCAGGCAAATTCAGACACAATCATAGCTGCATAAATTAATGTTGTTGTACAAAACTAATCACTAGGGAGTTCCAGGAAGGAAGTACATCTTTTGAAGTTCATGGTGGGTAGATTTTTATAAGAAATGGTGCCTTTCAGAGGGATTAGTTATGGTCAGATCAGTGTAAAGTGAGACTTTGGGCATGTAGTCATTAAATCAAGTCACAGACTTCCTGTGAAGTTGAAAGACAGATGTGTTAAGCTCATGTTAGCTGCTGTAACAAAGAAATTCAAAATGCATGATTGTTCAAACATGATAGAAGTAGTTTCATTTCTTGCAGGTGAATTTCCCAACCTAAGATCCTTCTATCTAGTGGCTCTTCCATTTTAAACACATGGCTTGATTGCATTAAGCAGAAGAGAAAAGAGTGTGAATGATCACATGTGAGAGATTTTTTGGCACTCATCATATTCTAAATGACAGATTTGCTGGATAGAGGATTCTCGGCTGCATATTTTTTCTGTTCATCACATTGAAGATTTCCTGCCATTCCTTTCTGGCCTGCCAAGTTTCAGTAGAGAGATCCGTCACTAGTCTTATTGGTCTCCCTTTATATGTTAGAGCATGTTTATCCCTAGCTGCTTTCACAATTTTCTCTTTATCCTTGTATTTTGCCACTTTCACTATGATATGTCATGCAGAAGATCGATTCAAGTTACGTCTGAAGGGAGTTCTCTGTGCCTCTTGGATTTCAATGTCTTTTTCCTTCCCCAGATCAGGGAAGTTCTCAGCTATGATTTCTTCAAGTACACCTTCAGAACCTTTCCCTCTCTCTTCCTCCTCTGGAATATGAATTATGCATAGATTATTTCTCTTTAGTGCATCACTTAGTTCTCTAATTTTCCCCTCATACTCCTGGATTTTTTTATCTCTCTTTTTCTCAGCTTCTTCTTTTTCCATAATTTTATCTTCTAGTTCACCTATTCTCTCCTCTGCCTCTTCAATCCGAGCTGTGGTCATCTCCATTTTATTTTGCAGCTAATTAATAGCATTTTTTAGCTCCTCTTGGCTGTTCCTTAGTCCCTTGATCTCTGTAGCAAGAGATTCTCTGCTGTCCTTTATACTGTTTACAAGCCCAGAGATTAATTTTATGACTATTATTCTAAATTCACTTTCTGTTATATTGTTTAAATCGTTTTTGATCAGTTCGTTAGCTGTCGTTATTTCCTGGAGGTTTTTTTGAGGGGAATTCTTCCGTTTCGTCATTTTGGATAGTCCCTGGAGTGGTGCGGGACTGCGGGGCACTTCCCCTGTGCTGTCTTGAATAACTTGAGTTGGTGGGCGGGGCCGCAGTCAGACCTGATGTCTGCCCCTAGCCCACTGCTGGGGCCACAGTCAGACTGGTGTGTACCTTCTCTTTCCCTTTCCTAGGGGCGGGATTCACTGTGGGGTGGTGTGGCCCATCTGAGCTACTTGCATACTGCCAGGCTTGTGGTGCTGGGGATCTGGTGTATTAGCTGGGGTGGATCAGCATGGTGCACAGGGGTGGGAGGGGCATGCTTAGCTTGCTTTTCCTTCAGAGGCCCACTTCTGGAGGGGCCCTGTGGCACCGGGAGGGAGTCAGACCCGCCGGAGGGATGGACCCACAGAAGCACAACGTTGGGTGTTTGCGTGGTGCAAGCAAGTTCCCTGACAGGAACTGGTTCCCTTTGGGATTTTGGCTGGAGGATGGGCAAGGGATATGGCATTGGTGAGCACTTTTGTTCCCTGCCAAGCTGCACTCTGTCGTTTGGGGTTCAACAACTCTCCCTCCCATTGTCCTCCAGCCCTCCCGCTCTCCGAGCAGAGCTGTTAGCTTATAACCTTCCAGATGTTAAGTCCTGCTTGCTGTCCAAACACACTCGGTCAGGCCCCTCCGCTTTTGCAAGCCAGACTCGGGGGCTCTGCTTGGCCGGTGGGCTGCTCCTCCGCCCCGGCTCCCTCCCACTGGTCCGTGTAGTGCGCACTGCCTCTGCCCTTCCTACCCTTTTCCATGGGCCTCTCGTCTATGCTTGGCTCTGGAGAATCCATTCTGCTAGTCTTCTGGTGGTTTTCTGGGTTATTTAGGCAGGTGTGGGTGGAATCTAAGTGATCCACAGGACGCAGTGAGCCCAGTATCCTCCTATGCCGCCATCTTCCACAGATCATAAAGTAGCCACTCATATTCCATCGGCCAGAACACAGTCACATGACCACACTTGACTGTAAGGGAGGATAGGAGATAGAGTCTTATGTGTTCAGAAATAAGTAGAACCATGTTTTTGAGCTTCTATCTAGTTTCTGCCATGACAGATATATACCTGAGTATAAGGGTCTGGTGTATGGCAATGGGGAGTGACGAGACAGTGGAGAAGGGGAGAGTTGCTTCTGTTTCTAAAAGGGCAGCCATTACTCAGCTTTAGCTGATGCTGCCAGATGAAAATGGGACCAGAGGTGGCCAAATCCTCTAATTTCTAAAGAGCAGTTAGGCGTCTTAATTGATATATAAAATCTCTTGATTTAAAATTATTGGTGATGAATTTATAAAAACAACAACAAAAGTATAGAGCATAAATAAAATTCATTGTTAAGCCCAATGTTGCCTGCATATTTTAGGCTGCCAATTTATAGTATCTATGTTGTGCTAAATGGGGAAAGCCTAGAAAATCACATAAGAGCCTATGAGGCAGATAATCTGTAAGTGACAACTAGGCCTGGGAATGGCCTAGGCATAAGGGTAAAGGGTAAAAATTAGCTTGGAATCTTATTAGGCCTTCATCCCAGGAACAAGGAGAAGCCACATGGAGGTGGGGAAAGGCCCTTTGATCAGAGATTTCCAGAACCCTTTCAAAGGAGCAATGGCTTTACATTGCCTTCCATTGCTATGCCGGGGCAGGTAAAGAGGTTGAGAACAATGGGTAAGAAACGAGAAAAATGTGAAATGACTGTGGGTCAGGGAAATACATCTACCTGTCTTCAACCATGTCATGCCTGCCTGTATGACCCCAGAGCAGTTAGGAGAGGAGCCGGGGCGTGGTCTCAGGAAAGAAGTGATTTCACTGTTAGTCACAGATGTAGTGGGTATTTACCGGTTCAAGACAAAGGCCCTGTCTGTGTAGATATACATTTCCTGTAACCCTATGAGTGGCTGTCAGGTTTTGGGTTTATACAAAGCTATGACTGTATTCTAGTCATACTTTATGTGATATAGAAAGACTGCAAACATTAGAACTAAAAGCTTATTGTTTTCTTATTTTCTTGGTAAATTGGTGATGACCTCAAAGGTAAGCCATGGATACATATTTACATTGCATATAAGTACAACAAAATCTGTCTAGTATTTTAACCTCCAGCCTCATCAGTCAGTGACATACATATGAAATGCCAATCTGTGCTTGGTACTGCGAGGAATGGGTAGATTAAATACCACTCCATCTTATCCTTGAGGGTTTTAGATCTAGGGGAGGAAGGAAGGAATATATATAGTCTTGAAAAAAGCACAGTGTTCAGTACAGGCAGGGCATGGTAAGTGGGAGATGAATGGTGGAAATGGAAGAAGGCTGAGGGATTGACGGGAGGGGAAAAAAGGGCATTAAGGACTGGCATGGTGAGGAAGAACTTCCTGTAGGATGTAGGACCCACTTCCCATCCTTTTCAGCCATTGTGCTTAAAGATATGGTAAATATTATTGCCCTTGATTGTCCCATGTACAGATTGATTGCAACTTTAATCCCTTTCAGAAAATAAAAAGAAATGAAGGTATCTTAGATGGGCATTGGGATATTTTATTGAACTTGAGGCCCATTTTATCATAGTAAAGCTTAGCACAAAAAAGTCTCTGCTGAGATTTGAGTAGGAATCCTTCTATAGTTCTGTTCAAGATTTATGTCAAAATTAACTATATATTCTTTACTCATGATTAGAAGTATTTCAATATTTTTCATGGGTATAGCACTTTGAGACCATGTTATCCATTTGGCAGTATGATAAATTGAAAAGGGGAAGACATGCCAGTTTTGGGCAACATATGATTGTGTATTTTCAATTATGAACCAAAGTCAAAATTTGGACTGTGGAGCTGGTTCTATCTCTTTGCCAAGTTGGGCAAGCAATCTTGGCTGAACCATGCTATTTAAAGACCTGGAGTGTTGGACTGGATGTCAAGACATTTGTATTTGGGCTTCTTTGGTGCCACTGTTTGAAAAAGCAAAGGTATCCTGGCTTTGCTATTTCTTTCCATTTTAATGCAGAATGAATGATCCCTGAGCTCTCTTACAGAATATTGTATGGCTAAATCAGAACTTCATTTAGAAATATTTAGAATCTTCACTCTAAGTTGGCCGGTCTAAAGTAATTATTAATAACAATATTTCTACTATTATCATTGCTGCTGTGTTATTACATTTTTGGCAATGGTCATTATACCAACATCTCTGTTTATTATAAAAGGTGGTGCCATTCTCACTCGCTGGCTGGTATTCTCTTCAGAGAGACCAAAACTGTTCCAGAGACAGTGGAAAAGTGAAAATAATTTATGTCACTCGGCTGAAGAAATGAAATACCCGGTGGTCAAGAAATAAATACGTCAAAACTTCTAGGAAAATATTAACTGGGAATGTTGCTTCAGACTCACTGAGTGTGGGTAGTATTTGCTGTTTTTCACTCTAGGATTGGCTTTGGATATCAATATTCTGATTTATATTAACCCTCTTTAGATCTGCCTGAAGTTATAAATCAACATTGTGATTTGATTTATATTATATTAACTTTGTTTAGACTTATCTGAAGTCACATGTAGATATAGGATTTTGATATTATAATTATATTTTAGTGGATGATAATGTTTTCCCATGTCACAAATTTTGAGACAAATATGAGAATTTTAGCACCAATGTCTTCTACACTGACTGTTTGGACACTTCTATCTCTTTTGATAGGAAAAAAACCACTAAAATTTAAAAAAAAATGTCTAGGACACATGAACAGATTGCAGTAGTTAAGAGTGTATCAGCCAAGAAGTCGTGTACGGTAGATTTCAGGTGGCAGGTGAAGAGGAAGTACACAGTCAGAATGAGAAGTAGCCAACACTGCCCTTGGCTGGGAACTGGAGACCAGTGCAATAATGTGATTATGGTAATGATTCAACAAGTCATTGTCTGCTGCCTGCGTTCACCGTAATTAACTTTTTGGAATTGCACAGCCTCTGTCTCTGGCTCATCAGCTGGCCTAGCTTTTGTGTCCCTCGTCTGTCGTTTCTCCCTGGGCCCAGGAGCCTCTAAGTGCATTGCTAAATGAATTCGTTGCTGGAACAAAGATATGGTGGTCGAATAGAGATGGCTATCTTTTGTTGTCAGACATTCAATCCCATATAGCAATCCAATTACTTAAGCTGTTTCTATCAGTTTTATTAGGGCTGGCCATTGAGGCCAGCTAGAATGCTGATCACTGTGTCTCAGAAGAATGTGGTGGAACAGATTAGCGCTTTAATGAGAGACTTTCTGAAGGCCAGATCTCTTCCATTGTGTGTGTGTACACACACACACACACACACACACACACATATATATATATATATATATCTCAAGGTCTAGGAATCGTTTTTAGGTGAAGGCCCGGAGTCACTGTTACAAAGACTGATCAAAGGATGGCTGGAAATCTGTACAATTGCTTGAAGAAATTTTATGGGTTATAAAATATTGGCACGGGTTCTGTCTGTTATGGGCTATCTGATGAAAATCTCTGTAGGCTGGGAAAAGGAAATTGCTTATTGGCATTTATTCTGTGGGATGGATATCTTTGGAGTTTGCATTTGAACTCTTTCTTCACTGTGTTACAGGTCAAATTCTGTGCTTAGCACTAACATTCCAGGAATGTGGGCTGCACAAAATCAACACAAGCCCTGCTCCATAGTCTTCTACCCAGAAAAACATATTGTGGAGAGTGGCTAAGGCAAGAGTGAACAGAAAATTAGCAAGAAAAGATATCAAGGGTGGAGTAAGATTGCAGTGGTTAATGTGTAGAAGTTGAAACCTGAAGTAAAAATGAGAGCAGGAATCAAGTCAGGATACTCTTGCTGTGGCCGTTGGGAAAGGATGGTAATTGGTTTTAAAGTAGAAAGAAAGAATAACCAGATTGTATATGTCATGCCTATTGCTCTGGGAAGATTTCTGAAATATCAGATGCAAAGAGGTTTTTTATTCTGAAGGGAAGAAGTCTACTTGTATTGAGATTTTTTTAAAAATAGAGAAACCTTTTTTCTATAAATATCTTATTATTTCACAAAAGTACCCATCGTCAGCTTCAATAATTAATCATAGCTAATCTTTCAGCTATACCCTAATTAACCCTTTCTGGGCAAATTTCTGACTTGGTATTGTTTTATTCACTGCTATCACAACTCTAAAAAATAAGAACTCTTTAGAAAGGCATAAATGGCAATAGCATTATTATGCCTGAAAAAATTAACAATTTCTTAACATCCATAAATATCCACTTAATTAAATTTCTCATAAGCAAAAAGGTGTAAAAGTATTTGGCCTATTCTTGGATGTAATTTTGGTATGGCATATTTTGAATAATTTTAGATAATACCTGTTCTTTTCCTGGGAGGGTGTTGCTCACGTCCTGTTGTATATTCCAGATTCTATAAGGATATTAAAAATTAGAATAAGGATATATTATATTTGTATGAAATTTTGTAGTTTTCAAAGTATTTTTATGTGTGTGTAGATGTTTTGGTTTTTATGTTAGCCTCTACAAGCCAGCTGGATACATTAGAGATAAGGAAACAAACATAGCTGGTGCTTGAATTTAATTCTCTTGACCTCAGCATAGTGTTTCTCCTCCTTTACCCTTAATTTTCACTCTTTCTTTCTCAAATTAATGATCTCTAGCAAAAAATAAAATTCCATGGCTTTGGACGTAATCTGAGATTCAAACACTGCTCAATTATATATGACGTTAGGTAAGTTATTAACCACTTGGGAGCTTAGTTTCCTCATCTGTAAAAATGGTGAGAATAATAATGTACCTCCTAGGCTTATGGCAAAAAAAAATGAGATAGGCAAAATGTGGGAGAGAATGACTTGTTCCTTGTGTTTCCTTCCTGACTGATGGATTCACTGAGTCCCCACCTTTGATGGTGTGACTTTGTATCTTTCCCCTTGAAGAAGTAGAGTCTATTCTTTAACTCTTAAATCTGAGCTGGACTTGTGACTTTCTTGGGCAAGTAGAATGCAACAGAAAGGATGTTGTGCCATTTCCTAGGCCAGGCCTGCAGAGGCCTTATGTGTTTCTGCCTGTTCTCTTGCCCCCAGGCCTTTGCCGTACAACAAGCCTGGGCTAGCCTGCTGAGGGTGAGAAATCACATGGAGAGCCCATTTGTCTCAGGGAGACCATCCTAGGCCAGTCTCTAATCAGTCACCTTCAAAGCATATGAGAAAGCTTATTTAACATAAACACAGTGGCCTTCCCAAACCTCAGGTGACTACAGATGTGTGTGTAAGTTCTGCCAGACCAAAAGAACAACACAGCTGACCAATACACTTATGAACACTAATATGTGCTTATTGCTTTTACTCACTGAGTTTGGAGGCAATTTGTTACACAGCAGTAGCCAACTGATATGTGATTAGAGAGACAAAGTTAACATTCATTAAATTTGAGGGGAATGATATATTAGATATGGCCTTTATTTTTTACTCTCATTCAATCCATTTACCTAGTACACATCACTTTGATCACCCCAATAAAATGTTTTTTGTATGTTACTTTCTGTTGTATACAACTTTGTAGCTTTTCATTCCCTCAGGAAGAAATCTCAGACTCTTCAACATTATGTATATGGCTCAACAAAATCTGATTCCAACTACCTTTCTATTATTTTCTTCTAGAGCTTTTCTACACAAATATTTTTCTGATAACCAACTTTTTTACAAACAGATCCAACTTCAAGCTATTCCTTTTATGCTTTTACCCTGGCTTTAATTCCCTACCTAAAATTCTCTTTCTCCTGGCCACATCCTACTCAAGGGACACCTTTACTTCCTAAGAGCCATCTCAGATACCTTTAGTCACAGTATTGGCACTAAGTATTTATGTCCCTGGCTTAGTGAACTACTTTTGCATTCTGACAATTTTTGTCTCATTCTATTAATATATGATTTTCTAATTGTGTCTTTTTTGGGATATACCTAACATTCTTGATGACAGAAATCTTGTCTCATCATCTTTTATATCTCAAATTATTTCCAACACAAGGAGTTCAACAAATATCTGGTCAACATGGAATCAAGGGTTAAAGTGGACGATGGTATGTATCTGTATAGAGAAAGAGGATATCATCGTGGCATGGGATTAAATAAGGAAGGCTTCCTGGAGAAAGAGAACTTGTGTTGGGTTCAGAAGCCTGAGAAGAGCTTCAAAAAGCAAGAAGCAGAGAGAGGGCATGTGTGTTCTAAAAGGTCTTGGAGGCAGGAACTAGCATAGCAGGTTATAGTAACAACCATCCCTGAAATCTCAGTGACATGAAGCAATGGAGTAGATGTTTTGTTCATGCTAATGTTCATCACACATCAGTAGGAGGTCTCTGTTGCAACTCATCTTCACTTAGGAATCCAGGGCAATGGGGTTGCTACCATCTGGAGGATTACAGGTCTTTGTGGCAAAGGAGAGAGAAGATGAGAATAACACATAAACCCTTAAATGCTTCAATCCAGAAGTGGTACATGTCACTTCTGTCTGCTTAGAATTCATTGCCCAGAAGAGATCACGTGTTCATACCTAACTTCGTGAGTGCTCAGAAGGTGAGGTTTAATATATATTAGTAAATAGTTGTAATGTTCCTTAGAGAAAGGGATAGCAAAGGAAGAACCAGACTATTTGGATAAAAATTATGCAGCAAAGACTCTTTCCATAATTTGGCTATTGTTGAAAGCACTGCTATAAACATTGGGGTACAAGTGCCCCTATGCATCAGCACTCCTGTATCCCTTGGGTAAATTCCTAGGGTAGATCTATTTTTAATTTTTTGAGGAACCTCCACGCTGTTTTCCAGAGCAGCTGCACCAGTTTGCATTCCCAGCAGCAGTGCAAGAGGGTTCCCATTTCTCCACATCCTCTCCAGCATCTATAGTCTTCTGATTTGTTCATTTTAGCCACTCTGACCGGCATGGGGTGGTATCTGTGTCGTTTTGATTTGTATTTCCCTGATGAGGAGTGATGTTGAGCATCTTTTCATGTGCCTGTTGGCCATCTGGATGTCTTCTTTAGAGAAGTGTCTATTCATGTCTTCTGCCCATTTCTTCACTGGATTATTTGTTTTTTGGGTGTGGAGTTTGGTGAGTTCTTTATAGATTTTGGATACTAGCCCTTTATCTGATATGTCATTTGCAAATATCTTTTCCCATTCCATTGGTTGCCTTGTAGTTTTGTTGATTGTTTCCTTTGCAGTGCAAAAGCTTTTTATCTTGATGAGGTACCAATATTTCATTTTTGCTTTTAATTCCCTTGCCTTTGGAGATGTATCAAATAAGAAATTGCTGTGGGTAAGGTCAGAGAGGTTTTTTCCTGCTTTCTTCTCTAGGGTTTTGATGGTTTCCTGTCTCACATTCAGGTCCTTCATCCATTTTGAGTTTATTATGGAAACCAATTTGACAATAAATTATATGTATATATAATATATATGTATATTATATATATACATGTATATATATATAATTATATATATGTATAATATATAAAATATGCATATATATGCATATATAATGTATATATACATGTATATATACATGAATATATATAATAATGTATATATATATACATATATATATATATAATACATATATATATGTATGTGTGTGTGTATATATATATATATATATAATACCCTACATGTCAGGTCTTAGATGTTCACCTAACTCTCACCAAATCTTTCTAGTTTTCTTAAATTAATGACATCTACTGAGCACCAAAGAGGAATTTTATAATCACCTTCACTGTGAAAATAAAATCTATTAAGAGATTTAAAAAATTATGCAGCAAATAATGGATAAAATGGTACAAGATTTAGGATGATTTTAACCTAGGAAAAAGAATTTGACCTTGACATTAGAGAGTAGAAAGCCATTATAGATTCTTGAGCAGGGAAAGGACATGATGACAGCCATGGTCTAGTAAAATTAATCTTAATCTTGCAAGTAAGATGAAGAGGAGAACCTGATAGGATAGCTGTTATGCTATTCCAGAAAATTAGAGCTTAGAGTTCTGGGCAGTGGGGGCAACTGAACTAAGAAGGAGGTGCGTTTGTGTGTGTGTGTTGTCTGTGTGCATGTGCGTGTGCATTAGTGTGTGTGTGTGTGTGTGTGTGTGTGAATCTGATATTAAACACTTCAAAGGAAGATGAAGCAGGATTTGGTGATATATTGAAATAGCAGATTGATATCTGGAGAATAAATGTCTTAAATATGTGTAGCACTCTTCCTAAAAGGTAGGGAGAGAATGAGGAGAAGGCTCAAGCTAACCCATAAACTAAGCTAGTTTCGTACCTTCTGAATCTGTGTGGATTAAATACTGAAGTAAAATAGTAACTGAAATGAAACAAAACAGAAAGGATCTCATTCAAGTCACGGGTATTCAGTGTGTGTGTGTGTGTGTGTGTGTGTGTGTCTATAAGTCTGTCTGTGTGTAGAAAGAAAAGCAAATGGTCTTCCTTGGATTTCCCCAATGCCCTGTTCATTTCTTTATAAGATAGAACCACAGAATGTAACAAATTCAGAATTCTTTTTTTTTTTTTTTGCTTTTCACTAAGAAATGCAAAGCCACTGGTGTCTGCTTTCTTTTGTTAAAAAAAAAAAAAAGAGTTGGAAAGGTCGTCCAAGATAGGAATAAATAGAGGCAGAGGCAAATCAATGTTTAACTTGGAAATATTTTTCAGTTAATCATCTCTGACCGCTCACACTAAGAGGGCACTCCTAGAGTGCTGGCAAACTTGAACTGGAAGCCACTAAGCTTCTATTAAAACAGCAAAATGTCAGGATCTGTACCATCAGAAAGCCTGATCCACTGTAGGTTTAACCTAAACTGAGGAGGTAATCGTCCAAAAATATATATCTGAGGCTATTTTGACTTCTGGATTTTGCTTCCAAGTATGAGAGTTATGAAACCATAGGGTTTTCCTTGTTTTCAGATTGTCATTTAAAACTTGGGATTTATACCTGGTAGGAAGTTTGTTGAAAGGTGTGGGAAGTCGTTTTGGAATCTGTATTATATCTTGCTTTTCCTCTTTTCACTTCTGGTACATGCAATTTTATGAGATACTACATAATGAAGTTTCTTAGTCTGTGGCCATTTTGATGACTTTTTTGGGTCCTTTATTATAAGAAGCTAATCTTTAAGAAAGTTATGGAAACCTTATGGGGGCAGTGGGGCTAATATGTGCTCTAATGGGCAAATAGACTTTTTAAAAATCTTGTCTCCATTTCAGTGTGTTTGCAGATGGTCAGTGATGAGGAAACTCTATGATTTTGACAGGCTTTGTTCATTCTTCTATATAGGGTGAAATAATTATCTGCCAAACAAAAGAAGTAACTCATTTGGCCTTTGAATGTAAGGTACCCATTACATTCATGTAAAGCCTGGTTTGTAAAGAGATTCTTAGTCAGAGCGTCACCCTTGACTTCAGACCATTGTGCTCATGAACTGCTGAGCATATGGTGTGCTGTCCTGTGACCCATCACTCCAGAGTTTCCTACACCACAGACATTGCTTTACAAGCAGAGGGTAATGAAAATGGTGCCAAAACAATCAATACTCTAGGAGCTCAAAGATGTTTCTCTTACAAAAACTGTTCTTTCCATCATTCTGATTCTAGATACATAAGACATCTTGTAATAATTCAGCAGTATTAAGATTCAACCCAAACTGTATTTGAATTATTAAGGAAGTCTTAATTTTGGTTTTGCATTCGGGGAGCTTTAAAAGATCTGATTTTAAATGCTTTTGAGGAATTCATATAGATGAGATGAGTTTTACAGGAAATCTCAAAAATACCAGATTACATGTGTCTCCTTAATTTTTTAAAAGAACAAATTATATACCTTTTATGTTCTTTTAGGGTGAATGGGCAGCAAGACCCTGATGGAACACTACAAAAAATCCTTCATTTTGGCTCTAATCTTACAATGTTATTAAATAATGTCACTTTATATTTTTATTATTAACAACAGTTAACATTGTTCAGGGCCGGGATTTAACTTCTTATCTTGCACTCTCTCCTTGGCCATCACCTTGGTCCACCAGTGTTGGGAGAGCTCTGGGGCCAGGATAAAATCCAATGGTACAATTTTGGCCATGGATTTATTATTTATTTGTTTTTATTTATTTTGGCCAAAACAACAGAAGTATTTTCTTCGTGTGTAGGAATTCATGTCTCATTCAGACTTTCCTGAATAGAGGACAGATATTAGGGACTTGACTTTATGCCCCCGTTAGCCATTGTTTCATAGGAAGCTCCTCCACACTCTGTGGTCTAAAAATGTAACATTTATTGCTCTTGGGTCAGCTAAATAGTTATTCTGTTGGCTAGGCTCACTGTGCATCTCTGGCCAGCTGTGGGTCATGTAGGGAGCTCCATTTTTCTAGGTTGACTAGAAGCTGGTTCAAGGTTGCCCTGAGTGGGATGGTTGGAATCTTTTCCATGCCACCTTCATCTTCCAGCAGACTCATCTGAGCTTGTTCACATGTTAGTGGCAAGCCTGAAAATCTTCTTGAGGCTCAAACTTGGAGCTGGAACAATGACACTTCTACTGCACAGTTACAAAAAAGTCATGAGTCCAGGTCACACTCAACAGGTAGAGAGATAGACTTCCTCTTAGTGGAGGAGCTGCAGAGTCACAATACAGAGTCACACCACCTGGAATCATCAGTACAACCAATCTTCTGCATCTTAATTGGGAAGTAATCTCCAATAAGGTTAATGATCTCTACCCCAGGTAAAAGAACTATGACCTATGCCAAATGCTAGACCCATATTTATCAAAATGTGGTCTATAGATACTTTCTGTATCAGATTCACTGCGGGACTTGAGGTGCCCTGAACCTACTGAATTAGCATCTCAGGGCTGGGTCCCAGAAATCCTTATGTTAACTGGTCCCCCTACCCTACCCCATAACTCTTAAACTCAGGTTTGAGAATCTCTACATTAGGTTCTCCTGCTCAATACAATCCATGAAACATGTAGACTCAAGTAAGAGAGTATTTTCCCCAGATACAGAAAACTGATTCAGAAATGAATTACAAAAAATGTAGTTGGACTTTTCCAGTGAATTGCCTTAAACAGACTCTGACCTTTTCCCAAATTATGGTAAATATTTCATAATTAAATTAATCAATAAACTCTTATTGGCAAAGTTAGGTAAAATTAATTTGGATAATTGTTTTTGCTCTTTTGATTTTGCAAAATCAAATCTTTTGCCCCTGCAAGGGGCTCCTAAAACTACATATCTCAAAATGGGGCCATTTTCCCTTATTCAGCAATAATGTCTGAATCAACATTCCTATGGTTTCTTTCATAGAAAGAGTGATAAAACTACCTACCATTAGGTCATCCCTTCCAGAAGTCTGGGATATGGCAAAGATGAAAATTTCATAAATTTTTACTTGACAAGCAAAGAACAGAGATCTATGGATGTTATAGGTTTTGTCCAATGCCTTCTAGCAGGCAAGAAGGGAAGGAAAAAAAGATGTCCTTACATTTTAAAAATCCATATATTTATCTTCAACTCAGAAACCTTCAGTTGGAGTCATGCAGGTGCCCCTCAGGTAGAGACAACTGTGTGTGTGTGTGTGTGTGTGTGTGTGTATAAGGGAGACAGACAGAGACAAAGAGAGAGAGAGAGAGTAGTTCTATCAGACCAGAAATTTCTTTTGAGCCACTGACTGAAAATTTAACATATTCTGGAAGATTCTTTTTGGGGTCAAAAAGATATTCTAATGACAACTTGAAGGAAATAAATCTGAAAGAAGTCAAAAGAACTTAAAAAAAGGCTAATACTTGAGTTAAACTAGTCTCCTTGGTTCCAGTCTTTATTGGTACTAATTTAGCCTACACAGAGGATCAGATTAGTCATCTGAAGGCTTGAAAACCCTTAACAGCAGCCATTGCCTCACTGAATTGTCAAATTCAAATGTATCAAGGGCAGAGAAAAGAACAGTAAGTGAATGAAGCTGGATGCTTATGAGTAATAAATGGTGGTGGGGTCTGAAGGAAACTGGAAAATGCATGTCAGATTTTTAAAAATAATGGACCTAGCCACACTTTTGTGGTTCATTTCAGGCATTAGGCCATCTGTGTGCCTCTGTGGGCTGGTTCAAGTCCAAAGTTTTTAATCTGGCATTTCAGATTCTCTATGGCCTAACATAGTGTCAACAGAGTAAGACTATCACATTCATTTTTAATGCAGCAAAATATAGAGGAAAGATCATTGGGCTTTGGAAGTCTTGGGATTGAATTCCAATTCTACCACTTATTTGGTGTGCCTACAGCCTCATATGATTCATCTCATCATCTCTAATCCATGTTTGTTTTTCATATGTATAACATAACAAGTACCCTGCCTTGTTTATTTATTTCCTAGAAAAATAAAATAATATCATTCAGAGCTGTACAACCAATATGGTAGCCACCAGCCCCATGGTGCAACAGAGAAACCAGATTTTTTAGTTATATTTAATTTTAATTAATTTAAATGTAAATATACATCCTGTTTGATTTAGTTCTTGGTAAACTCTTAAGAATGGTTGGAATAACTTAAATTTGTCAACGTACTTTTTTTAAACTGTAAACTTTCATGAAATCTAAACATAGATAAAATATTTCTGATGAAAATTTAGCATCCAAATTGAGATGTCTGTACATGTAAATTACATCCTGGATTTTGAAGATGTGGTATGAAAAAAAGAACGTAAAACATCTTGTTAATAACTTTTGATATTGACTACATGTTAAATAATATTTTGGACATATTGGTTAAATTAAGTGTATTGTTAAACTAATTTCACTTATTTCTCTTTAAACAAATGTGGTTGCTGGCCATTTGAAAATTACATATATAGCTCACATTATATTTCTATTAGGCTCTGCTGATCTATATGATTAAAGCTTTCAATAAACTAAGATGTTTTAATCATCAATAAATAGTGCACAAGTAGGTTGGAATATTTGTGAGGACAGGGATTATATCTTGTTCTCCATCAAGTATCTAGGGCCTGGCCTTGTTCCTGGAACAATGTAGGGGCTTGATAAAGATTCCTTAAGCAAATAAATATTTAGATGAGTTAAAATACTTATTAAATAAACATATATTCAAATAGTGTCTTGTTGCATTGCCTGTAAAATGAAGGAGCTATAAAATCATATCTATGTTACTTCTAGCTCTGAAATACAATAAGACCTGATAAGATAGGATACCATATAACACAGTGCAATGTATTTTCATTCTGTGAAAATGTACAGTCTTTTTCATTTGTCTGTCTGTGGTGATTTTGATATAGTATTTTTACACAATATAGACCAGTACAGGAAAGACAAACAAATCTTTGTTAGATGACAAGATGTAACTCATATTGCCAGATTCTGATTAGTAATGAGGGAAGTTGGAGTTGGTCACTTTATCTTTATTGTTTTTTATTTTCAGTCAAACCCCTGTTTTGTTAGATAGTTCTCCCTTTAGTGGGCTTTCTTGCCTACAGATCAGAGAGTTTTTTTATGCACATGAATATTCTACACCTTGAAGTGAGAATCTGCCTGTTGGGAAGTAACATGCTTTCTTGGAGAATGAATTGTCACCTCACATTTTCCATCTGTGCTCAAGGAAATATGTTTATTCTTAGTGAACAAGGTGAACCCTTGAGGGGATAAGTTATAGATTCCATTAACCAGTAGGTTCCACTTTCTTTCATTTCATGTGACATTGTATAGTATTCTCTTAATAATTAACATATCAGTTTTCTGAGATCCCTGGAGCTCCTCTTATAAGGGAAAGTGTGTATGGGTGTAAATTTTATACATAATATATGCATATTTATTTCTGTTTCCATGGGAAATGTTATAATAAGTTTATTAGCCCTCCATAAAATTTAACATTTGGAAAGACTAACTTTCACTCCATGGAATTGAAGGTGAGGAACTTTACTGTAGAGTGAATTTCTTCGGAAATGAATGGCAACTTGTCATTTTCCTCTGCTTCTTACTCATGGAAGTTCTGAGGATTCCAGTGATTTCCCCTGAGAGATTATCTTCCTTTGGCTGCCATCCTAAGTTTTGAGATGTTTATTCTAGAAGCAATTTAAACAAAAGGGAGGAAATGCCCTGCACTAGTGACTGCATGTAATCATAATGAAAAATGCTTGATATTGAATCAAAGGAGTAGAAGATGGTGTCATGATTTTAGACTTGGACTCTCACTTCTGGAGATGGGACTCCTTTGGAGAAACTAGGATAAAGGAAAAGCATGTTGTGGCAAACCTGGCCCATGTGTAGTGTACATATTTTCTGCTTTCATCATTTTTATGACATCATGACCCTGTGGATGAAGAAGCTTGGTGAGTTTATGCTAATGCAATTGAAGGTTTTTTTTTTTTTCCTACCTTGTGATGGTGTTTAGTGAATTACATTTCTGCTTTGTTACTTAAATAAAAAAAGAAAACACATGACCATTAGAATAAAGATGGATTCAGGCAGGAATCATCAATGGGTACCAAATCTAGAGGTGGAGGTTCAACGAAAAGCAAAATACGTAATTGCGAAGAATCTGAAAATACAGAAGGGGAACAGTTAATTGTGCAGTGAAGACATGGAACAACGTCTTGGCAAAGTGATAGAAATTAATAGCCCCATAAAAGGGCAAGTGAATATCATGGGTCCTGAAATGAGATACTTTTGGAAGAGCACATAATTATGTACTCTTGCAGTCCCAAACCCAATGCATGAACTTAGTCACAAGGAAATATCAGAGAAGCCCAAACTGAGGGACAGTCTATGAAACAAGTGAAAGGCTGAGGGATTGCTTCCAGGTTCAAGGAGACTATAGACACGTGACAACTGAATGCAACATGTGATCCTGAACTGGATCCTTTATCTGAACAATAATTGTTATAAAGGTCATTGTGAGGGCACATGATGAAATCTATATTAGATAGACAACAAAGCATTACATCAATGTTAAATTGATTGAATTTGATTACTGTGATTATGTAAGACACTCTTTATTCTTAGGAGATAGACATGGAGGTATTGCAGAGTAAAGCATCAAATGTGCAGCCTACCGTCCCATGGTTCAGAAATATACAGGGTGGGTAGGTATGAGACAACACAGCACAATGTTAAAATTTGTTCAATTGGTGTCAATGGCATTTAAGATTTGCAACTTTTCTCTAAATTTGAAATCATTTCAAAATAAAAATTTTGAAAAATAAAGCCAACCTCCCTACCACACACACATATGCATGTATCTGTTGGTGGAGAGCTTTCATGGGAGAAGAATTTAGAATACAAACAGTTTGAATATTGAAAGAAAAATATGAAGATGAGCCATGAAAACACCTTCTCATAAATATTGTTGGAAACAGTCCTTTTACGATGACAGAACCCAGGAATTCTGTGTCCATCGGGATAATCCCATTAAAGAAATTTCAGATGGCTGCAAAGCTCCCAGAATCCAGGGTGTAGGGTGATGAAGCCCTGGTTTGAGGGTTGATTTATTGGCTGGCTTAACCTGTTTTTTATCAGGAACTTGCAGAGCAGCAGTCTGGGTCAAGCTTGTGTGCTGTGCACTGTTCCTCAACAGGGAGAGATTGAGATTGAGCCCAGGAAGAAGCACATTCATTGTACTTTAAGTGTTGCATTCCCAGGGGTGGTGGTTGGCCATACATCTTGTCTTAGTGGACTGGTGCAACAGCAGTGGGTGAGCCCCACAGTCTCTTGGGAAGCATGTGGAGGGAAAGTTGGTCCTTCATGCAAGGTCCTTTGCATCTACTCATGAGATTTCAAGTGTGCTAGCTTGGTTTTCCTGCAGACTTGAGGCTGAAGCAAGGCACCCATGTACTCTGTGCACAGAGCCTTCTAGGAAGACTAGGGCTTGTTCACCAGCCCATTAGAGTGAGAGAGAATGGAGCTGTTGTTTAACCAGTCTAGAGAAAAGTCTCAGCGGGATCTCCCTTAACAAACACCTGTAATCTGGTGTTACACCAACACACAGTTAACTCTTTATACAGACCTTTGCCGTGCTCTAGAAGCACCCTGTGGGGTTACATAGGAAGGGAAATCCAGCCTTTTATTACTTAATCACATCACTCAATGTTAGAGGTTTTCATTATCTCATAAAATGCTTGCCAGGGGTAGGGGAAGGTGGTTTGGAAAAAATTTTATTGACTTGCCTTGTTTCCAATTTTGTGAGCTTTCAAACAAAAATACTTGTTCCTCTCTTTATTTGTTGTTTTTAAAGAACACGACTTTTGTGCAGGTTTCGTTCATTTTGTTTTGTCCTAATTGTGACCTGTTTTAAGAATTATTTTTCTTAAGTGTAAATGGCATAGGGAGCTATAAATAATCAATGTGTATTTGATTATACCAATAATCGTTTCAGAGTGTCATAGATCAAAAACATAACATAGGATGGAGCTGGTTTTGGATCCAGCAAGCTTTTAAAACTGTTTGCTTTAAAAGAAGAATGAGGTCCTAAGACTAAAGTTTCTAGTTTTCAAAGTGCTGTGCAGAATTTCAACCTCATGATCTCTTAACTCTGAAAGGGAACACTTTTTTTTTTTTAATTTTTTTTTTCAACGTTTATTTATTTTTGGGACAGAGAGAGACAGAGCATGAACGGGGGAGGGGCAGAGAGAGAGGGAGACACAGAATCAGAAACAGGCTCCAGGCTCCGAGCCATCAGCCCAGAGCCCGACGCGGGGCTCGAACTCACGGACCGCGAGATCGTGACCTGGCTGAAGTCGGATGCTTAACCGACTGTGCCACCCAGGCGCCCCACTGAAAGGGGACACTTTTGTTGTCTTTGCTTAGTAACACTTTAAAAAGTTTCCATTTTTATTTCAGTGGGTAGCATTGTGGGTTTTTTTTTTTTCACATGATATGAATTGTTTTATAAGGGGCTCTCCATTCAAGTTGGGGATTACAAAGCTCTCTACTGTTCCATTTAGTACCAGGAGAAGAAGCAAAAGAACAAAAGAAAGGAGTTTTTTTTTTTTTTAAGCAGATAAGAGGATACACTAGTGACACACCCAGGCACAACCTGGGGCTTTCTTGCAGGGGGTTCATTTTCCACGAATATGATTTATTTGGTAAAGTAATATGGACCCAAGTTTTCTGATTTAAATTATCTTTAAAAATTCCATGGCTTAGGACACAAAATGAGTGTGAGATTTTTAAGGACCAATTGTGGTGGAGTCAAAAGCGTATGGAAGCCCAGTAATTAAGGCAAATTACGGAGATCTCTTCCCTGACAGAGGGATGCTGATGACTCTTTGGGAAGTGGCCTGCCTAGAGAGGAAGCAGGAGGTTGCATTTCAGGGCAGGGTAAACTGGGGCAACTATTTTGAGTTCTTGAGATGGAGCTACCCTTCAACTGGTTTTCTTGCCTGGATTGTGACTTTCTTGTGAGAGGAGGAAAAAAAGATGTCTTGGGCTTTTGGTCTTCTTCAGCTGGTGTCATGTTTTGTGATGTGTTTTGTGTGTGTGTGTGTGTGTGTGTGTGTGTGCGCGTGCGTGCACGCGCATGCTTTGAATTTGAAAATTTCTAAATCTTTTTTTCATTCAGAGTCTGGGTTTCCATACATGCCTCTACTGTGGCAGCAAGTCTCAACTGGGAGAGTGACAGGTGACAGAAGGCTTTCTCTTTTAGGGCTTAGCATGAGATCCTTTTCTTCCCAGTCACTGTTCATAGCACTGATGGAAAAGGAGATAATTTCCCTTCTCTTTCTCTTCACATTCTGGCAATTGGACAATTTTCCCTTGGGACCAAAAGCATTAAGCCTGACCCTGCATTTCCTCAATGTGGCAGATTGACTTTGGTTAAAGAATCCAGTGACACTCCCCTGTGAACCCAAGGTCCACTAACTCTCTTCCCGAAATGCTGACATTCTACATGGCTGTCCTCTACATGGTGCTTTTTTCCACCATTTCTTTTAATTGCACTGAGCTCCGGCTCTATTTTAAACTGTGTCCAGCCATTTACCATATTAAGGAAAAAGCAGGTATTTATCCCATCCCATGAGGTGCTGATTGGTTGTAAAATGCCCTTGTAAAATCTGTTCTTGCTGTTAACCTCATTTGTATAAAGGAAAAGTATTTGGAATTTGCCAAAATTGCTGAACTCAGGGCAGAGCCAGACACTTCTACAGGAATTATTAGAAAACCTTGAGCCTGTAGGGACCCCAAGAAGTCTTCTAGTATGTTCCTCTGGCTCTGGGTGAATTGGCCCCTTGAAATGGTTATGCCTGTTACTGGGCTTTGTCTGTCTCAGCGTCTCTTGGGAGGGAGAATACAAGATTTCTCTTTGTAACCTAACATGATACCTATCAACTTATACACCAAGAATTCATCCTAAAAGCTAAACTAACATATTTCTGGACTGGGTTAAAGCCAATTTTTGGTTGTTTTCTCCTTGGAGAGAGAGGACCGTGATGTAATAACACTCCATACATCACTCAATTGCTCTGAGGAGCCAATCTCAGTTTCTTTAACCACCTCTCTTCCCTGCTCTTTCTTAAATCTACAATCAGTTTACCCTTTGTCTTCTCTAAGTAATATATTTTTGTGATATCCATGACTCATTTTGTTTTTACATGCAAAATTTTGTTCTGCTTTTGCTTGAGTTTCCATATCTTCTTTATCCATGTGCCAGCTGTGCCAAGAACACACATGTTTTCCTGTGGTGGCACATCCCTGGTGACAGAGATGGTCAGGAGAAACACACACAAAGCAAATAGAAAAAGGATCAGGCATAGGAAGCTGTGCTCTTGCCTGCACCATAAATCAGACTAAAAAGTAAGTGCTCAATACACAAATTCTACATAAACAAAATTTCATTCGTATGTCATTTTGCTTGCCACCTATAGCACTTTTGTTAATAGTAAATGATGTTCTTCTTGGGATGTTTTGAAATTTAAAAGCCATCCTTTTTTTTTATGTCTTTAGAATAATAGAATAAATTATATTGGGGATTTTTTATATTGATTAAACCACTTTCTTGGGGTAAAGAATTAACAACTTGGTTGATGTCCGAATGACTGGCATTACCCAGAAGCTATTGTGTTCCCCAAAGTAACACTGATAAGATGAGACAACTCCCAGAATTCCATGGGCTTTTTCAGTTAAAACTAGGATGGGTGTAACTTCTTTACTTCCTGAAGCTGTATCAGTTACAAATATGTGGAAACAGAGCAGATTAAGCTATTATGGAGAATTTTCTTCGGAATAATTAATACTATTTTTCCTGTGTAGACCTGTTCAGTCTCCCCCTCCTCCAAGATATGAACTAAATATTAAAGGTTCATTACATTTCTAAATATCAGAATTCTAACCATGATATTAGGTTTGGGAGCAGGTGGAGTTTCTAGTGAACCAACAAACAGGATGTAATAAAAAACTCCATAAAGAGCTAACTCTTTGCCACATACTTCAAACATTATGCAACATTTGAGGGGAATTAACTTACAGTCTTAGCTTAATTATGCATGGCTCTAAAGTAAATCAAGTTCATCTTTCCAAATCATGTTTTAGTAAACATCATCCTACTCTCAACACCCCACATTTTAAATCAATGAAATTTTAGGTTTCATCTTAGTGATAAGTTTCTTTCTTTCTGGAAGCTTTGCCAGCAAACTGGCTCTCTGCGTGATTTAGTTTCCCATTGCCTTTTTTGAACACAGAACTATCTTGCTCAGTAGGAAATGAGCACATGACTCCCTATGGCCAAAGAGCTGATGTTGTTCAAGGCTTTTTGGTGCAGGGAACCCCTTGCCCGTTTAACTGTACCTGACCATTTGACTTGTCAGTCTCCCTTGTCAAGTAACTCATCTAGAGTCTTGGGTCTTTCTTCTGTCATTTTCCTGGAGATGGTGTAAGGTTTTGTGCTTTCTCATCCATGCCAAATAAAAACTTGAATCTAGACATAGAACAGCTGGAATTCTATTTAAATACCCACTACTTCATACTCATTTTCTCCCCTCCAGTGGATATAACAATCCCCGGCTTTTCATGGAAAAATATTTACAACCCCAACCCTTTCTTCCTTCCTCTCCAACTCTTCTTCCCTTTGCAGGACAATCTTTTTTTTTTTTTTAATTTTTTTTTTCAACGTTTATTTATTTTTGGGACAGAGACAGAGCATGAACGGGGGAGGGGCAGAGAGAGAGGGAGACACAGAATCGGAAACAGGCTCCAGGCTCTGAGCCATCAGCCCAGAGCCTGACGCGGGGCTCGAACTCACGGACCGCGAGATCCTGACCTGGCTGAAGTCGGACGCTTGACCGACTGCGCCACCCAGGCGCCCCTGCAGGACAATCTTAGATAGAATGATAATTTTTTGGAGTACAATGCTACAGTCTGAGTGCCTCAGTGGGGAGGGTTTGGAGGGCAGATTTTAATTACTCAAGTATTTGTTGGGTATCTATTTGATGTTAACCACTGAGGTCAACTGAGATTGGATTGTGTGTCCCTTACCTCCAGAATGGCAGCAGTAGGGGACAGGCTGAAGAAATGGTGTTCTGATGTTATTGGTGCACAAGAGTTATTAAAGATGGCTTCGCAATGGAAAATCGGAATGGAACACATGGAACCTGGCTAATGTTATCCTTTTGATACCAAGCAAAGAGCAAACAAAATTATGTCCTTCAATTAAGAGTCACAGTCATCCGAAGGAGCTCTTTCAAGTCTGTCTTTGAGGAAGAAACAGAAGTATTTACTGACCTGAACAGTCGTTAACCTGGTTGAACAGGCTTCTTAGTATAGACAAAGCCAAACAATTTGAGAAGACAATGGGCCTCTGCTGAGGTGGTGGGACAGATAGCTAATAGGAACTCTTTTTACTTATTTTGGCTCAAATGCTAAAGTCCTGCAAGAAGAAATAATAGCTAGCACTCATTGAGTATTTACTATGTGGCAGGATTTATTTTCAGGCTTTCATATACATCTAATTTAAATTTCATAGAAACCTCTTAGGTTATTATTATTATTCAATTAGATAAACTAAGATACACAAAGCATGAGATCCTTGCCTAAGTTCATGTAGCCAGCAAAAGATGAAGTCAGTCTGTCAGATTCCAGAAGCTGAGAGCCTTTAACCAGAAAATAGGGTTCCTTGGGATCAGGTTTCCTATGCTACAAACCAAGAGAAAGAAGTACAACATCTTCTTAAAAGTTAGTTTCAGAGCATTTGGGTGATTTTGTTTGTTTGTATATAGGAACCCAGTCATATGATATGGGGGCAGGGTACATGGTCATGTTTAGTGAACAAACACATTTCTTGGAAATTAGCTTGGAGTTTGGAAACTTTTCTGCCTATGAAGCTCTTGTAGGTGTTTTTCTCTTCTAGAAAAACTTGCACTCTGGATTTTGCAAAGCAGAACCCTGGACTCCCCTGGGAGAGTGGGAAGAAGTTTTCTCTTAAGCTGACCGAGTGAAAGCCCTAGCAAAGTGGCATTTTATAGAAGAGGTTCCATCAAAGCCAGTAAGGCTGAGCATAATTCCTTAAATGTATCTTTCTGTAAACAGGGAGGACTCAACAAGATTTTAAAATAACACAATCAAGTAAGTGAAACAATTGAAGATATGCATCTCATTTAAATCGAATTCACCAACTGCAACAATATTATCTTATGAGGGAGATTTTGTGTCACGTGTTCAAAGCTGGCTTTAAGTCCTTAAGAGATAACAAAATAATCAAAGTGTTTTCTTTGCTCTTAGGAATCTTGTGAAAGGATCATAAATGGTTGAAACATTTATGTTGATCAGAAACTACAGTTGAGAAGTGAAAGGAAATTGTGGAAGGAGGGAGATGGGAAGGAGGAGAGCCCATCCATTATTTAGCTTCTGTCTTAGAAATGTTATGCTCTTTCTGCCCCTGATCCCCAACTCCAGGTTGTCGGAGGCTCTTTGGAGAGGAATGTGTCTTTAATGTGAGAAGAATCAGAATTGAAAAAGGGATTCCCAAATTTGATTATCATAATCACCAGGAATGATTTTTTAAGGTACAGATTTCCAGGCTTCTCCCCCTGGAAGTTCTGATTCTGTAGGTCCAGATTGGAATCCAGGAACATGAATTTTTACAAATCTCTCTCATTGGGTATCTATGATTAACCAGAACTAGGAGCCACAATCTAATGTATACATTTCACAAATGAGTAGAGTGAGGCTTGGCTAAGATAATTAATATATTCAATTCCTTTTCTAGAGGTGGAACTGAGACTGGCATTCCTCTCTTTCCTTCCTTCCTTCCTTCCTTCCTTTCTTCCTTCCTTCCCTAGATTCAGTGCTTTTGTCAAGTCTCTGAGTACACATGCACTGGACATCTAGGGATGAGTGTGTGTGTGTGTGTATGTGTGTCTGATGTGTAGGCACATAAAGATGACAACCTATCACTTGAAGATGGTAAATATTGGGCTATTAACAATAATACTGTTTTTTAAAAATGCAGTCAGATGAGTAAAAATCTCTGATTGTTGGAATTAAAATGTTAATTTTGTGAAAATAGAATTATTTAGTACACTGTCTCCTAGAAGAAGTAAAAAGCACCCCAGAGAGAGAGAGAAAGAGAGAGAGAGAGAGAGAGAGAGAGAGAGATACTTTCTAAAGAGTTATTCAATAAAATATTAAACTTACTTTGTCCAAGGCTTCCAATTATATACAAGAACCATGCCTTACGTCCTAGAAAAACAAATGAGATAGTGAAGAATTGTCCTATTAACTGTGTCTCCTTTCCCCAATCCATTGTTTTCCCACTGGATTTTGAGCTCTTGAGGTCAGTGACTATATCTTATTCTACTTATATCCTGATAATAATAATTCTTTATTGAGAACTTAAAAAATTTTTTAAACAATCCTATTAAACAATCCTTATATAATGAATGTAGAGGAAGCATCTCCTCTGGCCTGGAATGGACAAGAAAGGAGTTCAGGATGAGATGGGACTTTAGCCAAGGCTTGGAGGATGGGTACACATCAGATGAAGAATGGTGAGGGAGGAATGATCTCTGGCAGAAGGAAGGAATGCCAACACATTTGAGAAGGTGGGAAGGAATCAAGGTAGGCATGCTTGAGGGTCAGGTACAGGATGGTCTCTTCAGAGAAGGCTTGGGCATAGAGGCAGTGGGAACTGGCTGAAAAGGCAGTTTGGGGTAGACCCATGGATGGCCTTAAAATCTGGGTTGAGAAGCTTAGCTTTGATTTTTGTCTACCTTGAGGAGTTCTCCAAGACTTTTGAGCAGAGAACATTATGCTGGAAAAGTACTATTCTAGAACACTATGAGCAAGGGAAAGTCTGAGTCTCAGCTTCAAGTGTCTGTTCAAAGAAATAGGAAACATTTGGAGGAAGTACCAGTTAAAGAGGAGAGGAAAGGTGAGTTTATCTTTGCTTTGATTGGGTTGTGATGCCCAAGCTAGGTGATCATCTCTAGCAGGCAGTTGGAGCTCTGGGGCTGGAAATATATGGAATGTTGATTTTTAAAGTTGATAGTAAATGAATCTCTGAGTAGAATGAGGAGCAGGAAGAACAGAAGGTCTGGGATCAAATCTTGTTTACCTGACATATTTGGGGTCATGAAGATAAACCAGGGAAGCAAATAGTTAAATGGAGTCTGGTACGTAATGAGCTTTTTCGCTTCATTAAAGAAATACCCCCTGTATATGATTAACTGCTTAATGTGTTCGTCTCTTATGTATGTGTTTATCCAGTGAGATTCCCCCCCACCCCCCCCACCCCCCCCCCCAGACTGCAAGACATTCCCACAAGCTATTTGCCCTCTGGAAATCTTGCCAGAACCTCAAACGTGATATTTCCCAAACTAAATGTGGCTTCTCATTTTCCAAACTTGTCTTGTGTTCTGTGTTCTTTATTTCTAGTGGCAGCACCCCATCTTCCAGGCTCAAAATTCTTGACTTCTTTGTGTATTTCCCTTGCTTTTAAGGCCCAGAAGGTTGACCTCTTTGTGCTCTTTAAGTGTCCAGCCTCTTCTCCCACACCACTGTGCTTGGCTGCAGGTCCTCAGATCCTTTACCTGGACATGTTGTAAAAATCTCTTAGTTCATCCTCCCAGATTTACACTCTCCTCCCTCTAATCCATCATACACACCGCTACCATTAGACTCATCTATTTGGCATCTGATCTTCTGACTCACCTGACCCTCTTAAAAACCTTACACAGTTTCAGTTTGCTGACAGCAGTGGTTTCATCTGTGGTCCCCCAAATGAAATCTTATCCAGAAACTCCAGTATGTCAACTAGATAAAAGCAGGCAGTTCTGGTCACACAGGAGAGTATTTTGGATCATTGCCCATTCTGTCTTCACAACACCCAGAACTCAGCAGAAGAGATTTTGAATAACTTCCAGCTCCCGAGCCTCACAGTCATGGCCCTTTGAAATTTCCTCTCAACTTACTTGTTTCCATCTTATTTCCCATTAGTGCTAACCATGTCCCCTACAGTTGAGTCCAAGGGTACTGTTATTTCTGTAAACTCTCACTCTGTGTCCTTCACTCATCTGAATAAAATTCTCTTCTGTTTAGAGTGCCTTCCCTTCCTTTGCATACATCCAAATCTTGTCTTCAAAGACCCACCTCAAAAGCTTCCTCAGTGGAGAGTTCCTCCTCAATCCAACCCTTGCCCCCCACCCTTACTTCTAAGTAATTTCTCCTTAAGCCCTCATTGTCCCTTATCTGGGTCTCTCTTAGGCACACATCATTTTCTGTTTTGTATTAGAATTATTTAGTGTCAGTTTTCTCTCCCCTTGTAGACTGCGAATTCCTTGAAATTGGGGTACTTGATTTATTTGTTCTCATATTCTTCCTTGGGGATTGGGACACATTTTGAGCTTGTGGCTCACAGTTATTTGTGGAATGAATACCTGCCTTGTGGGCATCTTGAAGGGAGGGATGAAGGCTTCATCGTTATTATACATTTCCCATCATGCATAGTGCAGAGCTGGGCTTACCACAGACCTCATACTGAGTATATAAAACTGGCAGGCATTTTGTTTTACTTTGTAGCTGTAACATGTATTCTTATCTTTTCAGATACGTTTTGGAAGTCATGATGGGAGACCTTCTGAAGAGCCACAATAGGACAATTTGTTTATCCAGCACAGAGGTAAGGGGAATGAATAGTATTAATATTGCCATTTTGTTCATGACACTCATCATCTAAAAGAGGCAAAATGCCTGTCAGAGAATTAGAGGCAGGATCTTAAAATGCTTTTCTTTGTTATTCCTCTCCCATCCTAGGTGATCTTTCCAGTAAATATTTTATGGCATATTACCTTTGAGGTCATTTACTGCATGTCACTGTCTTTAGGGCAGACCTTCTGAAGAGGTCTGGAAAGAATCTAAACTAATGGTTTGGAACTTTTATAGTTATGCAACTCTAGTTAGGTGTATAAGTGGTTTGAATTGAAAGAGCCTGGTGTTCTGTGGCAGTAAGCTTCTGGTAAGGGCAGTGGGAAGTCTGAAGGAATAAATTTAAAGTACCAGATGCCCTTTATACCGCTCAACTTCTCAGCATGAGTCAGTCCCAACTTCCCAGCTTGGGTCACAAGTTTATCTTCTCTAAGGGCTGTGAAAGCAGTCACAGTGGCAGGGGATGATGGATGGAGTTGTCTTCAGGAAGGGTGTGTATGGAAGTTCTGTTGGGGTCTTGCAATTCCCCAGGAAGTTTCAAGAATTTCTTGAAGTCTAAATTCAATAAATGAAGAAAAGGGGGGGTGTGTGTCACATTAACCATTTGACTAAATTGTATACATTTTAGTGTCATATAGGAAACTTTTGATTGTAAGTGAGAAATAACAAGAGGAAAGGTTTCTGTGATTGCTACTTTTGAAAATTAAAAAGAAACATATAATTAATTATTTAAAGGTTTAATTAAATGCAAGTTATAGTTCCTTGTTTATGTTTCTCTTAAAAGCTTAAATCTCTTAAAGCACACAGGCTTAGAAATATGCCTGTTCTAACCTGTTCTTCATATCTCTTAAAGTTGGAGCTGCCCTGAGTTTTTCATTGATAAGAAAATCACCTGTTTTTTAATCATAACTCATTACCTCTTGAAAATAGAAATAATGTGCATATTTCCTGAAGCAATAATTGAACATTTTAGTGTCATTTCTTTGGTTACAATATTCACAGTAATCATACGTTAAATGCTGGCCCATTTATAGCCATTGGCCATTTAAGAATGCTTTAAAAGGTCTAGGAAAAAAAATAACTGAATTTTGGTTTGAGGTGGAATTCAAAGATCTCTTAACACATAGAAGTTATACACTTCAGCTCTTTTTGGATTCCAGCTCAGAGTAGGCGAAGGTACAACTGTCTTTGGTCATCCCGAATCCAGGTTTATCCACCAGGCTGCCTAAGTTTGACCCCAATGAGTTCAAAGTCATGCATGTGAGGTGCACCCATGGGGAAGTCAGTGGGTTCCTTCTCTGCTTTGACCCCAAAGATTGGTCCCCTGGGTCTGTCTCCAAAAAAGGTTGCTGATGATATTACCAAGGTGATTGGGTCTGAGAATCATAGTGAAACTGACCATTCAGAACAGACAACAGTGGTACTTTCTGCCTCTGCCCTGATAATCAAAACCCTCAAGAAACCACCAACAGACAGAAAGAAGGAGAAAAACATTAAGCACAGTGGAAATACCACTTTTGATGAGATTGTCAACATTGACTGACAGATATGGCACCAATCTTTATCCAGAGAGCTCTCTGGAACCATTAAAAAGTTCCTAAGGACTGCCCAATCTGTGGGCTGCAATGTTCATGACCACCACAGTCATGACATCATAAATGACATCAATAGTGGTGCAGTGGAATACCCAGCTAATTAGGAGCTACAAAGGAAAATATTTCAATAAAGAACAATTTGACAACCAAAAAAAAAAAAGTTATGCGCTTCACATCAAATGAAATTATAGTATTTATCTCAAGCTCTGAATATACAATATAAAACAGGGCTTAAGGACACTGCTTTAGAGTTTTATTTCTTGGTTTAAATTCCATCTTCTTCACTAATTTAGCTATGTGACCTTGGTCAAGTCATTTAGCTTCTCTGTACCTGAATTTCCTCATCTGAAAATAGGAATAAGTATAGAACTTGTCTATATTAGTCATCTTTTACTACAACAATGTTATGTAACAAATAGCTCTCCCCAGATCTCAGTGGCTTATAACAATGAATTTTTTTCTCTCTCTCAGAAATTTGTAGGTCAATAGTGCAACTTTCTTCTAGGCTAACAGTTTGGTTTAGATCAATTCCACAGGTGCCAGGCTGAAAGAGAAGTGGTTCTCTGAAGGAGATGTCAGGATCACAAGAGGATGAGCCAAGCCATTTAACAATTTCAGTCAGAATTTAACAAATTCAGCCATTTAACAAATTCAGTCAATTTCAGTCAGACTCTGCTTACATACATTCATATTTCAGTTGTCAGACAAGTCATATGGCCAAGTTCAACCCTGAGGGGGTGGGTAATTATACTTTCCCCATGGAAAGAAATAGGCAGAGTGAGTAGTTTTTGAACAATTATTCCTACCTCACTATCCGAGGGTTCTTGTGAGTGATCACTGATATAATGCTGTATAGTTCTTAGCACATTTGCTTGCCACATAGTAAAAGATCAATATGCATTCCTTATTATTTCTTATAAAAATAGTGTCATAAACTTAAAGAGCACAAAGAATAGAGGAACTTCTGGAAACCCATGCAGACCTTGCTGAGATTCATGTTCCAACTTGCTCTGAGTCTCTCCTTTATTGCCCTACTTCTTTGACTCTTGTTAGAACCTGAAAGACTGTTAGCAATATGAGAATGGAGAGAAGTTTCTTTTTTTAAAATATTTTTTAAATTTTGTATTTATTTTTGAGACAGAGAGAGACAGAGCATGAATGGGGGAGGGGCAGAGAGAGGGAGACACAGAATCCAAAGCAGACCCCAGGCTCTGAGCTGTCAGCACAGAGCCTGATGCGGGGCTTGAACTCACGGACCGTGAGATCATGACCTGAGCTGAAGTCGGACGCTTAACCAACTGAGCCACCCAGGCACCCCTGGAGAGAAGTTTCTGTATCTCTCTTCCTCATCTAAGCTGGTGTTCAGTTGACCATTGACTACTACTTCTATAATGGTCCCAAAGTGTCACAAATTCTATTTTCTTGGGGCCTGTGGTAGTGAGCTGTAAATCTCGGGGAGTGCATTACTTCTGTTAATTTCCTCCCTCCTTCCCTCCCTTTCTCTATCTTTTCTATTATTTATATTTTAAAAAATAAAATGAGGCTTTCATTAAGTAAATAAATTGACCTCAGTGCTTACTATAACCACAGATTCTTTTTTATTAGTAATTTTTTCAGAGAGAGAGAGCAGGAGAAAGGGGAACCTGGGGAGAGGAGCATGGGAAGAGAAAGGGGGCAGGGACAGAGAGAGATAGATGAGAGAGCGAGAGAGAGAGAGAGAGAGAATATGAATGAATCTTAAGTAGGCTCCGTATGACCCTGGGATTCTAACGTGAGCCAAAATCAAGAGTTGGACACTCAGCTGACTGAGCCACCCAGGAGCCGCATATAACCACATACTCTTATAATGAATTTCGTAGGGTCTTGGAAGCAGACAATGAGGCAGAGTTTGAAATGCAAGATATTTATTGAGATTAACACCTGTGGGGGTGCCTGGCTGGCTAAGCCAATACAGCATGCGACTCTTGATATTGGGGTTGTGAGTTTGAGCCCCATGTTGGGTGAGGAGCCTACTTTGAAGAAAAAAAAAAAGATTAACACCTGTGAAAGGAAGGACTAGGGAATACAATTGGGACAAAAAAGAGGTTAAACTGTGGTGCAGGTCTGACGAAGCCTCAGCCAACAAGGTATGAACTCTGGAGCTACAATAGCCTTCCAGAGCTCTCCTGAGTTGGGTCAAGATGACCAATCCTTTAAATTTCTTCATAGATCAGTCATTTGATGTCAGCTGCCCCAAGAAAGGCTTAGGCCTGGGGACTGTGTGGCTGAGGCTGACCCTGGAAGCTCTGGGTAGAAGGCCTACCCGCAGGTAAATAGCCTGCCCTTCCTGAAAAGTGGTCTGTGTGGTGCATCTCCAGGTCATCCACAATAACCTAGCTCATTATACATATTTTATAAATGTTGGTTATTATTATTATTTGTGCTAGTTACCAATATTTGTGTATATATATGGTTTTGCTATCTCAGCCCTTTTATTGTCTACCTCTACTGCTTCCCAGTGGGCTATCCACCACCACCACACTCCCCAGCTTGTCATAAGCTTTAAGAGAGAGTCATGATGGGGGTGCCTGGATGGCTCAGTTGGTTAAGCAATTGACTTTGGCTGAGGTCATGATCTCATGGTTCATGGGTTCAAGCCCCACGTCGGGCTCTGTGCTGACAGCTTAGAGCCTGGAGCTCTTTGGATTCTGTGTCTCCCTCTCTCTCTGTCCCTCCCCTGATTGTTCTCTGTCTCTCTAGGTCTCTCAAAAATAAATAAATGTTAAAAAAAAAAAGAGAGAGAGTCATGATGGTAGCAAGACCCATCAGATGACAATGGCTTTGGGCCGTTGAGAATACTCCAGAACCTATGTTCACTCTTGAGTTTCCAACTCAGTTCATCTAACTTTCAAACAGGCTAGGGAGGAGATTACAGCAGAACCCTAGTGTGGATTTGTGTTCAAGTGTATTAAGAATGATACCATACAATTTCTAAGATATGCCTCTGCCATTCAAGGCAGAAGAGACTTACACTTAGAGAACTGGGCTCATAATCTTATGGTATAGTAGAGGAAAATAATAGAGGAAAAATACAAATCAATGTGTTCACCTTCCTCTTGTTATAGTTGAGGAAACTGATACATGGAAAGCCATGACTTGTTCAAACTCACCCAACTCTTTAGTACAAAGTACTGGGGTAGAACCCAGATTCTCAGGCCAGTGGCTTTCCATGCAGTTATAGAGTGTTTAGATAGCACTGGGGCTTAAAAATTTGGGTCAGAGTTGGAGTTGAACAAGTTGTTTCAAGTACTGGTTTACACACTTACAGTACATGTGATTATGGGCAAATAATTTAACCTCTATGAGTCTTAATTTCTTCATTTTTAAGAGGCCACTTCATAAGATAGTTGTGAGCATTAAATTAGAAATGGATGAAAAGAATTTAGCTGCTATGATGATAATTTTATTCACAAATCTCTATTCTGTTTTTATGAAAACACGATAGGGAAGTATGCCTGTTATCTCTTAGCACAATGATGCAGTGTGACAACACAAAACTTCAGTGGCATGCAAAATTAAACATTTATGGCTCATGTATCTAGGGTCAGCTGTTGGTAAGCCAGCCACCTCTTCTGATCTTGGCTGGACTCACTCACATGCCTGGATGTCAGCTGGCTGTTGGCTAATCTAGGATGACCTTTGCTGGGTCAACTGCAAACACTCAGCTCTTCTTGTGTCTTTCATCCTGCAGCAGACTAGCTTGAGCTTGCTGGGTGATAGTAGAGGCTCAAGAAAGTGGGTGGAGACACTCCAGGCATTTATTTTAAGGTTTAGGTTTGGAATTGGTACACCATCATTTCACCACTTTCTATTGGCTAAACCAAGTCATGAGGCCATTCCTAGAGTCAGAGGAGAACACTACAAAATTTCATGGTGGAACTAAAATGGGAAGGGGAGGGGAAGACCACACCTCTTGTGGGAGGAGCCCCAAAGTCACATGGTAGTAGGCATGGCTATAGAAAGGGGTGGAGATCATTAAGGAAATCACTTTAGCTGTAGGAGAGACTTTATAATTGCCTCAAATGACCCTTTGGATACAAGGTCTGTGATGACTCTACTTCATGCTGAATTCTGCTTGGGAAGGAAGATTCTTTACAGTGAGATTCCTTTTTATGTGAGTAAAATAATCCTTCCCTCATCATTATCCAGGGCTGACACCCCACCTCTAAGGACCAGTTCTTCCTCCTTTTGCTTCTTTTATCCACCAGCTCCATAGGAATAAAGAGTTTTTGAGCAGGAAATGACCATCACAATCCCCTTCATTTTATATGAGGAACTAAAACCTAGAGGTTTTAGTAATTTTCCCATGGCTATTCAGTTACTTAGAAGAGATCCAAAACTGGCACCCACATGGTTGTGATAATCAGGCTCAGGTTCTCTACACTGCTTCATCCTAAGCTTTTCTTCCCAGACTCTCTTTATACTTAGGAGTTTGAGGGAATATCAGACAGAACCCACTGCCTGTCACTCCAACATTATCTTTTTGTTCCTTCAATTTAAACAGTTTGGGTTCTTTAAATTACTTATGTAAGGCACATGCTCTAGGGAGACAGGAATCATTCTCTTTGTAAACATCTTAGTTATCCATTAATAATTTAGCAGGGAATGAGAATAATGAGGTGTATGTGTGCATATGCAGTAAAAAGAGTTAAGGGGATTATTGGTAAAATAGAAATTATAAGCAGAAATAAGTTTCTATCTAGACTGAAATGCTTCTTAAACTTTAAGTTACACATGAATCTCTTGGGAATTTTATTAAAATGAAGATTCTGACTCAGTAGGTCTGAGGCAGGGCCTGAGGTATTGCATTTCTAGTAAGCTCCTACTGATTGATACTGCTGGTTCAGGACTCCCTGAGTAGTAAAGGTCTAAAACATTGGTTCTAACAGAACTTTCTGCAATGATGGAAAGAAATGTTCTTTACCTATAGTGCTTGACACACTAGCTATTAGCTATGTGTGGTTATTCAGCACTTTCAATGCACCTAGTGGAGCTGAAGACATAGGTTTTAAATTCTGTTTAATTCTAGTTAGTTAAATGTGGCTAGTGGTGAACTGATCTAGAGAACAGGATCTATGTCCTATCTCACTCTGAATCACTAGGACATAGCCCAGGACATGGTGATTCTCAATACACATTTATTATTATCTACTAGGAGCAAGTTGACAAGGCAGGGACCTCGAGTGGCATGGAAGACATTTCAAATCTGTTCTACCTCTCTGTGCCTCAATTTCCTCATATGTAAAATGGGGGATAAGTGATGTGTCTCTTATAGGACTGTGTATATTCACTAATATTTGTGAAGTTCTTAGAATAGCCTCTGGAACATACCAAGTTCTGTCATGTACACATAGTCTTACCAAGGTGGAACCCCACCTGGATTAAGCTCTTATATATCTCTGCATTCTTTCCACCTCTCAGAAAAGGTGAGGAACTACTTGAGCTTCAAGGTCTTCCGGGGAAGTTTTTTTTTTTTTTTTTTTTTTTTTTTTGTTTTGTTTTTTTTTCCTCACATTGCTGATGCTTCTTGGGACAACTCAACCTTGTTATATTGTT